>NW_028274823.1:44712500-45337500 GCF_037043125.1 Eumetopias jubatus | reverse complement strand
TTTTAGAATAGGGGCATCCACCATGGAAGAAGCACTAAGCCACCACTCAGACAAAATTATTCAGCCAGCTGATGCTAATTTTGTTTGTGCTGGCCACAATGGTGGCACACAAATGAAGTGGGCTCAGTGGCAGAGAAATGGAGGCTATATAAGACCCTAACGTTATGCAGACTCAACATGGCCATTCCAGCTACTGCCGCCTCTGAATGTCCAATCTGCCAGAAATAGAGATGTATGTTCTATAGTCGGGTTGGCGCTACTCCCTGAAAAGATCAGTTATCCACTGGGTAACGAGTTGACTCTATTAGTCCCTTCTACTAATAGGCAGAATTTTATTCTTCCAAGAAATGATACCTATTCTGTTTATAGATTCAGATTTCCAACCCATGGACCTCAGCCAGAACCATTATCCATGGAATCCCATACACCATATCACCTGATCAGGGAAACAACTTTATTGTGAAGGAGGTGTTAGGTAGATCCAGGATCATAGGATTCACTAGTTGTATTTATATACCTCACCACCCAGGAGCTACCAGCAGGAATTTTGAAGCACCATTCAAGAGGAATGCTCTACACAGATGGGGCACAGTCATCCAGAAAGCAGCACATGCATTGATCAGAGACATTCTGTGATGCTCTGTCCTCATTATAAACAATAAATGAGTATAGATAACAAGGTGTGGAAGCAAGAGTGGTCCTACTTGATTTCATTGCCAATGATCCACTGGAGAAATTTGAGCTTCCCATGTGCAACTCTGAGATCTGGAGACTTGGAGGTCAAAAGGGGTACAAGCAAGTGTCCATTGAACTAAAAGCTATGGCTGGCTGCCTGGCCCCTTGGGTTCCTTGCATCCAGAAACCAGCAGGCAAAAAAGGGAGTTATCATCTCATAATCAACCTTGATCAGCAAGAAAAGTTAAATCTCCCAGCACCTGGAGGGCTCAGTCAGTTAACCATTCAACTCTTGATTTTGATTCAGGCTGTGATCTCAGGATCAGGGGATTGAGCCCTGTGTCAGGCTCTGCACTCATTGGGGAGTTGGCTTGAGGATTCTCCCTTTCCCTTTGTCCCAACCACCGCCCCCCCAGCTCATGCACGTGCGTGCGCTCTCTCTCTCTCAAATAAATAAATAAATGAATAACTAAAATCTTAAAAAACAAAAGTTAAAGCTTCTGTTATCCAATGGGGATGAGAGAGAGGCCAAAAGGAACTTAGAGTGGATAGTAGAGATGGAAGCTGATGAGTACCAGCTGCAGCCTTAAAACCAACTCTAGTGATGGAGTCTGTAGTTTATCTCACTGTCCTCCCTCTCTTAGGTTTCTTCTTAGGAAGTGAGACTCACCAGATCGCTGGAGGAAGTGCTCCCTGAACACGTATGGAAAAGTGGATCTGCTGGCGTGTGGGGCAGACAGTGATAGATATGGAGGCATGCCTCTCAGAGTCCTCATAGAGAAAGAACTTGCTGTTCAGCTGACAAGAGTGTGTCACCTTCAGAATTTGCCTGTGCACATTTTTTAAATTTTTTTATTGTTATCTTAATCACCATAAATTACATCATTAGTTTTTGATGTAGTGTTCCATGATTCATTGTTTGTGCATAACACCCAGTGCTCTATGCAGAATGTGCCCTCTTTAATACCCATCACCAGCCTAACCCATCCCCCCACCCCCCTCCCCTCTAGAACCCTCAGTTTGTTTTTCAGAGTCCATCATCTCTAATGGTTCATCTCCCCCTCCGACTTACTCCCCTTCATTCTTCCCCTCCTGCTATCTTCTTCTTTTATTTTTTCTTAACATATATTGAAATATTTGTTTCAGAAGTACAGATCTGTGATTCAACAGTCTTATACAATTCACAGTGATCACCATAGCACATACCCACCCCAATGTCTATCACCCAGCCACCCCATCCCTCCCACCACCCACCACTCCAGCAACCATCAGTTTGTTTCCTGAGATTAAGAATTCCTCATATCAGTGAGGTCATATGATACATGTCTTTCTCTGGTTGACTTATTTCACTCACCATAACACCCTCCAGTTCCAGCCACCTCGTTGCAAATGGTAAGATCTCATTCCTTTTCATGGCTGCATATTATTCCATTGTGTATATATACCATCTCTTCTTTATCCATTCATCTGTTGATGGACATCTTGGCTCTTTCCACAGTTTGGCTATTGTGGACATTGCTGATATAAACATCGGGGTGCACGTACCCCTTCGGATCCCTACATTTGTATCTTTGGGGTAAATACCCAGTAATGCAATTGCTGGATCGTATGGTAGCTCTGTTTTCAACTGTTTGAGGAACCTCCACACTGTTTTCCAGAGTGGTTGCACCAGCTTGCATTCCCACCAACCGTGTAGGAGGGTTCCCCTTTCTCCGCATCCCTGCCAACATCTGTCGTTTCCTGACTTGTTAATTTTAGCCATTCTGACGGGTGTGAGGTGGTACCTCATTGAGGTTTTGATTTGGATTTCCCTGATGCCGAGCGATGTGGAGCACTTTTTCATGTGTCTGTTGGCCATTTGGATGTCTTCTTTGGAAAAATGTCTGTTCATGTCTTCTGCCAATTTCTTGATTGGATTATTTGTTCCTTGGGTGTTGAGTTTGTTAAGTTCTTTATAGATTTTGGATGCTAGCCCTTTATCTGATATGTCATTTCCAAATATTTTCGCCCATTCTGTCGGTTTTCTTTTGGTTTAGTGGACTGTTTCTTTTGCTGTGCAAAAGCTTTTTATCTTGATGAAATCCCAAGAGTTCATTTTTGCCCTTGCTTCCCTTGCCTTTGCCCATGTTTCTAGAAAGAAGTTGCTGCAGCTGAGGTCGAAGAGGTTGCTGCCTGTGTTCTCCTTTAGGATTTTGATGGACTCCTGTCTCACGTTTAGGTCTTTGACCATTTGGAGTCTATTTTTGTGTGTGGTGTAAGGAAATGGTCCAGTTTCAGTCTTCTGCATGTGGCTGTCCAATTTTCCCAACATCATTTGTTGAAGAGACTGTCTTTTTTCCACTGGACATTCTTTCCTGCTTTGTCGAAGATTAATTGACCATAGAGTTGAGGGTCCATTTCTGGGCTCCCTATTCTGTTCCATTGATCTATGTGTCTGTGTTTGTGCCAGTACCATACTGTCTTGATGATGACAGCTTTGTAATAGAGCTGGAAGTCCGGAATTGGGATGCTGCCAGCTTTGCTTTTCTTTTTCAATATTCCTCTGGCTATTTGGAGTCTCTTCTTGTTCCATACAAATTTTAGGATTATTTGTTCCATTTCTTTGAAAAAAGTGGATGGTATTTTGATGGGGATTGCATTGAATGTGTAGATTGCTCTAGGTAGCATTGACATCTTCACAATGTTTGTTCTTCCAATCCACAAGCATGGAACGTTTTTCCATTTCTTTTTGTCTTCCTCAATTCCTTTCATGAGTATTTTATAGTTTTCTGAGTACAGCGTCTTTGGTTAAATTTATTCCTAGGTATCTTATGGTTTTGGGTGCAATTGTAAATGGGATCGACTCCTTGATTTGTCTCTCTGTCTTGTTGCTGGTGTATAGGGATGCCACTGATTTCTGTGCATTGATTTTTTTATCCTGCTACTTTACTGAATTCCTGTAGTGAGTTCTAGCAGTTTTGGGGTGGAGTCTTTTGGGTTTTCCACATAAAGTATCATATCATCTGCAAAGAGTGAGAGTTTGACTTCCTCTTTGTCAATTTGGATGCCTTTGATTTCTTTTTGTTGTCTTATTGCTGTGGCTAGGACTTCTAATACTATGTTGAATAGCAGTGGTGATAGTGGACATCCCTGCCGCGTTCCTGACCTTAGGGGAAAAGCTCTCAGCTTTTCCCCATTGAGAATGATATTCGCTGTAGGTTTTTCATAGATGGCTTTTATGATATTGAGGTAGGTACCCTGTATCCCTATACTCTGAAGAGTTTTGATCAAGAAAGGATGCTGTACTTTGTCAAATGCTTTTTCTGCATCTATTGAGAGGATCATATGATTCTTGTTCTTTCTTTTGTTAATGTATTGTATCACGTTGATTGATTTGTGGATGTTGAACCAACCTTGCAGCCCAGGGATAAATCCCACTTGGTCGTGGTGAATAATCCTTTTAATGTACTGTTGGATCCTATTGGCTAGTATTTTGGTGAGAATTTTTGCATCCATGTTCATCAAGGATATTGGTCTGTAGTTCTCCTTTTTGATGGGGTCTTTGTCTGGTTTGGGGATCAAGGTAATGCTGGCCTCATAGAATGAGTTTGGAAGTTTTCCTTCCATTTCTATTTTTTGGAACAGTTTCAGGAGAATAGGTATTAATTCTTCTTGAAATGTTTGGTGTAATTCCCCTGGGAAGCCATCTGGCCCTGGGCTTTTGTTTGTTGGGAGATCTTTGATGACTGCTTCAGTTTCCTTAGTGGTTATAGGTCTGTTCAGGTTTTCTCTTTCTTCCTGCTTCAATAATGGTAGTTGATACATCTCTAGGAATGCACCCATTTCTTCCAGGTTATCTAATTTGCTGGCATAGACTTACTCATAATATGTTCTTATAATTGTTTGTATTTCTTTGGTGTTGGTTGTGATCTCACCTCTTTCATTCGTGATTTTGTTGATTTGGGTCATTTCTCTTTTCTTTTGATACGTCTGGCCAGGGGTTTATCAATCTTGTTAATTCTTTCAAAGAACCAGCTCCTAGTTTCGTTGATCTGTTCTACTGTTCTTTTGGTTTCTATTTCATTGATTTCTGCTCAGATCTTTATGATTTCTCTTCTACTGCTGGGTTTAGGCTTTATTTGCTGTTCTTTCTCCAGCTCCTTTAGATGTAGGGTTAGGTTGTGTATTTGAGACCTTTCTTGTTTCTTGAGAAAGGCATGTATTGCTATATACTTTCCTCTCAGGACTGCCTTTGCTGTATCCCAAAGATTTTGAACCATTGTGTTTTCATTTTCATTGGTTTCCATGAATTTTTAAAATTATTCTTTAATTTCCTGGTTGACCCATTCATTTTTAGTAGGATGCTCTTTAGCCTCCATGTATTTGAGTTCTTTCCGACTTTACTCTTGTGATTGAGTTCTAGTTTCAAAGCATTGTGGTCTGAAAATATGCAGGGAATAATCCCAGTCTTTTGGTACCGGTTGAGACCTGATTTGTGACCTAGGATGTGATCTATTCTGGAGAATGTTCCATGGGCGCTACAGACGAATGTGTATTCCATTGCTTTGGGATAGAATGTTCTGAATATGTCTGTGAAGTCCATTTGGTCCAGTGTGTCATTTACAGTCTTTATTTCCTTGTTGATCTTTTGCTTAGATGATCTGTTCATTTCAGTGAGAGGGGTGTTAAAGTACCCCAGTATTATTGTATTGTTGTCAATGTGTTTCTTTGCTTTTGTTATTAATTGCGTTATATAATTGGCTGCTCCCACGTTAGAGGCATAGATATTTACAATTGTTAGATCTTCTTGTAGTATACACCCTTTAAGTAGGATATAGTGTCTTTCTTCATCTCTTATTACAGTCTTTGTTTTAAAATCTAATTTGTCTGATATAAGGATTGCCATCTCAGCTTTCTTTTGGTGTCCATTAGCATGGTAAATTGTTTTCCACCCCCTCACTTTCAAGGTCGGGGTGTCTTTGGGTCTCAAATGAGTCTCTTGCAGACAGCATATGGATGGGTCTTGTTTTTTAATCCATTCTGATAGCCTGTGTCTTTTGATTGCTGCATTTAGCCCATTTACATTCAGGGTAACTATTGAAAGGTATGAATTTAGTGCCATTGTATTGCCTGTAAGGTGACTGTTACTGTATATTGTCTGTGTTCCTTTCTGATCTATGCTACTTTTAGGCTCTCTCTTTGCTTAGAGGACCCCTTTCAATATTTCTTGGAGGGCTGGTTTCGTGTTTGCAAATTCCTTTAGTTTTTGTTTGTCCTGGAAGCATTTTATCTCTCCTTCTATTTTCAATGACAGCCTAGCTGGATATAGTATTCTTGGCTGCATATTTTTCTCGTTTAGTGCTCTGAAGATATCATGCCAGTCCTTTCTGGCCTGCCAGGTCTCTGTGGATAGGTTTGTTGCCATTCTAATGTTTCTACCATTTTAGGTTACATATCTCTTCTCCCCAGCTGCTTTCAGGATTTTCTCTTTGTCTCTGAGACTCATAAGTTTTACTATTAGATGTCGGGGTGTTGACCTATTTTTATTGATTTTGAGAGGGCTTCTCTGTGCCTCCTGGATTTTGATGCCTGTTTCCTTCCTCACATTAGGGAAGTTGTCTGCTATTATTTGCTCCAATATACCTTCTGCCCCTCTCTCTCTTTCTTCTTCTTCTGGGATCCCAATTATTCTAATGTTGTTTTGTCTTATCGTATCGCTTATCTCTCGAATTCTGCCCTCGTGATCCTGTAGTTGTTTCTCTCTCTTTTTCTCAGCCTCTTTATTTTCCATCATTTGGTCTTCTGTATCGCTGATTCTCTCTTCTGCCTCATTTATCCTAGCAGTTAGTGCCCCCATTTTTTAAAATCTTTTTTTAAACAATTTTGTTTGTTTGTTTGTTTTTAATAAATTTTTATTTTTATATTAATCATCATACATTACATCATTAGTTTTTGATGTAGTGTTCCATGATTCATTGTTTGTGCATAACACCCAGTGCTCCACGCAGAATGTATCCTCTTTAATACCCATCACCAGGCTAACCCATCCCCCCACCCTCTTCCCCTCTAGAACTCTCAGTTTGTTTTTCAGAGTCCATCATCTCTAGTGCCCCCATTTTTGATTGCACTTCATTAATAGCCTTTTTGACTTCGATTTGGTTAGATTTTAGTTCTTTTATTTCTCCAGAAAGGGTTTCTCTAATAACTTCCATACTTTTTTCAAGCCCAGCTATTATCTTTAAAATCATGATTCTGAACTCTAGGTCCGACATCGTACTAATGTCCGTATTGATTAGGTCCCTGGCAGATGGTACTACCTATTTTTCTTTTTGCTGAGGTGTTTTTTCTTCTTCTTGTCATTTGTCCAGAGGAGAATAAATGAATGAGAGAACAAAATGCTAACAGGTTAACAATGTCCACAGCAAATATACTCTAAAGAAATCAGAAAAGACCTGAAACCAGGGGAAAAGAAAGGGAAAGAAAGAAAAAAAGAAAGAGAAAAAAAGAAAAGAAAAAGATAAAAACAAACAAAAACAGAACAAAACAAAACAAAAAAACAAAATATGATCAAATATGATCAGGCTAGTGCATAGATCAGTGTATGGCATTGTATTTTTAATTTTAAATTGCAATTTTTCATTGCCGTTATGTAGAAAGCAATAGACTGTGTGCATTAATTTCGTATCCTGCAAACTTGCTATAATCACTTACTGGTTCCAGGAGTTTTTTGTTGTTGATTCTTTGAGATTTTCTACATAGACAGTCATGTGATCTGCAAACAAAGACAGTTTTATTTCTCCCTTTTCAGTGTATCCTTTTAAATTCCTTTTCTTGTGTTATTGCATTAGCTAGGACTTTCAGTGTGATGTTGAATAGAAGTAGTGAGAGGGGACATTTTTTCCTATTCCTTATCTTAATGGGAAAGTATCTAGTTCCTCACCATTAAGTATGATGTTATCTGTAGATTTTTTTAAAGGATTTTATTTATTTATTTGAGAGAGAGAGAGCACATGAGAAGGGGTAGGGTCAGAGGGAGAAGCAGACTCCCTGCCAAGCAGGGAGCCTGATGTGGGACTCGATTCCAGGGCTCCAGGATCATGACCTGAGCCGAAGGCAGTCGCTTAACCAACTGAGCCACCCAGGTGCCCCTCTGTAGATTTTTTTTGTAGGTGGTCTTTATAAGTTAAAGAAATCACTCTTTATGCCTAGAGAATCATCAACTACTGGCATGAATATGAAGTGGCAGTAGGAACTTTTCAGGGCAAAGATGAGCTAGGTGGGACCTACAGAGGGAGCTGGCTCAGTGGCAATCTTCTGGAGTGTAGGTGGGCCACAGAGCATCTGCAGTAGGCATTTGGGTACTTACAGGGACAGAAAGCCTTCAGGTGCTCTGTAGGTGGGAGGCCTTCAGGTATCGGTACAGGTAGACAGCCCCAGCTGCTGACAGGCCTTCAAGTGTGAGTGAGGGAAGGAAATCTACAGGACATTAATTTCTATGTCAGTAGGACAGTGGAAATATTACTGTCAGACTGAGAGCAATAGGTCACCAAGTGAACACACGTTCTGGGCCTGTGACTGCGACAGAGGTCTACCGGATGTACATACACTTATATCCTCATCTCCTTCCCTCCCCTGCACAGCAGCTGAAAACCTCGGGAGAGTCCCATCCTCCTGCACTGTCCCTCCAGTGTCCTCTACTGAGGAAGTTGAACATCATGTTCACTTTAAAGGAAAAATGTTTAAATTAATTCTTTTAGCACAGAATATACAATGGAGTGTAAATTTGGTGATGGGATGCAATAAAGTGATAGTTACCATGCTTTTTTTTCTAATGTAAGTATTGAATGCTAAAATTTATCTACAAATACAGTATATTCCACAAACTTTGGTATGCTCTGTTTTCATTTTTGTTCAAGCCATATTTTCTAATTTCTTTTAGGATTATGATTTCCATAGTCATTGGAATCATTGTTCCCTGTAAGTAATGTATTGCTTGTCTGTGGCTGTCAAGGTTCTGTTGCTTTAGTTCTCAGTAGTTTGATCATATGTTCAGCATGGATTTCTCTGGGTTTGTCCTATTTGGGATTTGTTGAACTTCTCATGTCTGTAGGTTTATGTCTGTTGCCAAATAGGAAGTCTTTAGCCATTATTTCTTCAGATATTTTTTTCAGGTATACATTATTTCTTCTCTCCTGGAACTCCAACACATTGTTAAATTAATCCTACATACCCCTGAGGCTCTGTGAATTTTTTTTCAATCTATTATCTCCCTGTTCACACTGAATAATTTTTATTGTTCTATCTTTGAGTTTATTTAGTTTTTCTTTCTTCTGTCATCTCCATTCTGATATAGAGACTTTTCAGTGAGTTTTTTTTTTAATTGCAGTGATTGAATTTTTCAATTCTAACATTACCACTTGATTCTTTATGTCTTCTGTTTCTTGTCGTGACTTTCTCTTTTTTTTTCATTTGTTTCATGAATGTTTGCATTGGTTGCTGGAACATTTTTATGATGGATGCTTCAAATTTTTTGTCACATAATTTTAACATCTGTTTTATCTTGGTTTGCATGTACTAACTTTTGCCCCCTGAGAACTGGTATTTTTCTGGTTCTTTGTATGTTGAATAATTTTGGATTTTATCCTGGACAGCTTGAATATGTTGTGAGGCTCTGGATCTTTAAAAAAATCCTATGGAGAATGTTATTTTTGTTTTAACAGTTAGACAACCTGTTTAGGTTCAGGCTGCACATCCCTGCCATCTTCACTGTGCTCTGGTTTCAAATTTAATTCAGTTTTCAAGCTTTTTCAGTGTTATTTGGTGCTATTGCACGTGTCTGCCACGTGGTCAGTTTGAGAGCTGGGCAATGATGTTTGTTGGTCCCATTGTCAAATTTTTGTGTAGGTTGATTAAAATCTGATCCACACATGAACAGTTTTGGGGTGAGCCCAGGAATCAATTTAATAAACTGTATGGGTGTCTCTTTCCTTAGCTCTTCCCTTTCTGCAATTTCTTGCCTGTTACTTTCCAGTTCCATGGGGCTTCCCATTTATGTATGTATGTATGTATGTATGTATGTATGTATGTATGTATAAAGAGATTTATTTAGGGACGCCTGGGTGGCTCAGTTAGTTAAGCATCTGCTTTTGGCTCAGGTCATGATCCCAGGGTCCTGGGATTGAGTCCCACATCAGGCTCCCTGCTCAGTGAGGAGACTGCTTCTCCTTCTGCCTGCCACTCCCCTTGCTTGTGCTCTCTCTCTCTGACAAATGAAATCTTAAAAAAGAAAAGATTTATTTATTTGAATGCAAGAGAGAAACAGTGAGAGAGTGGGGGGAGGTCAGAGGGAGAGACAAACCCAAGCAGACTCTGTGCTGAGTGCAGAGCCTGATGAGGGACTAAATCTCATGACCTGAAATCATGACCTGAGCCAAAACCAAGATTCAGACCCTCAACCGACTGTGCCACCCAGGCACCCCTGAGGCTTCCCTTTTAATCCTTAGGCCAGAATGCTGGGGCTTCAGTTACCCTACCCTGTGTCTTCAACTGCTGCTTCCAGAGACAAGCAGCAGGAGGGCTGAGGGAGGAAAAAAAAATTAATAAGAGTTTGATCCATTTTCTTGGGACCAGAACTCCATGGCTTGCAAAACGGGGCTCCCCTCTCTCAGGAGTTTTGGTCTCTATGGGCTCCTGTGGCCACCACAAGGAGATTGCTTAAGGCTGGGACACCAGTAAATGGAGGAAAAAAGAAGAAAATCAATCCCACAGGATTTCCACACTTTCTCTGAGCGTATTAGGAATTTCCTTTTCTGCTTAGTGAGCTGAACTAAAGGGCCTCCCCTGCAGCTCTTTCTATACCCTGGTGCCCAGTTTTGGATCTCAGGTCCCCGCCCCCGCACTAGGCTGATGAAAGGTCAGAGGGGATCAAAAGATAAATTTACCACCAGTTTGGTGGCACTTTGAATTCTGGTCTTCTTCCTCAGTTGCCTGCTGTTTACTTTTCAGATTTCTTGAGTAACTGCTCCATGCATTGTCAGGTTTTATAGCTGCAGTCAGTGGAAGAGACAGTGTGGACTGTACTTAGTCTTTCTTATCCAGAACTGTAATTCTATTGAATTTTTTATTACAGCAATTCCATATTTTGTTTACTTTCAAGATGTCCTTTTGTTCCCAAACCTTTTTCTTTTCTTTTCTTTCTTTCTTCTTTTAATAGTATGTGTTATTAATAAAATTCCTTCAACCAGGTAAAGGCTTACTTATGCAACCAGGATATGAAAAGAGAAGCGCTTTATAATTTTAAAAATAATGTTTCTTTTTCTCTTGAAGAGATTTGCTGCTGTCTTTTTTATTTGCATTGTACTATTTCTGTGGTTTTCTATTTTTTTAATAGTTCATTTACTACTCCTATCTCCTAATGGGACCATAATATTAGAAATGGCAAAAACATTGATGGTACCTATCTTTCTGTGTACAGTTGTGTTTATATTGCATAGATTGTGATATACAATTTTATAGATTTTACCTTTTCTGCCACAATAGACTGTTGAAGCATTCTTTATCTTCTTGTAATTTAGGAGGCTGATGCTTAGTTTCTAGATTTTTGGGTTGTATTTATGTCTGTCCTGGGAATAAAATCTATAAAATTTCTTCTTTATTAAGTGCACTAGAATATTTTTGGCATCTTCTTTTTCTTTTCTTTTTTTTTTTGTATAGCATCTGTGGATACTATGAGAAAAACTATATTTTTGCACTTCTGGGGGAGTAAGTTGGTATCAGTTAGTAATATCTAGATTACTATCTATTTAAATTTTTTTTTTTTTACCTCCCTAACTGGGCTGTGATCATCTTGAGGGCAGGTGTGAATGGCTTCTTCATTTTTGTAATCCCATCATCCAGAAGAGCCGGGCAGAATGTAGGTGTAAGAAACATTTGTTCACATTTTTCCCACTGTGTTAATTTCTTTGACATCTGTATGTATCTCAAACATGTTTTCCATTTTGCTAATTGATTTTCTGCAAAATAAGTTCTGTTATTTTTTTAGTAAGTTCTGTTATTAACCACATCCAATACTGATTCAAATTGTTCCATAGTGAGATTCAAATGTATTTTGTTCCCCTTTTGAAGATGCCATGGAAATAGCTCATTATGGTCTTAAACTTTTTTCCTGTTTGCTCAAATGTTTTCAGAGTTCAGGTTTCCTATGAGAATGTTTTGATGTTCTGCTTTTGTTGCTCATGAATGAAAGAGCTTGGATCACCCAAGTTCTGGATTTGGGGTCTGGTAATTCTTGAAGGAACATTCTTAATCCTCATGTCCAACCAGAGTTGAGTGATGCTGGCTTCTTGGTGCTGCTGAAGTTTGGAGTCTCAGTTTACCCCACTGAAAACGCTTATTATTTCTATTTTTTTTAGAATATCAAGTGTTTCCAAATATGGAGTATGGTTCATTACAAAGAGTTCTCTTCGATTTGGAGTATCAGAGAAACATCCCTCTAGGGGCACCTGGGTAGCTTAGTCGGTTGAGTGTGTCCGACTCTTGATTTCAGCTCAGGTATGCGTGATCTCATGGGTCATGGGATTGAGCCCCCCATTGGGCTCCTCACTGAGTGGGGAGTCTGCTTAGGATTCTCTTCCTCTCCCTCTGCCCCTCCCCCCACTTGCACGCACATGCACTCTCTCTGTTTCAAATAAATAAATAAATCTTTTAAAAAAAATCCCTCTTTTTGTAATCATATCAGCAGAGTACTACTCCAATAATAGGATTGGGGACAGAGGCCAGTTGGTCCATTGTCCCCCTTAAGCTTCTCATATGAGAAGAAAGAGGCCATCACTAGATCATGACCTAAAGTGTGAGCTCACTGTTGTGAGATTTCTCAATCCTGTCCCGGTTTTCATGGATGGAAAGAGGAAATAGGGAGGGGGGGCTTACATGAATTCCCTGACAGTGTCATTTTTCTGGAATGATGATATATTTTTATCTTAATTTCCTTACCTATTATTTGAATCTGAGGATCCTGTCTGTGTCAAGTCTGGTGACTTTGTAGTTGCCACTTGCGTCGTTTTGATGAGGTTTTCACCTTCTTTGACAATACTGCAGATCATCATCTTCGATCCTGTTTTTAAGACTTCCGTCTCACATTCTTCCCTCTCCTTATAAAATCCCCTCTACCCTTTGCCATGATTCAACAATTCTCTTGGGCAAAGCCCCAAGTCAGGAGACTGACTCTAGTGTTAGCTTCTCCTTTCTTGATGCTGCATATTCCTTTCCTTCTTTCTTTCTTTCATTTTTTTTTCATTTTATTTATTTATTGAGAGAGAACGAGCACAAGCAGGGGGAGGGGCAGAGGCAGAGGGAGAGAGAGAGAATCCTAAGCAGACTCCATGCTGAGTGAGGAGTGCAATGTGGGGCTCGATCTCACAACCCTGAGATCATAACCTGAGCTGAAACCAAGAGTTGGACACGCTACCGGCTGAGCCACCCCAGTGTCCCCATGTTTCTTTCTTCTAAAAGTTATGATCTTTAGAAAGAAGAAGAAGATTAAAATATAATCATTTGCTCTGTGTTCTTCAGTTTTTTCCCCAGGTCTCTAAAGTCTCTAGCTGTGCAGTCCATTGTCTTTTGATTTTATTTGCTCCCAGGTGATGTGGGTGAAATTAATTTTCCATGTACAGGGTACATATCACAAGACTTTCTTGTGTTCTGACTCATGTTTCGGGAGGAGAGCACATTTGTCATAACAGGACACGGTGATCTAAACCAGGCATTTTGGTTATTACTTACTCCAACTCACTCAGGCTAGTGTAAGCACTGTAAGTGAAGTTTTAAAAGGATCTGTAGGAATACCACAGGGGCATGCAGGAACACGGAACATAGGAGACTAGAGTCCAGACCTCAGAGAACATCTGGAGCCGGGTTATTCTGTTTTTTCAGGGCTGAATCATCTCTCCTCTGTGCCTCTCTGTCATCTGTGCATACCCTTCACTTTTGTGCATGTGAATAAGGCCAACTATGGCTGCTTCCAGCTTAGTTTCTCATCACTCCCTCATTCAGGCATATAGCAGAGGTTGGCTCCTATCTCCAAATTCCAAACTCCTGTTGAGGACAATCCATTGGCTCCAATTTGGTTCAATCAGTTATGTCAAATAGGAGTGCAAAGGTACATCTCTGTGAGTGGGGTGGAAAGAAATCACAAAAGGGCTCTGCTGCAACATCTTCATAGGACTTCAATGATTATCATGCTGTATAATTGGCCTTGGACATGGCAAGTATAATTTTCTATCCAGTCTGTTTATCTGATTCCTCCTTAGACTCTGGGATCTTTTTTTTTTCCTGCCTTCCTTCCTTCCTTCCTTCCTTCCTTCCTTCCTTCCTTCCTTCCTTCCTCTTAGAGAGAGAGAGAAAGTGCATGAGCAGGGAAGGGAGGGGCAGAGAGAGAGGATCCTAAGCAGACTCTGCCTGAGCACTGAACCCCACATGGGACTTGATCTCAAGACCCTGACACCATGACCTGAGCTGAAATCAAGAGTCAGATGCTTAACCAACTGAGCCACCCAGGCGCCCCAACTCTGGGATGTTTCTATTTTTCCAGAATGCCTGGTGCTCATTCTTGAAGGGCAGAATCCTGAACCTCCTTAAAATGGGCCAAATAGTCCTCATTCTTTAATCTTTCTCTCTGTATACCAGTTCCCTTATCTATAAAAAGTGGATAGAATAATACCTATGGCTCTTGGGAAATTAAATAAGCTTGTTTATATAAAAGTATCTAGAATTGCACTTGGCATAAGGAATATGAGCCATAGTCTCTCATATTCTTGCACTGGACACTGATTTATCCCCTTTTCCTTAAGAATGTTTTTCTTTTTTGTGGTTTTTTTTTTTTCTTTCATGACATTTATGACAGCATGCTGTCTTTGCCAAGCCCCCTGTCTGTGGTTTGCAGAATTCTGCTACTTGAAAATTGGAATAGCACTGGCGCATTTCCAGTCTGTGAGAAACTTTCCATCTTACATTAGTTTCCCAAAGATCAATGACAGAAGCTTGTTGATTCCATTTGAAAATTCTCTTTGTTTTTTAAGCTCCAATATGTTGGCCAAGAGATTTGAAAACACTAAGAGAACATGGGTGCCTTTACAATCACCTAATAAATGTAAGCCTTTTATTCTCTCACGGCAGGTTAATTCTGTTCTTCTCAGTCCAAGTGCCATGCTCTTAGAGCAGAGAGAAGCAAATTCACTTTTCATCATCTATTCATAGTCACAGTTAACTCTATGTTTCTCCCTTCCTTGGACTTTTCTAGGCTCCCAGAGTAACTGAGAAAGCTTTATTGAGAGTATTAGCATTTTGCAAACAACAGCTCACCCTCTTCCCTGTTTTTCATGTTTCTGTTCATCAGTCTTGATCATGTTTTCCTATCCATCTTTTGAGTGTTTTTCTTTTTAATAATCTGAATTAGTTACTGCTCAGTGGGCAGATCCAATGTTTTCTTGAGTTTAATTTGTTGACTGACAAAATGATTAACTTATTCCACATCTAATTCCTGGGAGGGTTTGAGGCAACTGTAGCTACATTGTGCTAATCATTACCCATTGTGTTTTCGTTATTTAAAATAGCAGACAGTTGCTTGAGGGCCGGGAACAAGGCTTATCCTTTTATGCCTTCTTTGCCTAGAATGGAGGCTGGCCAGAATAGATCACCATAGCTATATTATTGTGTTATACTAGTACCAGGGACTTGAAATATATGATTTTATTCAATCATCACAGCAATGCACAGAAAAAATGGTATTACATATCCTTTTTTAATGGATGAGACGATTGTAATGTTGAAATGTTAGCTAATAGGCCCAAGATCTCTGTTGTAAGGGGGTAGGGCTGGGGTTCAGATGTTGTTGGTCAAACACCAGGGCCAAGATCTTAGCCATGACATGGTTCTGTCTTGCCTAACAGGGACCCTGAGCATGATGTTTGAATGGAGCCCTCCACCTTTTCTTTCTCACCATGGTCATTTACAAATGTAAAGTATAATCACAGTTTTTGGAGCATTACTTCCTTCCTGAAAAAGCATCAGGATTTATAATCCTGGCCACTCTTCCTCTTAAATTTCTGACATCTCCCTTCCCAAATCTAGCACCTACATTCGTCTCCCCAACTGTTCCTTTCTTTGCTACCATGAGATGATATGATAATTTTCTCTCAAGTTTCTGTAATTTACACTTCCTTAGCCATTTCTTTTACTTGGTGGTCAGAAGAAAGTCTGAGGTGAAAGTTCTGATCACATCCTTCACCATCTGCCACTTCTGCCTCCAATTCTGTATCTTTTAAGTAGGACAAACTCTTCCATCTGTTGGTTCCCAATTTGAGTTCCTTCCTGTTAAGACGTGGTGATGCCACATAAGCATAGTTCCCAAATTATTTTAATTTATCTTAATACATTATGTGTTTTGTTTGTTGGATGTCAAAAACAATAAGTATTGTTTATGATTAAATCAATTAGTTTATTTGAGTAAATCATGACCACTGTTATCATTGAAAAGTCCTAGCTGCTCTCTGGTACAGCCACTTTTTCTATGGGCCTCTTTAGGCATTTCTTTTTGGTCCTAGACCAATCATCATTTAAAGCACTTAGCTCTCCACCCTTGGATTTTCAGGCTGAATTTTCCCCTGTGGGATTACTGAAAACACCAGTTTTGACTACCTATAACTAAAACAATTCAAAGATTAACAAAGAAGTACTTGACACGAGCTCAGAATCAAGGCTACATGGATGATCCTCTCCTTCCTTCTCCGAGTTGGAAATGGGTGCCTGCAAGGCTCTGGTCACTCAATGGCAATCCAAATGGTTATCACAAAGTTTATCTTTCAAACCAGTTTTTCTGGACACTGACATAGAGGAATGGTAAAAAGACCTATAAGCATTGGGGTTTTATGGTTAGAATTTAAGGATCATGGACACTGGAAAAATACTCTCAAAGATGGTGAAGCTCTGAGTTCTATTTGTGTTCTGAGTTCAGCAACAGAAATGATAAGGGTAGCTCAATTGTGTTGTAAGAGAACAGATCTGCCCTGTGTCGTGGTGTGTGTGTGTGTGTGTGTGTGTACAAGTGACAAGATTTACTGTTCACTGCCGCCATTTCTCTTATTTTCTAGCTTAAAGCCCTCTTGCTGAGACCAGCTGGTCTCTGGACATAGGCTTGGGAATTAGGTATCACCGTGCCTAAGAACTCACAATTTTGTTATCTTGAGTTTTGCTCCAGAAGTTCAACTCCAATTAGTTTACACAGTTCCTGTGTCCTTGTCTCTCTCCTAAATCAAACCTTCGCTGGGGAGATAAGTGAAATTGCAACCTAGGCTTCGAGAACAACCATCTTTCTGTTGCAGACCCTTCCATCCCATGGGTCCTTGTTTTTCCAGAAGCTCTGGCCGTGTTTCTGTTCTGCCTCCCCTAGTGGTTTGGAGTTGCAATTCCTTCTGTAGAATTCAGAGTCCAGTTTATATCCTCTCCATTCTATTGATGTCAATGTTGAGTTTTAAAGGTCACATAGCTAGTCACGAGAGGAGCTGGGATTTCAGTCCAGGTGGACCTTACACCAAAGGGCAGTTGTTTTCATGACCCTGTGCAGCTTCACTGTTGGTGGCTCTCACCATTGCTGTATGGAGCACAAGCTGTTGCTGTTTCTCCAGGATCCGTTCCCCTAGTAGAGAGTTCCCCTGAGCGCACAACTCCATCTGCGCTGACTTTTGAACTTTATTCCTATGTGAGGCAGGTGTTAAATAGATTCTTTATTAAGATACAGGCTTGAGTCCTGCACACTGCCAGGGACAAAGCACATTTCTATCCTGTTTTCTGTGATGTTTTCTTTAGGACATATTTGTACTTTGAAAGGGAGAGCTGCCCTGTGATGGTCCCACCCCAGGACCTGCAGAATACAGCGGAAGATTCAGAAGACAGAGAAGATCAAGATTGTCCCAGGGTGTCCCCTGGCTTCCCCACTGTATATGTCTCTAAAGATGAGACATTTGTGGAAAGGAGCTGGTTTAAGAAGGATGCCTAAGTGAAAATATGAGAAAAATTGGCTGTTTTCAGCTCTGTTATGCTTTAAAGCTTGAAAAATTGGGAGCCACATAGAAGATTAACCCAATCTGTTTTCTGCTGTGCTTTCCACTGGGACGGACCCTCTGAAGGCCTTGCTGTCTGACTCTCATTAAGGATGTCACCGTCATCAAGTTCAATCAGGCCCTGACTCTGGGGTGGGATTGCTTTGCAGGGATGTATTCTGAGAGGCTCTGTGGCAAACTGGTTGCTTTAGACCCAGCCAAGAAGGGGAATGTGGTTTTGTTTGGTGATAAAATGAGATTGTAGCTATCAGGGAAAAAGAGGAAAGGAGAGAATTTCTGATGAGAGCTCTTAGGATGGTGTCAAGACCCCTAAAGCTACAGCCTATGAGTGACTAATTGGATCAACCCCAGGAGTCGGGACATGCCTGGGTGAAGCTCTGAATAATGCATGAGGACAAATGGCTTAGTTTGGCAGTCTTGGGCAGGCTTGCCACATTTTGCACACGGGAAACAAGGAGGGAATTCAGAATTTATGAATCACAAACTAAAGGTACCTGATGCTTTTTTTTCTTGCTATATCTTCAATTTTTTGTTTTTTTTCCTTAAGTCATGCTTTTGTGAATATTCTTTTTTTTATTATGTTATGTTAGTCACCATACAGTGCATCATTAGTTTTTGATGTAGTGTTCCATGATTCATCGTTTGCATATAACACCCAGTGCTCCATGCAATACGTGCCCTCCTTAATACCCATCACGGAGCTAACCCATCCTCCACCCCCTTCCCCTCTAAAACACTCAGTTTGTGCCTGATGCTTTAATTATGTTATCTGACTTAATCTTAAAAAAACCTTTGAGAATGAATACCATGATTATTATCTCCATTTTATAGAGTAGGATACAGATGCTCAGAAAAATTCAGTAACGTGTTTAAAGTCTCACAGCTGGTCATGGCCCATGATTTGGAGATGGTAGGTCAGTGTTTATTGTCTTACACATAGCTTTATCCAATGGTGACCCTTAACATAGGATCTGCTTTGTCTCACACACACACACACACACACACACACACACACACACACACACACACACAGCAAATAATGGCCTGAGAGCATCTATAGAGAAAGTGTGATTACCAGGATACAGATGAGTTTACTGAGAACACATTTCTGATTAACCTCATTCCTTTTGGTGATAAAGTTACTGGGTCTAGGAAGTTGTGAAGACTGACCTTAATAATTGTTGCCAGGAGTGGCAATTGCGACTGTGGGTCGCTCCTCACAGACCAATTACCCGTAGAATATTGCACTGCCTCCCCACCTTTGCAAACATGTCCCAACGTCATTTGACCCTTGACTCCTGCTTGCAACCCTGCTTAGGTTCTCACATTTTGACTCTCTGTGATGTCCCTAGCCCCTGATGCGTTACTGGATGACTGGCTCTGGGTTTTAGTTTGCGCCCCCCTCCCCTGCCCCATTTATAACTCTCACAGAGTCCCTCAGGTTTTGGTGATCCCTTTTCTTTTCGTCTTCCCTGAGGGTGGCCTGAATTTCAGGTTCCTATGTCAACCTGACAACCACTTGGACAGGGGAGTAGACAACGGTTGGTTCCTGAGAGGGGAGTGGATGGAAAGCAGGGCAGGTGTGGGAACGAGTAGGCGGGCAGGGCTAAGTTTTGTGTCCTGAGAGGACAAATAACATTTTAATTTGGAGTAAGGTGAATGAGTTAAGCATGCCCATACCTGGTCCACAGAGGGAGACGAAAGTGCCACCTTGACTATGTGGTAGCGAGGACGTGCTTGAAGGGGGAAGCAACAGCAGCTGCTTTGGTTAACTATCATTGTCTAACAATTCGGCCCTACATGTCGTGGCTCAAGACAAGAATCCATTCAGCTTGAGGGCTTGCAGCTTGAGGAGGGTTTAGTGGGGGGAAGCCGATGCTGCTGAATCACCATCTGCTGGGCTTTGGGCTGGGGGTCTGGGTTCCTTTCCACACAGGCCTCTTTATGTAGACCCCTCCCCAGCCCCCCAACTGTTTGTTCCTTCACAGCATGGTGGCTGGGCTCCCAGAGAACCAAACCCAGCTGCATCGCCTTCGACGACCCTAGCCTCACGCAGCATCACGTTCTCTGTGTTCCGTTTGCGGAGTCCATCACAGAGACCTGTCCATGTTCAAGGAGAGGAAACACAGACCTCAGTTCACAAGGGGAGAGGTGTCCACAGCACAATGTAAGGGGAGTGGGTGGGATAGAAGACATGCTTGTGGCCATTTTGGGAAAATGGAGTCAGCCACCGAGGCTGTCAAAGAGAGAAGAGATTATAAAATGCATTCCCTGACTTCAGTGGCAGGCTGTCTGATCTAACAATCTCAGAGAGATAGGTTATTACTAGGGGGTGATTGGCTGATTCTGGGAATGCTCATGAAAAGGTAGTGTGTTTTGTCCCAAGAGTATTGAAACTTCTGGTGATACAGGTAGCCCAGGATTGGCTTATTCCTGCCCAGGTACAGCTGTGGCACAGTTAGTGCTGTTTGTCTTCACTCTGGTGTGGGCTGAGGCTTTCTGGAGTGAAAGGCTCCTAACTGGAGAGATGGCAGTTGAAGGCCCCTGAAAGTTGTGTAGAGCTTGGTGTGTGTGTGTGTGTGTGTGTGTGTGTGTGTGTGCACACGTGTGTGTGCGTGAGCGCATCCATGCCTTCCAGAAAGTAAGCGGTACCACAGAGCAGCTAACGCATCTGAGGGCTAAGAGGCACTGTAATCTCTAAGTCTTTGGGGCCGCCTGTTCAACAGTGTGGTGGATTTTGGCCTTGCCCAGTGACTGGAGCAGAGAGGCTCAGGCCTTGAAGACTTACATGGCAACATTGTGTTTTAGGCAGAGCTTTATAAGGGTTTACCCCTGCTTATCAGTCCCATGGGGTTTGTCCTGGGCAGAAAAAGGCCTCGGGTAACAGCTCTATCCCTTTTGTCTCATTGCTCCTCTTCCGTATGGATTTAGCAAGTCAAAGCTCCACTAACATGAGGATGGGGTGAGGTTTAAACCTTTTAAAATCATTGACTGTGTATTTCTGTAAACATAACTTTTTGTGTGTGTTTGTTTTAAATGTAGGAGAAAAATCATATGGAGAAGAGTTTTGGGTTAGAGAAGCACACTGCCTGGAGAATGATAAATGTTGAGCGGATCAGTGATTATATGGTCTATTTGTTAAAGGAACTGGTACCTCTCCTAAATAGTCCCTGTATCTCAAGGAGAAAAATTGGCTTTCAGGGGTGTTAAATGTGTCTGTACCGGTGAGGGCTTGCACCTGGTCGGGATAAATATGTGTATATGAAGGGTCAATGTCACTTTAAATACATGATTTTCCTCCTGAGTCTTAACTACCTGAGAGAGTAGGAATCAGTGGTTTTTCAAGGCTGCAATATTTCTATCCATGAGCCAACAAAATTAGAAAGTTCAAGCATTACCTGAATACAAAATAATTTTGTAAATTGTAACTTCCTTAGGATTAGGTATTAAATTAACCAACTTTACATTTTATTACATTTGTCAGTCAGACGATATGTATTTATTGTGAGCTTACTCTATTTTTGGTGCTGGTTTAGATGTTAGGCAGAAGAATAACCAAATCTCTGCCCTCTAGGATCTAGTGACTAATTTGGTGAGAAAACAAACATACAAACAAATACAAATATACATATATATATATATATATATATGCGTACATAGAAATCATGTTCTGAGGAATTGGTAAGTGCTCTGAAGAAAAATAATGGAAATTGGAGAAAGGGGCATTTTAACTCAGGTTGTCAAGGAGGGTCTCTCTGAAGGGTGACATTTGAGAAGAAAACAGTTATTTGGAGACCTAGCTGAGGAGCATTCTGAGAAGATCTTGGTGAGAGGAAGTGGGCAGCTTGGAAGGATGGAAGGAAGGCTACCAGCTGGGGGACAGAGCAGAGGAGCAAGGGGAAGGGAAGGATTTTGGAGATAGAGGCAGGGATGTGATAACATGGGGCCTTTTGACTATGTTAAGGAGTTTGGTTTTAGTCTAATGTCAATGAGAAGCTACTGGACAGTTTTCAGCAAGGAGATGGTGCAATCTGGTTCGCAGTTTAGGATGACCACTCTGGCCATATGTGAGCACTGGAGTGGAGAATAGCAAGCATGGAAGCCTTAGGCTGCTGCTTTAGTCCAGATAGGAGGCCCTGGTGGCTTCCTCTAGGGTGTAGCCACAGAGATGGTCAATGGTGATGTGATTCCTACTACATTGTAGACATTGAACGAGTTGGATTTATATGAGGTTTGGACGTGAAATGTGGAAGAAAGGAACAAAGATAACTATTTCTTTTGTGGCCCAAGGAACTGAGTGGGTGCTCCTGTCATTTTCTGAAAGGGAAGGATTGGGGAGGAGCAGCTACAGGCGGGTGGGTGTGGAAGTTAATGTTTGGCATGTGTGAGTTCAAGGTGGTTAATGGACATCTAAGTAAAAGTATCTGATGGTTGGATATCTGGCTCAAGGTGGAAATCAAGGACGGAGTGATAGGTTTGGGAGTTAAGAGCCTGGAGAAGGCACTTACACCAATGAGACTTGATGAGCTCTCTTAGGCTGAGAGGGGAGATACAGAGAGCAAGAAGGCCAAGAGCAAAATTCGGGGGCTCACTAACACTTAGAGATCTGTCAGTGGATGAGGAAACTGCAAAGACACTAGGATGGAGCTGTTACTGAGGGAGGAAGAAATCCAGGAGTAGAGCCCCAGGAGGGGAGAGGATGATCCTTCAAGAAAGACTTCAAAATCAGGCTCCTGCAGCACTGCTGAGATGCCTCATACAAGAAGAACTGAGCATAAACCATTGGGTTTAGCAGTATGAATGTCTTAGGCGCCTTGATTAAAAAGCCATTTTGCCAAGCAGCGGGGAGAAAATGGGAGGCAGGAAGCAGATGCAGTGAGTGTGGAATTTTTCTATGAAGGCAAGCAGAGAAATGAGCAGAAGCCAGAAGGGGATACGTGGTCAAGTGAAATTGTATTATTCTTTTTAAGATGAGCAATATTAATGCATGATTGGAGAAGATAGGTTGATAGAGAGGTGATGTAGGAGATGGAGATGAATTTAGTGATGCAAGGTGAAATTGCTCTTATTTGATTGCATGTGTTTTCTGTCTGTGTTTTGAGGTGAGGTCATCAGGTGAGAGGGGGAACAGGTAAGATATATTAGGGAATGTAGCAGTCATGACTGTTAAAATTAGATATTGACTTGCATTTTGAAGACACAAATCAAAAGTGAGGCCACCAAGCATTATTGTGGATTGTTTTAAAGAGTGGTTTGACACAGCATTTAGCAAATTTCTTCTGTAAAGGGACAGGTAATAAAGCATTTTTGGTTCTGTGAACCATACGGTTTCTGTCACACTATTCAACTCTGCCATTGTGGTGTCAAAGCAGAAACAGACAATACATAAGTGAATGAATGTGGCTATATTCCAATAAAACTATAAAAACAGGGAGTGGTCCACCTTTGGTCCAAGGATTGTAGTTTGCCAACTCCTAGTTTAGCTGCTTCAGTGTGCTTGTGAAGGCAGAAGATATTTAGATAGTAATAGAAAGATCTTTTTTTTTTTTCTCCCAGTGAATATAAGGGAATCAGAGAGGTACAGGATATTAAGGGTGTTTACAAAAGATTTCAGTAAATCTGTTGTACTATGGGCTCGAAGTCAGGCAAAGGGAAGAGTGAAGACATGAGGGCCATGATGGACAATGTAAAGGGGGAAGGATCAAGAATTCCAGATCCCAGTAATGTCAGAGAATTGGCAGGAATGGCAATGCTGAAATTAGCGAGCTGGCAAGTGTGGAGGTAGAGGCTAGATACAGAGGGGATCCATGAAATTGAGATTGTTTGGTATCAATAGTAGTAGCATGGAAGGGAAGATGGGTGGAATGAAGGATTTCCAGAAACTGAGAGGACAGACTATGTGTGTTCCAAGAATAATTATGTACGTAGTGTTGAAAAAGGAAACTAATCCAGAGCCCCAAATCTTCAATAAATGAGGAAAAGTGAGCAGGAGTCGGCAGATGGCCACAATGATGAAGGGCACTGGGGGTAAAGTCTGCTAATTTGGGCTTCAGTAGAGCTGGAGTTTTTGAGGGAGGAAAGGAGGCATTTCAACAGAGAGAATGAAGGATCCTGACCCTACCTCCAGGCTCGGTGGTACAAGGCCTGTGGGGAAAAAGGTAGCCACCCCTGAGAGGGCTGCAGGATAGTTGGTGTGCACAGTGAACATGCAAGAGATTCTGTTAAATTAAGGAAGGGGAAGGAAACCAAGAAAGTCAAAGGCCAAAGCCCTCAGAGAATTTCTTGATGATGGAGAGTATGAGTTTCAGTGGTCATAGAGGCTGGTCTCTCTAAGCTGATATTGTGACTTTAGGGAGTACATGGTGGTGAAGCCCTTTCTGCAAATACAAGATGTAGGTGGGTAGTGTGGCAGCCAGAAGAAACAAGGCAATGAAAGCTCTAGGCCACTGTCCCTTCTATGACATGTGAAGGTGAATGTTTTCAATTCTTTTTGTTAAGGGAAATATGGCAACCAAATCACACCTCTTCAGAAACTTAAATTGGGATGACTAGAATCCTGTTTAAAGAATTATATAAAAAAACTTTTTAAGAGTTTATGTAATTGAAAATTTTTATGTCTTACTTAAATTCAGAGTAATTGTCTCCTCATAACATTTCTGGAAGGGGGTTAAATGTATTCCGCCTGTTTCAGAATTTTCAGCCTTGCGGTGGGTAAGTCAGACTCCATGATGGCAGGCACTCCTGGCCGTGTGGAGAAAAGTTGGCTAGGTTGCTCATAGCCATAGGTCTTAGGAGTTCTCTGAGGGAAATTCTGGGTCTACATAATAGAATGCATTTTAGAAGTGTCTGTGCTCAGGAGAGGCGCATCTGTTAGGACCAGGTCCTCGAGGCTGATTTCTCTTTCACTGGCAGAACAGTCCCTGGTAGGTCCAACGGAATAAGACACTGCAGGGAGGGGCACTCCATGGCAGGTTGCCACTGAGTGCATCCTGGGAAATGGGAGCTGGGTTTTGCGTCCCTATGAATGGATATGTTTTGACTTGGTGTTTCCTTTGCTCACAAAAAGGAAAAGAAAAAAGAACAATGCCATATGATAAAATGATACAGGACAGTTTGGGAATGGAAATTAGGCCATATTAATAACATTTTAATTATATAATTACATTCTTCTGTTGGGCAATTGCCCTACTTGTTCTTAATTTGGGTGAGAACATTTTTTATGAGCAATTACTGTGAAATTTTATTTACTCTTTGGCAGGCTGTGGGTGAAGGCAGGATGGAACTTAAAACTATGGATACAAAGCCACGGATGCTACTAGACTCTGATAGAATTTGCTAAGAAGTACTAAACCATTTTAATTCCGTAATTTTTCCTCTGTGCATATATGTGTGCATTTGCTATATTTGGGAAAGACTCCAGAGTTGCACCAAAGATGACTGGGAACCAATTCAAATAATTTGGGGGAATGCCTGAAGGCAATGAAATGTGGAGATGCTTCTAGAACTGCAGAGGTAAACAGGCAGCTCCAGCATGCTCCTGGAATGCCACATCAACAGCACCATCTTATTGGAGGGAAACAATTTTCATTTATAATTGTAACTGATGTCTGTGATTAGTTTTCTCCAAAGACCAGAGGTTGCTAATGGATTCTAAGAAATTGTCAGTTTTGAGTAGTCTGAATTTTAAAAGAAGTCAGAAATCTCCAAGAAAATGTTGAGAGAATTTTATGGAAGATGTTTGAAGAATAGAGTTAGGCATTAGGATTAAGTAGCAAAAGGATTGAAGCATTAATTCAACAAATACTTAGCATCTGTTATGAATTTCTTCTTATTCTTATCCATTTGCCAAACATCATTCTAGGAGTTGGGGCAAAGCAATAATCAAAAAAGAGCTATCCCTACCTTCCTGGAGCTTACAATGCAGTGGAGAGAGACAGACTATAAACAAAATAAAGGAGAGAAACATAGTGCGTAGGTAAATGCCAAGGAGTAAAATAAAGCTGGAAGGGTGAGGAAGGAAAGTTCCGAGTGTGGAGTCCATTTTAAATAGGGTGGTCAGGGAAGGCTTTCCCAAGAAAGAGTTTTTCAGCAAGAACTTCGGGATGTGAGGGGGTAAGCGGTGTATATGAATAGTCCAGACAGAGGACATAGCAGTTACAAAGTCTGTGACCAGCTAGCCTGTCTGAATAAGCTCATTCTGGCTAAAACATGGAGAATAGATGGTAGGCCAGTAAGACTGCAAGCTGGAAGATCTATTAAGAAACTACTGAAATTTTCCAAATGATAGTCACTTGGACTAGGGTGCTAAACAAATAAATGTGGGAGGATGTGTCAGATTCGGGGCATATTTTCAAGGAGTGCTAATCAGATTTGCTGATAGATGGCACATGGAAAGTAAGAGAAACAGAGGAGGTAAGGATGAGGCTAAGCCGTGGGTCTTACCTACTCACAGGATGAATTGCTGGTGGTTGCACTGGTAAAGGCTCTGGGAAGACCAGGACCGCAGTTTGGTCTTTGCTAGGTTTGAGCTTAGGCATCTATGCAGTGAGGCCCAGTGGCAATTGCTGATGTGAGTCTGGAAGTCGGGGAGATCTAGGCCGGGGCTGTAAATATGGACGGAGTCTAAATCCGAGGTCCTGGATGAGAACTCAAACAGACGGGTGTAGACAAAAAGCAAACATTGAATCAGAGGAAGACTGAGAATTGCCCATTGTTCTTGGCAACCTGGAAGTCACTGGTGACTTTGACAAAAGTGGTGGGGGTGGAGAGCCTGACTGCAGTGGATCCAAAAGAGAATCGGTGGAAAGAAATTAGAAATGGCAAGTCAATACAATTACTTTTCTTAGTTTCTTGTAAAGGGCAAGGAAAGAACTAGGGCAGTAGCTGGAAGGGGACAGAGAGTAAAGGATGTTATTTAATGCTTTTATAATGTGGGAGAAATAACATCACATTTGTGAATAATTTAGTAGCAAGAGAAGGGATGATGTTGAAGAGAAGGAGGAGAATTGTCAGGCTCCATTTGTGAGCAGGTGAGCAGGGTGGGGACTGAGTGTGCAAGCCCAGGGGCTGCATCCAGCCAGGAGCCAGAGTTGTCCCTCTGAAGACTACGTATTGTGCACTCAGATTCTGGGTGGTGCACGGAGGTGTCGGACTTAGTCAAGGTGGCTTCTGATTGCTTCTGTTAGATTCAGGAAGTGCTGGAGAAGAGTGCAGAAAGCGTGAAGTTGGCTAAATCTGCAGACACTTATTCTCCATCCATGAGCCGAGGTCAGACTGGATCTGATCTGAGAGGCTGTGAGAGTGGTGGATGGGGTTGGTCAGTGTTGGTCTCCTTTGGCATCCAACACCACCTCCCCCAGTTGCCATCAGGGATCCTCCTGTCATCAGTGTGGGCCCTTGTGTCTTAGGTGCCCAGCTCTCCATTATTCCTGATTCATGTATTCCAGCGTTTTGAGAGAAATCCTGGGATGGGGGAGAAGGCTGTTATCTGGAAAGTGCTTGTGTGAATAATGGGCTTGTAAAGTTGTTTTTTGCTTTTTGTTGTTGTTGTTGTTGTTTTTAATTTACTGGCTGCCCTAGAGTCTGTAATATACATTTACAACTAATCTACATCCACTTCCAAGTAATATTACACTACTTCACAGGTACAAGAGATTTCCAAATTCCTCCCTCCTGTCCCTTACAACGTTGCTATCATTCATTTCACTTACCTGTAAGTTACAATCACCCATTATATCCTTGCTCTTATTATTTTGAGCAAACTGCTGTCTGTTGGATCAACTAAGAATAAGAAAAATAGAAAGTTTTCTTTACCTTCATTTATTCCTTTTCTAATGCTCTTCCTTTCTCTTGCATGCATCCAAGTTTCCCACCTCTGTGATTTTCCTTTCTTCTGAAGAATTTCTTTTCAAGTTGAACAGGTTTAATGGTAAGAGATTCCTTCAATTTTTGTCTGAGCAAGTAATTCTCCTTCACTATTGAAGCATGATTTCACTTCAGGATACAGAGTTCTAGCTTGGTGTTTTTCTTTCAACACTGTAAACATTTCACTTCTCTCTTGTTTGCATGGTTTACGAGGAGAAGTCCTATGTAATTCTTCTGGTTGTTGCTGTGTAGGCTAGTGTCCCCCCGACTCCCCAATTCTTCCCAAATTTTCTCTTTGGCTTTGATTTTCTATATTTTGTATATGAAATATGCAGGTGTAGTTTTTTTTTTTTTGGTATTTATTGTGTTTAGTGTTCTCTGAACACTTGGATCTGTGGTTTGGTTTCTGTCACTAGTTTTGGGAAATTCTTGGCCATGATATCTTCAAATGTTTCTTCTGTTCTGTTCTTTCTTTGCTTCTGGTATTCCCATTACATATATGTTACGCCTTTTCTAATTGTCCCATGGTATTGGATATTCTGTTCTCTTTTCTCATTTTTTTTTTTTTTCATTCTGGGACTTCTCTGTTGACATATCATCAAGTTCACTGGTGCTTTTCTTGGCTGTGTCCATTCTACTGATGAGCCTGTCGGAGGCACTATCCATTTCTGTTATGGTGTTTTTGTTTTCTAGCACCTCCTTTCAGTTCTTCTTTACAGTTTCTATCTCTCAGCTTACATTACCCCTCTGTTCTTAAATGTGACCCCGCTTTTTCCATTAGAGTTCCTAGCATATTAATCATAGTCATTTTAAATTCCCAATCTGATAATTCCAAAATAGCTACCATACATGATTCTCATTCTGATGCTTGGTTTGCATCGTCAGACTGTTCTTTTTAAACTTTAAGTATTTTTGGCTTTTTATAATGCCGTGTAATTTTTTTTGAAAGCTGAACATGCTATATTGGGTAAAAGGAAATGAGGTAACTATACTATTAGTATGAAGTTTATATTTATCTGGCTGGAAGTTAGGCTGTTTGCTTACTATATGCTGTAGTTTTAGGTGTCAGAGGCTCAAATTTCCTCTAATGTCCTTGTTTGGGTTTGCAAATTGTTTTTGAGTTTCCCTACTGACTCTTTCTGGAGCAGAACCTGCACCTTGCAGTTCTTCTCAGCTGTAATCTCCTGTTATTATAGAGGAGCCCTGTTGGTGTGTGGTAGTGTATGTGTGGTGGGGGGGCGGGAGAAGAAGCCTTCTAGTTTTTTATGAGAAAGTCTCAGTATTTTGATGGTCCTGTGTCACCATGCTGTGACATTTACAAGTGCATTTCAGCTCCTTCCTTTCTCTGCTTAGTTGACACAGGAAGACTAGAGGTGGCCAAAGTTGGATATACCCCTTCCTCCTTGCTGGTTAGGCTTGCGTAAATCCCATATTGGTTGAAATCTGCTAAAAGAGTTTCCTTTGAGGGCTGATCTTTGTTAATAAGAACAGAAAGCTCTGGGGGTGTTCCGAAATGATTATTTTGCCTTCTCCTGCCTGAAGCATGAGGAGATATTTCTCTGCTTTTTCACCCTGATAACCTGGTAGGGTTCCTGGAGTTAAACTTCATGAACATGTTTCCTACCTCATTCCCCAAAAGGTGGGCCCCTAACAGGTTTTCTCTCAAGCCTGTCTACACAAAGCCTCCAGAAACTAGTCAAAGTACCCTTGAAGTGTTCCTACCAGGCTCTGACTCTGGCTCCTTCCTGGTAGTCCTTCTTCCTTTATATTTGCTCATCTCTCCAGATTTGGGGCAAACAATTTGCCCCATGCCCTGCATTTTCTGATGAGTCTAAGAAGAGTTGCTGATTTTCATTTTGTTCAGCCTTTTTCTTGTGAGGAGAGGAGCAACAACTTCCAATCTCCTCACTATGTATTCATAGCATATATTCAAGTTCACTGGAAACTGGAGTCCAAAGACTCTTCAATGGGATATGATTCATGCCATGATAATCTAAGCCCAAAAGAAGGCAAAGAAGAGGTCAACAACAATTCACTATTTAAGAAAGAAAAGGAAGATGGTCATTGGGATGATGAGAAAAGGAAAATAAGGAAGAGAAATTATCAGCTTCTGACAATGGTTTCTAATTATATTTTGACTCAAATGAAGAAGATCTCTTCTCTTCTTTCCCTTTTGTCTCTTCCTTCCCTCTCCTCTCATCTTCCTCCTTGTTGTCCTCACCTTTTCCTCCTTCCTTCTCCTTTTCTTCCTTTGTGTTAAGAATATGAGAGATTTCCTCTGTGGCTTCAGGCATGTGAGCCCTTGGCATTTCTCCTGGTGGGAAGGCAGCTGATCCTCTTTCAGACTGGTTCTGCTGGCAGAATGTCGGGGTCCCCTTGCGCTCACAGTGGAGCTTGTGCCGGACCTTTTACATAATGAGTTAGGAGGATTCTTCCATGACCTTTACTGTATATTTTCTTTTCTTTTCTTTTCTTTTTTTTAAGAGGGTGAATCTGGGGGTGGGAGGGGCAGAAGAAGAGGGAGAGAGAGAGAGTCTCAAGCAGACTCCCCGCTGAACATGGAGCCTAACACAGGGCTTGATCTCATGATCCTGAGATCACGACCTGAGCTGAAATTAAGAGTCAGACACTTAACTGACTGAGCCACGCAGGTGCCCCAGTACATTTTATTTTTGTGAACAACAAGGCAGCCATAGGATGGCGTTGGGTCTCATGAATTGTCTCCAGAGGTCCCTACTTGAGCCTCAAGTGGGGATGATTTACTTCTTCCCAAGTATTGAAGACAACTGTTCTAGGAGGCTGGTTGGAAGCTATGAAGTATCCTCTCCACCCATTGTGTTAGAGTTTATGGAGGTGCTTTTCATTGGTTCTATATGCTATGCTTATTCTCTTGTGAACCATTTTAGTTCCTTAATTTCATGGGGCTTTTGCTGTGGATAGAGTGAACATCCAAGCTCTTCTTTTTGGCTTCCATGAGGGAGTTATCAGGAGCACCTGCCATAGCCTAGAGAGTCAGCAGTCTAGGCTTTTGAAATAGCAATCTCAGGAACCATCCCTTTGTGGAGCCCAGCCCAGTGCCGGATAACAGACGAAGCCATAACAGTTTGTCTGATGACTATAGATGTGTGCTTTATCACATTGGTGATGCTGTTAAAACTGAGGTCTGCAAATGTTCTAAGAATCTAAGTTACTGGGGGTAACTGTTTTGTGCAGACTATAAAGCTTAAAAGGTTAGGGAATTATTATACAATCGTTGGACCGCCAGAGATCCCAAGAATCTATTATAAGGTCAGGACTAACTGTACTTTTCACTCAACCCCAGTCTAGCCTGTTTGCTCAGAGTTTAAAGAAACCTTTAAATGCAGTACAAAGCATGCAAGAGCCTTTAGAAACCAGTGAAAAGCAAGGGCATGGCATTGACCTTGGGTGGAAGAGAGCAGTGGTAGATATGTCTTGCAAAGGACTATAAAAAGAAGGGCCATCCTTGGCATAGAAGGTATAAAGGTAGGCAAATAAGGCTTGTGAAGGGGGACAAAACAACAGGCATACTGATGAGAACTTGGACATCAGTTGGCCTGGAGTCATCTTTGGGGGAATGTAGCTCAGAAGGAAAAAGGAATGGTTGTATAATCAGGATTTAGCATCTATATCTCAGGCTTAATTGGCTTTAAAAGACATTGACTTAGGGGCCAGATGGCTGGGGATTGAAACCCTGTTCTGCTGTTTACTAACTGTTTAACCTTGGGGAAGCTACTTAACCATTCTGTGCCTAGAGATATTATAAGAATGAAATGATTTCATAACTACAAATCTCTTAGAATACTGGCTGGTGTGTTGTCATGTTGTAAGCACTATTAAGTACACAAATCCTATATTATGTAAGTGTAGGTTGCTCCTTCTGAATGATGATGTAGGTAAGGGATACACATTGCATGTGTGTTGATGGAGAGTTTGATTCTGTCACTGAGGAGATTTTCAGAAGTGCAGTACCCAGCAAAAATACTTTATTTGGTTAAAGCAAGACCTTTGATAGGGCCTCTTATGATCTTCTGGTGGACAAAATTGAAAAATACCAGTTGGAACCAGGATGGTAAGTAAGGGGGCCGTATTGACTGTCCACTCTACATAGTTTATATTAACTGATTGAGGTCAAGTTGGAGGAAGGTTTCCAGGGGCTTCATGCATCCTCTGACTCCAGCTCTCCTGCAGTACACACTTTTTAGTGACTTTGGTGAAGATATAAAGGGCATGCTCACTGGAGCTAGGCAGGATGTACAATCATATAGGTTGGATTAAAGAATCCTGATCCCCAAAGGTGTTCTTCAGGTCAAGCCCTTCTTGTCTCTCTGTAACTCCTAACATCCCTTTTCTTTCACTGGTGTGCTATGCTGCTTGAGTTTTCTTGTACACGCAGTAGATTCCCATCTGTATACCCTTTCCTCATGCCAGCCTTTCTTCTCATACATTTGGAGCATGCTTTTTTTAGATGATCAGCCCCTTCTCTCTAGGGCACTTTCAAGGCTACGATGCTTTAATCAAAGCCCCAGTAACTGCCGGCAGCTCATGGAGGCTCAAGATAGACTTGGGGCTTTGTTGGCAAATCCTAGCTTTGCCTCCAATGCAGGATGGGAAAGGCACCTGCCCCTAAGGACTCAGTTGACACACGTGACTTTTTTTTTTTTCACACTGTGCAAGATGCTGTCGACCTCGTTAAGGAGAGGGATCTTGCCACACCAGCGGGGACTTGCTTGTGTTCCGATTTGGTCCCGACACTTCCCTCTGCACCATCTCCTGCATCAGCAGTCAGAAAGGGCACCTGGTTTATTAAATGGACTGCAGTGGGCAGGGAGCATATGAAATTGCTTTAGTATTCTCCCACATGGCCTTTAAATCTGTTCTGCCAACTCTCCCTTCCCCACCAGAGGATCATATCGAGGGAAGTACTGCAGCCTTTCTGATCTTGTTCGGATATTAGAATAGTCTTGTTTTCAGATATTAATAAGTTGAGACCAATTTAAATCAAAACCTCCTGCCCATACACAGGAAAGCCTGTCTGCCCTGCTCAGGCCTGACTCTGCTCATTGATCAGTGTTAGGGTAGGGACCATGCCTGTTCTTTAACTATTCACTAATGTTGCTCTACCTCCCCACTTTCATGCTGCTTCTGGGTCCTCCCGGATTTGGGCACGGAGGATGGAGTTATTAATTTATTCAACAAATATTCATCGTGTTCTTAATTCATGCCAAACACTGTTTTGGGCTTTGGGTATGAACAAGTACAATAATGTCCCTCCCTTCATGGAACTTATGTTCAAGCAGGAAAAGGTAAAATATATTATTAATAAAAATATAATATATCTGAGTATAATCAGGGCTGTGGGGAGAAGTAAAGCAGGAAAGAGGAATGAGGATTTCTGGGACTGGGTTTGCTGTTCTCTATAGAGCAGACATTGAAGAACTTTCTGGTAACGTGACATTTGAGAAGAGACCTAAGGGAAATAAGGGAGTAAGCTCTGGGGAGATACAGGGAAGAACAGCTAAGCAGAGGAGACCAAATATCCAAGGAGCCCGAGATGCCCAGTGTGGTTGGGGGAACAAGGAAGATGGAGAATAGCAGATGTTGGGGCAGAGAGGCAGTTGGAGGCGGGGGCAGTCATGTTAGGCTTGTTAGGTCATGACAGGGATTTTAGCTGTTACTTCGGGGAGGCGGGGAAGCCACTGGAGAGGCTTGCATGGTTGAAGGATGTGTTCTGACTTAACTTTTGCTATGACCTCTCTGGCTGCTGAGTGAATAGACTATAGAGAGTCAAGGTCAGGAGTGGGGAGACCAGTTAGGGGGCGATTGCAGTCATCCAGGTGACACAGGGTGGTGGTTTAGACTAGGGAGTTGAATGAGGAATAGTCATATTTTGGATCTTTTGAAGATAAATACAACAGGGTTTGTTTCTGGGTAGCGTTTGAGATGAAGAAGAAAGAAGGGACTCCAGAGGACTCCACTAGTAACTGGGAGGATGGGTCTGTCATTTACTGAAATGGCAAAGGCTGCAGGAGAAACAGGGCTTATTTGGGGCTTGGTGGCAAACAGAATTTTGATTTTTGGATTCACTAAGTTTGAGAAATGGAGTTCAGGAATCTAGGCTGAAGGCTTGCAGTTGGGTATTGTCATCCCAGCTACTCAGTATATAAAGGAGTAGGAGGGCTCTGGACAGGGCCTGGCACTGCCTACTACAAAGGTTATCTTCTGGGAATGAGTAATGTGCTGGAGGTCTGAGGAGAGGAGTGAAGATGTGAAGAAGAGGAGGGACTAGGAAATGGGATGATTACTGGATTGCAGCAGTCCTGATGGCACCCTGAGGTTGGTGGTCACGCATTTCAACAAAGCCTAGTCAGCTTGGTTTTACCTCTGCTGTATTCGACAGCCTGAGTGAAGACTTTTTTCAACACAATTTTCCGGGTTCTTTGGAAATCGCTGCACAAGGACCTCTGATGTACGTCATCCCCTTTGTGACTCTTGTCAGCCCCTACGTGGGGGAAGACTCCTGGGATTCTCACATCTTACTAGACCACCCTCTGTGCAGAATCTAATTTATGTATTTATTTGCACTCCCCACAACGTGCACTTGCCCCATGGGAATGCTTGCATTCCCTCTCCTGTGGTTGGTGAAGCTGCAGCTGTTGTCCTCTTCCCTTGCCCAGTGCTTGTTCAGACTTGTCCAGGTGAGAGTTGGCAAACTCTTTTGCACCCACACTTTAGGGAGTACATGTCAGATTTTTCCAAGCGCTTCTGGGCAAGAACATTCAAGCTCCATGTTTCTGCAGCCCAGAAAGTCTAACTAGAGAAAAACATGACGACTTGATCTTCTCAAAAGCACAGCCTCTGAACTCTCTGGATTATTTCCTTTCTAAAAACTTATTTGGAAATAATTTCAAATGTACAGAAAGACTGTTAGAATGAGAATTATATAGTGTACAATATACTCTTTACCTAGTTTCATCTATCAACTTTTTACCCTATGTGCTGTATCATTTGCATGTTCTCACTCTATAGATGATTAGATAAAGAAATGTCTCTCTCCTTAATTCAGTATGTATTTTCAAAGACTAAGGAGATTCTCTTATATAATTACAACACAGTTCTCAACTTCAGAAATTGACATTGATGTAATTGTTTCATCAGACCCATCACCCCGTATTCCAATTAAGCTGCTGATCTAGTATCCTTTAAAGCATTTCCCCTGGAGTATAGGATCCAGTCTAGTATCAGGTATTGCGTTTTGTTGTTATGCCTGCTCATCATTCTTTAATCTACAATATTTTATGCCACTGACATTTTTGAAGGATACCTTCCTTCCTATAAAAAAGGAAACATTTCTTATTTTGCATTTGCCTAATATTTCCCTGTGATTAGATTGAGGTTATTTAATGTATTCTTTTTAAAAATTGCAATAAAGGTGACTTACCGTAAAATTTATATACTTTTATATAAAGTTTATATATACATATATACATATATATAGTGTATAATTTAGTACTTTTTAGTGTACCCATAAGGTTGTGCAACCATCACCACTATCTAATTTTTGAATATATCTATCACCTCCAAAAGAAACATTATATCTATTAGTAGTTACTCCCCATTCCTTACTCCCCCCAACCTCTGGCAACCATTAATTTACTTTCTGTCTCTATGGATTTGCCTGTTATGAACATTTCACATAAATGTTACCATACAAAATATGGCTTTTTTTTTTTTTTTTTGGTTTGGCTTCTTTGATTTAGCATAATGTTTTCAAGGTTCATCCTTGTAGTATGTATCAGTTTTTTTTAATGGCTGGATAACATGCCATTGTATGCATTTACAACATTTATTTCTTCATGCATCAGTTGATAGACATTTGAGTTGTTCCTACTTTGTGGTTATTATGAGTAATGCTGTTATGAACACTCATGTAGGGTTTTTTGTGGATATGTGTTTTCATTTATCTTGGGTGATATCTAAAAGTAGAGTTGCTGGGTCATGTGGTAATTTTATGTTTAATTTTTCGAGGAGCTATAAAACTGTTTTCTAAAGTGACTGTACCATTTTACATGACTACTAGCCATGAATGAGGGTTCCAATTTATCCACACCCTTGCCAACACTTGTTATTGTATGGCCTTTTGATTATATCCATCCTAAGGGGTATAGAGTGGCATCTTGTGGTTGTGATTTGCATTTCCCTAATGATTAATGATGTTGAGTATCTTTTCATGTGCTAATTGGCCACTTACATGTTCTCTTGGGAACAATGTCTGTTCAAATTTTTTACCCATTTTTAATTGGATTATTAGTCCTTTTATGGTTGAGTTGTGAATATTCTTTCTGTATTTTGGATACTAGACTTCTCTCAGATATATTTTGCAAATGATCTATTCCATTCTGTGGGCTATCCTTTTACTTTCTTGAACTGTCGTTTGATGCACAATAGTTATTAATTTTGATGAAGCTGAATTTATCTAATTTTTGTTTTGTTGCTTGTGCTTTTAGTGTTATATCTAAGAAACTATTGCCTATTCCAGGGTCATAAGGATATACCCCTATGTTATAAGAGTTTTATAGTTTTAACTCTTTTAGGTCTTTGATGTATTTTAAGTTAAATTTTATTTGTGGTATGAGGTAGGGGTTCAACTTTGTTCTTTTACATGTGGATTTCTAATTTTCTTAGTGCCATTTTTTGCAAAGTATATTCTTTCCCCACTGAATTGCCTTGATACAGTCAGCAAAAATCAATTGATTATAAATGTATTGGTTTATTTATGGACTCTCAATTCTATTCCATCAATGTATATATCTATCCTTATGCCAATACCACACAATCTTTATTACTTAAGCTTTGTACTAAGTTTTGAAATTGGGAAATGCAAGTTCTAGTTTTTGTCTTTCATTTTCAAGACTATTTTGCTATTCTGGTTCCCTTGCATTTCACTATGAATTTTAGGATCTGTATGTCAATTTCTGGGGGAAAAAAAGGCCACTAACATTTTGATAGTAATTATATTGAATCTGTAGATGAATTTGGGGAGTATTGCCATCTTAACAATGTTAGGTCTTCCAGTTCATGAATAGAGATGTCTTTCCATTTATACAGGTCTTTATTATTATTATTTTTTAATATGAGGGTAGCATTTTGGTTTTTTTTTAAAGATTTTATTTATTTATTTGACAGAGAGACACAGCCAGAGAGGGAACACAAGCGGGGGAGTGAGAGAGGGAGAAGCAGGCTTCCTGTGGAGCAGGGAGCCTAATGTGGGGCTCAATCCCAGGACCCTGGGATCATGACCTGAGCTGAAGGCCGATGCTTAACGACTGAGCCACCCAGGCGCCCCCAAGTCTTTAGTATTTTGTAAATATATTTTATAGATTTTGTTTCACATTTTACCTTTTTAAATACATTTATTCTTAAGTATTTTATTCATTTTGATACTACTGTAAATTGAATTATTTTCTTAATTTTTGGATTGTTCATTTTTAGTATATAGAAATACAATGGGTTTTTGTGTTGATCTTTTATCTTGCAAACTTTCTGAACTCATTTATTAGGTCTAATAGTTTTTTGTCAGCTTCTTAGGATTTTCTATATACAAGATAATATCATCTGAAAATAGAGATAATTTTACTTCTTCTTTTCCAAACTGGATGCCTTTTATTTCTTTTTCTTGACCAATTGCCCTGCCTAAAATCTCCAGTGCAATTGTGGGTAGAAATGATGAAAGCAAATATACTTGTCTTGATCCTGACCTTTAGAAGCAAAGCTGTCAGGTTTTCACCTTTATGTACAATGTTAGCTGTGTGGGTTTTATATATATATATTTATATATATATAAATATATATATATGCGGCTTTGTCAGGTTAAAGAATTCTATTCATAGTTTGTTGAATGTTTTTTTTTTAAATCATGAAACAGTATTAAGTTTTGTCAAATGCCTTTTTGGTGTCTATATAGTCTATGTTTTTTTTTTTTGTCCTTATTGCATAAGTATATTAATATGATTTATTATTTTGATTGATTTTCATATGTTAACCAATCTGGCATTCCTTGGAAAAATCCCAAATTGCTCATGCTCATTTCAATGTGCTGCTGGTTTTATTTGCTAGTGTTGTATTGAAGATTTTTGAATTTATATAAAGGATATTTGTCTGTATTTGTTTTTACTTGTGATATATTTGCCTGGTTTAGCATCAGGGTAATATGGTCTCCTAGAATAAGAAGAAAATTTTTCCTCCTCATATTTTTTCAAGGAGTTTGTGAAAGATTTATTTTAATTATCTCTTAAAAGTTTGTGAGAATTCATCAATGAAGCCATCTGGTCCTGGGCTTTTTATTCATGGGATTTTTTTATTACTAATTTAATTTTTTTGCTAGTTATATGTATATTGAAATATTCTGTTTCTTCTTGAGTCAATTTCATCTGTGTTTTCTGTTTGTTGGCACATAATTTTTCATAGTATTCTTTTTTAATCCTTTTAATTTCTTTAGGATTAGTAGTAATATCCTCTTTAATTTCTGATTTTAATAATTTGATTCTTCTCTCTTTTTTCTTGTTTATTCTAGCTAAAAGTTAATCAATTTTGTTGGTGTTTTCAAGGAACTAACTTTTAGTTTCATTGACTTTCTGTAATATTTTTTTCTATTTTGTTTCATTTATTTCTCTGATCTTTATTTTCCTTCATTCTACTTGCTTTTGGTTTATTTTTAGGTTTTGCTTTTCTTCTGGTTTCTTTCTTCTTTCTTTTTTTTTTTTTTTAAGATTTATTTGACACGGCGCCTGGGTGGCTCAGTTGGTTAAGCGACTGCCTTCGGCTCAGATCATGATCCTGGAGTCCCAGGATCGAGTCCAGCATCGGGCTCCCTGCTCAGCAGGGAGTCTGCTTCTCCCTCTGACCCTCCCTCCTCTCATGTGCTCGCTCTCTCTCTCAAATAAATAAATAAAATCTTTTAAAAAAAAGATTTATTTGACAGATACATAGTGAGAGAGGGAACACAAGCAGGGGCAGTGGGGGAGGGAGAAGCAGGCTTCCTGCTGAGCGGGAAGCCAGATATGGGGCTCAATTCCAGGACCCTGGGATCATGACTGAGCCAAAGGCAGATGCTTAACGACTGAGCCAGCCAGGCACCCCTTCTTCTGGCTTCTTGAGGTGGAAGTTTAGTTTGCAGATTTGGTATTGTTCTTATTTTTATTTTTTTAAGGATTTTATTTATTTATTCATGAGAGATGAGGGGAGAGAGAGAGAGAGAGAGAGAGGCAGAGGGAGAAGCAGGCTCCCAAGGAGCAGGGAGCCCGATGCAGGACTCGATCCCAGGACTCTGGGATTACGACCTGAGCCGAAGGCAGATGCTCAACCATCTGAGCCAACCAGGCGCCCTCTTATTTTTAAATATATATCTTTACAGCTATAAATTTTCCTCCAAACTCTGCTTTTGCTACATTCCATTTGTTTTGATATGTTGTGTTTCATTTTCATTCATCCCAAACCATTTCCCAATTTCTGTATTGATTTCTTTTTTTGACCATTGGTTATTTAGGAGTGTTTTATGAAACATATATATTTGTGAATTTCCCAAATTTTGTCTATGTTGATTTCTAACTTAATTTAATTGCATTTATAGAACATAGTTTGTATGATTTTAGTATTTTTAAATTTATTAAGACTTGTTTTTTCACCTAAAATATAGTCTACCCTTGAGATTGTTGCATGTGTAGTTGAGAAGAATGTGTATAATGATGTCATTGGATGGAAGGCTCTATAGATTGTCTGTTATGGTTTGGTTGGTATTTAGCCACCTCTATGTTAGCATTTAGTGTTGTTCAGTCCTATTTTCTTTGTCAATTTTGTGTCCATTGTGGAAAGTGGGATAAATGGGTCAAAGAAGGTGGTGGGAGCTGAGCCCACCACTTGCCATGGTGGTGGCCGTGACTGAGTTGATCCGAATTTTTGTGTCCAAACACAGAAATGATTAGGTCTTAATGTCTGCAGAGTGGAGTTTCAAGGATACGTCAGTAATGGAGTTAGGAACTGAACCAGTTAAGGTCAGAGTGCTCAGGTAGCACAGGTAAAGTTGAAAGTCAACAATAGAATAAATGGGTACTACTGTGTCACAGGTAAAGAGGGTGGGTGCCAAAGTGGAGAGCAGGAGAGCCAACAAAGTCAAGGAAAAGATTCTCTCTGGGAGTGTGCCCTAAGTCTGGTAGACTCTTTCTTGATACCTTATTTCTGGCTTCTTTTATTTGTGCTCTGTCCTCAAGAGGATGTTCCTACCTCTTCAAAGGTACCCAGGATTTCTGACAGTTGGTAATTTCTCTGTGTGCCTTCAGGAAAAGGTCACCTAGGTTTGGGCACACAGATTGTTCGGGGGCCAAGACAGGCTGATCTTGAGAGGGTCAGCACTGCCACCAGCCCATATTGGAGACTCAACAGAGGTGGCTGCTTCTTTGTGCTTCCTAGGTTGGGGTGTATTTTTATGCCAGCCAAATTTCATTTAGGTTGATTAATTGATTGATTGCCTTTGAATAGTCCTTGAAATTCTACTTGGGAGACAGCATGGTATGATGAAAAGAAAGCTTTGGAGTCATAAAACCTGAGCATGCCCTGCTCTGCCATTTACTATAGGTTAGGCAAGTCATTAAACCTCTACTCTGCATACATACACACAAATATATATAGTCATGCAGAGATGTGCACCTATATACATATATGCACAGTGTGGAACATACATGCAAAAGCATAAATGTTGCTAGTATTAAATAAGTTATTTTTATTTTTATTGTTATGTTAATGACCATACATTACATCATTAGTTCTTGATGTAGTGTTCCATGATTCATTGTTTGTGCATAACATCCAGTGCTCCACGCAGAACGTGCCCTCTTTAATACCCATCACCAGGCTGACCCATCCTCCCACCCCCCTCCCCTCTAGAACCCTCAGTTTGTTTCTCAGAGTCCATCGTCTCCATGGTTCGTCTCCCCCTCCGACTTCCCCCCTTCAAGAACAGGAATTCTTAGCATCTTCTCCCTCTTCCCCTTCCCTCTGCCTGTGTATGCATGAGTGTGTGTGTATGTGTGTGTGTGTGTGAGAGAGAGAGAGAGAGAGCAAGAGTGAGCAAGAGCGAGAGAGCACAGTATCTTGCTCAACTGTAAAAGCACACTCAAACACATAGGGCTCTGTTGCCCAGAGAGATCTTCTGGCTTTAGGCAAGTTAACCAATGGACTTAACTGTTTTATTCTGGAAATTGACTATTTCTTTTAGGTAAATAAACTAGATGGAATAGAGGTTTTGACAGTAGGTGGAAGAATAGGCAGAAGAGTATTACTACTGGCAAGAGATCATTTTACTTGTGAAATAGATGGAATATTCTTGGTCTCTCCAGAGCAGGACTAAGTGAGGACAGAAGTGGATTCTGGACAGACCCCAGGATGCATGCATGTCAGAACCTTTCTTTCCCTTTGCCCTCTCCGTGCTCTCCATCCTCATAGAAATGGCAGTAGTTCTGCCGCACCTGGATTTGTTACCGTGGTTACAGATGCAGTCCCTGGTGAGGGGGGGAGCTGTGTTTTTATAAGGGCAAATTGTACTGACATTTAAATTGGAGGCATCACAGGGGAGTACAGCTGCCAAGTCATGGGAAAGAATGCTTTCCCTTTGCAATCTGGATATTTGGAAGACTCTCACCTCCTCCTCTTCCTTGGTGTTTGTGTGTGTGTTGGAGTGAGTGTGGGCTCTTCTCTTAGCCTGTACTGTGCTCAGGGGACTGAGATTCAGGTTGCAAACAGGAAGAGAGCCTTTTTTTAGTGAGATTTTGAGGGGTCATAGGTGAACTAGGGGTTTCTTAACAGATGCTCCAAATGATGTCAAACCAAGCTGGAGAAAGTCAGAATGTGAGCAGAAGCCAAATCTATGAAGCCTAAAGGATATTAGAAGAGTAGCCAGATGGAAAGAGCTGGATATGATATAATAGAGAGGGGTCAGCAGTCTGAGGATGAGGAAGATGGGAGCAGCATGAGGAGAGCAGACCAGCACCTTGCCTTGGGTAGGCACCTGTGTTTGTAGGCAGCTTCTGGGGAATGGTGCCTGTGTGGGTTGCTGGAATTTACCAGGTGGATCTAGCTCAAGGACGCCCATGCCATCTGGAAAGCGGGAGAGCCAACCAGCCTGCTGAGCCAGGGCCTCTTGCCTATCCTTAGGGAAGATGATATGTTTAAGGATAAATTAGTTGCAAATGTTTTCTTCTGAGGAGAAGCAGGCTTGAGATATATAAACCATCTTTACCCACAGAAGTGAATTTGCTGCTAGAGCTGCTGATCTCCCTTGTTGGTTAGTCAATTAGTCAGCTGGTCAGCAAACCCCTACTGAGTTTCCACTCTGTGCCAGCACTAAAGGTGGCTAAAGGCCAAGTGCTGCTATTGTGTTCGACCCCAGTGTCCTACCTTAATTCAGCATTCTGACTCAGAAGATCAAGCATACCCCCACTGAGGACAGGCTTTAGGTTACAGAACATTGGAGGATGAAAAACCCAGAACCCTGAACAAGTCTTTGACTGGCCACAGATCTAGCCACTGCCTTCAAGCAGACAGATGTTCCAGGGCTCCTTGGGGTTCATGTGCCAACTGTCAGCTCAGGTAGCCAAGAATCCAGGGCAGTGCAGAAAAAGGGCCTGCTTTGCCCACTTTCAACTCGATTTTCTGCTATTGGGTAGACTATATGGAACCACTTACCCATACGAATACTTCCAACAATGAAGAGCTTCAGCCTTCTATGTCCCCATCATTCAGTCCAGAGAGAATGTGTATACAGACGGGTGTGTATACACAAAGCCATATAGACTTCCATTTGTATTTTTGCCCTCTGTGTCTACCTCTAAGTGGGTACCTGCATTGTGTCTGTGTGTGTGCATATATATGGTAAAAGACCTGTTGGTGTAGTCATTTGTCAGAGAGTGCTGGGTTGGAGGGTTGAATATTCCCTTTATTAGCTCTGTGATTTTGAATAAGCAATGTTAGGTATTTCAGCTACAATTTTCTCATCAGCAAATGGAAATAATCCTATTTCACAGGCACCTTTCTGAGGATTGTATGCAGTGATTAATAGAAAGCACCTCTATGGTGTCTGGCATAGAAAAAGCAATTAACAACTCGTTCAGGTCCTGTTACTTTATACAGGCACACCTCAGGGGTACTGCGAGTTCAGTTCCAGACCACCGTAATAAAGTGAATACTGCAATAAAGGGAGTCAAATGAATTATTGGTTTCCCCACGCATATAAAAGTTGTGTTTACACTATAGCCTACTTAGTGTGCTATAGCATTATGTCTAAAAAAGAAATGTACATACCTTAATTACAAACATACTTTATTGCTAAAGAATGTTAACCATCATCTGAGCTTTCAGCGAGTCATCATCTTTTTGTGGGTGGAGGGTCTTGCCTCAGTGTTTATGGCTGCTGATGGATCAGGGTGGCAGCTGCTGAAGGCTGGGGCGGCTGTGGCAATTTCTCAAAATAAGACAACAGTGAAGTTTGCTGCATCGATTGACTCTTCCTTTCACAAATGATTTCTCTGTAGCATGCGGTGCTGTCTGATAGCATCTGACCCACAGTGGAACTTCTCTCAAATTTGGAGCCAATCCTCCCAAACCCTGCTGCTGCTTTATCAACTAAGTTTATGGAATATTCTAAATCCTTTGTTTTCATTTCAACAAGCTTCACAGCATCTTCCTCAGGAGTGGATTCCATCTCCAGAAACCCCATGCTTGACTCATCCATGAGAAGCAGCTCCTCATCTGTTCAAGTTTGAACATGACGTTGCAGCAATTCAGGCTCATCTTTAGGTTCCACTTCTGATTCTTGTTTCTCTTGCTGTTTCCATCACATCGACAGGTACTTCCTCTACTGAAGTCTTGAATCTCTCAAAGTTATCAAACTCAAAAGTTTGAAGTATTGTGAGAAGTACCAAAAGGTGACACAGAGACTCAACCTGAGCAAATGCTATTGGAAAAATGGTGCTGATAGACTCGCTCAGTTCGGGGTTGCCACCATCCCTCATTTGGTAAAAAAAAAAAAATGTGATATCCTTACCGTGTGCAATAAAATGAGTATACCTGTGTGCCTGTATACATTTCCCTCTCTTTACCATGAGAAGGCATGTCTCAGATTTTATATCATTATTCTCAACTTATGGAGGAGGAAATGGCTCTCAGAGCAGGCATATCAAGAGCTTGAATGGTAGGCAGTTTGTGGAATTTGTAAAAGCATATTCATGCCGTTGCATCTCTTTATATCCATTAGCTAAAGTAAAGCACTCAAAATCATCTTGGTTGGTGACCTGCAGAAGAAAGAATGAGAAAGCAGTTAGAGGAACTGTTATGATGGAGCAATTCCTTGGCGCATGACTCTCAAGCACTCAACATGGCTAATGGAGGGCAGTGCTGTCCCATGCACAGTGACGGTCAAGTGCAGAGGAAAGTGCCCTCTTTGCCCCCTTTCTTTGTGTTCAGCCATGACTGGTGCATTGACCACAAGTCTTGGAATGGCACCCTTAATTACAATTGCACACATCAAATTCCCATTCCTTCCAGAATGAAGCAATTACTAGCCTGTCATTTTATACCAGGCAGTGCAGGGGTCCCGTGGCATGTGTGAGAAGCCCTCAGGACACCTCCCACCTTGGTCTAGAAGTGAGCTCAAGGCCCCTCCTGACAACCCATACACTGGTGAGCTAGGGCTTAACCTGGGCAGGATCCTCCAGTTGGTTCTTTCTGGGAAGTGGTTTGTACTGTTCTTAAGGCCTGAGCTCCGTGTTTGGGATTCAGAGCCCAGCTGTGACAAGGATTCATGTGTAGGCATGGCACTCACATCTTCTGCAACATTGAGCAGGAGCTGCACTGGGGTCTATAGCCATTTTGCTTAGGTGCAGTTGATGTTTTGTTGAACGCAAGTGGATAGGGTTAAGAAAAAAAGCTGTAGCTTAAATGCAAAAAGCAGGGCTTACTTAGACATAGGGAATAATTTGTCTTGCAGGCTGAGTTAACACAAAACAGACATTCTGGAGTGTTGGTGCATCTTTATGGCATTTCCTTCAGTGGTGAGTCTTGGCCAGTGTTAAGGTGAGCCAGGGAAGAGGCTGAGGCAGAGCTGATATTAACATTATGTCAGTTGCAGGTATACAACATGATGATTGGGAATCTTTATACATTGTAAAATGATCATCACAGTAACATCTGTCATTATACATAGTTAAAAACTTTTGTCTTTTTTTTTTTTCTTGTAATGAAGCCTTTTAAGACCTACTCTCTTAGTACCTTCCAGACATGCAGTACAGTGTTAACTATGGTCACCATGCAGGGCATTTACATTCCCATGACTCATTTTGTAATTGGAAGTTTGTACCTTTTGACCACCTTCCTTCATCCCTCCCAGCCTCCTCAGCAACGCCACCAATCTATTCTCTGTATCCGTGAACTTGTTGTTGTTGTTATTGTTGTGTGTTTTATCTTTCAGATTCCACATGTAAGTGAAATCATATAGTATTTGTCTTTCTCTGACTTATTTCACTTAGTATAATGCCCTCAAGTCCCATCTGTGTTGTTCCAAATGGTAAGATTTCATTTTCTTTCTTTTTTTTTTTTAAAGATTTTTATTTATTTATTTGTCAGAGAGAGAGAGAGAGAGCACAAGCAGGGGGAGCAGTAGAGGGAGAGGGAGAAGTAGGCTCCTCACTGAGCAAGGAGCCCGATGTGGGACTCGATCCCAGGACCCTGGGATCATGACCTGAGCTGAAGGCAGATGCTTAATGACTGAGCCACCCAGGCGTCCCAGGATTTCATTTTCTTATACAGCTTAATAATAGTCCATTGTGTATGTGTACCACATATTCTTATTCATCCATTGATGGACACTTAGTTTGCTTTCATATTTTGACTATTGTAATGTTGCAGTGAACATGAGGGTGCGTATATATTTTCAAATTAGTGTTTTTGTTTTCTTTAGATAAATAACTAGAAGTAGAATTACTAGGTCATATGGTATTTTACATTACATGGTTTTGCTTTGCATTTTCCTGATGATTAGTGATGTTGAACACTTCTTAATATGCCTGTTGGCCATATATATGTCTTCTTTGGAAAAAAATATCTATTCAGGTCCTCTGCCCATTTTTAATTGGGTTTTTTTTTATGTTGAGTTGTTTAAGTTCTTTATATATTTTGGATAATGAATCCTTATTGGATAAATCATTTGCAAATATCTTCTCCCATTCACTAGGTGGCTTTTTTTCTTGTTGTTGGTTTCCTTTGCTGCTTAAAAGCCTTTTATTCTGGGGTAGTCCCAATAGTTCATTTTTGCTTTTGTTTCCCTTGCTTGAGGAGACATAGCCCTAAATTTGTTCCTAAGGATGATGTCCAAGAGATACTGCTTATGTTTTTGTTCAGGGGTTTTATGGTTTCAAGTCTCACATTTAGGTCCTTAACCCATTTTGAGCTTATTTTTGTGTATGGTGTAAGAAATTGGTCCAGTTTCATTCTTCTGCATGTGGCTGTGCAACTTTCCCAACACCATCTATTGAAAAGATTGTCTTTTCTCCATTGTATATTCTTGCCTCCTTTGTCATAGATTAATTGACCATAGAATGTGGGTTTATTTCTGGAAAGTCTATTCTGTTCTATTGATCTATGTGTCTATTTTTGTGCCAGTACCATACTGTTTTGATTACTACAGCTTTGTGGTATATCTTGAAATCTGGAATTTTGATACCTCCAGCTTTGTTCTTCTATTTCAAGATTGCTTTGTCTATTCAGGGTCTTTTGTAATTCCACACTCATTTTACAATTATTTGTTCTTGTTCCGTGAAAAATGCTATTGATGTTTTGATAGGGATTCCATTAAATCCATAGATTGCTTTGGGTAGTTTGGGCATTTTCATGATATTAATTCTTCCAATCCATGAGTGTGGTATAGCTTTACATTTGTGTCATCTTTAATTTCTTTAATCAATGTCTTATAGTTTTCAGATATAGGTCTTTCCCCTCCTTGGTGAAATTATTCCTAGGTGCTTTATTATTTCTGGTGCAATTTAAATGGGATTGTTTTCTTAATTATTCTTCCTGCTACTTCATTATTAGTGAATAGAAATGCAATATATTTCTATATATTAATTTTGTATCCTGTAACTTTACTGAATTCGTTTATCAATTTGAATAGTTTTTTTGGTGGAGTCTTTAGCATTTTCTATATATAGTTTCATGTCATCTGCAGTCTCTCTCCTTCTTTAGGCTCCTGCTCCTATGGGGGGGGCGGTTCTTGGAGCAGGTGGTGTAAAATAATTTCCTTGGCCCAGGTGCTGAAAGGTCTTCCACAAATACTAAAATACCACAGAGTCTCAGCAACAGAATTTCGAAAGGTTTGGATTCTGCCTCTAATTTCTAACTCTTCTCTGCTTCTAAATAGTTATTGGTGGAGATTTCAATATAAAGTGAATACATGCTCATTAAAATATTTGTCAAATATAGTAAATTAGGGAGGCAAAAATAAGCACCAGCAAACCTACTATCACCAAACAACCACTGTTAATATGTTGGCTTATTACCGTCCTGCCTTTTTATTATGAATAGCTTTTAAAATTTTTTGTTTGCCTTACATGGTAGTAATCATGCTGTATACACAATTTTGTATCCATTCGTATAAAATTATAATGATAAGATCACAGAAGCTTTTTCCCATGTTATTATAAGCAGTTCATAAATTTCAATTGTGTACACTGCAGTTGATTTAATCATTTCTCTACTATTGGACATTTAGGTTGTTTGCAATTTTTGAATAATGCTGTGATGAACATCTCTGTAAATAAAACATTTTCCATATTGGGCAATGTTTTACTTCGTGTGGATTCCACAGAGATGGAGCCACTGTGTCCATGTATGTAAACCACCCTTGCCAATAGCTGATGGGGCGACCCTGTGCACATTAAAAAGAGGCAGTCCTTCCTTCAGACACTTGGCTGCTATCTACTGGAAATTGTCTCGGCAACTGCATTGCCGTTCTTGCAAGGCGAATAGTAGCCCTTGGGGTTATGCAAAAACATGGCTTGTGCAAACGTTAGGTGGCAGACCTGGAGTAAATATTTCTAGGATTCCAGATGCCTTTCCACAATTTCTATACTAATTTATAATCCTAATAGTCAGGTACGAGCATGCCATTTTATCTTACCTGAGTCAGTATGGACAATTACTTTAATTATTATAATTTGACGAGGGAAAATTGCACTTTATTTTTATATTTGTATTTATCCAGATTACCTCTGTGTTTTAAAATGTCACTTTGGTTTAGTTTCCTCTAAAGAACAAAAACCTTTACTCTTCCTAGAGATTGATTTTTTTTTCTCTTTTTCAACAAATACATGTTAAGCAGAAGTTGATAACTGAGCCCAGATCTTGCTCCCCAGCTAGACAGAAGGTATTCTGTGGCACATGCCCAAGGCTTGTGCTTTCCATTTCCGTGGCTGGGAAAACACGCAATTGGCTCTTTCTGCCTCCAACCATCCTTTCCAAGAAGGGTTTCCTCCTACTCTTCTGTTCACTTCTGGACTTATGCAGTGAAGCACTGAGGGTATCCTCTAAGGGGTCCAGAGTGACAGGGTCTCAGCATGGTCTGATGTGATGGAAGCTTCTCCCCTTGATTAGCAGCTTACCAGAGACTTTGAGAGATTGTGGAGGCAAACTAAGGTGAATTCTGTGCAAAGCAGCTCTTACCCCTGAGCTCTGAGCCACCTGCTGAGACCTCCTGTCTAGGGAGCTATATTAGTTGGGATTCTCCAGAGAAAGAGAATCAATAGGAGTCTCTCTCTCTCTCTCTCTCTCTCTCTCTCTCTCTAAATATATATATATATATATATATATATATATATATATATTTGTACAAACTGTGTGTGTGTGTGTGTGTATGTATATATATATATGAAATAGGATTGGCTCATGCAGTTATGGAGGCCAAGAAGTTCCTGGATCTTCCATCTGCACGCTAGAGAACCAGGGAAGCCGCTGATGTAATTCAGTCCAAGTGTGAAGGCTTGGCAACCAGGAATCCCAGTGTCTGAGGGCAGGAGAAAATGTATGTCCCAGCTTAAGTAAAGAGAGCAAATTTTTCCCTCTTCTACCTACTGTTCTATTCAGGCCCTCAGATTGGATGATGGCTGCCACATTGGTGAGGGTGGTCTTTACTCCATCTCCGGTTCACGTGCTCATCTCCATAAGCATCCTCAGAGACGCACTCAGAAATAATGTTTTACCAGCTATCTGGGCATCCCTTGCCCAGTCAAGCTGACGTATGAAATTAGCCATAGCTGGCTGAGAGGGCCATGTGATCTACCTGTGAAGCTTTCCCGAAGCCTTGGTCCCACAGCAAAGTACAGTGTCGGTGCCTCTCACTCTCCACACTGTGACATGTTCTCAGCTAGAGCCCACGCTTTGACTTTGTTTGTCCAACAGATGTTTATCTCAGTGTTTCAGGAACTGCTATATACACTGCATACAGTGGTCGACGGGAGCAGATAAGCTCTCAGCTCTTATAAAGCTTGTAGGAATCACAGGTCAGAAAATGAGCAACTAACCAAATAGATGAATGAATAAATGAAATAGCATCTAAAAGGTGATGTGCTCATGACTGACTGAAGATGGGGTGCTTTAGAGTGGGTGGTCAGGGAAGGCTCTTTGAGGAAATGACGCTTGAGCTGAGACCTGAATGACCTGTTGACTTGGTGTAGGATGAAGGAAGGAACTATCTTAATGCATCTTAATTGAATTTAAAAGAACTTAATATCTCTGAAGACATTACCAGGTCTTTGGGGCTACAACTGTATAAAACCCCCATGCTAAGGTGTCAGGTGCAACCTAACATGGAGATTAAGTAACTTGCCCGAGGTCTTGCAGCTTGTGAAGGTCAGAGCCAAGTTTGTGGCCATGTGGATGTGGGTTCGAAGCTTGTGCTCTTCCCACGACACCACATCACATATGAAGGGGGACTTATAAGGCCAGGGGCGGAGCAGCTGCAGTCTCTGGTAGTTTGGGAGCTGGGTAAGGAGAGGGAAACCAAGGACAAGAACTGGTCCCTCCCTGTTTCTTCTTGGAAGCTCTCTCTGGTTATAACTGGAGTAACTCATGGTGGGTAAGGCCGGCACAGCTGATAGAAAGACATCATTTATTCGTTCAGGAAGTCTCACATGTGACCCCCTCCGTCCCCAGAGACAGTCATCCTCTCCTGAGGATATGTGTGATGCATTTCTCTTTATTACCTTGGCCAGCAAAAAATAGAAGCCTTTCCAAGACCCAAGTTGGAGCCAGGCTGAACCCTCACGAAGGACGTTTCAACCTGTCTGGCAATGTTGAGACTTCTGGGAGCTCTTTGGACTGTAGGCCGATTCCAGAGTTCTCTTAGGGTAGACATACATGATTCTGGGAGGATGGGGGAGGAAATAACCATCCTAGAGACTATCCATGGAACTCTCAATTCCTGATCTCTTTGCCAAGTGCCCCATATCTTTACTGAATGTTCTGGCACTAAATGTGGGAAGGAATGCAGTAGGACCCTTTGGACAGGTTCTGTGGCCAATCTAAGAGATGGGCATCCCTGAGATTTAATGTTTCCAGGCCCAGCAGGGATCAGTGGAAACTCTGACAGCTTAATTGTGTTCTTACTCAGTCATCCACAACTAATGCATCTTCCTGGCAAAGCAGGTGTCTTCCATAAGGAGAACAACAGGGCAGATTGGTATCACAAAAGCCTGCCAAAATCTGCTCTAAATTGACCCTGAACCAGTGATAATAAACCAAATTGCTACAAAAAGATACCAATTTGCAGGAATGTGAGCTGTCCAAGGGGATGCTTTTGACTTGGGAGTAGAGGTGCATGTGTGATAAATAGGAGATTTGCAGGGAAGGAACTTACGGTTATCTGGTGGCACAGCAGTAAAGAGTTTACTCTGAAGATACTGATTTGCTCCCTCCTTTGAATTACCAAGAATTTGTCTTCAGTCTATCCAAATCATAGTTTGTATTTTTGGCAATGCGCTTCGACGGCCTGGACAGGTTGGCAGTCTTGGGGGTCCTGGGCTATTTGAGAGATGAAACATTTGGATTCCTGGGTAAGTCAGCCTGGGAGGCAGTAAGAATCTTTGATCCTGTCTTGCACCAGGGATGGGCAATGGGTACTGAAACGGAAAGTCCTCTTGGAAAGAACGATTGGAATCAGGCCCATATAGGTTGGTCTCACTCTGTTTAGTTCAATGTTTATTAAGTACTCAGACCCTGTTCTTTGTACTGGGGCTGGAAAACAGTACAATCCTATCCCAGCTGGCCAGTTTTTAAGAGTTTAGTAAGCCGTGGAGGGATGCTGAACCTTGGTGAGGTACCCACGGCATGCAAGCCCTTCCTCTGGATAAGTCCCTCGGGTCAGGACCTGTCAAGGGTCAGGAGGAGGAGCGAGGAGAAAGCAAATGTCCTCTCCTTCTTTTTCTTCCTTTTCTCCTTTAGTTCTTAGACTTTCATTTTTTTTCTTTTTTAAAATAAAGTCTAGGGGCGCCTGGGTGGCTCAGTCATTAAGTGTCTGCCTTCGGCTCAGGTCCTGATCCCGGGGTCCTGGGATCGAGTCCCACATCGGGCTCCCTGCTCGGCGGGGAGCCTGCTTCTCCCTCTCCTTCTGTGATCTCTCGCACTTTCACATTCCCTCAAATAAATAAACAAAAATCTTAAAAATAAAATAAAATAAAGTCTATTGTTTCATTTAAAAAACCTTTATTTTATAAAATTTAGAAAACAAAAAAAGAGGAGAAAAATGTTGCTTATAAGCTTCCTGTCCCAAGATAAGCCATGATAACATTTGAATCAACTTTCTTTCAGTTTTTTACTCTGCCTAGTTATTTTTTCATAATTATGATTTTTTAGCCTACATTGATTTTTACATTATTGTTATAGCTAACTCTTTATAAACAACTTCAGTGGCTGCAAAATATTCCAATAGGTGGGGATGATATAAATTACTTGGTAATTCCCCATTGTTGAACATTTAGGCTTTTTTCAATACTCATTTTTATAAATGAGTATAATAAACATCCTTAAGATAAATACTTTATTTAAGCATATTTCCTGAGGATGCAGTGTTAGACTTGTAATTACTAGCTCAAAGTATATAAATATACCTCATACTTTTGATATAACAAGAGGGGTGTGTGTGTGTGTGTGTGTGTGTGTGTGTGTGTGACCAAACTGTTTTTTGGAAGGGTCACATTAATCTACACACCCAAATTCATTTTCCTAAATTTTTGTAGACAACATTAAATACCCATCACTACAACTATAAGCTTTGCTAATTATTTTTCAAAAGATTTTATTTATTTATTTTAGAGAGATAGAGTGCGAGCAGGGGGAGGCACAGAGGGGGAAAAAAATCTCAAGCAGATTCTGCACTGAGCTTGGGGCCTGAGGCGGGGCTTGATCTCACGACCCTGAGATCATGACCTGAGCAGAAACCAAGAGTTGGACGCTTAACTGACTGAGCCACCCAGGGATCCCAAGCTTTGTTAATTATATAACAATTGATTTTTATGTTGTCAAATAAGTGAAATATTCTTCAAGAACATTCTGAGGCTAAAATACATCTGAGAGCCGAGTGTGTGTGTGTGTGTGTGTGTGTGTGTGTGTGTGTGTGTATGTGTGTGTGGTTGCCAGCTTGCTTTGCCTGGTGGTGCTGAAGCAGGAAACCCCTCTTGACTTTTTAGGGACTCTCGCTTATCACCCACAGTAGTACAGAATCTGATTGGCAGACATGGAACACGATGTCCTTAAAATCAAACACAGAATGGACAGACATCATCTGCATTAATTCCTGGCCTGACTGAACCTTACATGTGATATACTTTATTTTTTTTTATTTTTAATTTTTTATAAAAGATTTTTATTTATTTGAGAGAGAGAGCGAGAGAGAGCAAGCACGAGCAGGGTGAGGGGCAAAGGGAGAAGCAGGGTCCTTGCTGAGCAGGGAGCCCAACGTGGGACTCCATCCCAGGACCCTGGGATCATGACCTGAGCCAAAGGCAGATGCTTCACTGACTGAGCCACCCAGGCGCCCCATGTGATACACTTTAAAGAACATACAAAGGACTCCTGGTTCCATACTCAGCTGATCACATTGATATAAAGCTTATAAATAAGAAGCCAAAGTAGCAACTTTGGGGACCTTGAGTTCTGGGACCCTAAGGAGATCCTGCCAAAACGTTATTTGTATTTATGTCTATATTAATCATATATTAACAAATATTTAATTATGTTATATTTACAGGTAGATATATACTGCTTTTCTTTTTCTTATTCCCCTAAGCACTCTACTTAAGGCTTCCCATTTTTCTATGAAATTATGTTTGTTTTTCAGGGCTGTTGCAACTACTCTGGAGCTGGGAATCCATTAAAGAGTATCTGGGAACCTTGTCTGAGTTTAACCACCACCACCATAAAAATAATAATGAAAAGCTAACATTCGTCGCTTACTATGTGTCAGATCCTATGCTGAGTGTTTTACATACATTCTCCCATTCAACCATCACAGCAATTCAGAGGGATTGCTCTTACACCCATTTTGTAGATGAGGAGACAGATCTAGAGAGGTTAAATGACTTGCCCAAGCTCCCACGGTGAGTCAGCGGGGCCTTCGTGGAGGTGACAGAATTCTCAGTGTGTGGGAAAGATGGGATAATTTTGTGGTTGCATCCCTGGCCAGGGTCTCTTGCTTTGGAAATGCAGGGGATCTTGCTAAGGTAAGCTTTAGTGATTGATTGGGGCCTGATTCCTAGGTGGAGCACTGGGCTTTGGACCTTCGGTGCGGGCTTTTCCTCTCATAGATTAAGCCAGTGCCCACCTAGGATGGGTGCAGGCCAGGGTTAAGGCCTGGGGAAGAAGAGAATAACTTGCCTCATAATGAACCCAGGAATGAAACATCATCCTGGAGGAGGTGGATCAGTGGAACCTCTCCTAAAACATTTAAAAAGATAAGTAACTATAAAGATAGAATTCCTTGTGTTTTAATTTTTTTAAGCGGTCTCCACGCCCAGCATGGGGCTTGAACTCACAACCCTGAGATCAAGAGTCTCATGCTCTGCCGACTGAGCCAGCCAAGTGTCCCAGAATTCCTTGTGTTTTAAAGGTGAGTTTATAGTAGCAATATGATAAGGTAAAGAGTCCTTTTAGGTGTAGTGAGTATGGCTCTCAGGGGTCTCATTCTCATGGTCAGTGGCAAATTGTGTTCTCTGCAAGTACTAACAGATGCACCACAGTGAGCCGAGCAGTCCCTGAGCACCAGTTTGGGGTTCACTCCCAGTGCAGGAACACTCTAGAATGAGGTGTGCAGGCTGGAGTCTTCCTGTTAAAGGAGGACCTCCGGGGAGGGACCCACACAAATGATCAGCCAGCCTCATTGCCTGGGTGTTTTGTGATGGAAACGCAGTAGCTGTGCCTCTGAGTGTTGTGTGTCTCATTTTCAACTTCAGGCCTTTGGTTTTTATAAGACTTATATTTTCTACTGGGAATCCAGTACAACCAATACTTTCAAGTGTGTCCTAATCAAGAAATACAGAATTTTAGTTAAAAAATTAACTGTTAATTATAGGATTTGACAGGAAATAAAATATGCAGTTGCAAACTAACTAGAAAGCAGGGATAAGAACATATCATGGGGGGCTCATTTGGTTAAGTGTCCAACTCTTGGTTTCAGCTCTGGTCATGAGATCGAGCCCTACATTGAGCCTGCTTTCAGCTCCATGCTCAGTGGGGAGTCTGCTCCAAGATTCTCTCCCTCTGCTCCTCCCCCCTTTCTCTGTCTCTCTCTCACTCAAATAAATAAATCAATCTTTTAAAAAAAGAGAGAACAGGGCGCCTGGGTGGCTCAGTTGGTTAAGCGACTGCCTTCGGCTCAGGTCATGATCCTGGAGTCCCGGGATCGAGTCCTGCATCGGGCTCCCCGCTCAGCGGGGAGTCTGCTTCTCCCTCGGACCCTCTTCCCTCTCATGCTCTCTCTCTCTCATTCTCTCTCTCAAATAAATAAATGAAACCTTTAAAAAAGAAGAGTTAACATTAAAAAAAAATAAAAAAAGAGAGAACATATCATGGCAAGATCTATGATAGATAGCTAAGTCCATACTTTGAGGAAATTGTATAGCCCCAAATGCCATCATCTTTAAAAAAGGAAAGCTAAAAATAAACTTATTACTCATCTTAAAACTTCCAAGAACAACAACAAAATAAATCAAAATGAAATGGGAGGAAGCATTAAGATGTGAGTGGAGATGAAGAACTAGAAAATAAATAGGAATTGCTTGAAGCACAGTTTGCAAAGAAGGAATGAGGTCTGTTTTGTGTTGGGTTTTTTTGTTTTTGTTTTTGTTTTATCTTTCTGCAATTCTGGAGTGCGCTGCCCACGGCCCTGCCAAAATTTTCAGGTGCAGGGGCACAAAGAAGGATCCACTCCAACTGGAAGCATGTTCCACTCCGGAAGGGGGCTTCTATCAGTTTTTAAACCTTCTTCCCTGTTGAGCTGGATAATAATCATGGCCCTGGCAGTAACTGGTACCTTTACTGGACACTTCCTGGTGCCAGGGGCCTTACTGCATTAACACACTAATCCTTTCAACATCTCTAGTGGTAGATATGTTTTCTCCTATCTTCCATACTAGGAAGTGAGGCTTAGCTAGATAAGTTTCATTTATGCACCAAAGATGTATAGAGTATTTACTTTGTGCTAGGTAGTTATCTCAGGGTTGAGGACACAGGAATGAAGAAAACAGATTAGACTCTTTGCCTTCATGGACTTTCATCTAGTAGCAGGTGCCCAAAGTTACCAACACTAGAAATTTGAGGTTGGTCCATGCTTTAGTCACTGCTGTATAGGAGGCACCTTCAGCCCATCTCCTTTAAAAGGGGAGGCCACAGAGGGAGGAGCCAAGTCTCAGCACACCTGACCAACTGATCACATGGCCTTATGACCCTCTCCCCCCACACCCTGGGGAGAATATCAGCACCTATTCCATGGGTTGGGTGGGGGTGGGGGTGACACTTCAGCGAGGTATTCCATGAAAGGAGGTAGCACAGTGCCTGACACATAGAAAAGCTTGGTAAATCCCAGCTAGTGCTATTAACATTCACGTCATTATCATCTGGCCCTGGTCTCTTTCAACTCCCCAGACACAGTTCCTGAGCTGTAGGCCTCGTACCTCTGTGTAGTCAAAAATTTAATCTTGCCTAAAAAGAGATCTGGCCTTTGTCTTCTTAGAATGTCATGCCTGGTAGGAGTGTCTTTGTTTACGGTGGGGACTTGGGTCATGCCAGGTAGTTTAACAAAATTATTTAGATTGGGAGCTGACCGCACTAGACAGTCTTAGGGTGGGGACTGCCAAGCTAGAAAGACCAGCAATAAGATATTTGTTGGCGGGGGCTCTGGGACAAACAGGATCCATCGAACTCTGGAGGGACTGGAGATTGAGATCAACCATGTAGGCAATCAAATGATGGAGCCCAAGTGAAAGCTCTGAACATGAGGCTTGGGTAAGCTTCCCTGGTTAGCAATACTCCATTCACATTGTCAGACATAATTGCCAGAAGAGTAATTGTGTCCTGGCCCCATGGGGAGAAGACAGGGGGAAGTTCTGTGTTTCGTTCTTCCCCTGGACTCTATCCTATGTGCTTCATTCTTTAGCTGATTTTAATCTGTATCCTTCCCCTGTAATAAATCGTAACTGCAACAGCTATCAGTAAGTTCTCTAAGTCCTTCTAGCAAATCATCAAACCTAAGTGTGGTTTTGGGAACCTCTAACATTTGCAGCTGGTACTGAAAGTGAGGTTGGTCAGACAGACTGTTCCCTCAAACTTCACAGTTGTCTGACTTCAAAAGGCCAAAACCAAATCTTCCCAGGTCTCATCTGGGAAGATGTTAGATCAGGAAGAACTGTCCAGAATCCCTGTAAGATACATAACAAAACTCATACATGGGAGGAAAAATAGGCAACTTTCAGATAATAACAAAATGTCCCTCCTTCACCCCAAAGTCAAAGGCTGATGAGCTATCAAGTTCCATCAGTGGCCAAGGCAGGCTGTGCCTCTCGAATAGAAATAATAGGGTCACAGAGAGGTTCTTAAACATCCCCTAGAAGGCTCGGGGCTCTGCCTTGGGCAAGGGCAGCAGCACCACTTGGGGTCTGCAGCTAGAAGGGCTTCTTCTACCAAAACAGAACGTTTTTTCCCCTTAACTTCCTTGATTATTTATGTTTTCCATCATTCTAAAGGGATTTGGAGCAACCTGAACCATATATCTATCTATCTATCTATATATAGATATATATATGGTTCACTTTACTCACTTTCCTAAGAAAAAGTGAGGTGACCAGAAGCAGTGGGGGAGGGAAGAGGAGGGCGTGAATGGAGTGAGCAGGTGGGAGAAAGAGCAGGAGCTAGGTTAACATTACTACTCCAAGTGTGTGCAGTAGAGTTCCTCCACCTCCGTTCATCATGTTGTTTACCATCATCATGTCCTTATTTACTTGTTTATTTACTTCCTTTATTTGTGTTTGGCCTACTTAATCTGTCTTTGACATTTGGTAGCACTGAAAGCCTTCCACAGTAATGGTTTCTGTCAGTTTTCTCCTGCGTTCCTAGTGGTTTTGGCCCTACAACTTGATGCCGTGTAATTCATTCCCTTTCAAAGGTTCATGATTGTTAGAGTCTTCATTATAGGCTATACTTTCTATCTGTGTAAAGTAACCTTTTTTTTGCTTAATGCATTTTGCCTTGAATTCTCCTTTGATAGTAAAATGGCTACCTCCCTTGGGTATTTTCTTTTGTAGGCAGCCACTATTAGCTGGAGCAAACTTTTAATTTTCATTTTCCAACGTTATTTGGATTTCGTTGGGTCCTATAAAAGCATATACTTGTATTTTGTTTTTAACTTGATCTGAGAGATTTTGATTTTGAGAGAAGTGTTGAAAACAGTTGTATTTTTTTCCAGAATTGATGTTGGTTTCTGATAACCACATTAACATGTCTAAAAGAGAATTCTGAATTTCCACTGTCCGTTTCCTGGTCTTTATCACCTCCTGCAAACTCATATCCCCTCATCTTCCTCACCTCTGTAAATTGCATTACCATACACTCAAATTGTTGCATATTTATAAATAAAGATGGGTCTGTTTTCCAGGCATCTTCTTTGCCGGGACAGGTCAATTGTGGCTACGTTGTAAGTGGGAGAGGCATTTGCAGAGGCTGGCTACTTTGTTAGGTGTGTAGGAGTAGAGCAGGCTGGAAGGCTGGGGACCCCCCATGGTGGCCCAAATAAGAAGGTCCTTGCCTGGGAGGTCGACTTCCTCTAGGATAGCTGTTCTGCTGGTTTTCCTTTCTTTATCCCCTTTTCTCAGTGTTTATTGGAAAGTTCTGGAGTTGGTTCCACTCTATTCAACTTCTCCTTCCAAATTCATCACACTCATCTTAGGAGGTGTCCCCCCTGGAACATCAAATACTTTCTTTCTTTTTTTTTTTTTTTTAAGATTTATTTACTTATTTGAGAGAGATAGAGAGAGAGAGAGCACATGAGTGGGAGGGGCAGAGGGAGAGGGAGAATCTCAAGCCGACTTCAAGCTGAGCACAGAGCCCGACAAGGGACTAGATCTCATGACCCTGAGATCATGACCTGAGCCTAAATCAAGAGTCAGTTGCTTAACTGACTGTGCCACCCAGGTGCCCCTCAACTACTTTCTTTATAGGGCACTTCTTTGGTTTTGGCCTGAGGTCAAAGACCTCTGATTCCAGAAACTGTTTTTGTGGGAAGATAATGGGAAAGAAATATTTTTCCAGCTGTGCAAGATCCAGGTTTTAAATCGATTACTTTCATATTGCCCTGGGTTGATATTGCACTTAGTGGCTGGAGGAGCTCTTAGCTTCAGCAAACTCAGTGCCAAGCATTTTCCAGAAAGATCTCTAGGGGTCACTTTCAGATAAACTCACCTATTATTCCATATATTATCATTCCTTAAGGACTGTCAAAATTTGGTCAATAACAGAAAAATCTTTAAGTTCCTATGCAACTTTGAGAATTTGTGAATATGTATTTTGAGGCAATCTATGTATATCATAGATGATCATGCAGTTATTATTGTGTTTTTAAAACATTTTATTTTGAAATAACTTTAGACTTACAGAAAAGTTGCAAAGATAATACATGGTTCCTAAATACCTATGGAGAAAGAATAATGCCCTTCCCCCAGTATGTCCAAGTCTGATCTCTCGTACCTGTGAATATGTCACCTTACATGGCAAAAGGGACTTTGCAGCTATGAATAAATTAAAGATCTTGAGATGAGGAGATTATCCTACAGTATCCTGATGGGCCCAGTGTAAGCACAGGGGTCCTTATAAGGGAGAGAGGCCGATTGGAAAGCCAAAGAGAGATTTGCTTGCTCTGCAGGCTGTGAAGATAGAAGTGGCCATGAAACAAGAAATGTAGGTAGCCTCTAGAAGCTGGAAAAGGCAAGTAAACATATCCTTTCATGGGTCCAAAGTGGCAGTGAGGGGAGATGAAAATGCTTGGGAGATGGATGGTGGTGATGGTTGCCAACAATGTGAATGTACTTAATGCCATTGAACTGAACACCTAAAAATGGAAAAAATGGTAAATTTTATCCTAGGTATAATTCACCATAATAAAAAGAAGCAAAGAAACAGATTTTCCCCTAGAGCTTCCAGAAGGAATGCAGCTTTGCCAAAATCTTAGTTTTAGTTCAGACTTCTGAGTTCCAGAACTATTAGATCTTAAGTGTGTATTGTTTCAGTCCTAAGTTTGTGGTAATTTGCTATGGTGGCAGTGTGCAACTAACACAATACCCTTCCTAAACTCTGTGTTCCCTAATGTTAAAATCTTACACAAAGTAAAATTACTAAACCGAAGAAGTGAATATTAGTAAAATACTGTTCACTAAGCTTCGGACTTTATTCAGATTTCCTCTGTTATGTCACTAATGTTCCTTTTCTGTTCCATGATCCAGTCCAGCATTCCACATTGCATTTTGTTGCCGTTTCTCCTTGATCTACTCCAGTCTGTGGTCTGTGATGGTTTTCAATCTTTTGCTCGTACGACCTTGACACTTTTGAAAAGTACCAGTCAGGTATTTTGTAGAGTGTCCATCAATGTAGGTTTGTCTGATGTCTTCTCATGATTAGAGGAAGTCTGGGCTTGCGGGGAGAAAATCTGGAGATATGCCCTTCTCATCACGTCCTGTCAGAGGATATCACATAATATCATGGGGCATCCTTATCACAGGCCATGTTAACTTTGGGTAAGGTAGCGACTGCAGGTTTTTCCACTGCAAAGTTACTACTTTTCCCTTTCCTTACTCTATTCTTCAGAATTGCTGCCATTTTGCTTTACAATCTTTATTCGTGAAGGAATACAAGAACATTAAGGGTCAACAAAACTGATTTTGAATGCCAGATATGCCATTTCCTTGTTGTAAAGAGTTGAGACAAACTATTTCATCTCCACTTGTCTCTAGCCATCATCTATAAAATTGGGGGACTGATATCTCCTCTGGCCATCCTGAGGATTCAATGAGATAGCACCTCTATTTACCCAGCAAATATTTATGGAGCATCCATAATTTGGTAAGAATTATGTTAAATGAAAGGAGACCATGGCAGTTATCAGTGTTGAACACAAGATATAGACTTTACCCATGGGCAGTTCACAATATGACAGGAGAGATCAGTTACTGAACAGGAAGTCAAGAGTAAAGCATTACCCATGTTCCAGTCAGGGAAACACAGGGTGCTGAGTGAATGCATAATGAGAATGTACTGCAGACATCAGGAAAGCCACTTAACACAAAGTCTGGTGTATGTAGAAGGCCCGGAGGGACAGATGGATGTACATTCCCTTCCTTTCCCGGGGCCGGGGACCTCTCCCTCCTCTCTCAGTCTCTCCAGCCGAACAAGGTAAGAGAACAACAGGATTTTTTTCCTTTTGTCTCTGAAGGATTTAGCCGAGCCTTTAAAGTGCTAATGGCCATGACCACTCGCTGAGCAGGAGCCCATGTGCATCTGTTTCCTAAGTGTACATGACAGTGGAACCATTTCTTGCTTGGAGCTTATCATAAGCCTGTTGTTATGCAGAAGAGCTTTCGGGAAATGTTGTTTTAGCACGTTGGTCTCTTCATCACACGCTGGTGGCCGGAGATGAAATTCACCTCAAAGACATCTGAGCTTTCAACATGTTCAGATTTTCCCGAGCATTTCACAGGGGCATTTTGGCTCTGTGCATTCCAGATCATTTCTCTTCTACAGGAGAGAGCAATCTCTCCAAGGATTGTTGCGGTACATATACATATATACATGCAGTAGTTGAAGGAAGATTTAAAAAAATCTAAAAAACAAATTTAAAAAAATTAAAAATTTGACTTAAGGAAATTAAGAAAAAAATGAACCCTTGCATTTCATCATCAAGATTCAACAATTATGAAGATATGGCCACATTTGCTTTATGTATCTCTCTACTTTGCTGAGATATTTTAGAGCAAATTCCAAACACCATGTCATTTTACTCCTATTTTCTTTGATAATGTGACAGCCTTAAAATACACAAACGTTTTCTTACATAACAACGAACCGTTATCCCACCCGGTAACAAACAACGACAATTTGTAGGTGTCCTTTAAAAGGAATGAAGTGCTGGGGAAGGCCCAGCAATCCCTATTCTAGAATTTGGTCTAATGTTGACCTCCAGTTGGGATATGGGCTGTGTCTTTCTCACATATCTTCTGCCCGTGAAAAATCACTCTTCAAAGCCCAGCAGAGCCTTAGTACGCCCTCCGTCTATCACAGCTTTGGAATGAAGGAGTTGCTTGGCAACCGTGGGCCAAACTGAGGCAGTTTGGGGAAGTATATTCTAAGTCCGCAAGGAAGAGAGGTCCCAGAAGGCAAGTGACATTTTTATAATGGAACAAATACAGGGAAGAAATTGCGTTCTTTTTTAAAAAATTTTTTACAATTTGAGTATAGCTGACACACGATGTTACACTAGGTTCAGGTTACAGCATAGTAATTCAATTTCTCTATACATGATGCTCTGCTCACCATGAGTGTGGCTAGCCATACAATGCTATGACAGTACCGATGACTATAATCTCTGTGCTGGGTTCAAGTGGGCCATCCTGAGGATCCTCTGGTTGACAAAGTGGTAGAGAGCCATAGACTGGCCAGCCACTCATATCTCAATCCATGCTCAATAAATACTCCTCCATTTATGATCCCATGATGCTCCGAGATCCTAACCTCCACAGAGCTTAGAAAGCCACTGGTCTGGTAGGTAACTATTGGACTGTTGGATCAGAGAGCTCATTTCCCTTCACAGAATAGCAGAGAGAGTAGGACATAGGTCCCTTTCCCCCTTCTGTGGTTCTGGGCTGTCCAAACACATGGTAGAGCCTCTGACGATCAGACCAGTCTCCTACTACATGGCCTCATCCCAAGAGAAACATGTGATTGGATTCCCAACTTGAAATCTACACCCTGAGGAATCCCAGCTCCTCACCTTTCAGTAGGAGGGGAGAGTGTGATTGAGTGTTGCCCAGCTGTGAGCCTCTCTTTGGAGCAGGACCCATGATCCATCATCCCATTGAACAGAAAACTGGATAAGCCTGTTAAAAAAATGTCCAAAGCACTTACTGTCTGGGGCAAACAGGAAAATTATGGCTTTCATATATATACACACTGATAGTTTCTTCTGTTATTTACCTTAACAATGCAGCCCAACATGATTAGTGCAAACTACTGAGGGTTCCTGGTTATATTTAGCAGACGGAATCCATTTAAGGAGCAAGCAGCTAATGATCTGAAGCGCAGACTATCACAGCAGCCCTAATAAGCTGGAAATCACAAGGAGAATAAGCACTGAACACTTGCCTGCTGAGGGAGTGATTGAACTTTGAAATGCACTGACAATTTCCGCTTGGTATCCTTAACTGTTTTACACAGGGATGCTCTGAAATCAAGAGACCAAAAGTGAACTTTGCCCCTTTTGTGGTTAATCCATCCACTTTTTTTGTGGTCAGCTACCGGCTGTGGGCTTCCCTGGGTTCAGGCCAAAGGTGGTCAGCAGAGCCCTGAGAGAACCCAGAGCTCAGTAGCAAGGAAGAGACCGGCTCACTGTGTCACGCTTGGACACCAAGTTTGGAAAACAGGAAAATGTCAGTGCCAGGAAGGAGCGTGGAGTTCTGAAGAAGGGGGAGCTGAAGGAATCACCTGGCATGCAGGCCCTGTCACACTACAGGTGGAATGTGGGCAAAGGAAACGTGGGTACAGCCAAGCCACAGATAGCCATAGAGCTGGCAAGGATTTGCTAGAGCAAAGCTTTGGGGTCAAGCTACAGTTGGATTCAAACTCTTAATGCCTCCTCATTTGGAGTAATCCTTGAACATTCTCAACCTCCGCTTTTTATCTGTAAAAGAGGGAACCCATAATGTCCATCCTCTAAGATTGATGTACCAAGTCAGTGTGATAACGTTGAAAAGAAAAAAGCACAGAAGACATGCTCAGTGTCTGGGGACTGCCTTGGTTTCTGCCATTGTCGTCACGGTGCCTGTTCCCATGGCTTGGCCAGACATGAACTCAGTGCAGCATCTGTCACAGCATTACTGTGTTCTTGCCCTTTTAAGGAGAAGCGATGTGGCTTCTAATTCTATGTTGGGTGTCTTCTTGGGTCACTGGTTGGCTATTTTGACTTTACAGCCAGACTCTTTGTGAATATTTTGGGTAATGTTTTGTCCTACACCAGGACAGAATATGGAATGACATTTTCAAATTGTGGTGTCTTTGTGGTGGCAACACACTCAGGAAGAGCCAGTATCCGTTTTGCATGTACATTTAGGGCAAGTGTCCTTATGAACTGACTCTCAGAGAGAATGACACGTCAGTCTCTGCAACGTGCAGACCTATTTAATTCTCAGATCACTTAAGGGAGATTATTGCATGCTCCCTTCTATAGGAGAGGAACTGAGATGCCTTGCCCACAGCTGTAATAATCAACATTGGTTGTTCACAGATGCTCTAAATATTTTGTCTCCTTTCAGAGTTTGACAATGATCTATTTTGTAAATCCTGCCTTTCTCACAACAAATCGTAAAACCACCACCACCACCCCCTTACATTTCCAACTTCCCTTGCTCTAGGGTGTAGACACCCAATTTAGATTCTACCAGTCAGATGTGAGCCATCTGGGCAGCCAGGCAGGTAATGGGGCACCCACTTTGTGGCAGGAGGAGAGTCAGAGGTGATGTGGGTGTGGGTTCAGGCAGTAGCAACTTTCTAACTGGAACCATAATGGCTCTGGGTGGTATTTCTGAAGGCCTAGCCTAGGACCTGTTGACCTTGCCTTTCCAAAGAGTACATGATTTTTCCAAAATTCCAGAAAAACTCCCCACTGTCTACAATTCGGAATTTTGACTGAGAATCTGGTTTGGGCCTTTATCTTTATTTCTCTAAAATGTGTTACAACTGAGAAAAATTATTGACTGCTGCCCATGGCCTCCTTCTGCTGTGCTGCTGGACTTCTGTGCAGATGGGGGAGGAGCAGAGCCCAACAATCTAGGCACTGTCTCCCTCCTCAGCTTGGTGAAAGGATGCAGCATGGAGAAGCCCGTGCCGAGCCAGCTCACCAGCTCCTGCTATCCCTTTCCTGGTATTTAGGTTCCTATGTTTAAGAAAACCCCAAAGAGGGGCACGGCACCTGGGTAGCTCTCTTGGTTAAGCATCTGCCTTTGGCTCAGGTCATGATCTTGGAGTCGTGGGATCGAGCCCCGCATCAGGCGCCCTGCTCAGGGGGAGTTTGCCTCTCCCTCTGCCTCTCCCCCCCCACTTGTGTTCTCTCCCCCTCTCTCTCTCAAATAAATAAAATCTTTTACAAAATTAAAAAAAAAATAAAACCTCAAAGAAACTTTAGGGTTCCAGGGCTGAGCAGTATAGCAGATTATACCCCGCTGTGATTCCTTGTCTTGTTTTTCATGAACACTGAGCCACATTAACTACCATGACCTCTTTCTGTGAGTTTGGAGGAGGATAGGTCCTTTCGTGGCTCACTGGCTGCTCTGGGTCCTAGCCTCATCATCTGCTTTAGGGCCCAGCACAGCTCTGAGCCAAGGAGAAACCCTTGCAGGGATTTCCTGAGTGAGCCTTTAATTACCGTAAGCTGGTTGACCCCTTTGAGAGCCCAAGCTTTCTACGGCCATTTGTTGGTGTCTCTTTAGCTCTTATTCTGTATCTAGCTTGTTAGTAGTATGTATATTGACTGGAAAAAGAATCTGTGATCTCTGTTCCCTCCATGACCTCTCAGCTGGGTAGCCAGCCTCGATGCCCTTCACTGAAAGTGTCTGTCACGTCTGCCTGCCACTCGGAGGAGTGCCAGGTGTGTAAACAAGTCGGTGCACAAAATAGAGGAAAACAGCCCTTTCTCCGAGTAATCCCTTAAAAATTTTCCAATTTATCTATCAATTTTTAGCCTATTCCTATTTCTACTTATTGTGTCAATTTTTGCATTTTATAGTCTTATGGGAAATTATCCTTTTCAGTGAGTTTTTCAATGGCAGAATTTTACAAGCGTGCAGGATAATCCTTAATAATTTAAAGCAGTCTTTTGTACTTGGCTAGCTCCATCTCCATACTTCTTTCAAATTTTGTTGATTTAGGTTTTTCTTTCTTTGTCTCCATTCATCCCAACGCAAGTTTGTCTCTTTCATTAGAATTTCCAGAGAACCAGGTTTTAGATTTATTAATTTTACTATTTTTCTATTTGTTTATGTGTACTTTGTTATGTCATTCGTCTATGTTATTTTCCATTTTTTCCCCTAAGATTTTTAAAATTAAAAACAATTTTTTTAAAGATTTTATTTGTTTTTTTGACAGAGAGACAGCGAGAGAGGGAACACAAGCAGGGGGAGTGGGAGAGGGAGAAGCAGGCTTCCCACTGAGCAGGGAGCCCGACGCGGGGCTTGGTCCCAGGACCCCGGGATCATGACCTGAGCTGAAGGCAGACGCTTAATGACTGAGCCACCCAGGCGCACCTCCCCTAAGATTTTTTAGTGAAACGCTTAGCATCACTATTTCTGCTTTTATATTGTAACAGAATCATCTAATGCTCTAATCTGACACATGTGGTCTGCTGGGTCAGGATCCTGTAAGTTTTGCTATTTTAAAAATTTTAAAAAATTTTCTTCTAACATTACAGTTATTGTGCTCTGCTTTCCTTTTCTCATCTCTATTATACAGTACAGCATGAAAGTGAAAAGTTCAAAGGGGACATTGGGGCGCTGGGTGGCTCAGTGGGTTAAGGGTTTGACTCTTGGTCTCTGCTCAGGTCATGATCTCAGGGTCATGTCATCCTCTGCGCTCAGGGTGGCGTCTGCTTGAGATTCTCTCTCTCCCTCTCTGCCTCTCCCTGTTCTCTCCTACGTGTGTGCATGCCTGTTCTCTGTCTCTCTAAATAAATAAATAAATAGATAGATAATAAACAAATAAATAAAGTCTTTTAAATAATAAGTTAAAAGGGAGCTTTTTGGTAAGATTGGCTGGGTTAGAAACCCAATTGCTGTACTAACTAACTAGCGTGTGACCTTCAGAGCTATGTGGTGAAGACTGCATCGATAATATGTATCATAGATTTTGCTTAAGCCATTCTATAGATGTCATAGCAGAGTTCCTGTGGGCATACTCCAGGGTCTCTGAATACTTGGGGTGGTGGGCGTATTGGCCACAGGCGGGGGCGTCTGGTGGGGGAGGGAGGATTGCCGCAGGTGGGCCCTTAGGCACTTTATTCAGTGCCCAGTTCCTGCACTCGCAGCCGCTGTCCTGGGCTCTTCTGTGGGGTTCCTGTTTGTCCAGCTGCCCTTCCCCTACCTGTTCAACTGCCTTTCTTTCCACAGTCCCAGTTAGTCCCCCCATCGGGCAGCACGCGGCTTCGTAATCGTTTTTCTTTCATCTAGTCTTTTTGTTGTGCGGGTCCTGTTGTTGTCTTTATTCTTAGTAAGGGATGGAGCATCAATATTCCGTTTGTAACAATTACAGCGATGGTTTGAAGGCAACAAGGAGCATTCACATGTAATCATCCAGATGTAGTGAAATGCAATATTTTAAATTCTTGATGGCATATGAAAAGTTCTTGCATTTTGGCTTCTTTCTGTAACTTCTCCTTTTCTGTTCTTTAGTAATTTAGCCTGTGACTTCAGTTGTTCCATTGTTAGTATAACTTGGTTTAAAAATTAGCATAGTATATTTACTAATAAATAGTATAGTAGCGACAACCCTTGCCCTCTGTTTATGCTTATCTTGGTTTTGTTCTCTATTAAATATTTTTCTATTTTTATTTTTATTTTTTTAAGATTTTATTTATCTATTTGACAGAGAGAGAGAGAGAGAGAGAGATAGCGAGAGCAGGGACACAAGCAGAGGGAGTGGGAGAAGGAGAAGCGGGCTTCCCGCCAAGCAGGGAGCCCCATGCGGGGCTCGAGCCCAGGACCCTGGGATCATGACCTGAGCTGAAGGCAGACGCTTAACGACTGAGCCACCCAGTCGCCCCTAGGTATATTTTTTTAAAGATTTTATTTATTTATTTGAGAGAGAGTAAGAGTCTTAGCATGAGCAGGGGGGAGCAGCAGAGGGAGGGGGAGAAACAGACTCCCCGCTGAGCAGGGAGCCTGATCTCAGGAGCCTGGGATCATGCCCTGCGCCGAAGGCAGGTGCTTAACCCACTGAGCCACCCAGGTGCCCTCTAATTTACCTACTTATCAAAGAGTTGCTGCAGCAACAGTGCTTTAATTCAGCTCTTAGTCTTCTGGATAAAGCCTTGTTCTTTCAATTGGTTGGATAATTGGTGGACATATTTCTGAGGTTTTATGTGGCAAGTTGCCTCTCTGTAAGCTTTACTAATCTGTGGGAGTTTGACTGAGGCCGTGTAGACCTTGGGTCAGTGTTTACAAGTTTTCTGAAAATGAAATTAGATCTGTCATAAATTTTCATGTCCCCATCCCCTTCCACTCCTTGTTGATTACAAAAAAAAATGTTGCATTCCTATTACAGAAAAGTCCCCTTATGCAGCCTGAGACCCATGACACCACCAGGAAGGAGTGTTATTTTTTCACTGGAGCAGAGGGGATTAGTGGGCTGTCACTGTTGTTTCTTGCCAGGGCCTCTGGAGTCTGGTCCTCTAATTATAACATGGAAGGAGAGCCCTGTAGGGTCTGCTTCAAGCCCCTCTGCTTAGGAACCAGATTGCTTGAGTTTTTTTCTGTCAAAAAATAAGGAGAGCAGCACCTGGGTGGCTCAGTCGGTTAAGCGTCTGTCTCTTGGTTTCGGCGGTCATGATCTCTGGGTCATGTGATTGAGCCCCTGTCAGGCTCCGCACTCATTGGGGAGTCTTTTGGAGATTCTCTCTCCCTCTGCCTCTCCCCACTGTGTGTGCATTCTCTCACTCTCAAAATAAATAAATAAATCTTAAAAAAATATAAGGAGAAACTTTCACTTCATGCCCCAATGATAGTTTCATGATTGGAGGACATCTGTAGCCCATTTTATTCTATTTTTCTTTATGAAGGTGTTAAAGTTTGAACCATATTGTGCTCAGTTCCCCCATCCTATGTAGAACCCTATGTAGGGTCCCTGGGTTGTGCCAACAGAGACTCAGCAGCAAAGTCTTGGCAACTCTGTTCTCACCTGCTCCTGTCACCAAGGAGACTCACCAGTTTGGAGGCTCTTTCAAATAAGTAATGAATCCACATTTTGGTAGAGGACAGAAATGCTGCATATATTATGTGGACATTAATGGACACTGATTTTCGAATGGGAACCAAAGGGCAGTGATGTCTTTTGGTTGTTTTTTCCTTGGGAGGGGAGACCGTCCAAATACTAGCACAACATACAGGGATCTCCCAACTCAGTGGTTCTGTAACTTTTGTGGGAACAGCCTCACCGGGAAACTAGGAGCCCTATGGAGACCCAGGGCCAAGCTGTGGAAATGCACCTGGGCTGCTGTGTTCTCTGTGAGCTCTTCAGACTGATGTGATACAACGCAACTCTGAGAACCACGGCCCTGGACCAGAAGGATGCCCCATTCTCTCTTTCATAGCTCCCTGAGGAATTTCACCTTTCCTGAACGCCACCAGGACCTGCCTTCTCAGCTGTCCTGAGGACCCCCAAAGAGACTAACCCTCTTTATTTTCTTGCCCCAAGCACACTAAGAAGTTTATTTGAACCTCTGATTCATCTGCATGGAAGATTTTCCAGTGCTTTTCCAGATGGGAATGGCTGAGCCTTGTTCTCGTGTCCTCTGTCTAGATCTGCTCTCTGCTGCCACTTCCATCCTGTTTTGCTGCTGGCAGGGGCTCCCTGACAACACCTGAGACTCTGGGGGGACTTGGCTGCCCTTATTGAGAACTTTTTTTTCTCTTTCACAGTTTTTGTTTCCTTTAAGTGCTGTACCACCCCCACAGTCTGTCGCACACCAACAGCTAGAAGGATCCTCTTAACATCTAAGTCCCCTCAAATCCTCCAATGACTGCCCATGGTAAGCCAAAAGTCAACTCATGGCTTTGGAATAATCTGGTTCCTGGTGTATTTCTGTGCTTACCCATTTGACACTCTCCCCCTTGGTGTGGAGAACACTCTGATGTGTCCCCCTCATCAGGACTGAATTATTCCCTGCAGCCTCCAGGCCCCTGTGGAAATTGCCCACCAATGGGGAAAGCTGCTTCTCCCAAGGCTAGGCCCTTGTCCTGGGGCAGCCTGATGACTGGTGGATACACGGGCATAGAGCCTGGCAACTCTAAAGGGCCATCCAACTTGTGAGCTCCCTGAGGGGCCACCCGAGTTCTCTGTCAAGATCACATTGTGGGGGCGCCTGGATGGCTCAGATGGTTAAGCGTCTGCCTTCGGCTCAAGGGCATGATTCCAGGGTCTGGGAATGGAGCCCCCGGGCTCCCTGCTCAGTGGGGAGTCTGCTTCTCCCTCTCCCTCTGCTGCTTCCCCTGCTTCTGCTCTCACTCATGCACTCTCTTTCTCGCAAATAAATAAATACAATCTTTCTTTTCTTCTTTTTTTTTAAAGATCACATTGTGGTCCAACTTCTTTTGTTTAATCCTGCTTCCTCCCCTTTACTTTTATATGTGTTGGTCCTGAGCACACGCTCAGCAGTACACTTCCTACATGATCGCCTCATTCTCAGAGTCTGCTCCTAAGGATCCCAGTCTATAACCCATGGTCACTTTCCTCAACTCCTTGGCCCTCTTCCTTGGCTCAAACAGTACCAACTCTGATAGCACCTCAGGGCCTTTGCATGGGTTCTTTCTTCTGCTGTGTCACTCTTGCCTCTGCATATCTCGATGGCTTGCTTCCTTACTTCTGGTCTGTGGTCAAATGCCATCTCATCAAGCAGGGCTTTGTAGCATCCCTGTATAAAATAATAACCCTTTCCTCATTACCTTATTTTATTTTCCACCACTCCTTATGGCTACCTGACAGAAATATTTCTGTTTACTATGTCTTCTTCTACCAGTGTGTGTGTTTCATGGGAATATTTTGTTTATTATTCTGTCCCCAGTGCCTGGCACAGAGTAAGAACTGAATAAATATTTGTTTGAAAGAATGAATAGATGAGTGGATTCTATCTGCTCTCCTGCTCTAAGCCTACAAGTACTTCCCCCCACCCCCCCACCCCCCCCATGCCTCCTCCTGTCTGGTTGCAGTTGGGTGGCTGGAATTTCCAACTAGAAAGAGCACATTCTCAGACATGTTCTTGACCAGATGATTTAGTTAGGAGGGGGGGAAAAGATAGGATTCTTGGAAAAATGCCTGGAAAAAAAAAAACCCTTTTTCCCAAGGGGAAATGAAGAATAAATGGTCTTCTGGCTTCTTTTCTTCTTTCTTTTAAAAATCTTTTCCTTTGCTGTATTTGAGCTGTCACATTTCAAAGCTTTGGACACTGACCTCTGTGTCTACAGCCCTTTTGCCTTTAAGCTCATCACTGTCTGTTGTATGTGAATTACAAGGGGAGGTGCTGAGCTGCTGAGCTGTCCCTCATGGTCATCAGCACCTCTTTGCTTGGCCATGCATTAGACATCCTAATTTCTGAGGACCGGTTAGTGACTGATGAGTCTCCCCAATTCATTCAGCCACTGACTTCATACTTAGATACTTCCCCTATGTATTAAAATCTTCCTTTATTAAAAAAAAATAAGACAAAGCCCTTGTGACACGATGTTTCAATTAAGAGAAGCGACAGTGGGTAAGTCCTAAACTCACCCTCGTCCTATGCTTAACAAATACTTGTTTTTCCCCCACATAGGAATATGAGACCTGAGCATGCCTTTCCCATTGTGGGCATGGTGTGGTTTGAAGGAAGCCGCTCACGTATCCATCTAATTTCCGGAAGATCTTGATTGTTGAAGGGCTGTTTGTAGATCCTGTCAGAGGTGCCCAGGTAAATGAACAGTGACTGATTCAATTAACTGATAAGAATCTATTAGCATGGATCCAAACCGTCTTGTTTGAACACAGAGCATTATGTACAGAGAACGACCAGGGTGGCTGTCATTTCATCTGGGTGAAATATGAAGATCCTGTTTGTGTCACAGCCCAGAAGGTGGCGACATACACATTTAAGGGACAAAGGAATTTTAAGTGCCAATGGGCCCTGTGCAGGTAGCAGTTAGTGAAAAATTCCTCTAATTGGATGGTTTTAAGAGCAGAACCCACCCTTTCTGTGTCCAGCAGGCATTCCCCTTTGAAGAGGTCAGGGCACTCCCAGTTGGCATATTTTCCTCCACCGTTGAGCATGGTGGGCCGAAGGTGGGCATGGCAGCTGGAGGACTTACTTTGAAATCCTGGCTTTGCCATTTATAGTCTGTGTGGCCCTGAGCATGGTACTTAACCTTGGTTTCACTCAGTATAATTTAGGACGAATACGAATTCTGTCACCAGGCTCTGAGGATGAAATGAAAGGTGTGCTAAGTGTGTTACATACTGTCATGCCTGTGTATAGGCCCATCCTCTTTGCTTGCATGAGGAAAGGGTACCGTTCTGGGGGGCTCCAGCCCCTCAGCCATTGGGTGTGGGGCAGGTGGAGAGCCTTCTAGAGCGCAGCGCCTACTGGCCCCTTCCTGGGCTATGGGCTTCTGAGGCCTTGCTTCTTCCCACCTCGCACTCACCTGGGGACCTGTGAACCTAGTGTTCCTTGCAATGGTTCATCTTAGGTGACTGAACATGGGGAGCGGTACCTCCCAGAAGAGAAGGGTGTCATGTTACTTCATCAGAGGGAGATAAAAGAGAGTTAACCAGGACAACTTAAGACTTATAGCCTTAAAATATACAATACTTATGCTGCAGGGCCAGACTGGAAGGATAAAAGAAACCCGTATAAATTTAACAGAGAATTCTTGGAGTTCTGAATTGGAAGCTTAGCCCCCAACGCAGGAAATTCGACCTGCTTGGGAAATTGGATTTGATAACCTTTGGGATGTTGAAATTCCTGGATGACTTAACAGGGTGTCTAGAACGTGGGTTCCTGTGAATGATGACTTGGAGCCGTGCAGCGCCAGCAGTGGGGACACGTTGCTATGGAAACCCTGAAGCTGGAAGTTCCTCCATGCCTAGGAGAGGCTGTCAATTAGATCTATGCACTTGGGGAGTCTAATGAAAACAGACACTTGTCATTTTTCCTGCAGCCATCTAACATTATATACATTTAAAATATGTCCATGGAAAGAAAAGCCTGCGGTTAAATTTCGCTGTTTATTTTAAGAGAATTCCCTTGTGTGGCTTTGACGGGGCAGATTTTTTTTTCCCTCTCCCTCTACATTAAAGGAAAAAAGTGAGGCCCTCCAGTGTTGAGCAGAAACACCATTAGGAGAGTCACTGAGGTGGTTCATTTGAGGCTGTTGGAGGGCGGCCTCAGTCCTACAACCTTATCTACATCCCAGCGGCGGGGGGCGGGGGGGCTGGTCTGATGGGGCCTCCCCTGCAGATTTCCCCTGCTCCTACTGGGTCCCAGGGCTCTTTGGTATTGTGAACCCACACTGACTGATAGATGCTTTTCTTTTAATGGGGTAGCTCAGACAAGAAACCTTCATTAGACATCACTCTCTTTAAATGTCAGATGCTGAAGAATGAAGAATCATAGTTTTTGCTTAGACTGACTTGCCATCTGAGGCCAACTGCTGGGATCTGACTCTCTCCGAGAACACAAATCACGAGTTGGCACAGAAACCACAGTCAGAAGAGCTGGTTCCAAGATCGGCTATTACTATTTGTTTTCAGTTGAAAGCGTGTGTGTATGTATTTGCTTATTTTTACCCAAACATGCTATTTTTGAGTTGGAATTGACAGCAGAGACACTTATCCCTCTTATCATGGGTATCATTAATAGCAAGATAAGACTGACTTTTTTCAAACTGGGCTGGGAAATGAGGCCCCAGTGGCCATAAACCATGTCAGGTACATACAATGAGCCGAAAGCGCGTATTTATCGCGTCTGTCTTGGTGTCACCCATTAGACAGCCCAGTGATAACTGAAAGCTGCATTCCCCACATAGAGAATAAAGACTGGTGCCTCCTTGACTTCTGAGTTCCGGGCATCCCACTCTTTACTTTCTTTTAGGTGTCAAATCATGAGTAGGTCAACAGAAACCAGTTGTTGTTAGTTCTATGGCTAAGTTTGGTTTCATAAGAGTGTAGCAGACTTGACTACATTTGGTTTTCAGCAATATTTGAAAACTGCATTCTATGCTTGGGATCTGATTGCATGTGATAATTATCACATCTCTGCTTGTGGCCAAGAAGCTAACAATATTGATATGGAAAGACACAGATATTGCTTGGCCTCACTGATCTAATTGGGGGGGGTCGTGATTATACATCTCCCCAAAGTAATATAATATGTGGCTCTGTATAAAGATTATGCTAAGAAATGCCTTCTTGGTATATTTGCAGTAATGGTGGTAATTAGTACAATAAAAACAGGAAATAGCAAGCCCAAGTCAGATATCTGTCTCCACAGCTCTCCTAATAGCCTTTAATATCAGACACTGCAGATGGGTGGCTGGTGGTATGATCACTCACAACGAATATATTGAAGTAGGAACTGTACCACAATATTTAGGACATTAGACTGAACGTGGGCTCTACCCTTAACTGACTCTATAATCTTGGGAGGGTCACTCGCCCTGTCTGGCTCCCGGTTTCACCACCTATATTACAAGAGAGTTGATCTAATTGAGTACAAGTTTCCTTTTTTGATTCTGCAGGTGTAAAGCCTGCCATGTGGCCTTTAGGAGCTGAGCAAATGTTTCCTTCCTGGATGGGCAGGGAAGACCCCGCTCCCATAGCAGTAGGAGTCCTGCTCTGGCTTCCCCGCCTAACCACAAGGACACTTGTCTTGCCTCTGCACTGCAGCATTAAGAGTCTAAACCCTCCCCCCCCTCAAACAGCAAGGGTTGCCCAGGTAGCGCACTCACCACACACTCTTAAATTTTCTTGTGTGAAAAGAAGAGAAATGTCGCCCTGTTGTGGGTATTTTAGTTGGTATTTATAAGATCATAGAGTTGCGGCAACGTGATAATCGCTTGGATTCCCTTAAATTTTGTGGTTTACTACTTGATATGGTAGCATAAAATCAGAACTTGGAAAAGAACAAAGGCATGGTCATCTTCCCTATAAACTGTTAATGACAATCATTTCATAGAGAAAATTACTCCTCTCTGGATAGTGTCTCCTCTAACTCCATGTTGTCTGCCAGCAGAAGGTGAAATTATAATTACAAACTTGATCTTGGCTGTGACCCCTGAATTAACCCTTTGAAGGAACTTGGATTATGTCTGAGTCTGTTATCTCTGCGAGGAGACAAGCTGTCTTCAGAATTGCTTTTGGGGCCCTAGCATGTCATTGTGAAATTGCAGTTAGTAATCTTGCCAATGTTTTTCAGATTTGGTGCAGATAAGCTTGAACACATCTGGTTCCCTGGTTTCTAATGTTATTTGGGGAATTGGATGATTTAAAGCACTTATTTTCTTTAACTCACTTCTCATCATAATCCATCAACATCACGTACTTTTATTCTCCATTTCACTTTTATATGATCCTATTAGTTGGGAGTAACCCAAGTGATATTTTTCTTTACTATGGCCCTGTCTCCTCTTTGCCTTTGTTGGAACGCAGAGACTGTATACCTTTTCCTAAATCAGAATTCAGCCATCCTCTGACAAACAATTTCCATAACCGTGATTTTCTTCTTTGCATTCTGCTAGGGATGGAATGATGGCAGTTTGTTCTGCTCAATGCAAATGACATTTACAACAATGTCCTCAAATCAGAGACCTGAAATGCCTCTCTTGGATTATTGAGGCAATCAGCTGCACTCGATGGTGCCTTTGTGCTGCTCCAGGAAAGAGGAAGTGGGTTTAGGGATTGAAGGCGTGTCAAGCTTCCAGGCCCCAAGGAACATGGCCGTGTGGTAACTCCTGTGGGTGACTCAGCGGATGTGTAATCCAGGATGTGTGAGAGGCATCACTCCTGGAGATGGGACCACCTCTTATTAGGCTTCCGGGTGAAACTGCCATTCCCGGTTGTCAAGGGGCCTGAGGCGCTGAGTGAGTTTATCCAATGCTGGCCTGCTTCGGGGGCATTTCTGCCTTTCCTGAATTGTTTGTATCTAGATTGGAAACCTCACTGCTCACAGGCCAAGACAGGAGTGCAACTATACTCTTTCCATTCAAGGTCATGTAAAGAATGCAGATTCCTCCTGTACAGCTTTTTTCCTTCTGCCCTAGCAGGAGAGAGACATATGATAATCCAAGTACCTGTTGTTCAGTCCAATTTGACAAAATGCTCATTGAGAGTCTGCCGCACTGGGATCAGTGAGATGAAGAAGTGATAAGACAGTCCCTGCTTACGAGGTGTCATAACTTGAATGGATTGGATGTGGAACATGCTGGACTAAGTGACATCGTCAGTGGGGAAAGGGAGTGAGTCGGGGCTGAGTATGGAAATGAACCAGCTCTGGAATTTTCCTCTCTAAACAGGTGGCCAGCATTGTAATATACTGCATAAAATGAGTTCCAGTACCTTGTAGTTAGTAGCCAAAGGAATGTGACTCTGGGCCAGGCTAATTCTTGAAGTTCTACGGATGAGCTCCCTGATTTGTCGGTGCGGACACGGCCCTTATTACTGGTCAGGGGTAGCAAGTCAGGACCCTGCTTCCTGAAGCAAGGAACAGTGTGGATGAAGCAGGCTGTCAGAGTCCTGTCCACAGAAACAGGAGTTGAGGCATCGCTACATTTCCCACATTGTACTGATCCCCACCCCTATTTTTATTCGTATTCTTCCTTCGCTTGGCTTTTGGAACACCAAACGGCTTGGTTTTTCTTCTGTCTCACAGACCACTCTTCCCAGTCTCCTTTCCTGACCTCTTAATGCTGGAATGGCCCTGGGCTCAGGGCTTGATCCCCTCTCTACTGAAACCCCTTTACCAGTCTCTCGGCACCGAGTAACGCCTATATCTGAACCACTTTTAAATGTACACTTCTAGCTGAGGTCTCTGTTCTAAACTTCAGATTCGCTTATCCAGCAGTCTACTCAACATCTACACTTGGGCCTCTTAGACTCCACAGGTCCAACATGAGCTCCTTTCCACCTGCTCCTTCTGCAGGCTCCCATATCTCAGCGGATGGCAAATCTGGTCTTCTGGCTGCTCAGGAAAAGAAGCCTTGAGCCGTCGCAGTTCCTCTCTTTCTCTCACATATGAAATCCACTCTGCTAGGAAATGCCATTGGCTCTCAACCTTCAGACCATATCCAGGGAACAAAACTTTTTCCACCTCCTCTCCTACCACCCCAGGGCGCGAGACTTCCATATCTCATTACCCTCCTGGAGTAGGCTAATAATTTTCTAACCGCTTCTCACCCTCCCTCTCTTCTGCACTACTTTCAACACAGTAGCCAAAATATCTGATCCATGTAATATCTAAGCCAGATCATGCCACTCTTTGGAAACCCTGCAAAGTCTTCATTCACAGTGAAAGCCAGGGTCATGAGAAGATCTGCATGGTCCAGCCAGTGACTTCTCAGACCTCATCTCCTGAGGCCCTATGCACAGTGGCTCCAGTCCACACCCCTGGCCCTCTGAGCACCCAGACAGCCTCCTCCTAGTCTCCACACTGGCTGTTTCCTCTGCTTTCTTCCCATTATCTGGATACTTTCCTTCCTCACCTCCTTCTAGCCTTTACTCAGTTGTCACCTTCTTAATACGGCCTGCTTAAATCACCTATTTTATTTTTTTATCTTTTTTTTAAGATTTATTTTTATTAGAGAGAGAGAAAGTGAGAGAGGGAACACAAGCAGGGAGAGTGGGCGAGGGAGAAGCAGGCTTCCCGCTGAGCAGGGAGCACGATGCGGGACTCGATCCCAAGACCCTGGGACCATGACCTGAGCTGAAGGCAGACGTTTAACGAGTGAGCCACCCAGGCACCCCTGTTTTTTATCTTTTTTAAGGATTTTATTTATTTGAGAGAGAGAACGTGCATGTGAGCAGGGGGGAGGGGCAGAGGAAGAGGGAGAAGCAGACTCCCCACTAAGGGAGCTCAATCTCAGGACCCTGAGATCATGAGCCGAGCCAAAGGCAGAGGCTTAACTGACTGAGTCACCCAGGCGCCCCAAATCACCCTATTTTATTTAATTTTTCATTTTTTTATTGTTATGTTAATCACCTTACATTACATCATTAGTTTTTGATGTACTGTTCCATGATTCATTGTTTGTACATAACACCCTATGCTCCACGTAGAACGTGCCCTCTTTAATACCCATCACCAGGCTAACCCATCCCCCCACCCCCCTCCCCTCAAGAACTCCCAGTTCATTTCAGAGTCCACCGTCTCTCATGGTTCGTCTCCCCCTCTGATTTCCCCCCCTTCATTCTTCCCCTCCTGCTATCTTTTTTTTTTTCTTAACATATGTTGCATTATTTGTTTCAGAGGTACAGATCTGTGATTCAACAGTCTTGCACAATTCACAGCGCTCACCATAGCACATACCCTCCCCAACGTCTATCACCCAGCCACCCCATCCTTCCCACCCCACCCCCACTCCAGCAACCCTCAGTTTGTTTCCTGAGATTAAGAATTCCTCATATCAGTGAGGTCATATGCTACATGTCTTTCTCTGATTGACTTAACAAATCACCCTATTTTAATTCGAAACCTGCACCATCCTCCCCACCACCTTCCTTTGGTAGGCATTCCTGACCCCTAGTGAACTTGCTCAGCATTTTTTTTTAACCATAGAAATTATTGCCTTCTAATTTACTACAGTTTCACTTATTTACTATGTTGTTTCTCTTCCCTAGACCCTCTCCTCCATACACATGCTAGAATGTAAGGTCCCTGCAGGTGGGGACTTTTATTCAAAGCTGTATCACAAGTACATTGAAAAGTGTCTGGGAGGGGCGCCTGGGTGGCTTAGTTGTTAAGCATCTGCCTTTGGCTCAGGTCATGATCCCAGGGTCCTGGGATTGAGTCCCACATGGGGCTCTCTGCTCAGCAGGAAGCCTGCTTCTCCCTCTCCCACTCTCCTTGCTTGTGTTCCCTCTCTTGCTGTCTCTCTCTCTCTGTCAAATAAATATATAAAATCTTAAAAAAAAAAAAAGAAGTGTCTGGGAGATGGTGGACACTCAATAAGTTTGTTCAGTGAATGAATCCAGCAATTCCATGCCTTCTCTGTATCACTTACAAATAGTGGAAGGTTCAGAGTTTTAATTTGAAAGGGAATGGCCAGTGCATTCTTAACCCACTTGTTGGTTTTGCTCAGCTCTGTCACATTCTACCGCAGAACTTAGATATAAGTTAAGAATGGCATCATCATTTTCTCCCCTTTGAGAATAAAGAGATACTCAGATATTTTGGGGAGAGTCTGACTCTTGGGATCAAGTGGCTTGCACCACACTGTGGTCTTCTTAGGAGTTCCTGGGTGTATCTTTCTCCACATTAACCACCAGCTATGGCAGCACTGATGTGCTCGGCTCAGGGTATTTGAGACTCAGGGTATTTGAGATAACTGACTCTATTGCTGAGATATGCCAGTTGACTAAGCCACCTGAAGTCATGGCAGCCGTCTTTGCTGGCATTATCAGTCCCATGAAAGCATTGCTTTTATCACATCTTTCATTTTGAAGACTCGTGTGTGTGTGTCTTTATCCTTGGAAAACAGAATCACGTCCTTTGTCCATTTCTTCCTGTAGAATACTAAACAGGCATGTACTTCTGGGTTGAAATCATCAAATCCATATTTTCCTCAACAAAGAATCCAGATCAGGAAATAATATTAACCTCAGCCCTTCTCTAAGTATATAGCAAAATGAGGATTGGTGTTGGAAGTGCACATTCTGGCATGAGGCGGTAACACCTAGGGGGCGCTCCAGAGGGGACTTTAGACCTACCAAGCTTTCCAGAATATTTTGATTTTGATGGCTGTCAGATGCCTTTAGTAGTTTTGTAACTCTTTGGCAAAAGGAAGATGATTGATTCTGATAGCTATCCTTTACACCAGACTCTGCTCTAGCTCTTTTACCTTTCTGGAGTAAAGACAGACAGAAAAATGCATTGGTGATACCTTTGCCCAATGAATGAAAACGGAGGTAAAAAAGCACGCCACCCTCCTGAACTCACATTCTGCTTTTCCTGCGAAAACGTTCCTGTGATTCCTAGCAATTCTCTCAAGACTGAAGGATAAAGATTGCATTGTCAATGTAATAGTCTTAATTAGTAAAATTGACAAGAAAATACTTATCTCTTTATATTGAATGACAGAAAAACACAACTTAGGGAATTTGTCACATATGATTGAATAGAATCACATTTTAGTCTTACATATTTGTCTCAACCTGATTAGTTAACAGGCAGGTTTTTGTTTAGTTTCCTGGATCATGAATATTCTGAATTCTTAGCTTTCCTTATCAGCAAAGAAAAGCAATTTATAACATGGGGTCTGAACAAACAAAGGACTTTAGACTCTACAGTTTTCCTACTATAAAAGCTGATTCTCCGCTTAGAAAGCAAACTCATTATTTTTTATCTCATATTTTTCTTGATCGAAGGGAGGGTGTTTTATTATTTTATTTCCTAATTTATTATGTCCTAATTTTTTTTAAGGAAAGGAAAGCTTGCATTTTTAAATTCCATAATAGTAATTGTAAGACAATTTTTCTACCCATATGCATCTCCTAAAATAATCATTTACACAAGCAAATGCCTCCTCTAAAAGAATGCAAGTATTTGTCTGTCCTTCTTCCATTATAAATACTACACATATGCCAAGAACCAATGCATCCTTTGCAAGTTAGCAGTTTCATCTAAAGTAAGGATGCATATGTCCTATCAGGTGGGGGGTATTAGCTGTTGAAAATTGACCAAAAGCTTGTTCTGATTCTCTGGGAGCACAATATATTTGTCATTAAGTCTGCGCTAGTCACAAGAGTCTTATCAATAAATAGTGTAGTTTGTACCTTTTGTTCCTTATATGGAATACAGCTTTGAAAAATGCCTCTTTTCTTTTGGTTTCTTACATGACTTAAGTGGCTAAATTAATTTGGAGACACTGAGCGTTATTACTGCTATTTTTTTCCATAGAAGACATTGCACTTTGGCAAATGAACCCAAGTCATGCATGGCTTCATACCACCACCAGCTGAGGTTTGCTCGCAGGAGCAGCAGTGGGGCTGTTCTGGGTCCCTGGGGAGCTGGGGGGGGGAGTGGACAGCTGGCACTGCTTCCTCTTTTCTCACCTGGATGAGCATGTGACCTTGCCATTGCAAGCCTTGCTTAATTGGGTTCAGCAATGAGGAAAGTGTAAATTTATTTGTAAAAATATAAATATTTCCTTCAAGAAAAGGGAAAAGTTTCTCAGTGTATGTATTTGTTCAAAGTGGCAATGTAAATCCAAAAGAAAGAAAGAAAGAGAGAGAGAAAAAGAAAAAGTGGCAAAAGTGAGAATTGGCTTCTTTGTACTTCTGGCTGGGCCCTCCCTGACTTGCAAGTGTCACTGGAGACATAGGCCCCAAGACCAAGACAAGAGTCCATCGTGATACGCTATGCCTGTTTCTGTCTGGGGCCACTTCTGTGCTTCTGTTAAAGTCCAAAAATCTTAGAAATTTGTATAGGTGTATGGGTGTATGTTTGGGTGTGCTCTCTTCCCATGCGTCTATAACCTATTTTGTATGGAATAACGCACTAAAAACTGGGAGTTAATAAAGTTATTGGTTCAGTCAATTCAGATTTCAGATATTCATCGTTGTATTTTTTAGTCATATTTTATTTTTCAGGTCCTTGTGCTAAATCACTGTAGGAGCAAATTCACTCGTACCAGCACATAGCCTTATGTCCCCACTTAAGTTCCCTTTTTTTTATATTTACATTCATATGAATGGCATTACGTTTTCAAACTTTTTAGTGTTTTATTAAAGTAATTTGATTTACAGTAAACTGCACATATGTAGAGTATATAATTTTATAGGTTGCATAGATGTATATATCCTTGAGACTGCCAATGAAACATTTTACAATCAAGATAGTGAAATACCCGTCACCCCCAAAAGCTACAGTGTGCTTACTGGTAATTACCCCTTCTCGCTTTCCAGCACCCCTTCCCCAGGCAACCACTGATCTGCTTTCTGTTATTGTCAATTAGTTTGCATTTTCTGGAATTTAAATATAAATGGAATCATATAGGACGTGCTCTTTTTTGTCTGGCTTCTTTCACCCACTGTAATTATTTTAGATTCATCTATGTTGCATTCATTAATTTCTTCCCCATTTTTATGGTTGAGTAGTATTCTATCATATGGACATACACCAGTTTCTTTATCCTGTTGATGGACATTCCTACTGTTTCTAGTTGCTAGCCGCAACAATCAGAGCGATTGATACCACTAATGTCTAAGGCTTTATATGGGCAAATGCTTTAATTTCTCTTGGGTAAATACTTAGGAATGGAATGGCTTGATCATATGGTAGATGTATCTTTTTTTTTAAGATTTTATTTATTTATTGGACAGAGAGAGAGCACAAGCAGGGGAAGCAGCAGGCAGAGGGAGAGGGAGAAGCAGGCTCCCTACTGAGCAGGGAGCCCAATGCAGGGCTCGATCCCAGGACCCTGGGATCATGACCTGAGCTGAAGGCAGATGCTGAATGAGTGAGCCACCCAGGTGCCCCTGGTAGATGTATCTTTAATCCATGAAATTGCCAATCTGTTTTATACAGTGTTGGTTTGCATTTCTTACCAGCAGTGAATGAGAGGTCCAGTTTCTCCATATTCTTGATGACAGATTTTTATGGTCAGTCTTTTAATTTTCCAAGTGTCTAATAGGTGTATAGTGGAATCTTCTTGTGGTTTTAATTCATATTTCCTTAATGACTAATGATATTGTGCTAATGACTATTGACCAATGTGTATGTGTTTATTTGTCATCATATATTTTCTTGGGTCAGATATCCACTCAAATGTTTGACCCATTTTGAATTTTTTAATTATTTCCTTTTTATTGGTTATTTATATATTCTGGATGTAGTTTCATTGATTTTACTCTGTTCTGTTAGCTGTTTCATTGATTTCAATTGAATTTGTATTGTTTCTTTGCTTTTGTTTACTTTGCTTTTAATTTGTTCTTTTTCTAGCTGTTAAGGTAGAAGCTGTGGTCATTGAATTGAGAACTTTCTTATTTTTAAAATTTCCCTGTTTAATGATATAAACTTCCCTTTAGTACTGCCTTAGTTGCATCCCAGAACTTTTGATATGTTGTGTTTTCATCTTCATTTTGTTCAAAATACTAATTTTTCATTTGATTTCTTATTTTTTTTAAGATTTTATTTATTCATTTGACAGAGAGATACACAATGAGAGAGGGAACACAAGCAGGGGGAGTGGGAGAGGGAGAAGCAGGCTTCCTGCTGAGCAGAGAGCCCCATGTGGGGCTCAAACCCAGGACCCTGGGATCATGGCCTGAGCTGAAGGCAGACGCTTAATGACTGAGGCACCCAGGCACCCCTGATTTCTTCTTTGACCCTGGAATTATTTAGAAGCACGACTCAGAGGGAGATTGCAATGTAAATGGAGAAATAAATCTTGCTGTGGGGGGCATGTCAGTGTGGGCACGGAGAGACTTTTTTTTTTATTTTTTTTATTGTTATGTTAATCACCATATATTACCTCATTAGTTTTTGATGTAGTGTTCCATGATTCATTGTTTGTGCATAACACCCAGTGCTCCATGCAGAATGTGCCCTCTTTAATACCCATCACCAGGCTAACCCATCCCCCTACCCTCCTCCCCGCTAGAACCCTCAGTTTGTTTTTCAGAGTCCATCCTCTCTCATGGTTCGTCTCCCACTCTGACTTACTCCCCTTCATTCTTCCCCTCCTGCTATTTTCTTCTTTTTCTTTTTTCTTAACATATGTTGCATTATTTGTTTCAGAAGTACAGATCTGTGATTCAACACTCTTGCACAATTCACAGCACTCACCATAGCACATACCCTCCCCAATGTCTATCACCCAGCCACCCCATCCCTCCCACCCCCCACCACTCCAGCAACCCTCAGTTTGTTTCCTGAGATTAAGAATTCCTCATATCAGTGAGGTCATATGATACATGTCTTTCTCTGATTGACTTATTTCACTCAGCATAACACCCTCCAGTTCCATCCACGTCGTTGCAAATGGCAAGATCTCATTCCTTTGGATGGCTGCATAATATTCCATTGTGTATATATACCACCTCTTCTTTATCCATTCATCTGTCGATGGGCATCTTGGCTCTTTCCAAAGTTTGGCTATGGTGGACATTGCTGCTATAAACATTGGGGTACACGTACCCCTTCGGGTCCCTACATTTGTATCTTTGGGGTAAATACCCAGTAATGCAATTGCTGGATCGTAGGGTAGCTCTATTTTCAACTGTTTGAGGGACCTCCATACTGTTTTCCAGAGGGGTTGAACCAGCTTGCATTCCCACCAACAGTGTGGGAGGGTTCCCCTTTCTCCACATCCCCGCCAACATCTGTTGTTTCCTGACTTGTTAATTTTAGCCATTCTGACTGGTGTGAGGTGGTATCTCATGGAGGTTTTGATTTGGATTTCCCTGATGCCGAGCGATGGTGAGCACCTTTTCATGTGTCTGTTGGCCATTTGGATGTCTTCTTTGGAAAAATGTCTGTTCATGTCTTCTGCCCATTTCTTGATTGGATTATTTGTTCTTTGGGTGTTGAGTTTGATAAGTTCTTTATACATTTTGGATACTAGCCCTTTATCTGATATGTCATTTGCAAATATTTTCTCCCATTCTGTCGGTTGTCTTTTGGTTTTGTGGACTGTTTCTTTTGCTGTGCAAAAGCTTTTTATCTTGATGAAATCCCAAGAGTTCATTTTTGCCCTTGCTTCCCTTGCCTTTGGCGATGTCTCTAGGAAGAGGTTGCTGCGGCTGAGGTCGAAGAGGTTGCTACCTGTGTTCTCCTTTAGGATTTTGATGGACTCCTGTCTCACGTTTAGGTCTTTCAACCATTTGGAGTCCATTTTTGTGTGTGGTGTAAGGAAATGGTCCAGTTTCAGTCTTCTGCATGTGGCTGTCCAATTTTCCCAACACCATTTGTTGAAGAGACTGTCTTTTTGCCATTGGACATTCTTTCCTGCTTTGTCAAAGATAAGTTGACCACAGAGTTGAGGGTCCATTTCTGGGCTCTCTATTCTGTTCCATTGATCTATGTGTCTGTTTTTGTGCCAGTACCATACTGTCTTGATGATAACAGCTTTGTAATAGAGCTGGAAGTCCGGATTTGTGATGCCACCAGCTTTGCTTTTCTTTTTCAAGATTCCTCTGGCTATTCGGGGTCCCTTCTGGTTCCATACAAACTTTAGGATTATTTGTTCCATCTTGGAAAAAAGTGGATGGTATTTTGATGGGGATTGCATTGAATGTGTAGATTGCTCTAGGTAGCATTGACATCTTCACAATGTTGGTTCTCCCAATCCATGAGCATGGAACATTTTTCCATTTCTTGGTGTCTTCTTCAATTTCTTTCATGAGTATTTTATAGTTTTCTGAGTACAGATCCTTTGCCTCTTTGGTTAAATTTATTCCTAGGTATCTTATGGTTTTGGGTGCAATTGTAAATGGGATCAACTCCTTGATTTGTCTCTCTTCTGTCTTGTTGCTGGTGTATAGGAATGCCACTGATTTCTGTGCATTCATTTTATATCCCGCTACTACACTGAATTCCTGTATGAGTTCTAGCAGTTTTGGGGTGGAGTCTTTTGGGTTTTCCACATACAGTATCATATCATATGCAAAGAGTGAGAGTTTGACTTCCTCTTTGCCAATTTGGATGCCTTTGATTTCTTTTTGTTGTCTGATTGCTGTGGCTAGGACTTCTAATACTATGTTGAATAGCAGTGGTGATAGTGGACATCCCTGCCGTGTTCCTGACCTTAGGGGGAAAGGTCTCAGCTTTTCCCATTGAGAATGATATTCGCTGTAGGTTTTTCATAGATGGCTTTTCTGATATTGAGGTGTGTACCCTCTATCCATATACTCTGAAGAGTTTTGACCAAGAAAGGATGCTGTACTTTGTCAAATGCTTTTTCTTCATCTATTGAGAGGATCATATGATTCTTGTTCTTTCTTTTGTTAATATATTGTATCACGTTGATTGATTTGCGGATGTTGAACCATCTTTGCAGCCCACGGATAAATCCCACTTGGTCCTGGTGAATAATCCTTTTAATGTACTGTTGGATCCTATTGGCTAGTATTTTGGTGAGAATTTTTGCATCCATGTTCGTCAAGGATATTGGTGTGTAATTCTCCTTTTTCATGGGGTCTTTGTCTGGTTTTGGGATCAAGGTAATGGTGGCCTCATAAAATGAGTTTGGAAGTTTTCCTTCCATTTCTATTTTTTGGAACAGTTTCAGGAGAATAGGGTATTAATTCTTCTTTAAATGTCTGATGGAATTCCCCTGGGAAGCCATCTGGCCCCGGGCTTTTGTTTCTTGGGAGATTTTTGATGACTGCTTCAATTTCCTTAGTGGCTATAGGTCTGTTCAGGTTTTCTATTTCTTCCTGGTTCAATTTTGGTAGTTGATACATCTCTAGGAATGCACCCATTTCTTCCAGGTTATCTAATTTGCTGGCATAGAGTTGCTCATAATACGTTCTTATAATTGTTTGTATTTCTTTAGTGTTGGTTGTGATCTCTCCTCTTTCATTCATGATTTTGTTGATTTGGGTCATTTCTCTTTTCTTTTTGATACGTCTGGCCAGGGGTTTATCAATCTTGTTAATTCTTTCAGAGAACCAGCTCCTAGTTTCGTTGACCTGTCTACTGTTCTTTTGGTTTCTAGTTCTTTGATTTCTGCTCTGATCTTTATGATTTCTTTTCTACTGCTGGGTTTAGGCTTTATTTGCTGTTCTTTCTTCAGCTCCTTTAGGTGTAGGGTTAGGTTCTGTGTTTGAGACCTTTCTTGTTTCTTGAGAAAGGCTTGTATTGCGATATCCTTTCCTCTCAGGACTGCCTTTGCTGTATCCCAAAGATTTTGAACAGTTGTGTTTTCATTTTCATTGGTTTCCATGAATTTTTTTAATTCTTCTTTAATTTCCTGGTTGACCCATTCATTCTTTAGTAGGATGCTCTTTAGCTTCCGTGTATTTGAGGTCTTTCCGACTTTACTCTTGTGATTGAGTTCTAGTTTCAAAGCATTGTGGTCTGAAAATATACAGGGAATGATCCCAATCTTTTGGTACCGGTTGAGACCTGATTTGTGACCTAGGATGTGATCAATTCTGGAGAACGTTCCATGGGCATTAGAGAAGAATGTGTATTCTGTTGCTTTGAGATGGAATGTTCTGAATATATCTGTGAAGTCCATTTGGTCCAGTGTTTCATTTAAAGTCTTTATTTCCTTGTTGATCTTTTGCTTAGATGATCTGTCCAATTCAGTCAGTGGGGTGTTAAAGTCCCCCACTCTTATTGTCTTGTTATCAATGTGTTTCTTTGCTTTTGTTATTAATTGCCCTATATAATTGGCTGCTCCCATGTTAGGGTCATAGATATTTACAATTGTTAGATCTTCTTGTTGGATAGACCCTTTAAGTAGGATATAGTGTCCTTCCTCATCTCTTATTACAGTCTCTGTTTTAAAATCTAATTTGTCTGATATAAGGATTGCCACCCTAGCTTTCTTTTGGTGTCCTTTAGCATGGTAAATGGTTTTCCACCCCCTCACTTTCAAGGTGGGGGTGTTTTTGGGTCTCAAATGAGTCTCTTGCGGACAGCATATTATGGGTCTTGTTTTTTAATCCAATCTGATAGCCTGTGTCTTTTGATTGGGGCATTTAGCCCATTTACATTCAGGGTAACTCTTGAAAGGTACGAATTTAGTGCCATTGTATTGCCCCTAAGGTGACTGTTACTGTATATTGTCTGTGTTCCTTTCTGGTCTATGCTGCTTTTAGGCTCTCTCTTTGCTTAGAGGACCCCTTTCAATATTTCTTGGAGGGCTGGTTTCATGTTTGCAAAGTCCTTTAGTTTTTGTTTGTCCTGGAAGCTTTTTATGTCTCCTTCTATTTTCAATGACAGCCTTGCTGGATATAGTATTCTTGGCTGCATATTTTTCTCATTTAGTGCTCTGAAGATATCTTGCCAGTCCTTTCTGGCCTTGGGCAGGGAGAGACTGAGAAGAAAGAGTGGAGTGCAGTGGATCCCAGCAGTGAGAGCGGCCCTGATAAAATTGCTTCCAGAAAGAGGGTTTTAGCATAAGTGAGAATATTAAGAACAGGTCTGAGTCTTTGTAAGTCAGAATGCTGGTTACTGAAGAGGTGAAACATACAGACTTGAGCAGCAGTACTGGGAAGGCTTCCTTTTTACTGGTCCCTTGAAAGGGATAGGTCTCTCTGGGTGGCTAGGTGGTAAAGATGAAGAAGGAAGCAAATAGAGGAAATAAACCATGCTATACAAATGAAAGAAGATCGATGAATCAGAAAATACTGTAACTGCTTAGGATTCAATCCCCAAAGAAATTGTACTCTCTCTACCAAGAGAGGGAAGGATGCTCTTGAACTAAGAAGCCCAGTGGACTCTGAGTTTTAACTCCCTACATAGAAGGAGGTCAATTGCTGACCTAGAAAAATGAAGCTATTTTATTTAAAAAAAAATTTTTTTTAAGATTTTATTTATTTATTTGAGAGACAGCAAGTGAGCAAGAGAGAGAGCAGAGGAAGAGGGAGAGGGAGAAGCAGGCTACCTGCTGAGCAGGGAGCCTGGTGTATTGTGACCTGAGCAGAAGGTAGATGCTTAAACGACTGAGCCATTCAGGTGCCCCAAAAAGTAGAAGGCATTTTAAAATGAAGGAAAAGGAAAAACAACATTCATACAAAAGAACTTAAAAAAACCAGAAAGTCTGAATGCATATTATTAAGCTAATGAAAACATTTCCCTACAATGAAAATGAAACAGGAGAATGGTAACACAATGCTCCAACAGGAATTAAATGGTATGAAAGGCTTTTAGATATGAAAGAACACTTTGATTCAGAATTAAAAACTTTGACTCAAAATTAAAAACTCATAAGAGACGTGAACTAAAACAATTTAAAAACAAAAACAAAAATGAAATGACGGAATGCCTGGGCGGCTCAGTCGTTTAAGCATCTGCCTTCAGCTCAGGTCATGATCCCAGAGTCCTAGGATCGAGTACCGCATTGGTCTCCTTGCTCAGTGGGGAACCTGCTTCTCCCTCTGCCTGCCCTCCCCTGACAAATAAATAAATAAAATCTTTTTAAAAAATGAAATGACAGTTGATCAAATTTAGGAAATTATTTGAAGAAAAAGGATGAATAATCTAAGAAATGAAGACTGAATTATACATCCCCAAAGGATAATGTAGTGAAATAATAAAAGAGAAGAAAGAAGTAAATACAATTAAGAGAGTTTAGAACAATAAGGAAAAACAGTTAGAAAAGCCAGGCAAAGAGGATCCAAAGTACCAAGTATTGGAATCTCTGAAGAAGAAATTTCATTATTGGGGTGAAACTAATACTTAAAATTATAATCTAAAAAATCTGTAAATAAAAATAAAGCTATATATCAAATGTTGCACTGTATGCTTGGAAAGTTGATCAGTAATGATCAGCTCTGGGACATATCCTGGTGAAACTTAAACTTTAAAGATAAAGAAAAAAAAAAAAAAAACTCTGGGCCTCCAGGCAAAAAAGATCATATAACTGATGAAGGAAAGAGAATCAGAGTGGCATCAAATTTCTTTCCAGCAACCCATGAAGCACAAACAAAGAGGAATATCATTTTCAAGAAATGCAAGGAGAGATAAGAGATAGCCAAGGACTTTATGTCCATACAAACTGTTCTCAAAGTATCAGAGCTATACACAACTATTTTAAATATTCAGAAACTCAGGGAATACTGTACTTGGAGCCTTTCCTGAAGAATCTGAGAGATGAACTTCACCCTTACCAGGAGGGACAGGGGAGCTTTGGCAAAAGGTTAGTGATGGTGGAGACCCCTGATCCACTTCCACTCTACTCCTACCCTGAGGAAGGTCGGAGTTCCACCCTGCCTGCCCTCCATACTAGTTTGACTTTCAGAAATGCCGCCCAAATGGGCAGACCTGAGATCAACCAGGCAGAACTGTTTTCTACGTGAGTGCTGCCTGTATGTCAGTTGCTAAATCCAAAAACAAAAACAACAAAAAAAACCCAAAACTGAAAATATGTTGCTCATTTAAATAGGAGAATGTGGTCTCCGTGGATTTCTTCCCCAGCGTGGTTGTTTGAGATAATAGACAACAGAATGACAGAAATGAAAGGCAGAAAAGGGCAGGAGGCTGCACTCTGTCCATGAGAATTTGAGGAGGAAAATTAATGAATTTGAGTCATACAGATGAGAGCAGCCTGTCATGCATAGAGGAAACAAGAAAGAAGGTGAGCAGTTCTAATTGTTTCCAGCATTCTTCCCTTGGGTAATTGGATGCTTCTGTTGGTCGACAGAGAGGGTATCTGTGCACTTCCATATTATGTTACATTTTCCGGGGGGAGGGGTTGTGTTTGAGTTTTATAAACATCCTCAGCTCACATAGCATCCTTGGTGCCATTAGTAGGATACGGGCATCCCCGAATGGTTTTCAGGGTTTTTTCCCTCTGTTTACATGCCCTGTGATAGGGACCCTGCTATTCCAAGTGTGCCTAGCACCAGCAGTATTGACATTACTGAGGAGCTTATTAGAGATGCAGAATCTGTCTGATTTCTAAAATGTGTCTCCAATTTGTGTACACATAAAAATTATCTGAAGATGTTGTTAAAAGCTGATTTGAGTTCAGAAGTCTGGGGTGGGGCCTGAGATTGTGTATTTTTAACATGCCCTCAAGTGATTTTAATGCTTCTGGTCCTTGCCCCGCACTAGATCACCTATGCCAGTTCTCTTCTGGAAGGGGTTTGTTGCAGGAAGCCTTTTTTACATCCCCTGGCAAACTAGTGCCCTGTGTTTGCCTGTAAATATCTAATAGGAGCAGTAAGGCATCATAAGTGGAGAGAATCTCCTGCTAATCTCCCAAGGACCCAGGACTAGGTTTTGTCTACAGTATTTATTCCTAGGCTAAATTTCCTTTTTCTCATCTTCTCAGGAAATTGCACAGAGTCATGAGTCATAGTTATCTATACCTGTCTTGAAGATATTAGTGATCTCTTGCCCATTGCATAGATTCATGAAAGGACTGGCTTTTAATGGATAGGTGAATTCATTTTGCAAGTCATCAGTAGGAATGCAATAAAGTGAAATCCAACAAACAATAAAACAGAACTACTTGATCTTGATTGTTCATTATAATCACATGGAAACTTTAAACAATGCAGTTTCCCAAGGCTTATGAGAGAAAGAGAGAGAGAGAGAGATTCAATTAGAATGAGGGCAAGCAACATGTATCTGCATTTTAAAAAACCTCATGGGTGATAATAATGCAACCAGTTTGAGAAGACTGTTCTGTGTAAACAATTACCCTAGAGTTGTATAACCTGGTGGTACAAGGTCAAACACACAAAAAATAGTGAGGGATAATTAGAATATGGAGGATTCAAATAACCCAATTAACAAGCTTAGTCTAATGGAAAAGTATAGAACTGTGCACTCAGTAACTGGAAAAAATGTAGTTTTTTCCAAACACAACGTAATAATCATCAAAATTGTCCCTATTACTCAAGGCTCAACAAAAGTGAAAGAATGATTAGTGAACAGATCATATTTTCCATCAACAATGCAATTTTAATAGCTTTCAATAGTATTTTTTTAACTGAAAAGCCCTACATGTTCAGAAATTAAAAATATAGTCTTCTAAATAATACACAGGCCAAAGATAAAATCATAATGAATACTAGCAAATGCTTAGAATGGAAAAATAATAGAACCACTAAATATTGAAGTTTGTGGGATGCAGAGAAGTGGTAATTCAAGCTCATGTTAGGAAAGGGGGCATCTTAACAGCCTGTAAACTAAGAATCCAACTTAAGAAATTTGAACACGAATAACAGACTAAAGACAGAAAATAACAGAAAAAAGGAAATATAATGCAAAGTTGGTTCTTTGAGAAGATCACTTGAAAAATATTCAGAAAGATTGAATAAAGAGGAAAGGGGAAAGGTGATATTAACAATAAAAAGAGGGCATGCCTAAATGTGCACAGAGATGAAAAATTATAAGTTATACACAAATGGGACTTGTCTATAAAATTGAAAATTGACACAGAATTACCAGAAAATGTAATTTATCAAAATTGAACCAAGAAGAAATAAAAAACCAACACAATTAAACTAGAGGCTAAAAAAAAAAAAAATCTCCCCACTTATAAAACAAAAGCAGCAACAACAAAAGACCAAGATGGTTTTTTACATTTGAATTTTGACAAACACTCAAGTAACAAGACAATTCTAGTTATATACAAATTCTGCTGGATAAAATAATCTCATTTTCTAAGAAAAATAACAAAACTGTATGACAGTACAAGAAAGAAAATTACAGGCCAATCTCACTCATGAATATAGATGCAGAATCTTAAATTATTTGTTAAATGAATCTAGAGTATACGAAAAAGATGATGTATCATGTCTCACATGAATTGTCCAAGGAAAACATTGGTGACCTAACATTAGATCATTATTACTATATTTTACCACATTAAAGAACTAAAGGAGAAAAGCCCATTAATAGATAGAGAATTTACCCATAATGTTCACATGCATTTAGTAAAAAACAAAACAAAACAAAAAAACCCCTAGAAAATCAAGAGTAATAGTAATATAAAGAAACTTTCTGAATCCAATAAAGGGTATCTGTCAACCACTTACTGCATATAATATATTCAGTGGTGAAAGTCTAGAGCCATTTTCTTTAAAATCAGAAGTAATTTAAGTAGCTTCAGTCTTATTGCTGAGGTCCTAGCCAATGCAGTAAGACAAGAAAAGAAGAAAAATTTAGAAGTAGAAAGACACTGTCACTATTTATATTGATATGAATGTAAATATAGCTAACCCTAAAGATTCTAAAGGCAAATATTTATAATAAGAATGAGGTGAAATTTGCTACCATTAAATTTTACATCCAAAAATAAATTGTATTTCTGTATACCAGCAACAAAGAATAGAAAATGTCATTTTTTTAAAAGTTGAATTTAATAAGAGCAACCAAAAATGTAATGACTCAAAGAATCCATTGAGCAAAGGGCAAATAAGACCTCTATTGAGGAAATTATATAATTTTATTATATTAAAGAAAATTAAAATTGATGGAGAGATACACTAAGTTCATTGAAAGGGAGACTCAATAATTTTAAAATGCCAATTCCCCATCCACCCCAAAAGGACCCCTTTGATTTGAATAATAATCCTAACAGGATTTGTATTTTGGAACCAAACAAGCTGATTACTAAGCTTATTAAGAGAAGATGTCAAGTAGAGTCAAATACACTTCGATAGGAAGAAAAAGTTGATGGAAAATTCCCTACTGGATGTCATAACTTGTTACGAAGTTATTAAGATTAACTGGTTAAGGAATCGATAAGCAAAACAACAGAAAAGGACTCAGAGTCCAGAAATGAAAAAAAAAAATAGACAACTTGAATTGTGATAGAACCAGTATTGCAGGCTTTTATGAAAAATAACCAGTTAAAACAATTGTGTTGGGATGGTTGATTATATATATGGAAAATGGAATTAGATTCACATATAGTTCACAAAAATCAATTCTAGGTGGATTAAATACTTTCATCAGAAAGGAAATACTTAAAAAAATATAGTAAGAAATATAAGAAAATATTTGTATGACTTTGAGATAGGGAAGGATTTCTTAATCAAGACACAAAAAGCACAAACTATCAACCTGATTAATGTGACTATGATAAAATTAAGAGGCTTGCTCATCAGACCATAAAGAGGGAAAAAAATACAAGTTATAAACTGCAAGAAATTACTTTTTTTTTTTAAGAGAAAGAGAGAGAGTGTACAAGTGGGGGATGGGCAAGGGAGAGGGAGAGAGAGAATCCCAAGCAGGCTCCACACCTAGTGCAAAGCCTGATGCGGGTCTTGATCTCAGCACCCTGAGATCATGACCTGAGCCCAAAATCAAGAGTGCAATGCTTAACCAACTGAGCCACCCAGGCACCTCAAGAAATTACTTTTCATAGATATAACTAACAAACTATTGGTATCCAGAATATACAAATAACTCCTCAAACTCAATAAAAATTAGAGAGGTCCACAAAGTACAATGATGAACAAAAGGTACAAATAGTCATATTACAGAAGAAAAAATGCAGTGGCAATAAATATATGAAGTAATACCTAAACTCTTCAGTATCAAGGAAATACATATTAAATACAATATCAGATAACAATGTGTATCTCCCCGAATGGCAGAAGTTAATAAAGTCAAATGATACGAAGAATTGCTAAGAATGTGGAACAATGCTAATTTTTATAAACTATTAGAGGAATGTTGATTTCATAAAATTACTTTGGCAAACAATTTGGCATTAGGTAGCAAAGCTGAAAGGACCCTACTCCTTTCCCTATGCCCTGGACATTCTCTACAACACAGGGACACTCTTGTGCATATGGAAAAGGAGTCATGAACAATGATGCTATATAGTTGTATTATCTGTAGGATCAGAAAACTGTAAAAAAATGTCAATTGAGAGGAAAATGGGAAAAAATAGTGTTAGGATCATACAGAGAAATATTATACTATAATAATACATCAGTAAGAATTAAATGTATTACATAGATGACTCTCCAAAAAAAAGGAAAAGAGGAAAAAAGTAATTTATTTTGAATAATAATTTTGTAAATTAAAAAACAAACAAGAGCAAAAAATTGGGATAACTTCATATGTATGAAAGCTATTTAGAAAAGCAAAGGAATGATAAATTAAAAAATTCGGGAATTTGGTTACCTCTAGGTGGAGAGGGAAGGATATAAATATACTGCAGATTTTCACACAGAAAACTTCAGTAACACTGGGAAAGTTCTAGAACTTAAGTCAGGTGGTGAGTTCATGGGTATTTGTTATGTTTATATCTTATTTAAATGTATCAAATATTTGATAAAATCTTTGAAATGAATGACTCAGTCAAATATGTTTTTAGGTATTAAAAAGAAAAGAAAATCACACAAACAGCTGTTCCAAAGCTAAGGCAAAACTTTGCCTTATCCCTATTCTTGAGGCAGCTAGAATGAGTCAGTGTAATGTTCTTGGTCCTCACCTAGAAAATGAGTCAATTAAACACTAGTGAATACCTTTGACAACCCACAGTTAAATCCAATCGATTGTTATTTTATTTCTCTTATTCCACCTCTGAGCCAGATATCTCTTTCCTAATTAATTTCCTGAGACTATGTCTTATTTCGGCTTCTAAGCTACACTCACCTGTTTTTTCTGTTTCCTTACCACTTCAGGGCACTTTGCTGGCTCTCCTTCTCAATCCTGGAAAACAGAAACCGTACTAGGTATTTCTATGAAGAGAATTTTCAAACAGAGAACTCACTGTATCTTTCAACCACTGTATCTTGAGGATGTATAACAGTGTCCAGCACATAGTAGGTGTTCAATCAGTATTGGTTGAATTAATGACAGCTAAGAGAGCCGTCCAGCTTTCAACCAGGCCCACACTCATTGTTCAGGGTGAATTTAGTAAAAAGTTGACCAAGATGTGCTGGGGATCTCCTGAGAATGTGGCAACATGTTTAATTTTTTTTCAAGATGAAAGTGGCATAAAATCTCTCTATGTCTAGAAAGTGGCTTAGAAGGGTTTGTTCTGTAATGAGTGCATCCAAGTACACTACCCCCTACCCAACCATTCATACCTTCCAACACCTGCTTGGCCACCCCCCAGCCAGGTTGCCCTCCAGCCTTTGGACAGAGTTCGTAGTCTCCGTTTGATTAAAGGAGGCCACCCTGCCCTACTGCTGATCGTCCCTTTGACATTGATCATTTACATTCATGCCCAACGGCAGCCTACCACATGGTTCAGCAGACAAAACCCTGGGTCTGAGCGATTCGGGTTTAAATCCAATTTCCCCTCCTCACTTACTTGGCATCTCTGAGTTCCAGTTTCTTCATTTGTAATGTGCCAAGAGTAATATTTATGTCATGTTTGTGAAGATTAAAAGAAATAAAATGTGCAAAGTATCCAAAAAAAAAAAAAAAGTATCTGGCACAAAATAGGAATGGAATTGCTAGGAATTATGTAAAACTATTCTCGCAGTGTTTAGAATCTAGGACTGCTCTGAGTCCTGGCCTACCCCTTTTGCTTCTCTTTGTATTCACTGCAAAGGAGCAGTTTTCCTTCCCTGGGCTAACGGGCTTATCTTTGCTCCCCATGATCCTCTCTTTGCCCACGTCTACCTTGCTCTGGACCAGGGAGGCTGCACAGGCTGCACCAGGACCCCCTGTCCTCGGGCTGGGCTGACATAGAGCACTGGCAGGAATGAGGAGGGACCCGTATTCCTCGGTTCCCTCCCTGCACGGCTGCCGGCAGGACCCCGGGCTCAGCCCGGCCAGTGGGCCTCCAGCATGGCGTACTCTCTGTCTGGGTTACTCTGTCTGTTCCTTCCCCTGGCTCTTTCAGACCTAAAGGGAGTACCTCTACTAACTCAAGAGTCGGTTTCCCTCAGTCCTTCCCCTACATGCTGCACACCCCCTTGTCAGTAGTTCCTTTATTAAGCACTCTGTGGATTTTTCTGATTTTGGGGCATGACATCTGTTTCTGCCGGAATTGGGTTGATAATATCGCTCTTAATAGCCGATAGTGTGTGGTCTCAGACCTAAGTCCTCGCTCCGTATAGTCTGAACGTGCGTGGGCACGCATGCGCACACATGCACACACATGAGTCATGCGCTGGTTTTGGCCCTTTACCCCTTGAGAGGACCACTGAGTTCTTCATGGCTCCATCCCAGCTGTGCTCACGTGGTCCGCTGTGGCCACCAGCCAACCCAAATGGGGGCCAGGAGGCTTTCTGCCACTGCCACTCCCGTGGAGGCTTGTGACCGTGCTCTCCAGTTTCATCTCCAGTTTGCCATTTGACATAGGACCTAATCTAAGCCGGTATTTTCAGCTTCCCGAGTCTGGGGATAGCACTGATGCTGTGGGCCTCTGGCTTTTGAAGAATAAGATGTCACACACATCCCCAGATGAAACACTTCCCTGGACTCTATCTGCTTTCTTTTTCTGTGCTCCTCTGCCAGGATGGGAAACAAAGGTTTTGTTCACTCGCTGGCTGCTGGCAGGGTTACCAGGGGTGCAAAGGCACTGGGGCTTTCCAGCAGCAGCAGAGAATGAATGGCGAAGAAGCTGGCATGGCGGGACTTAACCTGGCTTTCTTGAATAGATGGTGGTACCTGGTAAGGCCAGATATTTGGTGGTAAGATACATGGGAGGCTATTATTTAATAAATCCTGCACCCACCCAGAGATGGCTCTAATGCTTAAGCTAAAAGCATTATTTCATAGTTACTTATAGATCCCAAAGTGCTGATTTTTTAACATCTGAAAAAAATGTTAAAGAGGTTTTTAAACTATATATATTTTTATTACTCCCAAGACAAATTTCTTAGCAGTAAAGCAGAGTAAAAGGAGAACATCTACATCTCTGGCTTGACCCTATTTCTGGCTGTCCCCTAACTCTGTTCACTTCCCCTTAAACTCCATCAGCTACAGCCACATACAACTTTTGCCCTTTCCCAGACTTATCATAGCATGTATGCAAGGAATTTTGTGAGGTTAATACTTTTTTTTTAAAAGCCCTGTCTTTGATAGGAATGCTACACTGATAAATCAGAGAACTATAGTAGACAAATGGGACCATTTGACACGGTCTTTAAGGACAATTTGGAGAAATAAGAATGGGCTTAGACTATGGTTAGTTGCATTATGACTGGTGACCCAGTGATATCCAAAGGCTATTCATTGAATAATAGACACCGGTGTGGAGGGAAGCCTCTGAGAAACTGGCCCACCATTTTTAATTCTTTCCTGTCTTGTTCAAGACTATCACGAAAGTGAATAAAGGTCTAACAGGACTATTTATAAATATTACCTGTGACATAAAACTACAAGGGATAGAAAATATTGTGACAAAAATAGGATCTAGATATCCTCAATTGACAGTCAGAGTGGACTGAAACTTGCAAGAAGAAATACTTCAAAAATATCAGTTGCAGACATACAAACTCATGGACACGTGCACACAGAAGACAACAGCTTCTAACAGGGAGGCAGGATCTGATGGGAATTTCCACTAACCACAAAGTGAAGAAAATGGTTTTGAAAAAGTCCCGCTCAAGTTGGCCTCTGGATGTAATTGCTTGATAAAGATAAGAAGACTCTTTATACTGCCTCCTCACTCTTACCCTGGGTTTTGACAAAAGTTGAAAACATCTTAATGGTCACCATCAATTTTCTGCAAGGAGGCTGACTCCATGTGGTCCAAGAGTCAAAAATTATTCCCTCCCCCTTATATCTTTCTATATGAGGGGCCATAAACCCAAATGGCTCCAGGGTCCAGGCAGGCAATATGCAGAGTGCTGTAAGGGGGTGGGGGAACTGGGAACTGGAGTGAGCTGAAGAATCTGTGATCCTAATTCTGTTCTGACAACCACTGCTCATTTCCAGTTGTAACAGGCACAGGATTATCAGATTGTCTCTTCCTTTACTTTATGTTAAATCTCTTGATTATCAAATGTTAGCAATATATTCAATTCCTTTTTGTTTTTTTCTCTTTATTGTAAACCATGTATAACAAAAAATATACCATTTTAGCTATTTTCAAGTATATAGTAACATTAAGTATATTCCCATTGTTGTGCAACTGTCACCACCATGCATTTCCAGAACTTCATTCTCAACTGAAACTCTACCTATTAAGCAATAAATCCCTAATTCCTCCTCCCCTGTAGTCTCCCCTCAACCAGGATTCTACTTTCCGTGTCTATGAATTTGACTGCTCTAGGAACTGCATATAAGTGGAATCATACAGTATTTGTCTTTTTGTGTCTGACTTATTACATTAAGTACAGTGTCTAATCATCCATGCTGTAGCATGTGTCAGCATTTTATTCCTTTTTAAAATTATTTAAAAAATTTTATTGTGGTAAAATACACATAACAAAATTTACTGTCTTTACCATTTTTAAGTGTACGGTTCAGTTGCGTTAAGTATATTCACATCCTTCTATAATTAATCTCCAGAACTTTTTCATCTTGCAAAATGAAAACTCTATACCCATTAAATAACAATTTCTGTTTTCCCCTTACCTCCAGCTCCTGCCAACCTTCTGTTTCTATGAGTTTGACTGCTCTAGATTTCTCATTTAAGTGGAATCATACAATCTCCTTTTGTGACTGGCTTCTTTTACTTAGTATAATGTCCTCTCAGAATTCATCCATGTTGTAGCACATGTTAGAATTTCCTTTTTAAGGCTGAGTAATATTGCACTGAATATGTATACCATATTTTGTGCATCCATTCATCCATCGACAGATACTTGGGTTTCCACCTTTTGGCTATTGTGACTAATGCTGCTATGAACATCGGTGTCAACTATTTCTTCGAATCCCCACTTTAATTCTTCTAAGTATATACCCCAAAGTGTAAGTACTGGATTGTTGGGTAGCTCTGTTTAGTTTTTTGAAGAATTGCCATATTGTTTTCCACAGTGGCTGCACCATTTTACTTTCCCACCAGTGGCACATAAGGGTTCCAGTTTATCCACATCCTCACTAACATTTGTTATTTTCTGTTTTGTTTTTGTTTTTGTTTTTTGACAATAGCCATCCTATGGGGGGTGTGAAGTGTTACATAATTGTGGTTTGATTTGCATTTCCCTAATGATTAGTGATGTTGACCTCTTCATGTGCTTATTCAGCGTCTTTATATCTTTGGTGAAAGACTATTCCTTCCTTTGTTTTTTTTAATTGAGTTGTTTGTCTTTAGTTGTTGAGTTGTAGGACTTCTTGACATATTCTGGATATCAATTCCTTATCACATGTAGGATTGCAAATATTTTCTCCTGTTCCATGGGTTGCCTTTTCAAACTGTTCATAGTGTTTGATGCACAAAAGTTTTTAATTTTGATTAAGTCCAATTAACCTACTTCTACTTTTATCCTTTGCGCTTTTGGTGTTATATGTGAGAAATTATTGCCAAATCCAATGCCATGAAGCTTTCTTTCTACATTTTCTCTGAAGAGTTTTATTGTTTTGACTGTTATGCTTAGGTCTTAGATTTTGAGTTGATGTATGGTATAATGTAAGGGTCCAACTTCATTCCTTTGCATGTGAATATCCAGTTTTCCCATCACCATTTGTTGAAAAGACTGTCATCTTTTTCCCATTAAATGGTCTTGGCACTCTTGTTAAAAATCACTTGACAATATATATATATATGTAGTGTGTGTTTGTGTGTGTGTGTGTGTGTATGTATAATATTTATAATATATACTATATATAGCTATATTAAGCAAAATTTATACTATATGTTATACTAACAAAATTATATATATATGTACTATATATAATATAGACATATATGTGTGTGTGTATATATATATATATATATATATATATAGGCTTATTTCTAGGTTCTCTATCCTATTTCATCAGTTTATATGTCTGTCTTAATGCCAATATCCACTGTTTTGATCACTGTAGCTTGGTTGTAAGTTTTGAGATCAGAAAGTGCAAGAATTCCAACTTCATTCTTTTTCAGGATTGTTTGGCGATTTGGGGTCTTTTGAGATGCTGTATGAATTTTAAGATGGATTCTTCTATTTCTGCAAAAAACATTGTCAAGATTTTGATAGGGATTGCACCAAATCTGTAGACCACTTGGGTAGTATTCATAGCTCAACAATATTATCATTTTTTAAAGCACTGGGAAGGCCAAACAGAACCCATCTGTGACAGATAGTGACCTCTGTTCCTTAGCTACTCAGTGAAAGCAAATTCTAGAAGACAATTATGTAGAAGGTGGTGATGGGGACATCCACAGTAACACTTTGCATCCTGGAAGGTGAGGAGCCCTGCAATTTGTTTAGATTATCTGAAAATTAGAAGAAATCTATGTAATAAAACAAACCTATAATAGACAAGAGGCTCTTGGCTAATGAGAACTAGAGTTGAACAAAGGCTGTATCCATCAATCCGGCCCCTAAGTTGTAGTACAGGAAGACAGACTTACCATCTCTTAAACAAGCAGAAAATAGGTCAAAGGCTGTCCACAAAACCTGTCTATTGGTATACAACAACCCTACACAGGGAGGTCAGAAAATGAAGAGTAGTCAGATAAGTAATTCTCTAAAGGAGCAAAAGTAAGAGAAGTGATAATCAAAGGCATAATAGAAAGTTTCTGGAAGCAAAGAAGAAAACAACAAAAATTTATATGTAAAAGGATCATCAAGGGGCACCTGGGTGGCTCAGTTGTTAAGCATCTGCCTTCGGCTCAGGTCATGATCCCACGGTCCTGGGATCGAGCCCCGCATTGGGGTCCCTGCTTAACGGGAGGCCTGCTTTTCCCTCTCCCACTCCCCCTGCTTGTGTTCCCTCTTTTGCTGTTTCTTTCTCTGTCAAACAAATAAATAAAATCTTAAAAAAAACAAACAAGGATCATAGAGTTCTTGAAAGAAGTCAGTGAAAGAAACACATAAGTAGAAACTCTATGGAAGAAAATATATATAGGCACATGTTTAAAGAAAAAAAATCCAATTAGTATCTGGCCAAGAAATTACAGTAGGTTCCCACAAAGAAACAAGGCTTAGACTACCATGATTTTTTATACATCAATGAAAGCGCAATTATGGAGCAATTTCTGCAAAGATTGAAGGAAGAAACATTTTTACCCAAGAATTTCAAACCAAACCAAGTTCTCTGTCAAGAGGGAACATAGTAGAAAGACATTTTTAGATATGAAAGATTAAAAAAAAGTCTACATACATATAATTTCATAAAGTACTCTTGAGGACTCACTCTATCCAACTAAAAGATGAAGCAAAATTGATAACTAAAAATGGAGAAGTCAGGATAAAAAGTCCCAAAGGAATATTTGACTTGGACCCAAACCAGCTGGCTACAAGAACCATCGTGAGCCACGGGGGAAATATGAGTTGAGGGGGATCGGCTCGGTGCCCTCAGTGGAATTCTTGGAATTCTCCAGTGAAGCAATGACAGGTAGCTCTGTGCAGTGCTTATTTGAGAGACTTGGGTTCATGCTTCCATGACTGAAGAATAAGCCAAAGAGTGATCTGGCTGAAAGTGACTAGAGTTGATCTCGATTTTCTTACTTGTGTCATAAGACTATTACTTATCTCAAAGTGTTTAAAAAAACGTCGAGAAAAACAGTGCCTTGTGGAGCCCCTCTCACATAATATGCTAAATGAGGTTGAATGTTAATCAAATTGAGAACATTAAATAAACCTTTTTATAGTGTTAAATGTTGACAACAGGTGACTCTTCAAGTACGGAATGTGAGAGAGCTCACTTGTCAGCCCTTCCTGGGAAAGAATGTGAGACTGATCGCAGCTCATTATAGGTTAGCAATTTGAAGGGGCTGCTTAAGCACTGATTTGATCTCAAGCAGAGATTGGATAGAGGATGTAGAAATGGAGAGGAGATGGTCTAATTTTATCCCAAGCCAATAAGATCACATTTGAACAGAGGATTTTGGAGCTAGCGGTGGCAGGGATGCAGTGGGGCTCGTAGCAAAATGGTGTTGCACAGTTTCCCTAAACCACGGGTTCTGGGGTCAGGTGGGTCTGTGGAGCAGATGTGTGGTCAAGTCTCCCAGTGCAGGACAGTGAACAGTCACTTCTAATTTGAAGAATAGAGAGATGCAAGGATTGAGCAATAGGGGGCCATTCCACAAAGTACTGGTTTGGTTTCAAATGGAAGACTTGACCATGGGGGAAAGAATATTAAAGAGAAAAGGCTTATCTTTAAACCTCCATATCATTATACATTTCTGATGACCTGTTCATTCTGCAGAGCAAGGGTGCCATCTCCCCAATGGATATATGTAGCAAGCCCTTCACGCTGGCCCAGGCCCAGGGAAATGCTGACAGAAATCTGATCTGGAGAATGTACTCATATCTCCAATGCTGCCAAAAATCCTATGATATTTTTGGCATGGTCAATGAAAGAACATTTGATTTTGACACATGGACCTTGAACTGTAACACACCAAAGTGAAGAAATTCCTAATTCAATAGTGTGTTGGTTAAACACTCCCTAGGTCATCTGTGGCTACTCTGTCTCTACTAGGCACTCAGCATGTTCAGATTATTCCAATAGACTATAATTCTTGCCTAAGAGGTAAGTCAAGGAAATCTGGGCGAGAAAATCTTTTTCCCCACCTGGTTTTTAAAGCCAAATGCAGATGATTCTTTGTGATCTGCTTTTGAGATTATCCATTCTTCCAACCCCTCCATGCATGATCAAAATTGGGAATATTCATAAGTAAGGTATGAATTTGGTTTGAGTTGGGTATAACACTTGAATGAGTTAGCATGTCATGTGTATGCCAAGGGAGGTCCAACAGGTCTTGTTTGGGAAGAGGTACTCAATCAGAGAAAAATGAAGTAATATTAACTGTGCTTTTCCGAGATGCCAAGTGCCTTATGAAAACTAGGTTATTTATCAATATATTCACAAAACAATCCATGGGTGGGGAGAAGGTGGGTACGAACTAGTGAGGTTAAAAGCTTGTGTGCAGATGTATGGCTTGAGTTTGCTCCATAGGCAGTACATTTCAGGTTATCTAATTGTTTTATTAGCTGGGTGCTGTAGCTCAGGCCAAACCTTGGTCTAGAAGCTGCTGCCTTCCTTAACCTTTCCCTTATTCCTCATGCCTCCTACCCCACTCCCCCTACCCCTGATCCAGGGAACTACCTGTAGGAAGGACTTGAACAGGGCCATACCAGGGGGATGTAATCATTTTGATTTTATTGCTTGTCTTTAAGCCTGTGGCTTAGAGCTGTTTTCCATTCATCAAGGTAATGATAGCTCTTCTGAATTAAACATGATTTTCCTTCTCAGGAAAAAAAGCTCAAAGGAAACATCAGAGTTAATTAGAGAAAGTGATATTGTAGCTACTGACAGAAAAAAACCCATCAAAGGCAATGTTAAGGGGGATCCCAAATCATCAAAGCAGAGCCATTCACTTGCAAATTGCTTTCTATTTCAGCTTTGTAGGGCAGAGGGTGTTCTGGGATCTTGCTGGTCTGCAAACACAGGGGCTGTCTACAAAAAAGACCAGAAGCCCTTTTAGAAAAGGAGCTTGATGTTAAAGATAGCCCCTCTGTGATTTTGAAGTCCACAGGTTTAACCGAGGGTTCCCTCATGATATGAGGTCTTTGCCCAAATGGTGACAAATAGAACGTTTAGTCTCTGAGGTCAGCAGAAGTTCTTACTTTCTTGGACTTCTAATTCAAAGTTGCCAACGTGCTATGTTTCAAGCTTCTGTGCTAAGTGCTGGCTGTCTTTGTCCACCTCAGATACTTTGATGAGACCAGTTTTTGATACCCAAAGTGATTACAAAGACTTCAATCCTAAGGTTTTTTGTTTTGGTTTGAGTTTTAATTGGTAGGCTTTGGCAGCACATGAAATAGTCAACATTCTGCTCCTGGTTGAGGGCTTGTAGTCCCCACTATCAGCTTCTCGTAGGTCTCTCTCAGCATTCGGAGGCTGGCTCATTTCTCCAATTGCCAGATCCTCCCTCTCCTTTCTCAACTGCTGAAACTCTTAACAAAAACAATCTGCATTTCTTCACTTCAGGAGAGTACCTGAGAAAGTAGTGCTCACGTACTTTGGGCTTCTACTTTTCCTCCCCAGCTTTACTGAGATGTAATTGACATATGACCTTGTATAAGCTGAAGATGGAAAGCATATGCATGTATTGCAAAATGATTTCCACAATAACTTTAGTTAACATCTGTCAGCTCACAGAGTTATATTTTTTTCTTGAAATGAGAACTTTTAAGATCTACTCTCTTAGTGACTCAAATATGCAAATAGAGTATTGTTGGCTCTAGTCACCATGCTGTGTATTATACCCCTAGAATTTCTTTATTCTATAACTGGAAGCTTGTGCCTTTTGACCACCTTCACCCATTTCCCCTACCTATCACCTCCACAACCACCAATCTGTTCTCCGTATTTATGAGTTCAGATTTTGTAAATTCCACATGTAAGTGAGATCATACAGTATTTGTCTTTTTCTCTAGCATAAAGCCCTCAGGTTCATCGTTCATCCACATTATCATACGTGGCAGGATTTCCTTCTTTTTTATGGCTAATATTCCTGTATGTGTGTGTGTGTGTGTGTCTGTGTGTGTGTAGACACACACATTTTCTTTATCTGTTCCCCCATTGGTGGGATTATTGGAAATAAGGTTGAAATGACATGGGGGTGCAGGTATTGCTTCGAGATGTTGATTTCATTTCCTTTGGATATGTTTTGGGTTCTACTTCTGTGGTTCCTGACATTGCTCCCACTGAGGTGACTCAGTGTATCTCCTTAGCAAATGTGCTGGGATTTTTTTGGATGCATCTCTTCTTGGCTTCCCAGCAGTAATTGTACTATATGACCACATAGTCCCAGATCTCTTAATGCACGTGCCTACTACTCCTTTACCTTTCCTACTAGTCAGACTCTCTCAAATGTCCTTTAACTATCATTTTCCGATCCCTTTTAGTTTTCAAACTCTTCATTTGAATCATGATCAAAATATGGCCCGCATATTATAATTATTTGATACATCATTTAAAAGTTTTTAATTAGGAGATTGTCAGGGGTGCCTGGGTGGCTTAGTCAGTTAAGCATCCGACTCTTCATTTTGGCTCAGGTCGTGGTCTCAGGGGCCTGAGATTGAGTCCCACATTGGGCTCTGTGCTCAGCAGGGAGTCTGCTTGAGATTGTCTCTCTCCCTCTGCCCTTTCCCCTGCTCTTTAAACAAACAAATAAACAAATAAATAAAATCTTAAAAAGATAAAACGGAGGATTGGCAAACTTTTTTTGTAAAAGGCCATTTGGTAATTATTTGTCTTTGGGGGCCTTGTGATCTGTCACAACTATTCAACTCTAGCATCATATTATAGCACAAAAACAACCATACACAATACATAAATGAATGGACATGGCTATGTTCTAAAAAAATTTTATTTACAAAAGTAGTGTGGTAGCCAGATTTGGCCTCTAGACCATAGCTTGCTGATCCCTGGTTTAATCTATAGGTGCTCCCTTCCTCTTATTTCCCCTATGTGGTTTGTTAAGGAAACTCTATCATTTATTCTATAAAACAGAACTGGATTTTGCTGATTGCATGGTCCTCTGTCCCCTGTATTTCCTGTAAATTTGTAGTTAGATCTAGAGGCTTGATGAGACTCAGTTTTGATTTTTTTTGGCAAGACTGATTCAAAGGTGGTAATGTGTATGTCTTTCAATTGCCATGTAATATGAGGTTGACTCTCTTTTTATGATGCTAACAGCTATTGATGATCGTTGCCTAGATCTATCATTTCATTATGGTTTTGTAAAATAGTGCTTTTTTTAAAAAAAAATTATTTTAGAGAGAAAGAGAGTATGTGAGCAGAGGGAGGGGCAGAAGGAGAGGGAGAGAGAGAATCTCCAGCAGACTCCCTGCTGAGTGGAGCCTGAGGCGGGGCTTAATCTCATAACCCTGAGATCATGAACCTGGGCCAAAATCAAGAGCCGGATACTTAACTGACTGAGCCACTGAGGTGCCCCAAATTGTGCTTTTATAATTACATCATTCCTTCTTCATTTACTGGCTGGAACATTTCTTTAAAGAGAAACTTCCCTTCATCAACTATTTTCTTACCCAGAGATATATTTTGTATAGGAAAGTTTAAATAAGAGTGTGATTATTTTTCTTCAATTACCAGTTTTCAGAATAGTTTTGTCAGTCACCTAGCATCCTCCAAAATTGACCAATGAAGGGATTTTTTTTCCCTTTAGCATAACTTTGAACTAATGGACTTAAGAAATTTGAAGTGAGGGTACCTGGGTGGTTCAGTCAGTTAAGCATCTGCCTTCTGCCCAGGTCATTATCCCAGGGTCCTGGCTGGAGTCGAGTCCTGCATCAGGCTCCCTGCTCAGCGGAGACACTGCTTCTCCCTCTTCCTCTGCTGATTCCCCTGCTTGTGCTCTCTTTCTCTCTGTCAAATGAATAAATAAAATCTAAAAAAAAAAAAAAAGAATATTTGAAGTGTTTCAATCCATTGTGTTAATATCTTCTTGATGCTCAAATTATGCTATTTTGGCCAGTGGGAAATTCTTCAAGGTGACTCCTCAATCGTTTTGGCAGGCTCTCAAAAGATTTTAAGATATTCCTTGGTTTCAGGTATGAAGAGATGTTCAGTACATCTTATACATTTCTTGCTCTAGACCTGGAGTCAAGGAGTCCTATTTCCTTTTAGTGGGAAGTGGTATTTTGAGACCACAATCTGGGCACAAAGGGTGTTCATTACTGCTGGATTAATCTTTATTTCTAGGCTTTTTATATGTAAATAAAGTTAGGAATTATTTTAAAGTTGAAATCATCTCGGGCTCATATTGGCACTTCCATCTAAATTCAGAATCATAGGATTTTACACAACTGTGTTTATTTTGCATCTGTTCAAAGTACTTTGTTTTGAAATCACCAAAAGTACTTTCTTTGTGTTATCCCATGATAGTGGTATGCCACCATAGAGCTGTGTCCCTTTGTTTCATTCATCTTTTTATTTTTAAAATTTTTAAAAAAATTTGTTTCATAATCATGTAAAAACTTTTACAGAATTCCATAGTCAGAGCTGTAGATCTGAAAAGTACACTTTCTCTCTTTCACCTTTGCCCTTCTGTTTCTACATTGAGTCTTAGAAATAACCATTACATTTTTGTTTATTTGTTTATCCTTCCATTTAAAAAATAAAAGCAAATAGTTCTATATCTGTATCCCATCCTCTTCTTAGATGAATAATCACATGCTAGAGATACTTTTGTCTGCATTGCTTTTTCAGACAATAATATATCCTGGAGATCATTTCATAGCAGGATTGGGGGCTGCTTGGTACTCTACTGTGTAGATGCACCATAATCCATTCAGACTTTCTCCTGTAAATGGACATTTGGGTAATTTCCAGGCTTTTGTTGATTGAGTATCTCTGCAGTTGATTTATGAAATTGTCTTTTTTTTTTCTTTTCTTTTGCCATTGTACCATCCAGATAGATTCCTAGAAGTTGGATTGCCAAATGAAAGGTTAAAAGTACATGAAATTATACCCTCCAAATTTACTGCCAAATTACCCTCCACATAGGCTTTTTCATTTGGTATTCCCACCAACAATTGATAAAATGCCTATTTCCTCATAGACTTTTCCAGAGTATGTTATCAAACTTTTTGAAATTCTGTCAACCTGAAAAATTTTATATGTGTAGTTTTGATTTTCATGTCTCTTATTAACGGAGAGGTTGAACATCTTTTCCTATGCTTAAGGGACATTTCTGTTCTCTGAAATGGCTCTTTGAGTCTCTTGCCATTTTTCTATGAGATTTTTCTTGGTCTTTTTCTCTTTTTATAGTATGGATATTAACCCTTGGTGATATAAATTACAAATCTTTCCTTCAATTTGCCATTCAGCTTTTGAAATTTCATATAGTTATTTTTTCCTGGAATTTGTTTTTATTGTAATACCAAGCATATAAATCCTTTTCTTTATTGCATTTGGATTTTAAGTCATAGGTAGGAAAGTTTCCCCTACTCCTAGATTATGGGGGCATTAGCTCCCATCCCCCCTTTTATAAGTACCAATAAGATTTTACTTTATTTTATTTTATTTACATTTAAATACCTGACCCACTTAGAATACATATTTGAACATGATATGAGGACTAGTTCCAATCTTACTACATCATTATTTAATTATCTCAATAGTACTTATTAGTCTTTTTTTCTCTACTGATTTGAGATACTGACTTTTTTGTACACTAAATTTCCATGTAAAATTGGGTATGTATCTGGATTTCCTATTGTCCTTTTGGCATAGGTTTATTTATGCATCAACACCACACTATTTGAATCATAAAAGTTTTTGTAATTAATTTTAGTATTTATTTAACCACGATATCTCTGCCAGCCCCCACTCTTCCTTTTCAGGATTTTTCTGGCTGTTCTTGCATGCTTATTCTTCCAAATATATATTATCATTAATGAACATGGCTCCAGAAAACAATCTGATGCTATTTTTTTTGTTGCTAATCCATTAAATTTGTTAATTAATTTAAGATTTCTGTGATACTGATTGCTTCTATCTGAGAAGATGGTATGTCTTTCCAGTTGTTCATGGCTGAGTACTTTAGATTTTTTTTTCTTTTTGTCTCCAGATTCTTCTTTGGCTAGCCTACCTTTGTACTTTACATTCTCACACTTGAAGACTTGAGGATCTTGTTGAATCACACTTATTTCCTCAAAATGGAGATGCCTAATCTTTTACTCATCCTGTCCCTCCTTCGAGTGCCAGATCCAAAGAAGCACATATCCTGCCTTCTATGTGGACTGTTTTTCAAAACTGCTGCTACTTGGTGTATGTCTTCATTGGCCACATGCTCCGGAAGCTCCTACAGCCTGTTGTTCAGGGTGCTGTCGCTGGGACCCCGAGGTTGCCAGTCAAGAGATGTGCTGTAGCATCTTTTGTATTGCAGCAGGTGTAAGCCCATCAGTCACGGGGAACATTTGGAGAGTTGGGTTATTCCTAGAGTATATAAATTGGTAGAACTCCATGTTCACCTGCCAATCATTTTTAAGAACACTAAAATCAGAAACGCTGAGCTTGCAAAAACTGTCTCAAAATGACAGGCATCTGTCATTCTTTCCCAAATTTTATGTAATCCTCTAAAACTGACAGTGGCACAGAAAAAGAAATACAACAAACAGAGAGACTCTTTTGCTGTGAATCAGAACACCTCAGCTCCCTGACTCTCCCTTGCTCCCTGCGGTGAAATGGGAGCTTTAAATGGAACCTTAATAATGGAACAATCTCTAGGCTTATTGATTTTCTTCAATAACTTTCTTAACCTACTCACACATGTTTTTGTTTTCCAACATAAAGCAGAGTCTAATTCTAAGTGCCTGATGTTAAGTTATTTGAAGTGTTAAAATGAACACAGAAGTTAGTGGGAAACTAATTCGATCAGTTCTTGTTACAAAGGGAAAACAATATAAATACCCGTTAGACAATATTTATTTATTTGATGCCACAAAACATAAGAGTTAGCTTTCAAAAATATGTAAAATAAAGTTGGCGTGCTGTAAAGAAATAAATCCCAGGAGCAGAAAAATTTAAATCAGGACACAAGGGCAGGATTGCTGGGCAGTGGTGCTGGGGTGTGTGTGTGTCAGAATCCAGAAGTAGAGACGGGAGAATCCTAAATATTCACTACTGATGAGTTGAATATTCATTTCTAAGATTCCTAGTGCCCAGGTTAAACACAAAAATATAGTAATCAACTTCATTTTCTATGTGGCAGATACCGAGTGGTGGATTGGCAGTCCTCAAATTTTTTACTGAATATACTGACAGGTCTTTTTATCACTCTTTTTTGGGGTAGCCTGAACATGAGGCAAAGCTATGATGCCAAAGTGTAAAGTATGATTCAGAAGGAGATTCTGAGACAGTATGATCCCAAGCTCATGGTCTAGCGAAGCCCGCAGCCTCAATAATCATTGTGTCACGCCTTTGTAGGGGGAGCTTACAGGAAAGGAGATTGATCTTAATTTGTCTGAAAAGGAAGAGTGAAGGCTGGCAGAGATGTTGTCATTAGGTCTTACGGATACCAAAATAAATTATGAAACCTTTATCATGAAAACAGTGTGGTGTTAAAATTACTCTGAATTATAAAATCAGAAGTTTATATAGTGAGGGGCACCTGGGTGCCTCAGTTGGTTAAGCGGCTGACTCTTGATTTTGACTCCGGTCATGATCTCAGAGTTGTGAGATCAAGCCCCATGGGGCTTGATCTGCACGGAGCGTGGAGCCTGCCTAAGATTCTCTCTCACTACCCCCACCCTGCTACTTGTGTGTACACTCTCTCTAAAGGAAAAAAGAAAAAGAAGTTTGTATAGTTATATTTAAAGGAAACTATTAATCGGAGGGGGAGACGAACCATGAGAGACTATGGACTCTGAGAAACAAACTGAGGGTTCTGGGGGTGGAGTGGGGGGATCAGTTAGCCTGGTGATGAGTATTAGAGAGGGCCGTTCTGCATGGAGCACTGGGTGTTATACGCAAACAATGAATCATGGAACACTACATCAAAAACGAATGATGTATGGCGATTAACATAACATAATAATAAAAATAAATAAATAAATTAATTAATTAAAAAAATAAAGGAAACTATTTTCAAAAATGCCAATGGAAACTTGTGCTTCATTGTTTTTGGAAAACCAACATACTTAAAGCTTATTTTCCACTTCTTAGACACATCAGAGATCACACCAGAGTCCTACAGAATGCCTTTCTTTAAAAGTACAGTTGTTGATGTCACATGGGTAAGGCCCAAAGCCCACAGTGGTAAAACCTAAAGGAATCATGAACAGAGCTGGTTCTGGAACACCAAGGAAACACCTTGGAAATGGCTTCCCCATCTATATAGCTCATGGAGCTGGGGAAGGGAGTCTACAGAGCTCAGCTGTTGGTGAACATGCTAGCTAGAGCAGACTCCCCTTGGAAGTTGCAAATGGGAAAATAGTTTTTTGGTAAGAGTAGCTGTGCAAATTTATTGGCCTCATTAGTAATTAGCGAAGGTTTTATGAACAAAGAGATGGCACATAAACATTCAGCTTATGCTATGCGCGGTTACCAAACACAGTACTTGCTGTGATTTATGAGAGGAAATGAGAATGGAGAAACGTGGGCTACAGCATACATCTCCAGTGAAAGAAAGCAATTGCAAGCCTTTCATGGTGTCACATTGAGCCTCTCAGTAATACACAGAAAGGGTTTCGAAGGGTTCCTCTCATTAGTGCATTTTGCCAACCTTTGCTTGCTGGAAGCCAGGGTACAGGGCTGCATTCAGAAAATGCAGGCATATTTCCCCCTCTGACTTTTGGGTTCCCACAACCCCCACAGGTGGATGAGACCCGGGAGCTGACATCTCCAGGTCTACACTGAGGATGACACAAAAGCTTGGGAGCCTCTTTCTTGCACCCTCTTTGCTGTTTGGACTGCTCTATCTGCTCTTCCTCTTAGAAGTACAAATAAGAAGAGGATTGAACATACAAAGTTAGAAAAATGGAACATACTTGAGTTAAGTACTTTTGCTTTCCTACTCTTTCCACAGCATCCTTTATTATGAGATTGAAACAGAATGGGTTATTTGCATTGCTATTCTTACTCCAAACAGGGGAGTGTTACTCTTGGAGTCAGATGGAGCTGGGTTTGAATGTCGTATCTGCCACTTAGTTATTTGAGCAAATTACATAACTCTGTTGAGCCTCTCTGGCTTCTCTGCAAAATGGGGGCAGTGCTACTGACTGCAGGGTAAGTCGGGTTGTTGTAGGGATTAAGTAAAATAAGTCATGCAAAGCACATCGCCCAGTGCTTGGCACACAGTGGACCCTCAGTAAAAGTTTGTGTTCTGACCTTTCGTGTGGTTTGATGCCAGGTCCAGGCTCTTTCAAAGACAGGGCCATTCTGTGGACAGTGGGAAAGCAGGTGGAGGCCTTTGTGAAGCCATCAGTTACTCTCAGAATAGCTCCAACCCTTCATTGCTGGCTCTTCTTTCCAAGGCCCCATGTGGATAAAGCTCAAGACCCTACAATCTTAGCAGCTGAGGAAACAGAATTCCAGAGATATGGGACTGGCTAGCGGGGGCTCCTTGGGAAGTGGGGTTCATTTCCTCCAGAGACAGGTGTTTCCTTCTAGAATTACACAAATACGAGTTTTGGCAGAGATGTCAGAGCATGGAGGACTAGCAGCGTGGGCCAGGGCCTAGGAGGGGCAGGCCTCATGGGGCTCCTAGGGCGCTGTCTAAGCCCTGAGAACACTCTCAGGGCTCCCACCCACAATCAGTCTTGAGACTCACTCATACTAACCAAACTCACCAAAGACCAGATGCCAGACGATTTTGTGTTGTGATGGATGGATATTCCTTCCACCTAGATCACACCCTTCCAAATATCTGGGAACTCTATGAGCAATTGGTAATCATCATTATCATCTTCAGAACCACCATCTATTGAGTATTCACCGTGTGCTGAGTACAAACATTTTTTTTTAAAGATTTTATTTATTTACTTTAGAGAGAAAGAGAACACAAGAGGGAGGAGCAGATGGAGAGGGATAAGCAGACTCTGTGCTGAGTGCAGAGTGCAATGCGGGGCTCGATCCCATGACCCTGAGATCACAACCTGAGCCAAAATCAAGAGTTGGACGCATAACCAACAAGCTACCCAGGTGCCCCCGAACATGTTCTTAAACTTAGGTTGGGTTTCCTGTCTCAGCAATGGCCAGGCCAAAGAAGTTATCAGAGAGGATGTGAGAGAGGGCAGACAAGATGTCTAACGCAACCTTTAATCCTACAGCAACACTGGGGAAATTATACTAGTGTCACTTTACTGATGGAGCATCTGAAGCCTGGAAAAGTGAAATAACTGACTTATGGTCATGTAGCTGAAAATGGCGGGGCCAGAATGTAAATGTGGCCTCATGTTATTTTTACAGTATGTGCTAGATTTGCTCTGCTATGATACGAGACTAGACACTTTCCCTTTGTCCCTCTAAATTCTCTCTGCAGCCTTCTCTGCCCAGCAAAGACGGTCTATAGGAATTGTGTCAAAATGTTCTTTTTTCCACTGGCTTCTTGTTGGGGTAGTATAATGAACAGCACCATCGAGTGATCAGAGGGAGGAGGGTGTGATCAGGGTAAGTTATTTCTTTGGCTCCTTCCCTAAAGGTTGCCTGGGACTTCTTTCCCTCTTGGTTCTCATGAGTGCCCCCTTTCCTTGCCCTTTCAATCACAGGGGGGCAATGTTAGGAGTGTGACATGCTCTGTTGGTGGGACCCTGATTAATACAGTTGCCTCCAAGACGTGGCTGGAAAAGTGTAAAGTCACAGCACAGGTGGCGTCTGGTTAGGTCCGCCTCAATGTCACTTACACATAGCAGAGAACGATCTCTCCAGTGACCAAAGATGACTCATGCACTAGGTGTACTCTGTCTACCAGGCGGTACTGAGGAACATTAATACATTGTTGCTCATGATTTCTCCTTATCTAAGTTTCATGCAGACAAACTTCTTTCCATACACACAGTTCTTCTCAGATATATTAATAATTTGACAACAATGGCTTCCCCTTCTGCTATGCTTTGCTTTGAGGTCCAGGTCCATGTCTGTCTTCTTCAGCTGGGGTGATATCCATTCTTTTAGGTGCTCCTGCACTGATCTCTTTAGTTCTGGGTGGATTATGCTCATTTTCCTCATGGGGGATCAGAGTATTTCTAAGTATTTGGGAGACAGAGAAGAGCTATCAGTGTAGTTCGTCAGGTGGTAACCCTGTTGGACCTATGCTCCAACTTCCTCCTTGAAGCCTGCAGGTCTTCCCTTCCATAGCCAGGACTCTGCTGGGAGGAGGAGAAGAGTGGGCCCCTGCCTCCTCTCTGCAAACTCTAGCTCCACTTTTATGCCTTTCAATACCTCTAAGGTGTTGAACACTTCGCTGCTTTCATTTTGAATAAAAAAAAAAAAAAAAACAAAAACAGCTCTGGGTTTGAACAAACATGTTTTTATTCAGGGTTTAAAGCATTTCTTTTATGGCTCCCCTGCCATGCCTCTGATTGTTTCCCTTTCCGTGGAGCTTGAGTGATTGTTTATTAAACATAATAATAATAATAAAGTGGAGGTAGGGTCTCTTAGCTGGCATTAGTTCAGATTCCAATTTAATCTTTCCCCGGCCTCACTTCATTACTACTCTGTTTGCTTGTATATTTCATAACCAGCATGTGTCGCGGTGAATGAAGTCAAGTTTCAGAATAACATGTCAGTAAGATGACTGTTCACGGAACACACAGTACCTCTGGTCTATAATTAAAAAAAAAAAAACTGGCTCAAAAAATAACAATAAGAAACGTTTCATTGCATAGAACCCAGGAGCTTTCAAGTAGCAAAGGTCACCTTCCAGAGCCAAGAGATCTGTCCCTATGAATGTCAGGACAGGGAGAGATGTTTCTTGATCTCTTTGAGGGGTGAACAGTGTGTTCTGGACCACTGAAATGCTAGGAGGGGCATGAACCTTCAATACTTATTTTTCCAGAAACAGTGTGCTCCGAACAATGGGCTCTGCCTCTTATTAGCAATATGGCTCAGCTCCTTCAACTATAAAGTGGGAATGATAGTAGCTATATCCTGCAGCTTTTGTACGGATGACAAAACATTAGGTACTGCGAATGATTAGCAGAGTGCCTACCACATAACTGTTGCCCAATGTATGGTAGCTATTCCTGTTACTGTGCAAGATTATGTTACAAACCTTATCAATTGTCCGAAATAATGATTGTCTCCTAGGGCCTTGGGTCATGATTGGAGGAGATAAAGACAATGCCTTTCAGATGTGGGTCTTAGGTGAACACACAGATTCAGAAGGAGAAGAAATGGTCTTTGGTTATAATGAGAAAAGAAGACATCCTATGTGTCTGGAGCTGGAGACAGCTCCCCAAGAACATGCTCAAGTTATATAAACAAACAAACAAACAAACAAAAAACACAAAACAAAACAAAAAAACCCACTGGTTGCCTGACAAGATATGCAGGTGGCAAATAAGCATATGAAAGCACATCCTATGTTATCAGGAAAATGCAAATTAAAACAACAAAGCAATACCACTATACATACCTTTTACAATGGCCAAAATCAGAACACTGACAACACCAAATGCTGGTGAGGAAGTTTAGCAACGGGAACTCTCATACTTTGAGGATGGGAATGCAAAATGGCACAACCATTTTGGAAGACAGTTTGGCAGTTTCTTACAAAATTAATCATACTTTTTTTTAAGATTTATTTATTTTGAGCGAGCGAGCGAGAGAAAGAGAGCACACAGCGGGGAGGTACGGAGTGAGAGGGAGAGAGAGTCCCAAGGGAACTCAACGCTGAGCACAGAGCCCCACGCAGAGCTAGATCCCACGACCCTGATCACCACCAGAGCCAAAACCAAGAGGCTTAACCGTCACTGAGGCTCCCCAAACTAAACATACTCTTACCATTTAATCCAGCAATTATACTCCTTGAAACTTGCCCAAAGGAGTTGAAAACTTATGTCCATGCAAAAACCTGCACGCTGATGTTTATAGCAGCTTTATTAATAATTGCTAAAATGTAGAGGCAACCAAATGTCTTTCATCAGGTGAATGAATAGATAAACTGTGGTATATCCAGACGATGGAACGTCATTCTGTGTTTAAAAAAAAAAAAAAAAAAGAAAGAAAAAGAAAAAAAGAGCTATGAAGCCATGAAAAGACACAGAGGAACTTAAATGCATATTACTAAGTGAAAGAAACCAACCTGAAAAAGGCCACATACAGTATGAGTCCAATTATATGACATTCTGGGAAAGACAAAGCTATGGAGGAGTAAAAATATCAGTGGTTGCCAAGGCTTGGGAGGGGGGTGGAGGGAGAGACGAAGAGGTAGAACATAGAGGATTTTTAAGGCAGTGAAAGCACTCTGATATAGATATGATATAGATACATGTCATTAGATATTTATCTAAACCCATAGAATGTACAACACCAAGAGTGACTCCCAATTAAACTATGGACTTTGGGTGATTATGATGTGTTAATGTACATTCATAGATTGTGGGAACTGTACCAATCAGGTGGGAAATATTGATAATGAGGAAGGCTGTGCATGTGTTGGGGACAGAGGGTATATAGCAAATCTCTGTACCTTCCCCTCAGTTTAGCTGTGAACCTAAAACGGTTCTTAAAAAAAAAAGGAGTTGCGGGACGCCTGGGTGGCCCAGTCGGTTAAGCGGCTGCCTTCGGCCCGGGTCATGATCCCAGGGTCCTGGGATCGAGTCCCACATTGGGCTCCTTGCTCAGCAGGGAGCCTGCTTCTCCCTCTCTCTCCCTCTGCTTGTGCTCTCTCTGTCAAATAAATAAAATCTTAAGAAAAAAAAAAGGAGTTGCTGGACTGCTATGCAGAAGGCAAGGATAGATTGGGGAAGAAAGAAGAGCCTGAAGTCTGGGAACGGAAGTGAGGGCGGCGTGGGTGGGCTAGGCTGTAGGCCCAAGATTAAGGTTAAGGAAGGTTAAGGAAGTCCAAAACTTGGGAGAATAAAAATGCCCACAGGGCTTTTGAAGCTTTTTGTTGTAAGATCTGTGATGTAAACCTTCTTTCCTCTGTTCTCCAGGATAGCCTAGGGTGCATCCCTCTGGTGTACAAATTCTTTTGTTTGTTTGGACTTTTTAGGGGAACTCAAAAAAAATTTGCTGAGTTCTACCAGTTGGTTGTTGGAGGTGAAAAGTGGGAGTTTTATGAGACATTGGAGGCAGAGAAAGATGAAGCAGTTGGTTCTGGTCTATAGTAAGAAACACAACCTTGATGTCCTCGGAGGATGCCCGCTAGGGGAGTGTTGGTCTCCTAAGGACGGGTACTCAGCCAGGCTCACATGGCCTAGTTTGAGTTTGGTCCAGTTAGTTCCAGTAATGCAAGTGTACTCCTGCCCCCATAAACCCTCTGTAAGTGGTGGTCATATTTCTTTTTCTTTTTTTCCATTATTATTATTATTATTATTATTTAATTTAAATTCAATTAGCCAACATATAGTAAGTACATCATTGGTTTTTGGTGTAGTGTTCAATGATTCATTACTTGTGTATAACACCCAGTGCTCATCACAGCACGTGCCCTCCTTAATGCTCATCCCCCAGTTACCCCATCCCCCCCACCTACGTCCCTTCAGCAACCCTCAGTTTTTTCCCCCAGAGTCAAGAGTCTTTCATAGTTTGGCTCCCTCTCTGATTTCTTCCCATTCAGTTTTCCCTCCCTTCCCCTGTGGTCCTCCGCACTATTCCTTATGTTCCACATACGAGTGAAACCGTATGATACATGTCTTTCTCTGATTGGTTTATCTCACTTAGCATAATACCCTCTAGTTCCACCCATGTCGATGTAAATGGTAGGTATCCATCCTTTCTGATGGCTGAGTAATATTCTATGGTGTATGTATATATAGACACACACACCACATCTTTATCCATTCATCCGTTGAAGGGCATCTCAGCTCTTTCCACAGTTTGGCTATCGTGGACATTGCTGCTATGAACATTGGGGTGCAGGTGACCCTTCTTCTCACTACATCTGTATCTTTGGGGTAAATACCCAGTATTGCAATTGCTGAGTCATAGGTAGCTCTATTTTTAACTTCTTGAGGAACCTCCATACTGTTTTCCAGAATGGCTGTACCAGCTTGCATTCCCACCAACAGTATAAGAGGGTTCCCTTTATTCCAGATCCTCTCCAACATTTGTTGTTCCCTGTCTTGTTAATTATATCCATTCTAGCTGGTGTAAGGTGGTATCTCATTATGGTTTTGGTTTGTATTTCCCTGAGGACAAGTGATGTTGAGCATTTTTTCATGTGTCTGTTGGCCCTCTGTATGTCTTTTTTGGAGAAGTATCTGTTCATGTCTTCTGCCCATTTCTTGACTGGATTATTTGTTTTTTGGGTAATGAGTTTGATAAGTTCTTTATCAATCTTGGATACCAGCCCTTTATCTCTTATGCCATTTGCAAATATCTTCTTCCATTCTGTAGGTTGCCTTTTAGTTTTGTTGACTGTTTTCCTTGCTGTGCAGAAGCTTTTTATCTTGATGAAGTCCCAATAGTTCATATTTGCTTTTGTTTCCCTTGCCTTTAGAGATGTATCTTGAAGGAAGTTGCTGTGGCCAATGTCGAAGAGGTTTCTGCCTCTGTTCTCCTCTAGGATTTTGATGGATTCCTGTCTCCCATTTAGGTCTTTCATCCATTTTGAGTTTATCTTTGTGTATGGTGTAAGAGAATAGTCCAGATTCATTCTTCTACATGCGGCTGTCCAATTTTCCACACACCATTTATTGAAGAGATTGTCTTTTTTCCATTGGATATTCTTTCCTGCTTTGGCAAAGATTAGTTGACCATAGAGTTGAGGGTCCATTTCTAGGCTCTCTCTTCTGTTCCGTTGATCTATGTGTCTGTTTTTCTGCCAGTACCGTACTGTCTTGATGATCACAGCTTTGCAATATAGCTTGAAGTCAGAATTCGTGATGCTCCCAGCTTTAGTTTTCTTTTTCTTTTTCAACATCCCCCTGGCAATTCAGGGTCTTTTCTGGTTCCATACAAATTTTAGGATTGTTTGTTCCAGCTCTGTGAAAAATGTCGATGGTGTTTTGATAAGGATGGCATTGAATGTGTAGATTGCTCTGAGCAGCATAGACATTTTCACAACGTTTATTCTTCCAATCTATGAGCATGGAATGTTTCTCCATCTCTTTGTGTCTTCCTCAATTTCTTTCATAAGTGTTCTGTAGTTTCTAGAGTACAGATCCTTTACCTTTTTAGTTAGGTTTATTCCTAGGTATCCTATGGTTTTTTGGTGCAATTGTAAATGGGATCGATTCCTTAATTTCTCTTTCTTCAGTCACATTGTTAGTGTATAGAAATACAACTGATTTCTGTGCATTGATTTTGTGGTGGTGGTAATATTTTGAAATGAGGTCATTTATAGAAGTTGTATTCTTCAGAATTTTCTTTGAAGCTCCTATTCTTGTTAGTTTAGAACCAAGAAACTTATTCAAGGGAGAGCTAAAACCAGGACGAGGAATATAACGGTTATCTTTATAATATTATAGCTAGTTTTAGGTCCTAACCATCCATGTTGAAGTCAGTTAACTCTACCCAGTTACTTGTAGGTGACAGACCTGGAGATGGGCCCATGACCTGAAAGGGATATAGAAAGCCTGTGGAAGTGGGGAGTACATGCCAGATTTTAGACTTGGCCCACTTTTCTGATACCATGTATGTTATTTAACAAACCACAGTATTCCTAAATAACACTGAGATGTTTTTGTATTCTGAAACTCCAAGCAACTTGGGGCTGAGATACATCCAGTGGTCCACTCTGGCCACAGGATCTGTGGTGATTTCCAACTAACCGTGTGGCATACAGGCACATTCCTTGTTCTAGAAGGAGTGCATGCCCTGGAGAAATATCCAAGGCCTGGAGAATTTTGTTTTGGGCTACTGATTGCTCTGCAGTTTCTCAGGATTGACCCTTTTTCAGAGTCCAACTCAAAGGTCTGATGTCAGGACAGCCAGGTTATAGAAACTCCACTTCTCACCTAGGCTATCACATGACCCGACTACTTTAGCTTCACTCTTAGAGGCCCAGGTGAGGCAAGTGGGACCTGGGCATTTAACATCATTGGAGAAAGTTTTGATCCCTCTTTCCTTGAAACACTTTTTTCCTCTGGTTTCTGGGATATTGCACCCTCTGGCTCCCTCCTGCCTCATTGGTGCTTATTCACTGTCTCTTTGCTGGGTCTTCCTCACCCTCACCACTCTCATCTTCTCTCCAGCAATGTTGGCCTCCTCACTGTTCCTTGAACACAAACAGGATTCTTCCGCCCCTGGGACCTTGCACTTACTCTTCTCTCTGCCTGGATTGATCTTCCCTCGGATGTACTCATAGCTCAGCTGCTCAGTTCATTTAGGCTTCTGCTTAAATATCCCATCTTAAGAGAGCTGCCAGGGACCACAGGATCTGAAATAGCACATTCCATTGCTTTCTCTCCTTTTACTTTTTTGTTCATCTACATTTAGTTCAGTTAATCCTATGTGTGTTTATATTGCATATTGATCTGTTTATTTTTTTGTACTTCATCTCCCTTCACTAGACTGTAAGCTCTGTCTAGTTTGTTCATACATATATTCTGAACACTTAGAATAGTGTCAGACACAAAGCAGGCACTCCACAAATATTTGCTGAATGAACGAAGGTACAAGGCAATTAGGGTCTGGGAAGCATGTGGGCTCCCAGTGCAAAGAACATACATACTCAAAAGAATTAGATTCACTTAAACTTCTCTAAAAGGCAATTAATCCTTTGGGCAAAGAGCCTCCTTTGATACTTAGCAACGTCCCTACATCTGAAATGTGCTGAAATGATACAGAGTGTTGCAGTGGTGGAGGGTTCTGGACAAAGTGCTATAGGTCCCTTGTTCCTTTCTTTAAGCTCATTCTAGGGTCTTTGGAATAGAAAAGGCGCCATGGGTATGAGGCTTGACTCTGACATTCAGCAGCTATTTGTTCTCAGGAAAGTTACTTAACCTTTGTGATCGCTTGGCTTGGTTGTGGAAAACTGGGATACAAATAGGCCTCCTTCACACAATTGTTGTCCAGATCAGATGTAGCAAACATCTGCGCCCAGCACATAGTAGGCACTCAATAAAGCTGCTTTGAAGATGATGATGATGATGATGGTAATGATGATGATGGTGATGATGATGATGATGGCGATTATGATGATAGTGATTATGATGATGGTGGTGATGGTGATAATGGTGATGATGATAATGAAAGAGGAGGAGGAAGAGGAAGTCACGAAGGAGTGGGGGGAGTAATGATGATGATGATGATGTTGCCAACTGGAAGGCAATATGGTACAGAGTAAAATATATTGGATGAATGATTCTCATCAGTCAATGGCCTTTTACTGCATGAAGCTTTCCCTAGTTAGGCTCAGGGCCCGTGGGCAAGTATGATAGGGGAGTGACTTTGTATCGCTCTCAGCTTCTGGCTGCAGAGCCATTTAGGTGTTAGTAAACAGCTGTAATTGGGTAATCCATGGAAGGAAATTGTGCTAGACTCACTCTCAGCTCATTCTCCTTCTGCAGAGGTTTATTGGTGGTCATCCTCCTGGTCAGTCAGAAACAAAGGCCCTTATCCTCAGTAGGGTCATGATTCCATAACTCACATTCTCTCTGTGGTCTTACTTCCTTTTTTTAAAGATTTTGTTTACTTAAGAGAGAGAATGCACACAATCAGGGGGAGGGGCAGAGGGAGAACGAGACGTAGACTCCTTGCTGAGCAGGGAGCCTGGTGTGGGGCTCAATCCCAGGACCCTGAGATCATTGTGGTCCTTACTTCTGACTCATTGTCATCTTTGGTCTCCTTCTGTGTGTGTGGCCATCCATGTCTCTCTGTCTCTTTCTTTTTCTTCTTCTCTTTCTTCCTCTTCCCCTTGATCCCTCTCTATGATCCCTGTCTCCCTCATTTTCCCTTACTATTTGTTTCTTCTTTTCCTTTCTTCCCACGTTTTTCCCCCACCTCCACCTTCTTTACCTCCACTGTAAGAGGACAGCCACAGAGGGGTCAGGGCTGGGTGCCCAAGTGACTGGTCACTGTCTGGGGCTGCCCTGGAAGGTAGGAAGCCCCACCTGTTCTGGGGGTGGGGCAGCAGAATGCTACTCCTTCTCTCCTTCTCCATCCCTACCAGAAGCATGCTGCTGCCGGGGTCCCATGATCCTGGGAAATTATAGGGAGATTTAGAGAGGGGAGGGGGTTATTGATTTTTCCTCCCAGTTCTATTTAAGGGGATTGGAAAAAAGCACCTAAGGTTGGGTGGCTCAGAGTAATAGACCTTCATAGGGAGAAACTTCAGGGAAAGAACACAGTTCTGGGCTCTGGAATTTTTGGCTTCTAGTCCTAAGCCTTCCAAATACTAATCTGTGCATTTTTTGATAAGTTGCTTCCTCTGTCTGGGCTGCAGTTCTCTCATCTGGAAATAGAGGGTTTAAACTGACTTCCAAGGCAACTCTGCCTCTAGGTCCCCAACAATTTTTAACTGAGAAGTAAAATCTATGTTACCCCTCATACCTAACACTTTACCCCCATCCAGTACTGATCCTAGGACAACTGTGGCCTCATCTCTTATCCGAATGCTCATGTGGAAACCAACCCACCATTTTGGTGTGGACATGGGTCCTTTGAATTCTGGCCAGCACATGCACATACTTTTCCTGCAAGTAAACCTTCAGATTCTTCTATGGAAGTTTCTGACATGAACAAGGTCAATGGGCAGTCTCTAAGTTTATGTCAAGGCCCTACCCAGTTACAGTCACTTTTGGGTGCTCCATTGCTCCATTTGCATGCACATGGCACAAATAGAGTGGGGAAGAGCCTCCCTTCTATCCAAACATCCCTATGTTTTTGGAGTAAGTGATTCTTTCTCTGTCTTAGGATGTGGCTCTAATGAGGGATGTCTGTCCTCATATTCTCACCTCCCTACACACAGGGCTGGGCATGTGACACAGAGACCAGCCGGTGTCCTTCTGGAAATGGCTTTTTTGCCTTGGTATAAATGTGGACCTACCAGCAGCTCTGTCCCTTGCCCCATGTAGAAATCAATTCGGTAAAAGAGAGGATAGAGCCAGTGCTCAAAGAAAAGCAGAGACAAGGGATGGGTAAAAGGAAACCTGGTGGCATTTGAGTTTTTGGTTCTGTATCTCAGGCTGAAATGATCCAGATATCTGTCTCCCCAAAGCTTGGTTCTTGGAGTCTTCTTTAAATTCGGCTTGGCAAACCACTGAGAGCCTCCAATAAACTTCCCTTTTTGCTTAAGCCAGTGTGGGGTGGTCTCTCATGTATATTCTGATAGAGTGGGAAAGCAGTGAAAGTGGCTGTATTAGGGCTCTCCAGAGAAACAGACCCATTAGGAGGTTAATTTCAATAAGTGAAATTTATTGTAAGGAATTGGCTCAGGTGATTATGGTGGCCGAGAAGGCCCATGATGTGCCATCTCCTAGCTGGGGAACCAGGAAAGCCGGTGTGTGGTTTGAATGCTTGAGAGCCAGAGGGCTGATGTGTAGATTCCAGTCTGGCCTGAAGGCCTGAGGACCTATAGTGCTGAGGGCAGAAGGTCCCTGTCCCAGCTCATGTAATTAGGCCGAGAGAGAATCTAACCTTCTTTGGCCTTTCTGTTCTAGTCAGGCCCTCAACAGGTTGGATCATGTCCATGCACGTTGGGGAGGGACATCTGCTCTACTCAGTTCATCAATTCACATGCTAATCTCTTCCAGAAATACCCTCATGGACACACCCAGAAATAATGTTTAAACAGATATCGGGGCATCCTGTGGCCCCATCATGTTGACACACCAGTTAACCATCACTATGGCCATGAGGCTGGGCCGGTTGGCTGCATCACACGCTCAGCTGAGGAGCAGGTCTCCGCCTCCTCGTTGCGTCTCTGCTCTGCCACCTCCATGCTGTTTAACCACCTGTGATCTGTTTACCTGCTCTGCCACCCCTGGAAGTTCACTTGGCCTCTGAGCCTCACCTTCAACCTGTCAGGTGAAAAAATTGAACTAAATAGTCTCTTGGGGTGTTATTCTGGCATGAACATCCTCTTTGTAATTCCAGGAGGAAATAAAGGCTTAGAAACTATATTGGGAAGCCTTCTCTCCATTTCCTTCTCAAACCTCTGAGTTGCCAAAGGCAGCACTGTTCTCCCTGTCTGCAGCTCTGTTTCCCTCCATCTACAACTCTGAGTGAATATTTGAGGTTTATACCCCCCCAACCCAGCTTCACCAGATGACTTCCTCCTGCCTCTGGGGAGCATTGAGAGGTGGTGTTGCAGAACTGAGGAGAGTGGAAGGGATAGGAGGTGGGGAGTAGGAAGGTCCTGGGAATTGTGGAAACAAAAAACTGAAATGCTCCTCTCTCAGGACGATAATGCGTAGTCCCTGTCTCAAAGACCAGTTTCATCAGTCCAGGAAACAGAGTCTGGGGCATTAGATGCGTGGCTGGGCCCCAGAGATATCTTGCCTTCCACTAATCCACTGAGGGTAGCTACAGTGCTATTCCAAATACAAGAGTGTAATTTTATGGCTTAGATTCTGGATCAGATGGTCCTGGGTTCCAGCACCAACACTGCTTCATACTCTGTTACCTTGAACAAATTATTGAACCTCAGTTTCCTCATCTGTGAAATGGGATACTGATACCACCTCCCAGTGTTGCTGGGATAATTCACTTAAGGCACAGTATCTGGAACGTGGTCAACCCTTAGCATAAACGCACATCAATACTGGTGCTCATCAGTTACTTTTTGGATCATGGTATTAAAAAAAGTTGGATGAATCACAGTCTGAATTCTGGTTTTGACTTAAGTTTCAAGTTCTGACTATAATTCATACATATGGCAAGCCTTCTCTGATCACTAAACTGACATAAAGATGTGTATAACAAAGGCAAAACTGCCCTTATGTTTTAAATTTTTTATTAGAATATTTTAGCTTTATTTGCTTTTTTTATCTTTAAATTTTTTATTGTTATGTTAATCACCATACATTACATCATTAGTTTTGGTTGTAGTGTTCCATGATTCATTGTTTGTGCATAACACCCAGTGCTCCACGCACAACGTGCCCTCTTTAATACCCATCACCAGGCTAACCTATCCCCCCACCCTCCTCCCCTCTAGAACCCTCAGTTTGTTTTTCAGAGTCCATCGTCTCTCATGGTTCGTCTCCCCATCTGACTTACTCCCCTTCATTCTTCCCCTCCTGCTATCTTCTTTTTTTTTCTTAACATATATTGCATTATTTGTTTCAGAAGTACAGATCTGTGATTCAACAGTCTTGCACAATTCACAGCGCTCACCATCGCACATACCCTCCCCAATGTCTATCACCCAGCCACCCCATCCCTCCCACCCCCCACCACTCCAGCAACACTCAGTTTGTTTCCTGAGATTAAGAATTCCTCATATCAGTGAGGTCATATGCTACATGTCTTTCTCTGATTGACTTATTTCACTTAGCATAACACCCTCCAGTACCATCCACATCGTTGCAAATGGCAAGATCTCATTCCTTTTCATGGCTGCCTAATATTCCATTGTGTATATATACCACTTTTCTTTATCCATTCATCTGTCAGTGGACATCTCGGCTCTTTCCGCAGTTTGGCTATTGTGGACATTGCTGCTATAAACATCGGGGTGCACATACCCCTTCGGATCCATACATTTGTATCTTTGGGGTAAGTACCCAGTAGTGCAATTGCTGGATCATATGGTAGCTCTATTTTCAACCTTTTGAGGAACCTCCATACTGTTTTCCAGAGTGGTTGCACCAGCTTGCATTCCCACCAACAGTGTAGGAGGGTTCCCCTTTCTCCGCATCCCCGCCAACATCTGTCATTTCCTGACTTGTTAATTTTAGCCATTCTGACTGGTGTGAGGTGGTATCTCATTGAGGTTTTGATTTGGATTTCCCTGATGCCGAGCGATGTGGAGCACTTTTTCATGTGTCTCTTGGCCATTTGGATGTCTTCTTTGGAAAAATGTCTGTTCATGTCTTCTGCCCATTTCTTGATTGGATTATTTGTTCTTTGGGTGTTGAGTTTGATAAGTTCTTTATAGATTTTGGATACTAGCCCTCTATCTGATATGTCATTTGCAAATATTTTCTGCCATTTTATCGGTTGTCTTTTGGTTTTGTGGCCTGTTTCTTTTGCTGTGCAAAAGCTTTTTATCTTGATGAAATCCCAATAGTTCATTTTTGTCCTGGCTTCCCGTGCCTTTGGCGAGGTTCCTAGGAAGAAGTTGCTGTGGCTGAGGTTGAAAAGGTTGCTGCCTGTGTTCTCCTTAGGATTTTGATGGACTCCTGTCTCACATCTAGGTCTTTCAACCATTTGGAGTCTATTTTTGTGTGTGGTGTAAGGAAATGGTCCAGTTTCATTCTTCTGCATGTAGCTGTCCAATTTTCCCAACACAATTTGTTGAAGAGAACTGTCTTTTTTCCATTGGACATTCTTTCCTGCTTTGTCAAAGATGAGTTGACCATAGAGTTGAGAGTCCATCTCTGGGCTCTCTAATCTGTTCCATTGACCTATGTGTCTATTTTTGTGCCAGTACCATACTGTCTTGATGATGACAGCTTTGTAATAGAGCTGGAAGTCTGGAATTCTGTTGCTGCCAGCTTTGCTTTTCCTTTTCAACATTCCTCTGGCTATTCGGGGTCTCTTCTGGTTCCATACAAATTTGAGGATTATTTGTTCCATTTCTTTGAAAAAAGTGGATGCTATTTTGATGGGAATTGCATTGAACGTGTAGATTGCTCTAGGTAGCATTGACATCTTCACAATGTTGGTTCTTCCAATCCATGAGCATAGAACATTTTTCCATTTCTTTGTGTCTTCTTCAATTTCTTTCATGAGTATTTTATAGTTTTCTGAGTACAGATCCTTTGCCTCTTTGGTTAGATTTATTCCTAGGTATCTTATGGTTTTGGGTGCAATTGTGAATGGGATCGACTCCTTGATTTGTCTCTCTTCTGTCTTAGGTGTATAGGAATGCCACTGATTTCTGTGCATTGATTTTATATCCTCCTACTTTACTGAATTCCTGTATGAGTTCTAGCAGTTTTGGGGTGGAGTCTTTTGGGTTTTCCACATAAAGTATCATATCATCTGCAAAGAGTGAGAGTTTGACTTCCTCTTTGCGGATTTGGATGCCTTTGATTTCTTTTTGTTGTCTGATTGCTGTGGCTAGGACTTCTAATACTATGTTGAATAGCAGTGGTGATAGTGGACATCCCTGCCGCGTTCCTGACCTTAGGGGGAAAGGTCTCAGCTTTTCCCCATTGAGAATGATATTCGCTGTAGGTTTTTAATAAATGGCTTTTATGATATTGAGGTATGTACCCTCTATCCCTATACTCTGAAGAGTTTTGATCAAGAAAGGATGCTGTACTTTGTCAAATGCTTTTTCTGCATCTATTGAGAGGATCATATGATTCTTGTTCTTTCTTCTGTTAATATATTGTATCACGTTGATTGATTTGCGGATGTTGAACCAACCTTGCAGCTGAGGGATAAATCCCACTTGGTCATTGTGAATAATCCTTTTGATGTACTATTGGATCCTATTGGCTAGAATTTTGGTGAGAATTTTTGCATCCATGTTCATCAAGGATATTGGTCTGTAATTCTCCTCTTTGATGGGATCTTTGTCTGGTTTTGGGATCAAGGTAATGGTGACCTCATAAAATGAGTTTGGAAGGCAGTTATGCTCACCACTATACCAACAATGCATAAAATGAGTTTGGAAGTCTTCCTTCCATTTCTATTTTTTGGAACAGTTTCAGGAGAATAGGTATGAATTCTTCTTTAAATGTTTGGTAGAATTCCCCTGGGAAGCCATCTGGCCCTGGGCTCTCCTTTGTTTGGGAGAAATTTGATGACTGCTTCAATTTCCTTAGTGGTTATAGATCTATTCAGATTTTCTATTTCCTCCTGGTTCAATTTTGGTAGTTGATACATCTCTAGGAATGAAACCATTTCTTCCAGGTTTTCTAATTTGCTGGCATAGAGTTGCTCATAATATGTTCTTATAATTGTTTGTATTTCTTTGGTGTTGGTTGTGATCTCTCCTCTTTCATTCATGATTTTGTTGATTTGAGTCATTTCTCTTTTCTTTTTGATAAGTCTGGCCAAGGGTTTATCAATCTTCTTAATTCTTTCAAAGAATCATCTCCTAGTTTCTTTGATGTGTTCTACTGTTCTTTGGGTTTCTATTTTATTGATTTCTGCTCTGATCTTTATTAGTTCTCTTCTTCTGCTGGGTTTAGGCTTTATTTGCTGTTCTTTCTCCAGCTCCTTTAGGTGTAGGGTTAGGTTGTGTATTTGAGACCTTTCTTGTTTCTTGAGAAAGGCTTGTATTGCTATATACTTTCCTCTCAGGACTGCCTTTGCTGTATCCCAAAGATTTTGAACAGTTGTGTTTTCATTTTCATTGGTTTCCATGAATTTTTTTAATTCTTCTTTAATTTCCTGGTTGACCCATTCATTCTTTAGTAGGATGCTTTTTAGCCTCCATGTATTTGAGTCTTTCCGAATTTCCTCTTATGATTGAGTTCTAGTTTCAAAGCATTGTGGTCTGAAAATATGCAGGGAATAATTCCAGTCTTTTAGTACTGGTTGAGACCTGATTTGTGACCTAGGATGTGATCTATTCTGGAGAATGTTCCATGGGCGCTAGAGAAGAGTGTGTATTCCGTTGCTTTGGGATGGAATGTTCTGAATATGTCTGTGAAGTCCATTTGGTCCAGTGTGTCCTTTAAAGTCTTTATTTCCTTGTTGATCTTTTGCTTAGATGATCTGTCCATTTCAGTCAGGGGGGTGTTAAAGTCTCCCACTATTATTGTATTGTTGTCAATGTGTTTCTTTGCTTTTGTTATTAATTGCCTTATATCACTGGCTGCTCCCATGTTCGGGGCATAGATATTTACAATTGTTAGATCTTCCTGTTGGATAGACCCTTTAAGTAGGATACAGTGTCCTTCTTCATCTCTTATTACAGTCTTTGTTTTAAAATCTAATTTGTCTGATATAAGGATTGCCAGCCCAGCTTTCTTTTGGTGTCCATTAGCATGGTAAATGGTTTTCCACCTCCTCACTTTCAATGTGGGGATGTCTTTGGGTCTCAAATGAGTCTCTTGCAGACAGCATATGGATGGGTCTTGTTTTTTAATCCATTCTGATAGCCTGTGACTTTTGATTGGGGCATTTAGCCCATTTACATTCAGGGTAACTATTGAAAGGTATGGATTTAGTGCCATTGTATTGCCTGTAAGGTGACTGTTACTGTATATTGTCTGTGTTCCTTTCTGGTCTATGCTGCTTTTAGGCTCTCTCTTTGCTTAGAGGACCCCTTTCAATATTTCTTGGAGGGCTGATTTCGTGTTTGCAAATTCCTTTCATTTTGCTTGTCCTGTGCTTTTTATTTCTCCTTCAATTTTCAATGACAACCTAGCTGGATATAGTATTCTTGGCTGCATATTTTTCTCGTTTAGTGCTCTGAAGATATCATGCCAGTCCTTTCTGGCCTGCCAGGTTTCTGTGGTTGGGTCTCTTGCCAATCTAATGTTTCTACCATTATTGGTTACATATCTCTTCTCCCGAGCTGCTTTCAAGATTTTCTCTTTGTCTCTGAGACTCGTAAATTTTACTATTAGATGTTGGGGTGTTGACCTATTTTTATTGATTTTGAGAGGGGTTCGCTATGCCTCCTGCATTTTGATGCCTGTGTCCTTCCCCACATTAGGGAAGTTCTCTGCTATAATTTGCTCCAATATACCTTCTGTCCCTCTCTCTCTTTTTTCTTCTTCTGGGATCCCAATTGTTCTAATGTTGTTTCGTCTTATCATATCGCTTATCTCTCAAATTCTGCCCTCGTGATCCAGTAGTTGTTTATCTCTCTTTTTCTCAGCTTCTTTCTTTTCTATCATTTGGTCTTCTATAGCACTAATTCTCTCTTCTGCCTCATTTATTCTTGCAGTTAGTGCTAGGTAATGCTTTTAGTGCTTTTAGTAATGCAGTTAGTGCTTTTCTCCAGAAAGGGTTTCTCTAATAACTTCCATGCTATCCTAGCAGTTAGTGCTAGGTAATGCTTTTAATGCTTTTAGTAATGCAGTTAGTGCTTTTCTCCAGAAAGGGTTTCTCTAATAACTTCCATGCTTTTTTCAAGCCCAGGTAGTATCTTTAAAATCACGATTCTGAACTCTAGGTCCAACATCGTACTAATGTCAGTATTGAGTAGGTCCCTGGCTGACGGTACTACCTCTTGTTCTTTTTGTTGAGGTGAGTTTTTTCGTCTTGTCATTTTGTCCAGAGGAGAATAGATGAATGAGAGAACAAAATGCTAACAGGTTAACAACGTCCCCAGAAAATATACTCTAAACAAATCAGAAAAGACCTGAAACCAGGGGAAAAGAAAGGGAAAGAAAGAAAAAAGAAAGAGAAAAAAAAAAGAAAAAGAACAAGAGAAAAACAAACAAAAACAGAACAAAACAAAAAAAAAACAGAATATGATCAAATATGATCAGGCTAGTGCATAGATCAGTGCCACACACTAGATTTTGGGTGTATTTTGGTCTGTTAGAAGAAAGTGCCTCCTAAAATTTTAAAGAAAGAAAGACTTATATATGTACAAAATAATGTTTGATACAATGAAGGGATGGAATATGATTGTAAAGATGAAAATTATAAAAAATTTTATAAGAGGAATTGATAAGGTGCTTGAAAAAAGAAAGAAGAGGATTAAAAAAAAAAGAGAAAGAGAAAATAAAAGGGAGAGAATGTGATCAGGCAGGAGACTAGAGCAAAGCCATACACTAGAGATTTAGGGTATATTTTGATATGTTAAAAGAAAGTGTATCTCAGAATTTTAAAGAGAGAACAACTTATATATGTATGCCAAAATAAGGGTAACTACTATGAAGGGATAGAATATGACTCTAAAAATGAAAAATAACATTGTTTTTTATAAAAAGGGGATTGATAAGATGTGGGTTGAAAAAGGGAAAAAGAAATATTCACAAAAAAAAACAGTTAAAAAAATTAACTTTGAAAGACTAAAGAATCATGGGAAAACAGCTATGAATTCTATGTTCAGTATTCCCCTAGCACTGGAGTTCTCCCATTCTCATTGATTGGTAAACTTGGTCTTGGCTGACTATTCTCGCTGATCATCTGGGGGAGGGGACTCTTGCCGTGGTTCCCAAATGTCTTTGCTGGAGGCGGAATTGCCCCGCCCTTGACGGTCCGGGCTAAGCAAGCTGCTTGGGTTTGCTCTCGGGAGCTTTTGTTCCATGCAAGCTTTCCGTACAGCTTTGGAGGACGAGAGTGAAAATGGCGGCCTCCCAATCTCTGCCCCATTGGAGCTGAGAACTCGGGGCCCCACTCCTCAGTGCGCCCCCAGAGAAAAGCCGTCAGTCACTCCCGTGTCCCCGGTCTCCGGCCGCACTCCGTGTTCACCCGGCCTGTGACTGAGTGTTTCTATCTCTGGCTCCAGACCCCGTGTGGAGTCTCCAAACCCAGCAGATCCCTGTGGTGCCCTCCCATGCCCCTCCTCCCAGGGGAGGAAGGGGAGTCTCCCCAGCTCTGCCTCTTGTTGGGTCCCTGCTGGAGAAGCAGTGGCCCAACTGGGCCGTGGATCACAGTTCATGGCAACCCTGAGCTGAGAGCCCGCGCCTCGGCTCCGTCTCTGCAGTCGGCTTCCCTGCTCCGATCCCTGGGAGCTCTGCTGCACTCAGGCACCCCCAGTCTTTCTGTGACCCCAAGGGTCCTGAGACCACACTGTCCCGCGAGGGTTCCACCCCCAGCTTAGCCACTGCAGCGACGTCCCTCAGCAAAGCCGACTTCTAAAAGTTCTGATTTTGTGCTCCGCGGCTCTATCACTTGCCAGAAGCGGGGCCGAGGGAGGTCCCCTCCCCGCCGTCTATCCTCCCGAATATCGCCTCGGATTCCCTTCTCCGCACGTCCTACCTTCCAGAAAGTGGTCGCTTTTCTGTTCAGAGAATTGTTGCTATTCTTTTCTTCGATCTCTTGTTGAGTTCGTAGGTGTTCAGAATGGTTTGATCCCTATTTCGCTGAATTCCTGAGACCAGATGAAATCCAGGTCTCTTACTCCTCCGTCATCTTGCTTCACCCCCCTCTTATTTTTTAATTTTACTTACATATTCTTGGAACACTTTTTATTATGGATCTCCTTTATAATTTTAATGCAGGCCATTCAGTTGTTTTGAAGTTGTTTTTTTTTTTTTTAGTATTAGACCCACCCTCCAGAAATAGGCATTTTGATACTTACCTACACAGGTTTTGGGACACAACTTTCCCCAAATTTTTTCATAAATATTTTAAATAATTGCTGTTGAAAATTGCTCGTAATATCCAAAGGAGTATATTCAAAGCACTCACCCTCTATGGTATCTGACAGGAAAACTGCCTGCCTATTGGAACAAACAAAATAAGCTTGTCAATGATTTCTATAGAGTTTTTCTATTATTTCCCTTCTACATAAAATCCTATAAAACAACTCTTTTTTTCCTACAGCGACTTAAAAAGAGAAAAAAAACGTTTGAGTGGATATAGCTATCTTACTGAATAAGAAATAATTTTTCTACTCTCCAACTACTTCTGTTCTGCTGCTCTCCTCCAGTGTTGGGAAACATGGAGGTAAAATACTCTTTATTTCAATGTATTGTGGTAATTTAGAGAATGACAACAATTATATAGACAGAAAAGAGTTTATAAAGCAACCCTCTCCTAACTTCTAAAGAAGACATCAAAGACAGTGAAGGAGGAAGGAGACAAATTATTACTCAAGCCCTATGGTGAGTGCTTCATAGCGGCCTTCATCTAATTGAGTCCTAGAAATCCTACCAAAAAAAATCCCTGCAAATGAACACGTGCCCAGACACTCCCCTCAGGACCCCAGGAAAATGCATGCACATAAATATATGCACACCTGTCCAGAGTTATCTTAAGGGCTTTAAAAATATGCCTGAGGGAAACAAGTCAGAGTGGAAGGTTTCAGAACAGGGACTGTGGGGGAGGGCTCAGTTTGTCTGGATTTGTCCCAGTCCCTCCCAGCTGGATTTCCACATCTGTCATTGGAGAAGTCTGATTTTCTTACCACATCCATTTCTCTAATATGGCTACTGATCTGGAGGGTCTCTTTGGGAAGTCAGGCAAGGCTGGAGCAATGCTGGCCCCAGACTGGGTCTAGCTGCACCAAGATGCTGTCCCTGGTGCTGAGAGGAAATCATTAGCAATACCCAAACATAGGGCTGGGGCTACCTTTCCCCCAGGGCTCCTCATGGTCAGTGCTGACAGAAGGTCATGTCCTTCAGCTTTAATTCAACAGAGAGAGGGAAATGCCTCTGTTTAAATTACATGGGAGCGGGAAGGCCAAGAGCCATGCTCAAGGGCCCCCATGTAGGTGGTCCCACATGGATAATTACATGGGTCTCTTCGAAGATCACAGCTCTCCTTGGAGCCTTTGGGGAATAAGGCTGTAAACAGCTCCAATCAGACTCCCAGGGAGGTAACCAGTCATCCTCTCTGTATTGTTGGCCACAGGAAAATTGGGATGGGAAAGGGACTATGTGACAGCTTTGTGACAGCACCTGAAGGACTGGAATTATGTGGTAAGCAGTGGGGGTGGTATGAGTGAGCAAGGGGGCTGGCAGTGGCCTGAGACTCCTCCTGTGGGCTGAGCTGTCATGGCATGGCCTTCCTAGGATGGGCCCCTCTCAGGAGTGCAGTGAGCATCTCTAGGGCACTCTGCTGTGAGCCTGGGGCCGTCCAGCTTCCCTTAGCACAGGGGTATCTGTGGTCCCCTGGATTACAAGCTGCTCATGGGTGATGATGTGGTTTCTTCTTTGGGGTATGAAGGATGGGTAGAGCTTGGCCAACAGGTGGGGCTCTGTAGGTCTCTGACAGCTTTCTGGAAGAGGGCCCATAACTTCAGGAGACATGGTAAAGTGGGAGATAGAGGGAGGCAGAAAGATTCAAAGCCAGGGTGAGGGCAAGCGACAGGGATAGGGACACCATGGGAAAAGATGAGAAAGGGAGAGATGGCAAGAGGGAAAGGGAGAAGAAGAAAGAGAAGCAGAATAAAGGGAAGGGAACAGAAAGAAAGAGAACCGAGAGAAAGGCAGAGAAGTAGTACAAGAAATTAGAGGTCTGGGAACTCACTTTGGGAGGTCTCAGTTGCCAGTGATGGCTGTGTCTGTGCCCCTCCCCAGCATATGCCCACCAGCATGTGACCTATGTGCTCTTTCCTCAAACTTTTTGAGTCTGGCTCCAGTTCCAGGAGAAGCTGGAATGGAGTCTATGACTTAGAGCCTGAGAACCCATTCAAGGTCATAAGTAGCCCTAGTAAAAGGCCTTGTCTGCCCGAGGCTGAGCCTTGCAGGCTGGCAGAACAGAAGTATTTAGGTGCATCCGAGTAAGGGTGAGTGGGAACAAGGATGCTGCCCCATTTGTAAGGCTGGCCTCTGGTAAGGCTTCGGGAAGGATCGAAGACCCAGAGATCTGATAGTGACTTCTAGACCAATCTGGTTCCCTGGGAAAGGTAGGTTTCATGGGTCCCAGGCATTATGGCTCCAACAAAACAAGAACCGGCAGGTGGCCAGAGAGTGAGGGACAGGAAGAGCGTTCTCAGGGAGATGTCCCTGCTTGGTTTGCTCATCCTTGCTCACATAGGGCCACCTCCCTCCAGTCTTCAACCCCCTACCCTGCTGTAGCTTCCTTCCAAGCAGCTCCCTCTCCCAACCAGTAAATGAAAGAACTGCAGTTTGAGCCCTGGTCTGTCTGAGGCCAAAGCTCATAAGCTCTTTGTTGGACAGGGAAATGTCCTGTGGTAGTGAAATCTGGGTAGAGGGAGATGGACACTGGGGAGAGTGAGGCCCATGGTCACCTCTGCGATCGTGCCTTGTGCCAGATGGACGGCGCGTGTGGACACAGTGTGTACTCAGCCCTGAGACCATGGGGACAAAAGGAGGGAACTGCCACGGGAACCACCAATCAAAGTCTTCACGGCACGCAAGTCCATAACCCACAAGGAGACTGGAAAAGCATGTCCTCAGCTGTTCTCAAGGATGGAGGCACATGATTGTTGAATTCAGTTCATCACCCCTTTCATTTAGGGCTCCTGCTCCTGACTTCATGGCCTCCCACGGCCTGGCTCCACTACCTGCCAGGAGCAACTCTCCGAAGCCGGCATTTCTGTTGCTGCCTCCATAGGCATTGGGGGCTTCATCCTGCAGATCCAGTCACAACTAAAATTTCCTTTTCAGAGCACCAGGCATCTGTTTCCATGGAAACATGTACTCTGGGGGGTGGCGGGGTGGGGACTAAGAAGAGCCAGTAGGTACCGTAGGCTTGGAAAGAACCTTGTAAATTCATCTCAGTTTATTCAGCGTGTGCCCCTGATTCACATTATAAATTAAACACCTCATCATGCAGTAATGGTTCTAACTGGGAGTCATTATGAACAGCTCCAGCAGCCTGGGGCCCAATCAAGACCAACAATGATAAAAGCTGTCTTCCCTAGGAAGATTCTATGAGTAAGCCCGCATTACCTTACCTTTTTGGTTAAGTGACAGGGCAAACTGTTCATGAGGCAGCCAGGAGCTGTCCTTGGTAAGGTTGTCTTGTCGGGAGACATCCAAGAGTGATTGGGGGTTGGGGGGAACCCTGTGCTTTGGTTTCAAACAGACCTGCATTCTACTCCCACCACAGCCATTTATCATCTGAGTGCCCCCAAAGATGTTGCCTTAGGATCTCAGTTTCCTTATTTTTTTTTTAAGATTTATTATTTATTTGGGGGCGGGGAAGGGGCAGAGGGAGAGAGAGAATCTCAGGCAGACTCCCTGCAGAGCACAGAGCCCAACACGGGGCTCAATCCCAAGACCCTGAGATCATGACCTGAGCCAAAATCTAGAGTCAGACACTCAACTGACTGAGCTACCCAGGCGCCCCTCAGTTTCCTTACTTTTAAAGTGGGTCCTGGAGCAGCCTACCATACTACATGGCATTTCATATTGCCGATTATTTGCACTTCCTTTGATACCTGGCTTTGCTGAGATTCTCTGAACTTTGGCAACAGATTTATTTTTAGAAAGGCATTGGACAGGTCACTATAATGTAATCAGAATATTTTTCTGAAGTGACAAGAGACCCAACTTGAATTAGCTTTCTTACTAAGAGTCTCTAGGAAAATCCTTTGTGGAATCTCCCAAGAAAATGCCATTTTGTAGTAAAACTTATTTTTGGGGTCACAGTTTGTTCCTTAAGGTGATTGTGTCCTGTAAGCCTTAAAGAAATTCAGAGGTAACGTGACACAGTGTAAGCAATGGCAATGTTATGTGTGCAGAGTGGCACTGGGTGAATTCCTGAGCTTAGGTATGATGTGGCATTCATTGAGAGACCCTCAGGGTATTGTTTATATAATTGTGGGAAGGGCAGAAGTACAATGGGTCCCCAAGTCAATTGGAACCAGAGACTTGCATGTTGCTAGGGTCCTCTCTCCATCTGTCCCTGAACTTATTTCTTTATTCACTCCTACTAAAAACTGGTTCTGCCCAGATCCTGAGAAATTCAGTTGCTTATACTACCCAACCTCCTGCCATTGTCTTGTGACCTGCATCTCTCAGTTTCAGTTTGAAAATTTGGAAAGAAAACAGTGAATGACCAGTGGCTCACCCCTGGACCACTGCATTATGACCAAGGAATCAGGGTCATATATCTGGCACAGATGTAAACACAGGGGTCCTAAATATATATTTATAAGCCATTTCTAGAGATGGGAGATTTTTGACTTAAGTAGTAATCCAATTGGTATCAATTCCAGACCTTCATAGGCATTCCCATTCTTATCTATATGCTGACACTTGATGTAAAGGGAATCCAAATATAAAACAGAAGTTAAGGCCAGGTCCTTAGAGAAGGAATCCAGAAAGATCTTGTGAGGCATGTCCGAAGCTGTACATATTCCAGGAGAACCTGGTTCTTTTCTTCTAACTTTGCTCACTTCCACATCATCAAAGGATTACTACTTTTGATTAGAAAATAGTTCAGTGGGATCCCTGGCATTTCCTGTCCATGCACATAACCTCCTTGGAGAACCTGTCTGACTCATGACTTGGAATGAGCAGCCCTACAGATCATGTAATTTCATTATAGCAACAGAGGTGCTTGGATGATGGGTGGACCCTGGAATGGAGCTCAGCCAAACAGAATCTTGCTTCAGGTGTATTAGCTAAGGTTATTTTGGTCCATAATAGAACCAAAGCAAGCTGGATTAACTGTTCCTTTTTACCCTCACACTAAAGAACTATTGCACAAGGATCTGAGAAAGTAGCATCTGGAGTTTGTGGTCATTTTCTATAGAACAGGGTCTTTTTACCCTTTTTAACCATGACCCACAGGAAGAATTACCTTTTATGTTTGCCCTAGAAAGTGCACATATAAAATTGAAACAAAAGTTTCATGAAATAATATTTATCCTTACTATGTGCAATGCACTATAATATTTTATCATATCATATATTTTATTCTATTTAGGTTTTTTTTTTGACAAAACGTGGTAGTCATCACTCACTAATTTTTTTTCATGATCTAATGAAAAATATTGTGTTCCACAACGTGAAAAACACTCCTAGTCTAAAGTGCTTCATTTGATATCATTCAGTGTCAGCTTCCAATTCTTGATCTTAATTTACATTCCAAAATTCTCAAAGAAGAGAACATGTTTATTTCTTTTTGGGTCTGGGGTCTTTCCTTGTCCTAATCAGCAATGGCTGGATTCTAAACATGGATGCTGATGCCCAAGTTTGTAGATCATAGGGCATGTTCAAACTCTGGACAGACACTTCAGCTGGTTTCTGCTATACACAGACATTGGGAATCGAGACAGCGAGCCTAAACTGGTCAGATAGTAATGGGGACCATAGCTGTAAGGTCAGGTATAGCTGGGACTGGAGTTGAAGCCTTGGCAATCCGGACAGATACACATGCAGGAGGACTGCCTGGAGGAGCAAAGATGTTCAAGAGGAAGAGAACAGAGGGCAACCACATGACTTTGCAGGCCATGCTGCAGGTCGAGCTGTACTTACCTGAGTTGAACTCAGATTACCCAGTTGAAGTGGGAAGCCACTGGGATATTGGATCCTGATCATCTTTCTTAATGCTTGATATTCTTAATGCTTGTAGAATTTTGAATTGTGTCATAGACAGGAAGAGAAGCTTAAAACATTTTGTTATAAAAGTCAGGTGGAAAATTTCTCCAATTTTAACCAACATCTTTCCCCTCAAGTGGGCATTAGGGATGTTGTGTCTGAGAGATAGAGCATAGGGATGACCTTGGATCACTGTTGTTCAGGATCACTCCTCCTATTGCTATATCTGTGCCCAGAAGTGGTGACCAAGCGTGGCCAGAAGACAATCAGGTTTCCATAGCATCAGGATCCCCTGGAGTGAACAAAACAAAATGCTCCAAATACTTTTGGTTCTGGTGGTGAGGGCAGGGATGGAAGACAGTGTTGGCATAGTTTAGGACTGAACCCATAGTGGAGTAGCCACACAAAGGGATGCTATTCATCAATAAAAAGGAATGAACTATCAAGCCATGCACAAGCTTAGATGGGTGGATCTTAAATGGGTGGATCTTCTTATCAAATAAGAACAAGGAGCCAATCTGAAAAGACTCTATATTGTATGATTTCATTAATGTGACATTCTGGAAAAGGTAAAACTGTAGAAGAATTTTCTGGGAGAGATGGCCAATATATATGGTTTTCAACATGGATGAATTTTGTTCTCAAACTATTAAAAGTTCTGCTGGAAACATGTTAGAAAGAGGTCAGCTGGAAGGGCAGTCTATCCTTGAGCAAAGAAGGCCACACACCTGTGCCCTAAATTGACTCAGGAGTAGCTATCACAGATCCTCTGAATGGATCTTCATTTTCCTGCTAATGTGGAATGCTGGCAAGAGGAGGAATTTCAAATCTATTAACATATTAATAAAACACCTGAATTGATGAATAAGTGTCATTGCTCCAGATCCTGTATTGTCCTATACTTCCATGAGAATGCCTTGATAAAAAATATGTGATCTTTATTTTACCTGATCAGTTCATTGGCAAAGATTGGTACATAACAGGATGGGGGCGGGTTGTACTTTGGGTTGCACATGATGCTCACGGGCTAATTTTCTAAAACAACTGGGTGGTCTTGGGACTTCTGATAATAATCACTGGAAGTTGATACAATGGACTTCTGAAATAGTTATACTTCTGTTTCCAGGATTGATTTAGTATGAAGATTGTCCCAAATATGGGACGATCCTATAGTTAATAAGAATGTGGTCAATTTCTTCTTCTTCTTTTTTTAAAAGATTTTATTTATGTATTTGACAGAGAGAGACACAGCGAGAGAGGGAACACAAGCAGGGGGAGTGGGAGAGGGAGAAGCAGGCTTCCTGTGGAGTAGGGAGCCCGATGCAGGGCTCGACCCCAGGACCCTGGGATCATGACCTGAGCCAAAGGCAGACGCTTAATGACTGAGCCACCCAGGTGCCCCAAGAATGTGGTCAATTTCTTCTTAATCCTATGGTTGTTAAGAATTTGGTCAACCTAAATTCAATACAACAGATTCTTTTCAGATGAGACTTTTCTGTTTATCAAAGTTATTCATATTCAGCTCAGAAAATAGGAAAACACAGAAAGGATCACTTATAATCACATCACCAGGAAATAGGATGATTATTATGGGGGACTCTTTTCATTATTTTAAACTATTCAGACTCGGTCATTGGACATCCTGGGTGATTCTAGGCAGGTCTCTTAATCCTTCTGAGATTTAGTTTCCTCATCTTAAAAATGGGAATAATTATAACCCAACTGAGATAATAAGGTTGTTGTGAGCATCAAATGAATCAGTGTGTGCAAAGCACAACAATGCTTGGCACATAGCAAATGCTCACTAAGTGCTAGTTGCTAACATTATTATCTTGTCCTTACAATGGCTCTTATTATTTCTTTATAGTTTTACTCTTTTTTTCTATATATGCTTTTTCTTTTTACATAGTTGAATTCATGCTGTCTATATAGCTTTATCTACTGCTTATTCAGAAGTATTAAAAAATAGGGGCACCTGGGTGGATCAGTCATTAAGCGTCTGCCTTTGGCTCAGGTCATGATCCCGGGGTCCTGGGATCGAGCCCCACATCGGGCTCCCTGCTCTGCAGGAGGCCTGCTTCTCCCTCTCCCACTCCCCCTGCTGGTGTTCCCTCTCTTGCTGTATCTCTCTCTGTCAAGTAAATAAATAAAATCTTAAAAAATAAAATAAAAATAAACATTGCTCCAAATTATTGCAAACTCTTTGTATACATAATTAAAAATAGTGAAATAACATTCTACTTAGATGCCGAATCTTAATTTACTTATTATGCTGTTCATAATTTTTCAGTATTACAAATAATGAGACAAGAAACATCTGTGTGTAAGCCTTTGTGCCTGTGCTTAAGCTTATTTCTTTGGAGTGGAATTGCTAGTTCAAAAGTAACACTTGGAATACATCATGTAAAATTATTTTCTAAAAGGGTTGTGACAAATTATATTCCCAAGAGCAGTGTATGATTGGGCATATTTCACTGCCCTTGACAATATTTGGAATTCTCGGTAAGATTATTTCTGAATTTTATAGGCAAGGGCATGCTAATTCAAACAACACATATTTTAAGGAGCCTACTGTGTGCTAGCCACTATACTAGACACTGAGATCAAGTGGGGAGATGATAGACCCAGTTCTTATTCTCATGGAACTTATGCTATGTGAATAAGAAGCAAGTGGTAACTCAAACAATCACTTAACTGTGTGTATGGAGAATACTGTAAAGGAGAAGCAAATGCTGCTAGGAGAGATTCAGGAGGCAAACTGACTTAGTCTTGAAGAATCAGAAAGACTTCTTCTAAGAGAGTAACACTTCATCTGATACATAAAGATGAGTAAGCATAACCTGGCAAAGGGCAGGTGCATGGAAGGGCATTCCAGGCAGAGGGAATGAGATGGACAAACACTTGGAAAGAAAGGGGAGAATGGCTTGCTGAGACATGCCAGGAGACTGACACTGTGGTGGGGCACTGTGAGGCAGGGAGGGAGCTGGGGACAAGAGTGGGCTGAGGAGGTCATGAGGACCAGGGCCTTATCCTAAGAATTATGGGAACCAGGTGGCTTGATTTTTAGCATGGAAGTAACATGATCACATTAGTATTTTAAAGAGACCAATCTAGCCAGAATGCATAATGAATGTTTTGGAGACAGGAGAGAGAGAAGACTCTTTGAAGTGTGTCAGTAGAGGGATAGTGATGGCTTGAGCTAAAGCGGCTGCAGATAAAGAGAGAAGTTTTATATATATATATATAATATTTAGGAGGTAGAGCGGGTGATTGATTATCTCTGGAAAGTGAAAGAAAAAAGATGCGTATGTTAAATATTATTTTCAAACTGCTGGTATGGGCAGTGGGGTAGATGATTATGATGAATGGGAATGCAGTGGGGAAAGCAAAGTTGAGGGAAGAGATTTGGCTTCAGGTTTGAAGGTGCTGAATTTGGTCTGAGAATGTCAAGGGGAAAAGTTATGGAGTCAGCTGAGTGTATATGTGTCTGGAATCCAGATAAGAGGTCTGGGGTGGAATAAAGTTAGCAGTCATTAGTCCATAAGTGGTTGGGATATGTATTAGTATATAGATGGTATTTTATATCATGGAAATTGATGAGATTGCTTAGGAACAACTGTAGAGTGAGATGAGAAAGCCTGGAATAAAGCCCTAACGTGTTCCAAAGTTTCATTATTAGATAGCAAAGGAGAAGCTAGAAAAGGTTGGAGATGTAATAGCCAGAGATGCAGAAGGTACCTGATGAGGCAGCAGCCTCTCTGACCTTGGCCATAGCAAATTCTTACTAGCTATGTCTCCCAAGGCAAGGGAAACAAAAGCAAAAATGAACTATTGGGACTTCATCAAGATAAAAAGCTCCTGCACAGAGAAGGAAACAATCAACAAAACTAAAAGGCAGCCTACAGAATGGAAGAAGATATTTGCAAATGACATATCAGATAAAAGGTTAGTATCCAAAATCTTTAAAGAACTTATCAAACCCAACACCCCAAAAACAAATAACCCAGTTAAGAAATGGGCAGAAGACATGAATAGACATTTTCCAAAGAAGACATCTGGATGGCTAACAGACATATAAAAAGATGCTCAGCATCACTCATCATCAGGGAAATACAAATAAAAACTACAGTGAGATATCACCACACGCCTGTCAGAAATGCTAAAATCAACAACACAAGAAACAACAGATGTTGGCGGGGATGAGGAGAAAGGGGAACCCTCCTACACTGTTGGTGGGAATGCAAGCTGGTATGGCCACTCTGGAGAACAGTATGGAGGTTCCTCAAACAGTTAAAAATAGGACTACCCTATGACCCAGCAATTGTACTACTAGGTCTTTACCCAAAGAATACAAAAATACTGATTCAAAGGGGCACATTTCACCCTGATGTTTATAGCAACATTATCAATAATACCAAACTATGGAAAGAGCCCAAATGTCTACCAACTGATGAACTGGTGAATGGATAAAGAAGAAGTGGTATATATATATATATGCAGGAAGAAAGTGAGATATATCTATGATGGAATATCACTCAGCCGTAAAAAAGACTAAATCTTGCCATTTGCAACAACGTGGATGGAACTACAGTGTATTACGCTAAGCAACATAAGTCAGAGGGTGACAAATACCATATGATTTCATTCATATGGGGAATTTAAGAAACAAAACAGATGAACATAGGGGGAAAAAAGAGAGAGAGGCAAACCATAAATAGACTCTTAACTATAGAGAACACACTGAGAGATGCTGGAGGGGAGGTGGGAGGGGCATGGGCTAGAGGGGTGATGGGGATTAAGGAGGGCACTTGTGATGAGCACTGGGTGTTGCATGGAAGTGATGAATCACTAAATTCTACTCCTGAAACTAGTATTACATTGTTTGTTAAGTAGCTGGAGTTTAAATAAAAACTTGAAATTAGAGAAAACAATAAAGTATATTTTGTCTGATTAAAAAGAAAGAAGATAGCTGATGAAGAAAGGTGTGGCAAAGGTAGGAGGCAAGGTAGGAGTGGGGTCCAGGGGCTGATCTAGCAATTGGTCTTAAAATAGGAGGAGGGGCACTTTCTCATTCTGTTAGGAGCGTGGGAGGAGGGGACAGGTCCACATGCAGATAACTTTATGAAATTGGTCTTGGAAATTTGAAGGAGTTATCATGTGCTGGCTTAAATAATCTCAGTGAAGATTGAGGCCAAGTGATTGATTGAGTGGGGCAGACAGACGAGTTGGGTATTTGTGAAGTACATTAAGATATTTTTTTTTTAATTTTTTATTGTTATGTTAATCACCATATATTACATCATTAGTTTTTGGTGCAGTGTTCCATGATTCATTGTTTGTTCATAACACCCAGTGCTCCATGCAGAACGTGCCCTCCTCAATACCCATCACCAGGCTAACCCATCCCCCTACCCCCCTCCCCTCTAGAACCCTCAGTTTGTTTTTCAGAGTCCATCATCTCTCATGGTTCGTCTCCCCTCTGACATACTCCCCTTTTCTTCCTCTCCTGTTATCTTCTTCTTTTTCTTTTTTCTTAAAATATGTTGCGTTATTTGTTTCAGAAGTACAGATCTGTGATTCAACAGTCTTGCACAATTCACAGCGCTCACCGTAGCACATACCCTCCCCATTATCTATCACCCAGCCACCCCATCCCTCCCACCCCCAACCACTCCAGTAACACTCAGTTTCTTTCCTGAGATTAAGAATTCCTCATATCAGTGAGGTCATGTGATACATGTCTTTCTCTGATTGACTTATTTCACTCAGCATAACACCCTCCAGTTCCATCCACGTCATTGCAAATGGCAAGATCTCATTCCTTTTGATGGCTGCATAATATTCCATTGTGTATATATACAACCTCTTCTTTATCCATTCATCTGTCGATGGACATCTTGGCTCTTTCCACAGTTTGGCTATGGTGGACATTGCTGCTATAAACATTGGGGTACACGTACCCCTTCGGGTTCCTACATTTGTATCTTTGTGGTAAATACCCAGTAGTGCAATTGCTGGATCGAACGGTAGCTCTAATTTCAACTGTTTGAGGAACCTCCATACTGTTTTCCAGAGGGGTTGCACCAGCTTGCATTCCCACCAACAGTGTAGGAGGGTTCCCCTTTCTCCACATCCCCGCCAACATCTGTCGTTCCCTGACTTGTTAATTTTAGCCATTCTGACGGGTGTGAGGTGGTATCTCATTGAGGTTTTGATTTGGATTTCCCTGATGCCAAGCGATGTTGAACACTTTTTCATGTGCCTGTTGGCCATTTGGATGTCTTCTTTGGAGAAATGTCTGTTCATGTCTTCTGCCCATTTCTTGATTGGATTATTTGTTCTTTGGGTGTTGAGTTTGATAAGTTCTTTATAGATTTTGGATACTAGCCCTTTATCTGATATGTCATTTGCAAATATTTTCTCCCATTCTGTCGGTTGTCTTTTGGTTTTGTGGACTGTTTCTTTTGCTGTGCAGAAGCTTTTTATCTTGATGAAATCCCAATAGTTCATTTTTGTCCTGGCTTCCCGTGCCTTTGGCGATGTTTCTAGGAAGAAGTGGCTGCAGCTAAGGTCAAAAAGGTTGCTACCTGTGTTCTCCTTTAGGATTTGGATGGACTCCTGTCTCACGTTTAGGTCTTTCAACCATTTGGAGTCTATTTTTGTGTGTGGTGTAAGGAAATGGTCCAGTTTCATTCTTCTGCATGTGGCTGTCCAATTTTCCCAACACCATTTGTTGAAGAGACTGTCTTTTTGCCATTGGACATTCTTTCCTGCTTTGTCAAAGATGAGTTGACCATAGAGTTGAGGGTCCATTTCTGGGCTCTCAATTCTGTTCCATTGATCTATGTGTCTGTTTTTGTGCCAGTACCATACTGTCTTGATGATGACAGCTTTGTAATAGAGCTGGAAGTCCGGAATTGTGATGCCGCCAGCTTTGCTTTTCTTTTTCAGTATTCCTCTGGCTATTCTGGGTCTCTTCTGGTTCCATACAAATTTTAGGATTATTTGTTCCATTTCTTTGAAAAAAGTGGATGGTATTTTGATGGGGATTGCATTGAATGTGTAGATTGCTCTAGGTAGCATTGACATCTTCACAATGTTGATTCTCCCAATCCATGAGCATGGAACGTTTTTCCATTTCTTTGTGTCTTCTTCAATTTCTTTCCTGAGTATTTTATAGTTTTCTGAGTACAGATCCTTTGCCTCTTTGGTTAGATTTATTCCTAGGTATCTAATGGTTTTGGGTGCAATTGTAAATGGGATAGACTCCTTGATTTGTCTCTCTTCTGTCTTGTTGTTGGTGTATAGGAATGCCACTGATTTCTGTGCATTGATTTTATATCCTGCTACTTTACTGAATTCCTGTATGAGTTCTAGCAGTTTTGGGGTGGAGTCTTTTGGGTTTTCCACATACAGTATCATATCATCTGCAAAGAGTGAGAGTTTGACTTCCTCTTTGCCGATTTGGATGCCTTGGATTTCTTTTTGTTGTCTGATTGCTGTGGCTAGGACTTCTAATACTATGTTGAATAGCAGTGGTGATAGTGGACATCCCTGCCGCGTTCCTGACCTTAGGGGAAAAGCTCTCAGCCTTTCCCCATTGAGAATGATATTCGCTGTAGGTTTTTCATAGATGGCTTTTATGATATTGAGGTATGTACCCTCTATCCCTATACTCTGAAGAGTTTTGTTCAAGAAAGGATGTTGTACTTTGTCAAATGCTTTTTCTGCATCTATTGAGAGGATCATATGATTCTTGTTTTCCTTTTGTTAATGTATTGTATCACGTTGATTGATTTGCGGATGTTGAACCAGCCTTACAGCCCAGGAATAAATCCCACTTGGTCGTGGTGAATAATCCTTTTAATGTACTGTTGGATCCTATTGGCTAGTATTTTGGTGAGAATTTTTGCATCCATGTTCATCAAGGATATTGGTCTGTAATTCTCTTTTTTGATGGGGTCTTTGTCTGGTTTTGGGATCAAGGTAATGCTGGCCTCATAAAATGAGTTTGGAAGTTTCCCTTCCATTTCTATTTTTTGGAACAGTTTCAGGAGAATAGGTATTAATTCTTCTTGAAATGTCTGATAGAATTCCCCTGGGAAGCCATCTGGCCCTGGGCTTTTGTTTCTTGGGAGATTTTTGATGACTGTTTCAATTTCCTTAGTGGTTATAGGTCTGTTCAGGTTTTCTATTTCTTCCTGGTTCAATTTTGGTAGTTGATACATCTCTAGGAATGCACCCATTTCTTCCAGGTTATCTAATTTGCTGGCATAGAGTTGCTCATAATATGTTCTTATAATTGTTTGTATTTCTTTGGTGTTGCTTGTGATCTCTCCTCTTTCATTCATGATTTTGTTGATTTGGGTCATTTCTCTTTTGTTTTTGATAAATCTGGCCAGGGGTTTATCAATCTTGTTAATTCTTTCAAAGAACCAGCTCCTAGTTTCGTTGATCTGTTCTACTGTTCTTTTGGTTTCTAGTTCATTGATTTCTGCTCTGATCTTTATGATTTCTCTTCTCCTGCTGGGTTTAGGCTTTCTTTGCTGTTCTTTCTCCAGCTCCTTTAGGTGTAGGGTTAGGTTGTGTGTTTGAGACCTTTCTTGTTTCTTGAGAAAGGCTTGTATTGCTATATACTTTCCTCTCAGGACTGCCTTTGCTGTATCCCAAAGATTTTGAACAGTTGTGTTTTCATTTTCATTGGTTTCCATGAATTTTTTTAATTCTTCTTTAATTTCTTGGTTGACCCATTCATTCTTTAGTAGGATGCTCTTTAGCCTCCATGTATTTGAGATCTTTCCGACTTTCCTCTTGTGGTTGAGTTCTAGTTTCAAAGCATTGTGGTCTGAAAATATGCAGGGAATGATCCCAATCTTTTGGTACCGATTGAGACCTGATTTGTGACCTAGGATGTGATCAATTCTGGAGAATGTTCCATGGGCACTAGAGAAGAATGTGTATTCCGTTGCTTTGGGATGGAATGTTCTGAATATGTCTGTGAAGTCCATTTGGTCCAGTGTGTCCTTTAAAGTCTTTATTTCCCTGTTGATCTTTTGCTTAGATGATCTGTCCATTTCAGTCAGGGGGGTGTTAAAGTCCCCCACTATTATTGTATTGTTGTCAATGTGTTTCTTTGCTTTTGTTATTAATTGCCTTATATAATTGGCTGCTCCCATGTTCGGGGCATAGATATTTACAATTGTTAGATCTTCTTGTTGGATAGACCCTTTAAGTAGGATATAGTGTCCTTCCTCATCTCTTATTACAGTCTTTGTTTTAAAATCTAGTTTGTCTGATATAAGGATTGCCACCCCAGCTTTCTTTTGGTGTCCATTAGCATGGTAAATGGTTTTCCACCCCCTCACTTTCAATCTGGGGGTGTCTTTGGGTGTAAAATGAGTCTCTTGCAGACAGCATATGGATGGGTCTTGTTTTTTAATCCAATCTGATAGCCTGTGTCTTTTGATTGGGGCATTTAGCCCATTTACATTCAGGGTAACTATTGAAAGGTATGAATTTAGTGCCATTGTATTACCTGTAAGGTGACTGTTAACTGTCTGTTGTCTGTGTTCGTTTCTGCTCTTTGCTGCTTTTAGGTTCTCTCTTTGCTTAGAGGACCCCTCTCAATATTTCTTGGAGGGCTGGTTTCGTGTTTGCAAATTCCTTTAGTTTTTGTTTGTTCTGGAAGCTTTTTATCTCTCCTTCTATTTTCAATGATAGCCTAGCTGGATATAGTATTCTTGGCTGCATATTTTTCTCGTTTAGTGCTCTGAAGATATCTTGCCAGTCCTTTCTGGCCTGCCAGGTCTCTGTGGATAGGTCTGTTGCCAATCTAATGTTTCTACCATTGTAGGTTACATATCTCTTCTCCCGAGCTGCTTTCAGGATTTTCTCTTTGTCTCTGAGACTCGTAAGTTTTACTATTAGATGTCGGGGTGTTGACCTATTTTTATTGATTTTGAGAGGGGTTCTCTGTGCCTCCTGGATTTTAATGCCTGTTTCCTTCCTCACATTAGGGAAGTTCTCTGCTATAATTTGCTCCAATATACCTTCTGCCCCTCTCTCTCTCTCTTCTTCTTCTGGGATCCCAATTATTCTAATGTTGTTTCGTCTTATCGTATCACTTATCTCTCGAATTCTGCCCTCGTGATCCTGTAGTTGTTTCTCTCTCTTTTTCTCAGCCTCTTTATTTTCCATCATTTGGTCTTCTATATCGCTGATTCTCTCTTCTGCCTCATTTATCCTAGCATTTAGTGCCCCCATTTTTTATTGCACCTCATCAATAGCCTTTTTGATTTCAACTTGGTTAGATTTTAGTTCTTTTGTTTCTCCAGAAAGGGTTTCTCTAATAACTTCCACGCTTTTTTCAAGCCCAGCTAGTATCTTTAAAGTCATGATTCTGAACTCTAGGTCCGACATCGTACTAATGTCCGTATTGAGTAGGTCCCTGGCTGACGGTACTACCTCTTGTTCTTTTTGCTGAGGTGATTTCTTTCGTCTTGTCATTTTGTCCAGAGGAGAATAGATGAATGAGAGAACAAAAGGCTAACAGTTTTACAACGTCCCCAGCAAATATACTGTATACAAATCAGAAAAGACCTGAAACCAGGGGAAAAGAAAGGGAAAGAAAGAAAAAAGAAAGAGAAAAAGAAAAAAAAAGAAAAAAAAGATAAAAACAAAAACAAAACAATTCAAAAAAGGCAGAATATGATCAAATATGATCAGGCTAGTGCATAGATCAGTGCCACACACTAGATTTTGGGCGTATTTTGGTCTGTTAGAAAAAAGTGCCTCCTAAAATTTTAGAGGAAGAAAGACATATATGTACAAAATAAGGGTTGATACAATGAAGGGATGGAAGATGACTGTAAAGATGAAAATTATAAAAGATTTTATAAAAGGACTTGGTAAGATAAGTTGTTTGAAAAAAGAAAGAAGATAAGGAAAAAAAATAAAAGGAAAAAGGGAGAGAATGTGATCAGGCAGGAGACTAGAACAAAGCCATACACTAGTGGTTTAGGGTATATTTTGATCTGTTAGAAGAAACTGTACCTCAAAATTTTAAAGAGAGAACAACTTATATATATATGCCAAAAACAAGGATAACTACTATGAAGGGATAAAATATGACTCTAAAAATGAAAAAAAAATAAAAAATGTTGTTTTTTTTTTAAAAAAAGGGATTTATAAGATGTTGGTTGAAAAAGGGAAAAAGAAAAATAAAAAAAAATTCAACAAAAATTAACTTTGATGAAATAATGAATCATGGTTAAAAAAAAAAAAAAAAAAAAAAGAAGCCATGAATCTATGTGCAGTATTCCCCTAGCGCTGGAGTTCTCCCGTTCTCCTTGATCGGTAAATTTGGTCTTGGCTTGCTGGCTGTTCGTGCTGATCTTCTGGGGGAGGGGCCTGTTGCTGTGGTTTCCAAATGTCTTTGCCGGAGGCGGAATTGCCCCGCCCTTGGCGGTCCAGGCTAAGCAAGCTGCTTGGGTTTGCTCTCGGGAGCTTTTGTTCCCTGCAAGCTCTTGGTACAGCTTTGGAGGACCAGGGCAAAAATGGTGGCCTCCGAATCTCCGCCCAGAGGAGCTGAGAACTCGGGGCCCCGCTCCTCAGTGCATCCCCAGAGAAAAGCAGTCACTCCCGTCTCCCCGGTCTCCGGCCGCACTCCGTGCTCACCCGGCCTGTGACCGAGCGTTGCTATCTCTGGCACCCAACCCCGTGTGGAGTCTCCAAACCCAGCAGATCCCTGCGGTGCGCTCCCACGCCACTCCTCCCAGGGCAGGTAGGGGAGTCTCCCCGGCTCTGCCGCTTGTTGGGTCCCTGCTGAAGGAGCAGTGGCCCGACTGGGCCACGGATCACAGTTTATGTCCACCCCAAGCTGAGAGCCCGCGCCTCGGCTCCGTCTCTGCAGCCGGCTTCCCCGCTCTGATACCTGGGAGCTCTGCCGCACTCAGGCACCCCCGGTCTTTCTGTGACCCCAAGGGTCCTGAGACCACACTGTCCCACGAGGTTTCCACCCCCAGCTTAGCCACTGCAGCGACGTCCCTCAGCCGAGCCAACTTCTAAAAGGTCCGAGTTGGTGCTCCGCGGCTCTAGCACTTGCCAGAAGTGGCCGACGGAGGCCCCCTCCCCCGCCGTCTATCCTCCCGAATATCTCCTCGGATTCACTTCTCCGCACGTCCTACCTTCCAGAAAGTGGTCGCTTCTCTGTTCAGAGAGTTGTTGCTACTCTCCTCTTCGATTTCCTGTTGAGTTCGTAGGTGTTCAGAATGGTTTGATCCCTATTCAGCTGAATTCCTGAGACCAGACGAAATCTAGGTCTCCTACTCCTCTGCCATCTTGCTCTGACTAGGATTAATAATTCTTAATGTGTCTTCCTGGTGGCTCCCAGTTGTGAAGGTGTTTGTACATTTAAAACAGTGGCACTTGCGTGTTATAATGGTTGTGAGGGAGGGATTTACAGGTGTTACAGGAGGTGCTCATAGTGGGTCATCTGGACGGCACCAGTGGTGACCTCACGAGCAGGTGAATGACCCTTGACCTGCATCTCGCAGGCCATCTGGGAATGCTCATATGGAAAAGATACTGAGGGCATACACAGTGAGGGGACAGCACCTTGAAAAGCTCAAAGAAATGAGAGCTTGTGGCACTGAGGAAGTAAGAGGACACCGAGACTTTCCTTCTCTTCTCTGGTGTACTTTTGGGGAAAAGTTATACAGACAGTGAAGAAAATATACAATTTTTGCAGGAGCAAAATGGAAGAAGGATGCTGGAAGTCAGAAGAGAGCCTGGGCTAGGAGGAGAGGGCTGCCCTAAGGGGCATCTGAACAGAGCTCAGTAATTACCACTTGACCAGGACAAAGGCAAACCTAGTGATGGAAAGGACCCAGAAACCTCAGAAATCTGACAAGTGAATCTTCTAATTGTCATCAAATACTTCACTGGGAGCCTGCCAGTCTGCACTCAAAGCTCTATTCCTCAAGACGGAAGTACCCGAGCCCTGGCATTAGTATGCCACTGCACTTGCATTCACTCAGCTGCCTCAGTCTGTTGTTTTGAAGCCAGCATAAATCAATAGTAACCACCCAGGGCACAGGAATTGCTGCAAGTTCGGTCACAATGAAAGCAGAACAAACCCCAAACCACAGTCTTGCCCATAGTCCAGATCCACAGGCACCTCTGAGGTCCGGTGAGCTGAGGAGCGATTCCAGCCCTCTGTGAGGGGCATGGGTAAAGAATAATAAGTAAAGTTATTCACTGTTTAATCCTTTACCATCTGCAGCTCCTGAATACTCAGGCAGTAAAGGCAGCTTATTTGGGGACTATTGTGGGAGGAATTCCGATGAAGCCATGCGCCTCAGTCTGTACGGTGAGGCTCCATTTCCTCTTGTAGACACTACCCCTGTGCACCCACAAGAGCAGGGTGTATGGGCTTAACGGTTTGGCTGTTGGTGTAGCAGGTCACAGCCAAATGTTGCGTGGGGGTGATGGAGCACTCAAAGTGCACCTTCTTCTTCACCTCTTCCTAGAACCTAACCCTGTTCCAGCACATGATTGGAGTTTTTTAAAAAGAAATACCTAAGATTATAATTCTAGTGAATGTTTTAAAAAATCCCTTGAGGAGAGTTTGTAAATTCCAATGAATCTGAAAATAGTCGATAAAAATCCTCTTTTGGGAATATCTTTGGGGAGTATAGAATTTTTTTCCAGATGATGGTTGTAAGTCCAGGATTTGGCAAAAGGAGTACAGAGCTGGTGAGTGACCCTCATCACCCTTGGACTGATGACTTCTGTCACTAACCCTGAGTCAGCAGAACTTAGCTCCTCACTCTTCTGACTCAAAGGACTAAAGACCTTAACGTTTGTGTTCCTTATTCTGTCCCTGAATTTGCCCCATGTCAAAGTCCTGATACAGAGGAGAAGTTTCTCTCCACGGCACCCGAGGCTGCAGAAGGGTACCTTGGAAGCATGTAGACCAATATCAAACAGGAATCTGGCTGTGCTGAGTCTGGGAGAAAGAACGGTTGGCTACAGTCAGAGAAATTTAAGGCTTATGTGAGTACCCTCGTCTCTACTCAGTAATTTGCTCTTGGATTTTGCCATCCAGTTTTGAGTTTCTGTCACTCCCCTCTTCAGCGGTCAGCCACCTTTTTTTTTTTTTTTAAGATTTTATTTATTTATTTGACAGAGAAAGACACAGCAAGAGAGGGAACACAAGCAGGGGGAGTGGGAGAGGGAGAAGCAGGCTTCCTGCTGAGCAAAGAGCCCGATGTGGGGCTCGATCCCAGGACCCTGGGATCATGACCTGAGCTGAAGGCAGACGCTTAACAACTGAGCCACCCAGGCGCCCCAATTGGCCACCTTTTTAGGGCCAGACTTGCTTCTTTCCTTCCTCCTGATTGGAGAATCTTAATCTAGTTTGAAGGTGAGACTCTATCAATGTTCCAAATATTTTGTTCATGGTGTGAACATTGGACTGAGAAAACTCAGGCTTTTGAAACCCAGGTATCTCTTAACTGTTTTTATGGTGTGCTAGTTTTCTCAACAGAGCAATGCTGCTGCCAGTGAAGGGGTGGAAAGTACAAGGAGTACAAAGAGCTGTTGGAAGACAGTATCTCAAAATACCGTCCCACAACCCTTCCACAAGGGACAGCAAATTTCTAAGTGCTTGGATGTCTACATTTCCCAGCAGTGGCTAATATTTTTTGAAAAGTATTGTAATAAGACATGAAAAAGATATGAGACATAAGTGTGGAAATAAACTAAGCTAAACTGATGATTTGCTGGTGACATGAGTACCTAGAAAATCTAAAGCAACCAATTTAACAACTATTGTTATTATACTTAAAAAGGTAGAAGAGTGGCATAGTAAAAAGACGAAACTCAAGAGAATTTTTTTTCCTCCAACCACCATCAATAAGAAGGTGTGAACCCCCCCCCAAATCTATTCACAGTAATAGAAAATTAGATGGTGCTACATTGGTGGTTTCAAGGATTTCATTTCATTTTTTTCTGCTAGCTATCATACGGAATATACAATATTATCCCTATTTTGTAATAAGAATCTTGACTATCAAAAGCCACTTTGCTGCTGAGTTGCCATGTTATCTCCTCTGGGAATTAATAAAGCAACAGAATCTAATATATACATAGATTCTTTAAAAAAAAAAAAAGCCCTGGTACAATAGAACATAATAAAATTGAGAGAAAAATGACTATCTACTTAAAAATGTTTATATCAAATCTGACAGGTTAAGGAAAAAAGATAAAGGGTTTAAGAGCTTATTTTTCAAATGCACAGGCATTCTGAAGAAGATAATAGTTTAATATGAAAGGGATATGAACAAACAAAAGTGCATATACAATTAAGAAAGATGTGATTAGAAAGTGCCTATCATTCTTAGTATTCAAAGACCTGCTAATGTAAAATACCTATAGAAATCATTATGCAGCTATTAAAGGAACAGAATGAAAATTTATAATAGAATTTAAAATTGTCCAGTGTATGGTCCTACTGGCATGATTATTCATTCCTGGTGGAGTTTGAAGTAGAAAGAACTCTTTTGAATAGCATTGAGGAACTATTTAGTAAGAGCCATAAAAGTATACATATCTCTTGACCCAATAATTTCTGACCCTATGAATTTATTTTAAGGAGATATTTGCCAGGAAAAACCTCTTTATTTGCATAGATAGATTCATTGCAGCAGAGACAGGTGGTGGCTTACACAGAGCAATGGGGTGTCCTTGGACTCATGAGTGAGCTTTCCCCACTCAACTACCTAGTGACCTTGGGCAGGTGATGTGACTTCCCTGTGCCTCCATGTCTTCATGTGGGCAATAGTGTTGCAGCCGAAATTGTAGGCTGTTGTGAGGATGAGATGAGTTAACAAATGTGGAACGCTTGGAAAATGTCTGGCATGTTGCAAGCATTCTGTATAAACTATAATTATAGAAAAAAATTTTAAAGGGAATCAACTTAAGTACCCCACATCAGGAGGATTGTTTAAAAATTATATTGCCCTGACTTAATACCATTTTGTAAAACCACGAAGATGGTATTTTGAGGACTCTGGAACTAAAAAACAAGTTTATGATGGAATAATCAGTAAAATAAAGACTAAACATTCTGAGTTCACTGCAATCACAATCATGTGGACTATGTCTGATGGAGGGTAGAGGAAAATGGTTTTGTTAGAGTGGGTTGGATTGTAGGTGGTTTGCAAGCATTTTCTTTCATCTTATATTGCCTTTTTTAATTAAAAAAAATAAAGCAATACCATAACAAAACTAGTTCTTTTTAAACATTGCCTTTGGCTTTGTCTGCTCTGGTGTGCAAGATCAAGTACACCTGGAATGAGGCCATTTGGGAAACCTCAGGGAGATGCAGATGACAAGCCAGGTGCTGGCAGCTGCAGCTGCAGCTGCAGCAGCAGGAACCTGCTGCTCACCTGCATCCTGGAAGCTTCTGTCCTTCCCTCACTTCTGTCAGTCCCTGTGGTGGGGAGTCAGTCCCATGATCCCTCTGGCCAGATACTCTCCCTGTCCAGTCAAAGTGAGATTCTCTGTTTTCCCCCTTTTTGAAAAAAAAATTGTAGTTATACTGTCTTTAAAAAAAAACAGATTTATTTAAGTATAAGTGATACACAAAAATGTCCATATTTAATGTGAACAACTGGATGAGTTTAGATATGTGTATACACCTGTGAAAACATCACCACAGTCAAGATAATAAACATATCCGTCATCTCCAAAACTTTTCTCCTGCCCTCTCTCCATTCCTCCCACACTCTCTTTACATTATTATGGTAAGAGTGAAAAGGGGGACATGAGGAGTTGTTGTCCAAGAGGTATAAAGTTTCAGTTATGCAAGGTGAATAAGCTCTGGAAATCTGCTGTAAAACATGGTGTCTGTAGTCAACAATCCTGGATTATACACTGAAAGATGATTCTGAAGAGGGGAGAGTCTTTGTTTTCCATTACAAAGATCTTAAGGGCCTTGGGAACCTGCTCTTATTAGAGGTTTAGGGTAAAAAATCTGTATGTTCCTTCCTAAGGAAGAGGTGCACAGTGAGATGATCGGGATGCTGGGAATTTGGCCTGGCCTTGGGAGGGGACACTGTGCCAGAATGAAGACTAAAATTGGAGGACTAGTTTATAAGAATAATTAAGGTGAAGATAATTTAGAATAGTTGTCGAAATCCTGGTCTTTTAGATAGTAACAATCTAGTACTGCTCTATTACTTATCTGTATGCCTGAGCAACTTTCTTTTCTTATGCATGGAATTGGGACAATAAAGTCTTAGTCTATGAGTTTTATAGGACTAAAAAGCATAAGAGAAATGATGTCGGTACCTGGCATTTAGTAAGTCCTCAAGAAATACTCCTGCTTCTGATGTAAGTAGTCTGTAAGAGGTTATGTATGTAGGAGCAGGACAGAAAGCAGGGAGTTGGGGAGGGCGTAGACAGCTGCTTAGGGCCAGGTTGGTTGTTAAAGACCTGGATTGTTCATTTCAAGGATCAAACTGCCTCACTCTCACCACAGTGAAATGAGCCTTACAAAAGCAGTCATTTCTTCCCTAGCTCCTCCTCTGATGACATCTCTGTGGCTCTCAGCTCAACAGTCCTTTCAACATCAATAGTTCTCAGAAAAGGATGTTTTTCATTGAAGCTGATGAGGTGACACACAATGAACAAGAGTGACAGATAAAGGAGACTCCAGTATTGGCTTCCCAGTTGTGAGTGGATCCACGTGTCTCTTACTTCTCAGGGTGTCCCTTGCAACTGTCAGTAAAACTATTGCCAGTGAGGCCAATGGCCATGGTCCTTTTGAGAATCAGAACATATCCTTCATTAATCAGGGATCCTCTGCCATGAAAGCCACCATATCCAGAATTCTGGGGTGTCTTTGGTCAGACTAAAAGGCTTTTGCTAATTTTCTATACTGTTGACGATAGTGGCAGATATTTCTAAGATGCTTGGCTGATGATGAAAAGACCTACATAATAGGACTACAATGTGGTTTCCAATCCTGAAGTTTCTAGGTCATATATTGAAACTGGAAATCTATTTGATGTTGTTGAGCAAGATGGATGAGGAAAAGAAAATGTATGAGAAATAGGGAGAGGCAGAGCCTGTTGGTGAAATTCTGGCTCTAGGCACATAGAGCAAATTGGGGCCAGGCTTTAGGCCAGGTCACCCCTTTCTTTTACCACTGAGATGGATCTGCATCACAGCAAATTTGCTACAGAAGAGGGCCTTGTATTTGTTGCTTGATATGTTAGTAGCAAGAGTTGTGGCCCCAACAAGATTGACTGAATGAGTTTACTCACACATACAACAAATATTTGAGTGTCAACTATGGATTAGGGCTCTTGGGGATGCATGAAGACGCAGACCAGTCCATGTCCTAAAGAAAAGAACATTTTATTTGGAGAGATGAACAATTAATAGATCAATGAAATACATTAAAAATGTGATTTTAAGTATTTAAGATGGAGAGTGAGCAGGAATGAGAGGGCTATTTCAGATAGAGTGTGTGGGGATGGCTCTAAGGGTATTATATTTGGGCAGGGGGCTAGACGAAGAGAAGAAGTAAGACTTGACATTTAGGTGAATCACAACAGAAAATCAAGTTGGCTCGACCATCCAAATATATCCAGAATCTGGGGGGCGGAGCAAGATGGCGGAGGAGTAGGAGACCTAGATTTCGTCTGGTCTCAGGAATTCAGCTGAATAGGGATCAAACCATTCTGAACACCTACGAACTCAACAGGAAATCGAAGAGGAGAGTAGCAACAACTCTCTGAACAGAGAAGCGACCACTTTCTGGAAGGTAGGACGTGCGGAGAAGTGAATCCGAGGCGATATTCGGGAGGATAGACGGCGGGGGAGGGGCCTCCGCCGGCCGCTTCTGGCAAGTGATAGAGCCGCGGAGCACAGAATTAGAACTTTCAGAAGTCGTCTCCGCTGAGGGACGTCGCTGCAGTGGCTAAGCGGGGGGAGGAATCCTCCTGGGACAGTGTGGTCTCAGGACCCTTGGGGTCACAGAAAGACCAGGGGTGCCTGAGTGTGGCAGAGCTCCCAGGTATCGGAGCGGGGAAGCCAGCTGCAGAGACGGAGCCGAGGTGCAGGCTCTCAACTCAGGGTTGCCATAAACTGTGATCCGCGGCCCAGTCGGGCCACTGCTCCTCCAGCAGGGACCCAACAAGCGGCAGAGCTGGGGAGACTCCCCTTCCTCCCCTGGGAGGAGCGGCGTGGGAGCGCACTGCAGGGATCTGCTGGGTTTGGAGACTCCTCACGGTGTCGGGTGCCAGAGATAGCAACGCTTGGTCACAGGCCGGGTGAGCACGGAGTGCGGCCGGAGACCGGGGACACGGGAGTGACTGCTTTTCTCTGGGGGCGCACTGAGGAGGGGGGCCCCAAGTTCTCAGCTCCTCTCCGTGGAGATTGGGAGGCCACCATTTTCACCCTGGTCCTCCAAAGCTATACCGAAATCTTGCAGGGAACAAAAGCTCCTGAGAGCAAAGCTGAGCAGCATGCTTAGACTGGACCGACAAGGGCGGGGCAATTCCGCCTCCAGCAAAGACATTTGGGAACCATGGCAACAGGCCCCTGCCCCAGATCAGCACCAACAGCCAGCAAGCCAAGACCAAGTTTACCGATCAAGGAGAACGGGAGAACTCCAGCGCTAGGGGAATACTGCACATAGAATTCATGGCTATTTTTTTTTTTTACCATGATTCCTTAGTTCATCAAAGTTAATTTTTTTAACTGTTTATTTTTTAATTTTCTTTTTCCGTTTTTCAACCAACATCTTATCAATCCCTTTTTAAAAAAAAAAGTCTTTTATTTCTCATTTTTAGAGTCATATTTTATCCCTTCATAGTAGTCACCCTTATTTTTGGCATATATATATGAATAAGTTGTTCTCTCTTTAAAATTTTGAGATACAGTTTCTTCTAACAGATCAAAATATACCCTAAATCACTAGTGTATGGCTTTGTTCTAGTCTCCTGCCTGATCACATTCTCTCCCTTTTTCTTTTTTCTTTTTTCTTAAATCTTCTTTCTTTTTTCAAACAACTTCTTATCTTATCAAGTCCTTTGATAAAATCTTTTATAATTTTCATCTTTACAGTCATCTTGCATCCCTTCATTTTATCAACCCTTATTTTGTACATATATGTCTTTCTTCCTTTAAAATTTTAGGAGGCACGTTTTTCTAACAGACCAAAATACGCCCAAAATCTAGTGTGTGGCACTGATCTATGCACTAGCCTGATCATATTTGATCATATTCTGCTTTTTTTATATTGTTCTGTTTTTGTTTTTATCTTTTTCTTTTTCTTTTTTTTTTTCCTCTTTCTTTTTTCTTTCTTTCCCTTTCTTTTCCCCTGGTTTCAGGTCTTTTCTGATTTGTATACAGTATATTTGCTGGGGACATTGTTAACCTGTTAGCATTTTGTTCTCTCATTCATCTATTCTCCTCTGGACAAAATGACAAGATGAAAAAAATCACCTCAGCAAAAAGAACAAGAGGTAGTACCGTCTGCCAGGGACCTACTCAATACGGACATTAGTACGATGTCGGACCTAGAGTTCAGAATCATGACTTTAAAGATACTAGCTGGGCTTGAAAAAAGCGTGGAAGTTATTAGAGAAACCCTTTCTGGAGAAATAAAAGAACTAAAATCTAACCAAGTCGAAATCAAAAAGGCTATTAATGAGGTGCAATCAAAAATGGGGGCACTAACTGCTAGGATAAATGAGGCAGAAGAGAGAATCAGCGATATAGAAGACCAAATGATGGAAAATAAAGAGGCTGAGAAAAAGAGAGAGAAACAACTACAGGATCATGAGGGCAGAATTCGAGAGATAAGTGATACGATAAGATGAAACAACATTAGAATAATTGGGATCCCAGAAGAAGAAGAAAGAGAGAGAGGGGCAGAAGGTACTGGAGCAAATAATAGCAGAGAACTTCCCTAATGTGAGGAAGGAAACAGGCATCAAAATCCAGGAGGCACAGAGAAGCCCTCTCAAAATCAATAATAATAGGTCAACACCCCGACATCTAATAGTAAAACTTACGAGTCTCAGAGACAAAGAGAAAATCCTGAAAGCAGCTTGGGAGAAGAGATATGTAACCTACAATGGTAGAAATATTAGATTGGCAACAGACCTATCCACAGAGACCTGGCAGGCCAGAAAGGACTGGCAAGATATCTTCAGAGCACTAAACGAGAAAAATATGCAGCCAAGAATACTATATCCAGCTAGGCTGTCATTGAAAATAGAAGGAGAGATAAAAAGCTTCCAGGACAAACAAAACCTAAAGGAATTTGCAAACACGAAACCAGCCCTCCAAGAAATATTGAAAGGGGTCCTCTAAGCAAAGAGAGAGCCTAGAAGCAGCATAGATCAGAAAGGAACAGAGACTACACAGTAACAGTCACCTGACAGGCAATACAATGGCGCTAAATTCATACCTTTCAATAGTTACCCTGAATGTAAATGGGCTCAATGCCCAATCAAAGGACACAGGCTATCAGATTGGATTAAAAAACAAGACCCATCCATATGCTGTCTGCAAGAGACTCATTTGAGACCCAAAGACACCCCCACCTTGAAAGTGAGGGGATGGAAAACAATTTACCATGCTAATGGACACCAAAAGAAAGCTGGGGTGGAAATCCTTCTATCAGACAAATTAGATTTTAAAACAAAGACTGTAATAAGAGATGAGGAAGGACACTATATCCTACTTAAAGGGTCTATCCAACAAGAAGATCTAACAATTGTGAATATCTATGCCCCTAACATGGGAGCAGCCAATGATATAAGGCAATTAATAACAAAAGCAAAGAAACACATTGACAACAATACAATAATAGTGGGGGACATGAAATGGACAGATCATCTAAGCAAAAGATCAACAAGGAAATAAAGACGTTAAACGACACTGGACCAAATGGACTTCACAGACATATTCAGAACAGTTCATCCCAAAGCAATGGAATACACATTCGTCTGTAGTGCCCATGGAACATTCTCCAGAACTGATCACATCCTAGGTCACAAATCAGGTCTCAACCAGTACCAAAAGATTGGGATCAGTCCCTGCATGTTTTCAGACCACAGTGCTTTGAAACTAGAACTCAATCACAAAGGAAAGTCAGAAAGAACTCAAATACATGGAGGCTAAAGAGCATCCTACTAAAGAATGAATGGGTCAACCAGGAAGTTAATGAAGAATTAAAAAAATTCATGGAAACCAATGAAAATGAAAACACAACTGTTCAAAATCTTTGGGATACAGCAAAGGCAGTCCTGAGAGGAAAGTATATAGCAATACAAACCTTTCTCAAGAAACAAGAAAGGTCTCAAATACACAACCTAACCCTACACCTAAAGGAGCTGGAGAAAGAAGAGCAAATAAAGCCTAAACCCAGCAGGAGAAGAGAAATCATAAAGATCAGAGCAGAAATCAAAGAACTAGAAACCAAAGGAACAGTAGAACAGGTCAATGAAACTAGGAGCTGGTTCTTTGAAAGAATTAACAAGATTGATAAACCCCTGGCCAGACTTATCAAAAAGAAAAGAGAAATGACCGAAATCAAGAAAATCATGAATGAAAGAGGAGAAATCACAACCAACAGCAAAGAAATACAAACAATTATTAAACATATTATAAGCAACTCTATGCCAGCAAATTAGATAACCTAGAAGAAATGGGTGCATTCCTAGAGATGTATCAACTACTAAAATTGAACCAGGAAGAAATAGAAAACCTGAACAGACCTATAGCCACTAAGGAAATTGAAGCAGTCATCAAAAATCTCCCAAGAAACAAAAGCCCGGGGCCAGAGGGCTTCCCAAGGGAATTGTATCAGACATTTCAAGAAGAATTAATACCTATTCTCCTGAAACTGTTCCAAAAAATAGAAATGGAAGGAAAACTTCCAAACTCATTTTATGAGGCCACCATTACCTTGATCCCAAAACCAAAGACCCCATCAAAAAGGAGAATTACAGACCGATATCCTTGATGAACATGGATGCAAAAATTCTCACCAAAATACTAGCCAATAGGATCCAACAGTACCTTAAAAGGATTATTCACCACGACCAAGTGGGATTTATCCCTGGGCTGCAAGGATGGTTCAACATCCGCAAATCAATCAACGTGATACAATACATTAACAAAAGAAAGAACAAGAATCATATGATCCTCTCAATAGATGCAGAGAAAGCATTTGACAAAGTAGTACAGCATCCTTTCTTGATCAAAACTCTTCAGAGTATAGGGATAGAGGGTACCTACCTCAATATCATAAAAGCCAACTCTGAAAAACCTACAGCGAATATCATTCTCAGTGGGGGAAAAGCTGAGACCTTTCCCCTTAAGGTCAGGAACGCGGCAGGGATGTCCACTCTCACCACTGCTATTCAACATAGTATTAGAAGTCCTAGCCACAGCAATCAGACAACAAAAAGAAATCAAAGGCATCTAAATCAGCAAGGAGGAAGTCAAACTCTCACTCTTTGCAGATGATATGTTACTGTATGTGGAAAACCCAAAAGATTCCACCCCAAAACTGGTAGAACTCATACAGGAATTCAGTAAAGTAGCAGGATATAAAATCAATGCACAGAAATCAGTGGCCTTCCTATACACCAACAATAAGACAGAAGAGAGACAAATCAAGGAGTCAATCCCATTTACAATTGCACCCAAAACCATAAGATAGCTATGAATAAATCTAACCAAAGAGGCAAAGGATCAGTACTCAGAAAACTATAAAATACTCATGAAAGAAATTGAAGAAGACACAAAGAATGGAAAAATGTTCCATGCTCATGGATTGGGAGAACCAACATTGTGAAGATGTCAATGCTACCTAGAGCAATCTACACATTCAATGCAATCCCCATCAAAATAGCATCCACTCTTTTCAAAGAAATGGAACAAATAATCTCAAATTTTGTATGGAACCAGAAGAGACCCCGAATAGCCAGAGGAATCTTGAAAAAGAAAAGCAAAGCTGGTGGCATCACAATTCCGGACTTCCAGCTCTATTACAAAGCTGTCATCAACAAGACAGTATGGTAGTGGCACAAAAACAGACACAGAGATCAATGGAACGGAATAGAGAGCCCAGAAATGGACCCTCAACTCTACAGTCAACTCATCTTTGACAAAGCAGGAAAGAATATCCAATGGAAAAAAGATAGTCTCTTCAACAAATGGTGTTGGGAAAATTGGACAGCCACATGCAGAAGAATAAAACTGGACCATTTTCTTACACCACACACAAAAATAGACTGCAAATGGTTGAAAGACGTAAACGTGAGACAGGAGTCCATCAAAATCCTAAAGGAGAACACAGGTAGCAACCTCTTCGACCTCAGCCGCAGCAACTTCTTCCTAGAAACATCGCCAAAGGCAAGGGAAGCCAGGGCAAAAATGAACTATTGGGATTTCCTCAAGATAAAAAGCTTTTGCACAGCAAAAGAAACAGTCCACAAAACCAAACGACAACCGACAGAATGGGAGAAAATATTTGCAAATGACATATCAGATAAAGGGCTAGTATCCAAAATCTATAAAGAACTTATCAAACTCAGCACCCAAAGAACAAATAATCCAATCAAGAAATGGGCAGAAGACATGAACAGACATTTTTCCAAAGAAGACATCCAAATGGCCAAGAGGCAAATGAAAAAGTGCTCAACATCGCTCGGCATCAGGGAAATCCAAATCAAAACCTCAATGAGGTACCACCTCACACCCGTCAGAATGGCTAAAATTAACAAGTCAGGGAACGACAGATGTTGGTGGGGATGGAGAAAGGGGAACCCTCCTACACTGTTGGTGGGAATGCCAGCTGGTGCAACCCCTCTGGAAAACAGTATGGAGGTCCCTCAAACAGTTGAAAATAGAGCTACCATACGATCCAGCCATTGCACTACTGGGTATTTACCACAAAGATACAAATGTAGGGATCTGAAGGGGTACGTGCACCCCAATGTTTATAGCAGCAGTGTCCACAACAGCCAAACTGTGGAAAGAGCCAAGATGTCTATTGACAGATGAATGGATAAAGAAGATGTGGTCTATATACACAATGGAATATTATGCAGCCATGAAAAGGAATGAGATCTTGCCATTTGCAACGACGTGGATGGAACTGGAGGGTGTTATGCTGAGTGAAATAAGTCAATCAGAGAAAGACATGTATCATATGACCTCACTGATATGAGTACTTCTAATCCAGGAAATAAACTGAGTGTTGCTGGAGTAGTGGGGGGTGGGAGGGATGGGGTGGCTGGGTGATAGACATTGGGGAGGGTATGTGCTATGGTGAGCACTGTGAATTGTGCAAGACTGTTGAATCACAGATCTGTACTTCTGCACAAATAATGCAACATATGTTAAGAAAAAAGAAAAAGAAGAAGATATCAGGAGGGGAAGAATGAAGTCGAGTAAGTCAGATGGGGAGATGAACCATGAGAGACGATGGACTCTGAAAAACAAACTGAGGTTTCTAGAGGGGAGGGGGGCAGGGGGATGGGTTAGCCTGGTGATGGGTATTCAAGGGGGCACATTCTGCATGGAGCACTGGGTGTTATGCACAAACAATGAATCATGGAACACTACATCAAAAACTAATGATGTAATATATAGTGATTAACATAACAATAAAAAATAAAAAAATATATATATCCAGAATCTGGACACTTCTTACCATCTGCACTGCTAACTCTTTGGACCAAATCCCCATTAAAATCTCATTGTGAGTTACCCAATGGTCTCCATGCTTGTCTCCCTTTTTTACCCTCCCCCCACCACATAGTCTACTCTCAACACAGCAGTCTGGGTACATCTTTAAAACTTTAAGTCATATAATGCCATTTTGGTGCTGAAAATCCTGAATGCCTCCCCATTTCATTCAATGTCAGTTTCCAAGTTCTTGCCATGGGCTACAAGGCCTGGCATGATCAATGTTTCCTATGAGTCTGTGAACAAGGATGAGTGCCCTGCGTGATACAACAATGAGCACTTCTCTCTATTGTCATCTCAAACCCTGGAGGAACAGAGGCTTTCGTTGCTCCATTTCCAGTTCTCTGGGCCTATTGGTGACTCTGGACAGATTCAAAGAGACTGGAAACAGTGTCGACTGTAAAAGGAATTTAGGACTAAGAGGGATGCCTATTTCCCAATTTCATTCCTGGAAAATTACAAGAGAATCTGGTAACTGTTAAAGGGTCAAACCAGTGTATTAGTCAGGGTAGCTAAAACACACAGCCCCCGGTCTTAATATTTTAAAACCATAAAAGTTTATTTTGGACTCACATAAAATCTAGGGATTAGGGATGTTCTCATTATGCTGGGTACACCATCTGCTAAGGCCCAGAGATTCTCTCCATCTGTGGTTTGAAGAAGGAAGAGGGAAACATGGAGGATGGCACAGAATATTTTGGGCACTTGGCCTGGAAGTGGCATACATCACTTTCTACCTACATTCTGCTGGCCAGAGCTGGTCATATGCTCCACCTAAGATACAAAAGAGCCTGGAAACATTTTCTTGTGCACCCGGGAAGAGGAAAGTTTGATGAGGATTTAGCCATGCTTCACCATGCCAGAGAGAGCTGGATCCTGGAACATGAGTTCGGTCTAAATGTTGAAAGTTCTAGGCAGAAGAGATGACATAACAGTATGGACCCCAGAGAAATCAAGACATATTTTGGGATTTGAAAGATGTTTTTTGTTGTTTGTTGGGTTTTTTGTTTGTTTTGTTTTTACTTGAGAATAGGGCATTTGTGGGAGAATGTCAAGAGTGAACACTTGAGAGGTAGGAGGGACTTAGACAAACTGGGGCCTTCCTTCCTAGCCATGCTAGGCTGCTTGGATTTTGTCTTAAAGGGAGAGAGGCCATGAGAAAACTTTATATAAAGGATTTTCATATCTAGATTGGCAGTTTGAAAAGTCATTACGTAACAGAGGGCAAGACTAGAGGCAAGGACCCCGGTCAGGAGGCTGTTTCTTCCAGTATTCCCTATCTCAAGAATTCTCAAACTGAACTCACACTAGGGGCTATGTTTCAGAACTTAGGTCAGTATTCATATACATCTGTACACATGTATATAAGACAATTGATGACATTTTATACTTAGTCTATTTCATTTAAACAAGTAGTGGTTGCCACTTATTTGATTGAATTATCTGCCTTCTAAGAAGGTCTCAGCACACATTTGGAAACCATTGCCCTGTCTCACTGAAAGACAACACGGTAAAGATAGTCCCCAGACCCAATCTGGGTGTCATGTGAGATCCCTGATTTGACCTTAACACCCTCACAGTTCATTAGCCACATTATTTCTGGCCTATTTCTTAAATATTCCTCACCCAATTGCCACTGTTTGAAATGAATGGTTTGCCACATGGGGATCCCCCAGGCTCTCTAAGACCTTGTTTTGGAGTCCACAGGGTCACAGACATTTTCATATTTTTATAACAACACTAAGATGTTATTTCCCTTTTTCACATCTATTCTTTCATAGGCACATGGTGGAGTTTTCCAGAAGTTACATGATAAGTGATGACATCCGTTGTTCTGATGCTTATGTTTTTAGTTTTCATTTCTAATATGTTAAACAATGATAGCTGGGACCCTCCTCATCAAAACCACAATAAGTGTTAAGAGGGCAATGGGGTCCTGAGACCAAGGAGCTTAATCCTTGGTTTAGACCCTTATGATTCTGTATTCTCTTACCGCTAATAATAACTGGACATGATTTTGTGGCCTTAGGCATCTCTAAACAAATACTCTTGCTAGATTATCTGGTCTTGTATTTCATCAGTAGGATTCTCGTGTCTGATTATCCAGAAGCATGTCTGTGCTGTGATTTGTGGAGCTCTAATACCTAATCTGTCCTTGATCCTCAGCCTTTTGTACCAATTTTAAAACATCAGGGCTCCATTTTTTAGGCTTCTAAATGTTGGAGTATGCTTTTGACCCTGTGACGTAGTATATATATATATTATATATATAGTCTACATATATACTATATATGTATGTGTGTATATATGTATATATATACACTATATATGTATGTGTATATTTATTTATATATATTTTTGCCTCTGCCCAGGGGATACAGAGCTCCTAAAAGTTGATACAGAACTCCTAAAACCCTCGTGATTTCTTGAGTGATAAATATTATAGGAACATTTTACACAGAGCTTCTACATCTCTTGGAGTTTCCCGCGTAACAGGAGCATCTTTATTCCAACAAGTGACTGGGTGGGCTCCTGAATAGCTTCAGAATGGGAGCTGGTTACTGGAAACACCAAGCCATGATTAGAAGCTTAAAACTTTTAACCCACCTCCATTCTCCAGTTGAGGAGAGGGGCTGGAGATTGAGTTAATAAACCATCATGCCTCCATAAAAAATCCTAAACTTCTGTTTGAAGAGCATCTGAATTGGTGAATACCTCCATGTGCTGGGAGAGTGGCATATCCAACTCCATGGGGACAGAAGCTCCTGTGCTGGGGGCCCTTCTGGAGCTCACCCTATATACCTCTTCATCGGGCTAGTCATTTGTATCCTTTCTAACCAACTGGCAAGTACAGTGTTTTCCTAGGTTCTCTGAGCTATTATAACAAATTATTGAATCTGAGGAGGGCATTCTGAGAACCTTTGATTAACAGCTAAGCTGGACAGAAGTGTGGGTGCCCAATATGTGTGACTAGCCTCGGAAGTGGGAGGCAGTCTTGTGACACTGAGCCCTTAATCTGTGAGGTTTGCATGAACTCCAGGTAGTTAGGGTCAGAAATGAATTAAATTGTAGGACAGTCTGTTGGTGTGTGCAGAGAGTTAGAGAATTGCTTTGTGTGGAAAACCCACATATTTATTGTCAGAAGTGCTGTGAGAGACATGTTCTTTTAGACCCCGTTGCTACTCTGCAGGCTCATGCACTGGCCATCTCATCTAATCCAATGCCTTTAAATACTCTCTGCAGCCTGACAGCTCAGGCCTCTGTGTCTCCACTTCTGACCTCGCTTCCAGACTCTGGATTTGAGACTGTTGTATTCAGCTGCCTGTTGCGCATCTCTGTTTGGATACTTAACATCTAACTCTTAATTAATATTTTTAAACCTTAGCTTCTGATTTCTTCCATAGATGCTTCTCCCTCAAACTTCCTCATTTCAATAAAAAATCAATTGCCTTCTTTAAAGCCCTCAGACCAAATCCTTGACTTCCTCATTGACTCATCTCCTTGCTAATAAATCCAACTCAACAGGAAATTATGTTTGCTCTATCATCAATGCAGCAGCATTTCCCGTGGATTTACCTTACCTCCATTCATGCCCCTTAGACTTATCTACCATCCTCTTTTGTCTGGACTTTTGCAATGGTCTGCTGATGGATTTGCTTCTACCTTGCCCCTTGACATTTGAATCTCCAAAGAGCTGATAGTTCTCTTTATAGAATTTTCTTAAAAAAAAAAAAAAGAAATCCCATTTTCAGTGGTACATGGTTTTGAAAAGACTTTTCCAGGACCACCTCCACTCTTCTTTGGACCTGGACCTCCAGGCTTTGTATGGGAGAGATATAAACTGAGCCCTCATGCCCAGATAGGTTGGTCCCTGCTCCTTTTCAGGCAACTGACCTCAACTTAACCAAATCTTTCTTATTAAGGCCACGTTCTAGGGATGGTGCATGTTTTGGTGGAGTCTGGGCACTTTGGTGCTATCAAAGTCTACCATCAAAACCTAAAACATACAGTATACAAGATACCCCTGTTTTTTAGCTTCAAGATAACCTTGGCAGCATAGACCAGTCAATGCCAGAGAAGGCAGGTTCCTAGTGAAAGCATTAGGCTCCCTGGAGTGGGGGTTAGGGACAAAACCCAAAGGAAGTTGCATAATTCTTACATAAGGGGCTCTAGTCTACCTAGAGCTCATCACCTGAACTTCTTCATCTGATCCAGAGCCAGGAGCCCCATCACCTGAACGTCTTCATCTGATCCAGAGCCAAGAGCTCTCTCCAGTCTTGTTTCTCTCTAAGGCTGAGATAGAACAAGTGGTTCCCAATGTCAGGGGATATGTCCAATTAGATTAAGATGCAAATTAATTGAGAAGTCACACATGAGTCAGTGAATCAGAACTCATTACAGGGGCCATAGAGGCAGGACTCATGTACAAAAGAAGGGAAAAACAAAAGAACCAGGCATGTCAGTCCTTCCATAGGCCACAGGTGACCAAGTAGAAAACTGAGATGGGACCTCAGTCATAGGGAGGAGAGCGGGTTAAGACAGGGACTCAGCTGAACAAGGAACAAATGGGGCACAAGTCTCTAAGCAGGTGCAGATTAGAATAGTGTCAACTTCTAGCGTGACTTGATAGTGAAACCCTTAAGCCCTTTACTCTTCCACCCAATTAAGTGTTCAGGGTACCAGTAGATGGGAACTAGGGCTTGCAGCTGCCAGTTTCCTTCTTTTTGATGTCAGTCTTAGGCAGGCAGCTTCGAGGACAGAAGCCAAGAAAGAAAATGCCTCTTACTCACTTGCTCTGTGTCATGTCTGGTGTTTGGTGCTGCACAAGCATTTTCTGATCAATTCCTTAATAGCCTGTTAGGGAGGAATTATTATCCCTATTTTGAAGGTGGGGAAATTGAGATTCAGTGACATCGATCAAATCATTCAGAGCCACGTAGCCAGTGAGCTATAGATTCCACGTTAACACCTGCTGTTTCTGATTCCACAGCCCGTGCGCTTAGTGATAACACTGCATTCCTACCCACCAGTGAGGCTAGAGGTACAGTCCCATCTAGGTAGCAGACAGCAGCTTGAGGCAGGGACAGCTGCTTTCCTCTGCATGTCCTTAGCATCTGGCACAGTATCTTGCAGGTGCTTAGTGAAAAAGCACCAAAAGAAACTGGACTCGTCTCATGTTATCTTCCAGATAATTAAAGAAAACACATGAGAGTAATTAGAGCTTCTGATACTTTGAGAATGCGTAATAGAAGTTGCTGTTTCCATTTTTACCAGTTGATTTTTACTTCATTGAACCCAGACTTTCACTGTTATCCTGCATTTTGCACTTTATGCATTGTACCATTATCTCCTTAGCAATACAACTCAGATTCTGTGAAACCACCAGCCTTGTTTTCACTATACCTAATATTTCCCTGAGCATCAGAGTCCATTATCATGGCTACCACATCACAGACACACGGCCCTGTTGTCAGAGTCTGTGTCCTTAAAGGCACAGGAAGACTTGGGGACAGGCCATATTTGAGTCTGCATTTTAATGTTCCTGATCATCCAGGAGGCACCTCTCTCCTTAGAGGAAGAAAAGGCGCACCCTAATGGAATCCCAGCATTAAAGAGAATGCTTTGTGTTGTGAAAAAGTGATTCACATGAAACACAGCATCTGAGCCTCAACTCAAGGGTGCTTGGAACCAACATAAGCTGTGCATTTCATTGGGCTGTGGGCACTGTGCCCTCTGTGAGAAGCTATTAAGCCATGATTTCTGCTTTGAGCACTGAGGATAGCCAATGACTTTACACCAATGCCTAGGTTCCCAGGACCTCTAGGATGCTCTCTGGGAAGAGAGGAGTGAGGGGGCCATTCATGCCAACTCCTTTACCCCATTCCTTTTCACCCATGGCAGAGGCTATGAAAGATGGATGTCTTTTTCTCCCCCAGAAGAGTTTGAGGGTACCATGCTTTCTTTCCTGGTGGGCTCTATATTCTTTCATCCTCCTAACCTACAGACTCTCATTTATCCAAAGAGCAAGGCCTCTCTCTCCAAAAGCCAAGCCTCTCTACTGGTGGTGCTCAGAGTGTGGTCCTGGAGCCAACAGCATCCTGTGGAAACTTGTTAGAGATGCAAATTCTCAGCCTCTACCCTAGATAAATTCAGTCAGAAACCCTGGGGGTGGGGCCAGTAATCTGTGTTTTAACAAGCTCTTCAGGTAATTCTGATGCACATTAAGCTTTGAGAAGCACTGTGTTAAGTCCTGGAAAAAGCTCATTTTGATGTATTGAGGACTTTACAATCAAGAGGGAGGCTGGCATTCAATTTTTGCTTCAAAATCTCTCTTCACCAACCCTCCCTACGCAGCATGGTCAAATCCAGTGTTCAAACCTCTTCAGTTCTCCAGAGTTTGTACACTGAGCCCTTGCCCTGGATGCTCCATCATTGTGTTTCTTTGCAAAGAATGTTCTTATTGAAGGTGAACTCTGATGCCTCTTCACTCTACTGAGAGGTGTTTGGTGGAGTATAAATAAGGATTAGTCTTTAATACGGGATGTGGGGAATTAGTCTAGGCATGGGGGCAGGAGTTAAAGTAGCCACAAAGAGGTGAGGAGGGAAAATGGTCCAGCTGGTGGACCATTTGCTTAAGGATAGTGGGTAAATGCACATTCAGGATTAGTGTGAGGCTGGTTGTGAAGCAGGTCAGTGCAGCCACCTGCGACTGGGAGAAGTAATGTTGCTAGTGCTCGAGGTGTCTGGGCTCCTGGAGCAGAATGACCCAGGGCAAAGGGCCGTGATGAGGACCATTCCTGACGATGGTACCTCACGGAAGGCAACAAGGAGTTTGCGCAGAGGTGGCTGTCACAGGAAGAGGGAGGCACGAGCTGAGAGGTGAAAGCAATGGGGAAGGTGCCAGCACACAGAGCCGCAGCACCTATGAGGCACTCTGCCAAAGGCTCTATCAAGGAGCAGTTGCCAAGCCTCTGCTTCCTGTTAGGTGTTCTGTTGGAGGTGGGTGTGACCTGCGCTGTGTCAGGGGGTGGGAAGTCTCTTTGTGGACAGATGGAGGGAGGTGCCAAGATTCTAGCAGGGAAGGGTGAGTGCTTCCGCAGACATGATGGATGTGTTAGTACTGAAGCGAGGAAGAGAAAATATTCAGTCCATGACCAGGAGCTCCATACTTGCCATGTGCCAGGCAATATGCCTTTTTAGGGCCTAGGAACAAAGAGCTGTATCTCTAATTTCTCTTTGTAGTTCTAACAAGCCTTTCTCTTTTTTCCCACTCTCTCCTAATGCATGAGTCAGGTCTTGTTAGTGTCTGTAGATTGCTGTAGTATGAGGTACCTCATGTCAAGCTGAGGTTTCCGTAGAAACAGATAGAGACCTTGCTTTCTGGAGTCTTGCAGAGAGTATTTCTGGCAATTTATCAGGAATGGCAGTATGTTCTTTTGGGCAAGGTATTTGCACTCCTTGGAGGAAAAGCATGATAAACAAAACATTATCCTAGAACAGAGCTGTTCTGTTTTAGTTTTTATTTTTTTCCTTCTCCACCATGTCTGGCTTTGCCAACCCACCTCCAAGTGCTTTCTGAGCATCTCTGGCTAAGACCTGTTGTACTCCAGCTGGCCTCCATCCAGTTCTGGGGCTGTCGAGCCTCCTCCCGACATGGTGCAGAGGGGGTCTGAGAAGGGAGAGTAAGGGAAAGTGCAAAAGAGCAAGATAAAGGGCATTCATTGCAACAGATCGAGGGAATGGGGGGCAGCAGTTTCAGTCAGATAAAGCGGTTGGTTGTGCTCTTGAAAATTTTGGTAGTTGGGGGTCAACTTGTAATTCCATATATGCTACAAAACCTTGGGGAAGTTTGAATTTTGATCGCAATATTTAGGCAGTGGCCATGATTGTGATCTGAAGACAACCAGATTTTAGAAGTAAAGGGAAGATCAAAAGGTAATCAATCCTTTTCCGCCCCTCCCCCCCCCGAGTGCCGCTCCGGGGGCGCTGCGCTCGCTCAGAGCTTCCGGCTTCTGCTAAGGTAGTGCCGCCGTCGTCTCTCTCCAGCCGTCCTCATGATCATCTACCGGGACCTCATCAGCCATGATGAGATGTTCTCCGACATCTACAAGATCCGGGAGATCGCGGACGGGCTGTGCCTGGAAGTGGAGGGGAAGATGGTCAGTAGGACAGAGGGTAACATTGATGACTCACTCTTTGGTGGAAATGCTTCCACTGAAGCCTCGGAGGGCAAGGTACCGAAAGCACAGTAATCACTGGTGTTGATATTGTCATGAACCATAACTTGCAGGAAACCAGCTTCACAAAAGAAGCCTACAAGAAGTACATCAAAGGTTACATGACATCAATCAAAGGCAAACTTGAAGAACAGAGGCCAGAAAGAGTAAAGCCTTTTATGACAGGGGCTGCAGAACAAATCAAGCACATCCTTGCTAATTTCAAAAACTACCAGTTCTTTATTGGTGAAAACATGAATCCAGATGGCCTGGTTGCTCTGCTGGACTACCGTGAGGATGGTGTGACCCCATATATGATTTTCTTTAAGGATGGTTTAGAAATGGAGAAATGTTAACGAATTCGGCCATGACTTTGGATGTGTCACCTGTTGCCGTAACGGGCTGCTCCTCTTCATCCACACGACACCAGGATTTAGACAGATGGGACTGATGGTATCTTGAGCACTTCATTTGTTTTGACCCTGGTTTATATGGAGCGGAGGCATCGTTTTTAAGACAAAAACATGTCATGTAGTTTGTCCAAAAATAAAATGCATTTAAACTCATTTGAGAGAATGCCTCTTAGTTTAACACATATTTAAATCTATCCAGTGTAGTGTCCTGGAGAAGCTAGAGCCTGGCCGTAGACTACTGCTAGAAAGCATAAGACTGCCTGCAGATAACTTCTACAGTGCAAAACTACTTCTGGGACTGGAATATAAAAAACAAGAATCCAAAAGTCTTAATTCTGAGTTCAAGTAAAGAGGAAAGACCATGCTCATAGCTGGGCCAACATTTGAAGTGGATTCCTTACACATTTCATCACCTACCAACGGAAGTAGTTAACTCTGGAGGAGATTACCAAAAGAATAAAAAGAGACTAATGACAGTTGGAAAAAAAAAAAAAAGGTAATCAATCAAAATTCCATAATGGCCACATCAGAAGGGCTTAAAGAGAGGATATTAAATTAGACTTGGGATCAGTAATAAAGCATTGGGAGTATTCTTTAATAAGAACAAGTCTGAAGTCAGCAGATATTCCAAACTGCTTTGGCCTTTATGCTCACCCCTTTGTCCCTGTGGACAGTCTGAACAGCCCACATTTTGTTATCTATTGGTGGTGCCACATGGTGATAATCCACAGCCTCTTTTATTTTAGAACGCATTTAGAGGCTCCATTTGTGATGCAAACAGAGCTAGATTGTTAGTCCTGGGATTCTTTCCCATCCCTTTATTTAATGTGTGGGGTTCATATAAGCTTACTGTTTATTTAAATCTCTAATGTGTGGCTGCTGGATATTGTGAAGGACATACCTGAATCTGAGTGATGTCCTAGTAAGGAATCCCCAGATGCACTGGGAATCTGTGGATTTTTTTCTTTCTTTTCTTTCTTTTTTTTTTTTAGATTTTATTATTTATTTATTTGACAGAGAGAGACACAGCGGAAGAGGGAACACAAGCCGGGGGAGTGGGAGAGGGAGAAGCAGGCTTCCCGCCGACCAGGGAACCCGATGCGGGACTCAATCCCAGGACCCTGGGATCAGGACCTGCACCAAAGGCAGACGCTTAAGGACTGAACCACCCAGGCACCCCTGTGGATTTTTTTCTAAAACTGATGGGTGACTTCTGTAGGTTATAAGGGGTCTCCAGTAGGTTATTATCATGTCAGAAAACTCCCTCAGACTAATGTCTCTTAATCAATCAATGCTTTCTTGGCTCACTCTACCCACCTCATCTACTGATGACCCTGCTCCGTATTGTGGGATGTGCATCAGTTGGGAGTTGTGAGGGACTAAACTTGGAAGGGATTTTAAAAGATGATGCAACATGGAAACACAGCTTAAGTATCATCATTTGTAAAAGACGGTGTTTACATCAGGGATGAAACGTCACACTGCATATACAGCTGTATTTACAGAGGGTCCTGCAAGGTCAGTGAAACTACCCAAGACTTTGGGAGGCAAACAGTTCTTTATCCTCCATAGGTTATCTGAGGGACCCCCAGAGCCACAGATAGTGCAAAACCTGAACAATACTGATGATACAATAAAACATGACCTTTAAGAAAGAAGGGATAACTTTGTTTTATACTGTTTTCCAAGAGAATGGTGGGTGGTTTTAAGACTGGGCTTGCGTGAGCAATGTCCGCAATAGCCAAACTGTGGAAAGAGCCAAGATGTCCATCGACAGATGAATGGATAAAGAAGATGTGATATATATACACAATGGAATATTATGCAGCCATAAAAAGGAATGAGATCTTGCCATTTGCAACAACGTGGATGGAACTGGAGGGTGTTATGCTGAGTGACATAAGTCAGTCAGAGAAAGACATGTATCCTATGACCTCACTGATATGAGGAATTCTTTTTTTAATTTTTTTATTGTTATGTTAATCACCATATATTACATCATTAGTTTTTGATGCAGTGTTCCATGATTCATTGTTTGTTCATAACACCCAGTGCTCCATGCAGAACGTGCCCTCCTGATATGAGGAATTCTTAATCTCAGGAAACAAACTGAGGGTTGCTGGAGTGGTGGGGGGTGGGAGGGATGGGGTGGCTGGGTGATAGACATTGGGTAGGGTATGTGCTATGGTGAGCACTGTGAATTGTGCAAGACTGTTGAATCACAGATTTGTCCTTCTGGAACAAATAATGCAACATATGTTAAGAAAAAAGAAAAAGAAGAAGATAGCAGGAGGGGAAGAATGAAGGGGAGTAAGTTGGAGGGGGAGACAAACCATGAGAGACGATGGACTCTGAAAAACAAACTGAGGGTTCTAGAGGGGAGGGGGGTGGGGGGATGGGTTAGCCTGGTGATGGGTATTAAAGAGAGCACATTCTGCGTGGAGCACTGGGTGTTATGCACAAACAACGAATCATGGAACACTACATCCAAAACTAATGATGTAATGTATGGTGATTAACATAACAATAAAAAAAAAGACTGGGCTGCATGTTCTTTGACAGTCATCCCATAGAGATGGGTATACGTCCCTTGCCTTGAATCTGGATGGGCTTCTGAATGCTTCAACCAAGAAGGTATGGCAGAAGACATTCTGTGTGACTTCTGAGGTTAGGTCATGATGGCCATGAAGCTTCTGCCTCATTTTCTAGATCATTCACTATTGTAGCCCTAAGTCACTGTGTAATGATTTCAGCTATTCTTAGGCTGCTGTGATGGAGAGGTCACTGGTAGGTACTCTGAGCCAACCTTCTAGACCTCTGAGTGAAGAAGTCTTCAGATGATAGCAGCCCAGACATTTGAATCAATTCCATCCATTCAAGTCTTCCCAGCAGGAAATCGGAGGGGGAGATGAACCATGAGAGACGATGCACTCTGAAAAACAAACTGAGGGTTCTAGAGGGGAGGGGGTGGGAAGATGGGTTAGCCCGATGATGGGTATTAAAGAGAGTATGTTCTGCATGGAGCACTGGGTGTTACACACAATGAATCATGGATCACTATATCAAAAACTAATGATGTAACGTATGGTGATTAACATAACATAATAAAAAAACAAAACAAAACAAAACAAAACAAAAACAAGTCTTCCCAGCAGGACCCCAGGCATTATGGAGCAGAGACTGTTCTTCCTGATCCAAATATCTCACCCGCAGACTCTGAGAGCATAGTAAAATGGTCATTGTCTTATGCCACTAAATTTTATTTTTTATTTATTTATTTTTTAAAATGTTTTATTTATTTATTCATGAGAGTCAGAGAGAGAGAAAGAGGCAGAGGCAGAGGGAGAAGCAGGCTCTCCGCCTAGCAGGGAGCCCGATGTGGGGCTCGATCCCGGGATCCTGGGATCATGACCTGAGCCAAAGGCAGATGCTTAACCATCTGAGCCACCCAGGTGCCCCTGCCACTAAATTTTAGAGGAGGTTGTGGTTCAGCAGTAGATGACCAGAATAGTAGGTTAAGTTGGAATTTGCCCAACATCACCAGCTGTATGCTGCACAATTCTTGTTCTCTGTTTGGGAGAATAAGGCAAAGTAAAGTATTTCCAGTCACTTGGAATAGAGGTGAAGTAAATAAATGCCTTAATTATGGATAAGCATGCTTTCACTCAGAGGCAACCATGTGTCCCTTAGGGGGACTATCCCCAGGGAATTACGAAGCTGGGAACTAGTCATCAGGACAGGAGCTGACCAACTGGCCTCTCCCTAGAAGAACTGTGTACCTATTAACATTCATGGCTTCATTGGAGATCATCAAGCTGTTCCCCGTGTCCCTTGCTTTGGCAGAGGTAGTTGGTGTATTAGTGTCTGAAAGGGAAAAACAGAAGACCACATTTTATAAAGGAGGTTTAAATTGGTTATGAGGTTGTAACAATTATCTATGACCACAGTAATACTGTCCACCACGCTCCCCTACAAATATCTGATGGCATAATACAAAAGCATACATTCATCTCATCAGTCTAGGCCTAGGGACACAAAAGAGAAGTAGTGAGAACACCAGAACTGTCCCAGTAGCTTGGAGAGGGGTGTCTGTGAGGCTGCTACTTGATCTGGGCAGGGGGTTGCCATGCTGCTGGTGTGCAGAATTATGGTGGGGTACCCTGCTCCAGTGCTCCAACCACCAAGAGGGAGCAGCAGCAGCTGCTGAAGGCACCACTGATAGTGGCTAGAGCAAGAAGAATCCCCTCTTCCCTCCACCTCCCTTCTAGTCTCCTACCCCTGCCTCCCATTAGCCAAAGCTACAAGGAAGACTGTAGACAAGGAATCCTGGGAAGTGTAGTTTGTAGGCTTCCACCTCTAGACTCACAGAATGGATGAGGGATGGTCTTAGAGATGAGAAACAGTAAGTACCTAACTGATGCTGTTGGAAATCTTAATCCCTGGGATCGTCAAGAAAATCCTCCAAAAAAATACTGTCCACATATCACAATAAGTTAGGATTTTTTTTTTTTTTTGGTTGAAAATCAAAGCAATCTGAATCCAAACTAACTTAAGCAAAAGGTAAATTTTAATCTAAGTGAAGAGTTTAGGCAAAGGATCAAACAATGTCATCAGGATCTAATCTCTCACCATCTCCTATTCTTTTCTTTACTTTTTCATTCTTTGGCAGGATCTCATAATATGGCAGCAAGATTTCTCCCAGCAGTTATAGTGTGGTCTTGTTAGAGCTGTAAGAATGACAGAAGAGGGATCTTTCTTTCTCTTTCACTTACTTCACTCAACATCTAAAACTCTTTTTTTTTTATTTTTTTGTGGGGACCACAGATTTCCTGGGGGCTCCGCAGACAGCATCACACCACAGGGGTCTGGTTACTCAGTACACACAAGGTGGTCTCCACCCACAGCTGGGGCCCAGAGGTGGTTTGGTGCAGTCTCCTGCCTTGTGGCCTATACCCAGCTGGATCCCTGCCTCCTGGGCAGCTGAGGGAGGGGGCTGTTGGTGGTGGGTCCCAGTCCTAGAAAGAGGAAGGAGGCAGGGGTGTCTGGGGCGGGCTGGGGGCCAGGAGGGGCTCACATGTCCTCACTGCAGAGATGGCAGCCTCAGCAGCTGCATCACCACCAGCATCTGGCTGGTCTGTCAGATCTCGCCAGCTGGGGACATCTCATCCACGACTGTGTAAACCTTGTAGAAGTAGAACACCAGCCCTCAGACATTGTGGAGATACTCATTTAAGATTTCCACAAAGTTGTGGATGGCTTCCAGTAGGCCAGGTTGTTGTCATTGATGTCCATGGAGACACGGGTCAGCTCTGATTGGTTCTAACACGTTATGGTCAGATGGTGCTAGGTTCAACCACATTTGGCTTGGGTTCAAGGACTGGCGGAAATGTCAACCTGGACTCAGTCCAGGTGTGCTTTACTTTGCTTTACTTCCAAAGCATCAAATAAGCAGACAAAAATCACACATATAGATAAGAGGAGGATGTGAGTGTGTGGATGAGGTTCCTGTTTTGCTTGAAGGCAGGTCCCAAGTCTTAGCAACCCTAGGGAGGAGAAGATGTTCACTAGGTCAGACGATCACATGTCTTTTACTCACCTAGCCACTTCAGGACCCAGAAGTAACTTCTACTATAATCCAAGGCAAGAATTATATTACTCGGCAAGCAATGATCCAAGCATAATATCAAGACCTTCAAATTCTTGCTGTAGTAGCACTCAAGCAGCCTCCTCTTGGCTTTGGCAGAGTCTAGGGAGTTTCTATTCATATACTTAGGGTCTTTCCATGATCTCGCCTGACCATGGTTTACCACACTCCTCCACTTCTGACTTTGATATCATAACTATATGGATGCCATGCCCATTCTTGGACCTGAAGTGAGATCAGCACAACCCAATATATAGTCAAAGGCAAGGGAAAGGATGATTTTACAAAAGAACACACTTGGTGCTCTTTTCGGAAGCAGAGAGAATGGGTACTGTGGAGGCTAAAGCAGTATATGTCTACTAGAATGATTTGCTCTTATTCTGGGTACAGGAGCCCCTGAGCCCAAGTCCCTGCCTGTCCTCAACAATTTGGGTTCTGGGAAAGGACAAACCTTCCATACTCTCTCCAACTCTGGCTGTTATTTTTCAATACCCGGCATAATTTATCCTTTTTCAGTTGCCACATACGAATTGAGCATCACTGTCAAAACACCTCTGAAAACTCTGCCTGTATCTCTAGCTATTGTCCCTCTACATTTGGCAGCTGTCCCCTCTCCTTCAGTATATACTGACTTAGCAATGCTATTCTGAGTGTAAGGAGGCTTTTCCAGGTTGGTTTCCTTTCTAGCAATGTTCTGAGTTCCTTCCAACTTCTGTGTTTTCCAAGATGCAATGCATTCTGTTTCTCTGCAGTTGGGGAGTTCCCTCTAGCCAAGAATTACATTTTGTTAAATCGTCCCTTCCAAATGTTTTCTCTACAACCACTGTAATGAACTGACAGATGGGTGTCTGATCTTCAGAAAGTATAATGAAGATTTATTTTCTAAACTGTTAGGACAAGCCAAGGTTATCATACAAAAAAACTAACACACTGCAAATTATGCTCAATTCAACCAAAAGTGGCAATTTCATTGGCTATGGCTTTCCCCACTGAATCATGTTGGTAATATAGATATATTTGTACATCCAGAGCTTAGATCATCATGTTGATTGCCTTGCTGATAAACACTAATTTTTGAGAGGACTGGAACTTTCATGAATTCCCTCAATCTTACCATATTCAGGATAACATTTTACACATGTTAACTCAGCATGGGTAATGGTTCTGGTGTTTGGTGACTCTGTGTCCTTCAGAAAGGAATGACCTTGGGTATCTCATTTGGGCAACTTGAAGAAAGATCCCCAGACCTACAAGATCATCAATGTGCAGCTACTAAATTTAGGTTCACTTTATGCCTGTCCATGGACAATGAACTTCTTAGAAATATTATTAAGAGATATCATACAAGATGAACAAAATGAATCTATCACAAGAATCTTCCAATTTTCTAGAATCCAGCATAACCTGTTACCGTCACTGGTAACTGACCACTGAGCCACCTGACTTTCTAGAGGACTCCATTCTCTTACTCAGAATGCAGCTTCCTCCCCTGTTCTTCTGCTAAAGGGTTGTTGCTTAGGAGTTTTCTCACAGGTTGAATCCAACTGTATTCCTATAGATTGCTTCTTTCTCTCTTTTGAAATAGTAAAGGCATATATAATGCAAATTAATACCCCCATAAAACAATTGGCCTCTCTCCATCCGAAATCAACACAGAAGCTGCAGGCCACTTCTCAGTGGCCAACAATTCACACTGACTGCTCTGGTGGATGAATTGGCTCTATACCCAAAGTGAACAGTGCAAGCAAACCATAAAAAATAAAATGTACTAAACCACCAACTGACATTATGGAAATAAGACACTGGCTGGCCAAAAACCACAGTGTATCAATTAGCAGGATCTTAGGATTTGGCAGAGAGAACTCTTGGTTCTGGAAACAGAATGCTGCATGTTTTATGCAGGCATATAACATTTCCCTTGTATTCAAAGAAGGCAATCACCTGCAGCACATCCTGGGAAAGCTGAGATTATGGTGTTAAAGTTTGCATCAACTCAGTCTGAAGCGTCCATCAATTAAGCTTGGTTGATACAGTGACTGCTATAATCACCTAATGGATTCGTCCTTCTGCTTTTCTCTCCATAGGTCTCTGTAGAAATTTCAAGGACACAACTTTGTTTCCATCTGGTGGAAGGGGAGATGTAGGAAATCAGGATTGCCTGAAAATTTCAAATGAGACTTCACACGATGGCTGAACCTTGGTGGGGGTCCTCAACGCAAAGGGCAGATGTAGGCAAAAGCTGTTGAATCTGTCAATACTCCCACTGCTGAGAGGTTCAGAGAAAAAGTTTCCACTGGTCCAATCCTCAGGGGCCTGGTCTTGTGGAAGACTGGAGATAATGTGATCTTGGCTCAGACCAACAAGGATCAAAACTCTGCCTTGCTATTTATTGGTTTGTTGACTTTGAGAACATACCTTTCCTTTCTTAATTTCAGTTTCCTCTTCTGGAAAATGGAGACAATACCTACCTAATGAAATGATTGCGAGAGCAAAGAATAATCAATATAAGTTACCTAGCCGCCTCCTTGGCTTACTGTACTAGGTGCCACTGAAGAGTAGTATTATTAATTTAGCAGTAGTGATAAACTTGAAGGGATGGCAGTGGCTGGTTGTGTGCTCAGGCAGGTAAAATTATACTCCAGATAGGTGTCTGCATCCATAAATTCAGAGTAGAGGTTTCTGGATACCCTTCAGGGAGAAGGCTGGTTTGTTTGTTGGATTTTAGTCTAAGACACAGTTAGTTACCCCTTGACTACTTTGGAAAGACACAAATCTTATGTGTGGCTTTTGGAAAGTTACTGGATCTTCCTGAGCCTCAGTTTCTCTGTAGTAGAATGGACAAGATACTCCTGGCTTTCTCTTATTACTGCAAAATTAAATAGGATGGCATACATAAGACACTTAACAGTCCCTGGACCTTTGTAGAACAAGTGTGGTAATTGATAAATAAACAAATACTGGTCTTTTCCTCTTCCTTCAGTTTCAACGGTGGGATTTAATGATATCTGTTCTGAGGAATCCCCTATGCAGTTCCCACAGGTATATAGGTACAAACTCTCACTCCTAAGTGATTGGCCACTGTCCAGGCCCAGACCTACCCATTTGCCCTTATTAGTATTTTCAGGGCAGAGGAATAAGACTGAAGGCAGAGATTGGGATGTTTTCTCACCCAATCAGCATTATTAATTGATGATAACTTCTTGGACCTGGCTTTGGTAAGAGTCTAAGAAATTTATTTTTTTTAACCAACAAAAACATCCTACATCCTTAAAGGTAAGAAATGGAGAAGGTGGGAGAAGAAAAGGTAATGTAAGTTGTAAATATAAAAAGTGACTGTCGAATTCGACATTAGCTTTGCTGACATTCCAGTCCACGCGTCTGTCACACTGCAAACCCTCCTCACTTTCCCTTTTGGGTTAGTTTTCTACTGCTGCTGTAACACACTACCCCCAGTTTAGCTGCTTATACAATGCAGTTAGCGTCTTACCATTCTGCACTTTGGAAGCCTAGCACAGTTCTCCCTGGGTTTAAGTAAAGGTGTTGACAGGAAGGAGTTAGTTTCTGGAGGTGCTGGGGAACGATCCATTTTCTTTCGTATTCAGGTTGTTGGCAGAATTCAACATGTGTCTTGCTGTTGTAGGATCCAGGCCCTGTTTTCTTGCTAGCTGTAATTGGTGGACCATTCTCAGCTTCTAGAGGTCACTGAGTGACCTTCGGCTTGTGGCCCAATTCCTCCTTCTTGGAATTCATCATGTCTTTCTCACATTGCAGCTGTCTGACTGCCCCTCCTCTCTGCTTCCTCTGCCACTTTCAAAGACTCATGACATTAGAGTTGACCTGCCCAGATAATCCAGGATAATCTTTCCATCTCAAGGTCCTTAGCTTCCCCTCAACTACAAAGTCCCTTTGCCATTTAAGGTGACATAGTCACAGGTTCCAGGGATTAGGATGTGGATGGCTTCAGGGGTCACGATGCTGCCAACCACATCTCTGGACAGACCTGGACAGGTAGGGAGAGCAAACTGAAAATAAATCTGAGATTTATTGGTTTCTCTATAAGTGACTTGAGTGCTCCTGAAGGTAGAAAACACGGCAAGGAAAGCTGTAGCATTAAACAGATGAAGTTATTTAAAAGACAGAAAAAAAAAAAAACAGATTTTCTAGTATGTAGTTATGGGTCCTGTTAACTACAGTTTAAATTGTTTTTTAAGAAATTTTTGACAGATTGGTAAATTACAACCTACACATTCCTAATTAATTTTGTCATATCTCCAATTTTCTCAGATTGCCCAAGTTTCTTTACTTCCACATTTTATGAGTAGCTCTTGGTTTGGTTGCTCTCCCAAGAAAATTGAGGCAAAATAGTGAATGGCTATGTAGTGTGTGTGTGTGTTTCATTCAAGCTCCACTTTTTGGCTAAATTCATAATGGCATAGAATGATAAAATGGATTGCGTTAACCTAGAAAAATAACATAGAACAATAATGTGGGACAATATCATGAAGTAATAATGAGAGAGAGTAATATGGGACTGCAGGTTAACTAGTGCTTAGAACCCCAAATGCAAAAGCTTCCTCTTAGGCACATTTTGTTAGATAAGAGTGGCCTTAAGAAAGGTTTGTATGGCACAGGCTAGAATACCAGAAAAGGCAGAGTAGGAGAGGTTAGCTCCAGGAGAGTGTTCCTCAAAGCGAGCTGTGCATACAGAGCTTTATGAAAATACAGATACCTGGGTCCCTACCACAGAGATTCTGATTTAGTTGGTTTGGGATTTTTTTTTTTTTAAACAGCTCTCCAGGTGATTCTAACATTTAATCAGGGTTGAAAGCCATTGCATCGGATTAACCTCCATGACACTAGTGACAGTTATAAAAATCCCTGTGATCAGGCATTAAAACGGAGGGCTCTCAAGCACAGGGATGCAGCAGCAGAGGTGACTGAGGCTGGGGTTCCAAGCACAGTTGTCTCGAGTTGGGGCCCTTGTGCATTCCTGCATCCCTATATTCTTACCTGTCTGGTGAGATGGAGATGGGTTTCATGATTCCGGACCAAAGGATCAAAATGGATTTCTACCTCCAAGGAGCCTGGGTGCTGGAGCTCTTCTCATTTGTTTGTAGAAGAAAGAACTCTTCTCACTGCAGTTCAGACTCCTATGGGCCTACCATTTGGGGAGGAAGTATAAAGGCGTAGGCTAACTCTAAATACCGTGGTGAAGAGAATTCCCCAAGCTCCCTGCTTCTTTTCCTCTCAGGGATCCAGTTTGGCTTCCAGGTGGAAAGTCATTCTACTCAAGAGCTGTCCGGTCTCTCCAGGATCTGAGGCCCTTCATCCCTGCTGCTTGCCACACGATGCCTCCATTGTTTGTTCTTGATGCAAGAACATTTGTTCTTGTCCTGGCTGTAGGGGCTAACTCCTGCCCCCAGACTCGGGGAGAGTTTGGGTTCTGTACCATGACTTGCTAATGTGATCATTGCTGATCTTGCATGATCTCTCTTAGGGCTGCTGCTGGGACAGGGTTAGAGTTAATCAGGATCTCAGTAGTGAGGCCCTTTAAAAAAATGATAGCCCTCTATATTACAACTGTCTTGTTTATTGTCTTTTTTTAAAAGATTTATTTATTTATTTTGAGAGAGTGAGAATGAGAGACAGAGAGAGAGTACATGAGAGGGGGGAGGGTTAGAGGGAGAAGCAGACTCCTCGCTGAGCAGGGAGCCCGATGCGGGACTCGATCCCAGGACTCCAGGATCACGACCTGAGTCGAAGGCAGTCGCTTAACCAACTGAGCCACCCAGGCGCCCTGTCTTGTTTATTGTCTTATTTCAGGCTATTTTAACCTTTCTTCCTCATTGCCTAGAGAATTTGGCACAAATTCTGTTGGGGTTAAGCCCAGAGCAGCCATCTGACTCTGCAACTAACATGCAGACTCAGTCACCATTCCTGGGCTCATGGGACATTTTTATTCTCATACCTTTTCTCCTCGCTATGTTACACGGTGTCATTCCCCTTGGTTTGCCCAACCACCCACATCTCATAGCTGGAGCAGGTCAGAGACAAATTCTATACATTCCGCCATGCCAGGAATAAGGAGAGGGTTGGCCCCAGGTGCATTCATGCTGGGGAGGGTAGATAGCACAAGTCATAAGTACTACATTCCCAGGAGCAGAGTCTGCAAGAGACTGCAAGGAGCAGCTGTCTGACTGCTGACAGCATTCCCATATAATTCATTATCTTCTGAGTATCTTTCACATGACATTTTATGGTAGCCAGCTCTGTAGAACAGAGGTGTTAAACTGGCTAGCTGAGTGGATTGCACTTTGTTGTTGAGTGGGGCCCTAAATCCCCATCTTATATCTACAGCTAGAATGAGGTTGGGGTGCTTATGTTAGTATTTTTCCATCATATTTATTCTTTCTACTGAAGGGACTCCTTTCTCATACCCCCAGTACCCTGCACAATGAGGCAATGAATACTAGGATTTCAGCAGGCTTTGATGATAGTGTCTTTTGCATCCCAGTTTTTATTTACAACACTTCACTTGTGGGTACCATATTTCCCAGAATGCACTGGCAACATCAGTTTCCTGTCGCTACAGTTTTGCTTCAATATTTTCTTGGAATTTGCTTTTTTTTTTTTTACCTCTGTGTTAAAAATACCTGTCAGGGTGAAGGGAAATTGGATCAGTGCTCAGCCTACTTTACAGAGCACCATTTTCTGTGGAAAGACTTGGTTTGTTTCCCAGTTTTCTGGTTGTACTCAGGTCTCTGAATCAGAAAACAAACAGGAGAGAAGGTACTCATTTTCTTCCTACAGTTTTGAAGGTGGCCTTTCTTTTATGACATAAAAGTGGGGTTTTCCTTTGATGCACACCTTAGTAGGATTTTCCCAGTTCCGCTTTATCTCCAGTGACATTAGAGTCCATTTTCTTCAGTCTCAAGCACCGGTCTGCACAGCTTCATTAACCATGTTGTGTGTTCATGTTTTCCTCATGTTCTGATCTGTATTTTAGTGAGAGGTTGGAAGAGGCTGTGCTGGGAGCCGCTCCCAGCCATCATTTTAAGCCAGAAGTCTTCAAGGCTGTTTATCATGTCTCCTTATTTCAAGCCACCTGGCTCAAATTTTTCTCACTCACACTCTCCCTTTCACTTCTGACTTTTGCGTGATGGAAATAGAATTTTTGTGCTTTATGTGAACTGTGATTATTGATGTTTGGAATGCTTCTCTGCTTAGGAAGATAGTAAGGGCACAGACTGCATTTCTCTTCAAAATAAGACAAAACAAAGGATTGTTCTCCAGCAACGTGGATCATCTAGTTCATTCTTCATCATCCAGGGCTGTTCTGGGGACTGTAATGATACCGAAGGATGACATATGCATCCTTCTCTGGCCCCCGAATGTCCCAGGAGTCAGCTGGAAAATGGGCCTAGGAGGGCAGGAATCATTCAGGCTTTCCCCTACCCCCAGAGGTACAGACACTCCTTGTTTCCTTGCATGGTCCCCTGATGAAAGGGCAGGGATCAGTCTCCAAGTTTTAGACATTTATGCAGAGAAATCTCTGGGTCAAGCAGGAGTGTAGAGGATCTATCTCTGTTTAGACAGAGAAGGAGTAAAATCACTCCAGGTGCAGTGATATGATGGAGTCTGTGTGGGGGGTGAGTTTTCCATAGAAAGCAGATGTGAGGATGAGGAAGGGGAGTAGAGGGATGGGGAGCAGAGGGGTGTAAGAGGCTGTGAGGTGAGGAAGTGAGGATAGGGCCGAAGAGGAGAGGATGGGGAAGTCGAGGCAGGAGTGCTGGCTGTGAATGAGGAGGAGCTGGGTTGATGGTGCGGGGGATGGACATGAGACGTGCAAAGGGCCTCAGCTAGAGAAGGGCCCATGAGAATGGATGGTGAGCCAGGGGAGAATGGAACTGACCAGACAAGAAACTCCATAAATTAAGGACCTAATCAACATGCAGGCAACATGGAGAGAAACAAAAGATATTGATAGCTCGAAAAATCAAAGGACATTTTAATTACACTGCTATTGATAAACTGTGGTGAAAAATAGTCCATTTTCTCCCTGCTCCTTGGCACAGCTCCCTGTCTGGAAGTTCTGAGGGTAAAGGAGGCTGCGAGGGCTGGGGGTAGTCCACTCATGGTCACCAGTGGTAGTTCAGGCAGAGGAAAGTAGCTGCTGGCCAGGGTATTCTTGGAATCCTGAGCAATTATCCCTCTGAAGGCCCTCTGTGAGATGTTATTAAATCAAGTCACAGGACCTCAGGGGTCAGTCCCAGACAATGGGGCATTTGTCCTCAGGGGCATTTTTTCTGCCCTTTGTAATCCATCTGGACCAAAGTGGAGCCCCTTCAGATAACCACACTCTGGACCAGACTACCTTCTTATCCCAAGATGATATCCAGAAAAGATCAGATTGCCCTTGCCCTCATGGGACACCTCTCTTTCTAACCTGAAGATAACCCGGCTGAAGACTTTTGCCCACAGCTTGGGGCTTGAGGTGGGTTCCTTTCTCCTTCCCAGGGCCTATGGTGGATGCCCAAATGGATGACTTCATCCTTCAGAATTGAGGAGCCACTCACCCTTGCACGGGAGAGATGGATAACCCAAACACCAGATGCTGTCTCCAGTGAGGCCAACCTTTTCTTATGCTACCATCCATGCCTTTCCCCCCACCTAACCCACCCTACCGATCCATCATGTTTAAAATACAGCAGGCCACAGAAGAATTCACACAGAATCCAATTCTTTCTAAAACAACAATAGGTCTGGAGAAAGGCTCAGAGTCATATTTCACCAAAGTCTCTGACTAAATTAATTATAGGCAGCTATAATTCATCATACCTTCAATTAACAATTAATTACATAAAAGAGAGACAAATGTTTTATTGAGAGCAAGAAACAACATGTATCATTTGTAGTGTGCTGTTTTCTCCTTACACCGTAGGGAGGGGATTTATGGGCTACAGATTGCTTGAATCAGTTTTGCTCTGAAAAATACAAATCCACCTGGACCCACTAGGAGAAAGCCTTCTGGTGATGGAAAGACCTGAAGTCTGGCACTTGGAGAATTTAGGACTTAGACATTCTCCTTTCACGCCCCAGGAGGAAGGTCCTACACAGGGGATGTGTGTGGTCCTAGCAGAAACCTCAGAAGGCAGGTTCCCATCCCACAGTCTACACGGGCGTGGGGAAGTTTTGCTGTGGGGAGAAGGAGACAGTGAGAGGAGAGCAGAGTGACAGGCTCCCCTGCTGCTCCATCCATGTCCCATCTCTGCAAAGAGCATTGTCTCCACACAATGAGATGCTCAGAAGAGTCTCTTGTGCCAAATCAGATGGGTTCAGTTCAGCCTTTTCATGAATGGCCTTTGGGGGAAGTTGGCGAAGCATTCCCAAGGTGGGCTCAGCATTATGGCAGTGTGAGGCCCGAGTACTGAGAGTTTCCCTTACGAGGGGATGTCTATGGCCTCTCTGGAATCCATTACCCCCATTTCCCTTCCTGGCAGAGATCTTCTTTGGCAGCCAGGTTGGATTCACAAGGTGTGGCTTTAGGTGTGGCTCTGAGCGCCTTGAGTCAATCAGTGTATCCCACCTGCGGGACCTCTAATGCATTCAGGAAACTCAAAGGGAGCCAAGGACTCTCACAGAATGCTAGAGCATAGATTCTCTTTTCTCTGCTGTGCTTGGATAGTAGGAGAGACTATCTCTCATACTGCCGTTGCTACTGTACCACTAATCCTACCACCACCACCAACACTAACACTTGTAAGGGCCTCACTCAATTGTGGACATAGTTTTAAGTACTTTATGTATATCCTATGGGATAGCTGCCATTATTGTCTCCATTTTACAGAAGGGAAATTAAAGCCAGGGTTTCTTTCCTTCTTTTTTTTTTTTTTTTTAAGATGTTATTTATTTATTTGACAGAGAGAGACACAACGAGAGAGGGAACACAAGCAGGGGCAGTGGGAGAGGGAGAAGCAGGCTTCCCGCCGAGCAGGGAGCCTGATGTGGGGCTCGATCCCAGGACCCTGAGATCATGACCTGATCCGAAGGCAGACGCTTAATGACTGAGCCACCCAGGCACCCCAAAGCCAGGGTTTCTATTATCTTGCTGATGGCCACACAGTTAGTGAATGGAGGGGCCAAAATCTACCTCGTGGCATAACATTCCTTATTACGTGACACTTGTAACTGCTGGAGACATGAGGGTAAGTCTGAAGCCACTGAGAGCCCAGTCTGGAGATTAAAGAGGAAATGGATCCAGAGAAAGCAGAGGGGCTATCTTGTGAGTCCAGTATTACATTCTTCCTGGAGCCAGAACTATCCAAGTCTGCCCCTTTTACGTGATGTAAACCAGTAAGTTGCTCTATTTCATAAGCCGTTTTGTGATGAGTCTTCTGTCAACTGAAAGGACCAAATGTAGAATTTGGTACCAAGAAACAGGACTTGAAAGTGTTCACACTGATATGGAGCTGACCGACTTGATGGATTAAGAAGGGTCATGAGGGGGAAACCATCTATTTCAGGAAGTGGTATGAGCACACCTTGTTGCGCAGTCCTGAATTAACCGGTTGAATTGTCATGTGTTTGTTGTTGTGATTCAGACCCTCTGTCTTTCAAGGTTCTAGCACTAGAGAACTTGATTTTGCCACCTCTTGCGGCCTTTAATAAGGTTTGTTCTGGTTGTTTACTGTATGTCACAAACCCCTGCAAAGCTCAGTGGCTTAAAAACACATATTTATTATGATCTGTCATGGTTCTGTGAGTCGTCTGGACTCAACCTAGTGGTTCTTGCTTAGGCTCTGTCAGGTTGCAGTCTGAGGGTCTGCAGTCATCTGAAGGTTCAGTGGGTTGGACATGCAGACAGCTCACTCACAGGGCTGAACACTGATGCTGGTTGCTTTCTGCAAGCTCAGCTGGGCTGTTGACCAGAGTGCCTTCATGTGATTTCTTCATGTGGCTTGAGCTTCTCAAAGCATGACGGCTGACTTTCAAGAGGTAACATTCTGAGCATTCAAAGAGGCCCAGGCATAACTTGAAAGACTGCTTATAACGAAGCCTTGGAAGTCATGAAGGGTCACTTGCACTGTAGACTCTAGGTTAAGAGAGAATCAAATGGACAGCCCAGGTTCTAGGGGAGAGGGCCACATAAGGGCAACAAGACCTAGTGACATGGATTATTTGACAAGCCTATTTGGAAACCAGCTACCACAAGACCCTCCAATAAAATGAGGTGCCTGCTTTGATTCTGACCTGAGGAGAAAGAGAGAGACCTCAGGTAGGAAGAACTGAGAGAGACTCTGTCTAAAGCCTGCCATCCAAATCGTCTGGGATTAAAATAACCTGCAGCCTTTCAGGGTTGGAAAAGCTTGTCCCCAAGCCAAGACAGTTAGATGTAGCTAGGATGTGGGAAAGAGGATAATATTGGGGTGCAGGATGACCCGGACTGTCTCCTCCACAACTTCATGAAGATGCAACTCCAGCCAGGTCTTGTCCAACTGGTTGCAGTTCCACATTCTCTTCCTGGAGCAATAAAGCTGGCCCTCAGCATACTGCTTTACGAGAGTCAGATGTGAGGTGCCTCCCCTTCCTAGCCTACGCTTCACACTTGCTAAGGCCGAGAGTAAGGTGGCACCTGAATACTGGGGTGGGGAGGGATGGGAAAAGAACCTATATCTAGTGCCCAGAGGCCAATCCCCACCCCCCTACTCCGCCCATCTCAGTTGAAAGTTAAGACTTGACCAGATCTTTAAGGCAAGGAGCAAATAGACTAGAAATCCAGAGCTTTTAAAAGAGCTCTCCTGGCAAAGAAACCCAAGTGCCCCCCGCACTTGGCCTGTGATTGCTTAAGCCTGGATGAACATGGGGAGAGATTGTTACTTTAGCTTGTCTTTCCTTTAATCCTAGAGCCCAGGCACGTATTCTAACATGGTTATTGATTGTTTGCAATTTTCTCTTCTGCGAATTTGTTCTTCATGTCTTTTTTTTTTTTTTAAAGATTTATTTATTTTAGGGAGAGAGAGTGCATGAGCAGGAGGAGGGGCAGAAGGAGAGAGAGGGGAAGAAGACTCCTCCTCTGAGCAGGGAACCTGATGCAGGAGTTGATCCCACAACCCATGAGATCATGACCTGAGCTGAAACCAAGAGTTGGGTGCTTAACTGACTGAGCCACCCAGGCATCCCTTCTTATCTTGTATTTATGTTTCTATTGGATATTTGTCTTTCCATTGTAAATTTCAGGTAAGTTTTATCATGTTAGAGGTATTAGCCCTTTATCACATATCTCTTTTATAAGTAGTTTCCCAATCTGTCCTTCATCTATTGACTATAATAATCATAATTTTCTATTAAATATATAGTAATTAAATATATCAGTGTTTTAAAATAACTTTTGGGTTCTTACCTTTATTTTAAAGTTATCCCTAATACTTCCTGGCCACCCTCATGTTCCTCAGTTTGGGAGCCACCAACGGGTTTTTGCATCAGCTGGGAATCCTCCCAGACCCCAGTGCCACATCAGGTCCAAGTTGCTGCTCACTAAATGCTAGTGGAAATTAAAAAAAAAAAAAAAAAAAAAGGAAAACTAAAAGATGCTGGTTTGAGCCAATCAGTGTCAGAACTGGGACACAATTATTTTTTGCTTCTGCCTAGGCTTTTGGTAGCAGCTAGAATCAAAGGGAGAATCCCAAAGGGTAGGCATGGGTCAGCGTGAGATAGCAGGCATTGTTGTGTTGTCATCCTTTTTTTTTTGTGGTGCCATTGATAAAGTTTTATTTATTTGTTTTATTTTTTATTTTTTTATTATTATTTCAGTTAGCCAACATATAGTATATCATTCGTTTTCGATGTAGTGTTCAATGATTCATTAGTCGTGTATAACACCTAGTGCTCATCACAACCACAACTTAGCTTGGCAGAATACAGAGAGTGAGTCCTTTGGCTAATGCAGAGGTCTGAGCTGAGAGGATCCCAGGGTTTGACTCCACTTCCTTCTTGGTCCAGTTGTTCTTCTCACTCTGTCATTCCATTTCACCCTCGCTCCCTTTCCTTCACTTCCTTGTCTCATCCCCTGTTCTTCCTGCTGCATCTCTTTCCTTGAGCTGAAGACTCATGAGCCCTGGATTCAGGGGTGGTCTGAGATCAGGCCAGCTTTGGGACTGCCCTAGAATGGAGCCCAGCTCCCATTTTGTCTCTCAAAGACCCTGGCCCCTTCTTCTGCAGGCAGCATGCCCTCTTCCTGTCACGAAGTTTGGGGACAATAAGGATATTGGCTGCCCCTCACACCCTTTTCCTCCGAGGAAGGCATTTCTTCTATGAAGAGTTGGAGCCTCCCTCAGAGAACAAAATTTTGATTCCATCCATCTTCCTAACCCTTCCTCCCAGTGAGCTACCTGCCACAACCCGCCCCCCCCCCGCCATTGCAGTCTGACTTTCATCTCAGGCACCTGGAAGACAGGGTCGTATTCAGAGCAGTGGCCTATAGAGGAAATAAATTGTATTTATTATAATCGCTAAGCATATTTTCCCAAGATGGATAAAATAGTCATTACCTAACCATACCATCAGTGTAGTTTACTTCACCATTTATTAGGCTGCTGCTTATATTAAGACCTGTGCTAGGTGCTAAAGAGCTTAATCTGTCTTTAGGCAAAGACAAGGCTTAAAGTCTAGTGTGAGAGGAAGACAATTTCAAAAAGCAAAATAGCTTAAGGCAGAATATAATTTGTGTGCAAATAGAAGCACTAAATATTATGGGAACAGAAGTACAGAGAGATTAACCATAACTAAGGAAATAATACTGCTATGAGTAATAGTAATAGTAATATTATGAGGAGTCAGTATTTGTTGAGTACTTATCATGTGCCATGCATTGTGCAAAGCACTTTAAATATATTTTCTTAATTTTTGCAACCAGTGTGTATAATGTAGGTGTTTTTATGTTTCCTATTTCATGAAGGTAAAATAAAAACAAAACAAAAACAAATAAACCAAAAAAAAAAAAAAAAAAGTAAAGTGAGTTGCTTAATTCACTCAGGAAGCAAGGATTAAACCCAAGAGTAACTTACACTGACCCTGGGCCCTGAAACTGTTTTCTCAGGAAGGCAGCTTTTGATTTGCACATTAAAGATGGAGAGGATTTGGACATACAGGTTTTAACAGCATAGGGAAATGAAAAAGCAGAAACAAATGCCCGGAAGATGTTAAATACAAAATATGCTCGGCTGTGGTCCAAATTATAATGACCCCTGAAGCTACAAGACATAAACAGTACTGGCCTAGGAACAGCAAGATAAACTGACAAAATAGAAGAGACTCTTAGATATATGCGATATTGGTTTTGGAAAATCATGGCATTTTAATTAGTGAACAATGATGGACTATTCTAAAATAAATGAGGTTAGGCCATTTTTGAAGGCCAAATAAAGTTTTATCTCAACCTCAGAGGTTATTTAATTATATGTATAAAGAATAAAAGGACTAAATAAAAATCTACACAGAATAAACAAAATCTATAAAATATTTTAATAATTTGGTGGTGGGCAAGGCTTTTTTGATCTAAACCCAGAACTTATCAAAAGCTGCAAGGATAAACATCTACATAGTTGACTACATCTAATTTAAACTATTTGGACAATGAAAATTACTGAAAACAAAGTCAATTATTTTAAAGAAAATATTTGCCACAAAAATATTATGCACAGGATTAACATTTCTAATATACAATGAGTTTTTATAAATTAGTAAAAAGTAGACCTTGACAGAATAAAAGGTAGAAGATGAACTGGTTATTCAAGCAAAAGAACTACAAATGGCTAATACATATTTGAAAAAAAGCCAACTCTACTAGTAATCAGGAAAATGCAAATTAAAACAAAATGCAAATTAATCAGGAAAATGCAAAAAAGTCCATGGTGTGGTACCATGGATTTCTTATTGCATGGATGGTATTAAGAACAAATCCAAAAAGGTCTGACTGAACCCAGTGATGAAGATAGTATGGGAGGAAGAGATGTGTTTTATTGTCTATCCTGCACTCCCTTTGTTTGGGAAATTGCCCTCCTCTGCATTCAAACCCCTGGGATCATCATGTTTTCATAGGGCCTTGTCAATCCTAGAAAGCAGGCAAATTCATAGGGGTAGACCATAAGTTTTTTTTTTTTTTGAAAGATTTATTTATTTATTTGAGAGAGAGAGAGAGCACACGAGTGGGAGGGGCAGAAAGAGAGGGAGAGAGAATCTCAAGCAGATGCTGCGCTGAGCGTGGAGCAGGACACTGGACTCGATCTCAGGACCCTGAGATCATGACCTGAGCCAAAACAAAGAGTCAGATGCTCAATGAACTGGGCCACCCAGGTGCCCCGCTGTGGTTCTTTTATAGCCACACCCACCTCCTTCTCAACCCAACCCCCTCTTTAACTCATGGGCACCACTAATCTGTTCTCTATTTGTGTAACTGTTATTTCGAGATTGTTACATTGGTGGAATCATACAGTATAGAACCTTTGGGGATTGTTTTTTAATTCAGCATAATTCCCTGGACACTCATCCAGGTTCTTGTGTAACAATAGTTCATTCATTTTTGTTGCTGTATGGCGTTGGTGGTGTGGATGTACCACAGTTTAACAATTCACCCTTTGAGGGAATAGAGTGGTTTCCAGTTTGGGGCTCTAATGAATAAAGCTGCCATAAACATTCATGTAAAGGCTTTTGTTTTCTTTGGGTTTTCATTTTCTTTGGGATAAATGCCCAGCAGCATGATTGTTGTATAGTAGCCATGTCTTTATTTATTTTTTAAACTCCCAAACTGTATTCCAGAGTGTGTGTATCATTTTATACATGCCCACCATGAGTGGTCCAGTTTTTTCATATCCTCACCAGCATTTGGTGTTGTCAACTGTTTTTTATTTTAGTCCTTCTGATAGTGTCTAATGACATACTATGAGTTTAATTTGCATTTCTCTAATGGCTAACAATGTTGGACAGCCTTTCATGTGTTTGACTTCTTGTGGATTTCATTATCAGATTTTAGCATTCCATTTTCATTTATAGAAATTTTAAGTATATGTCTTTGTGTATCTCCTTCCGTGGTCACTCTAGGTATATCTATCTATCTATCTGTCTGTCTATCTATCTATCTATCTATCCATCATGGTCTTCTTATTTCATCGTTTTACCAACTGGAATAAAATTGAAACACTTCACCTTTTTTATGACTTTTTATTCTTCGCTTCTTTATAATTGTCTTAAACATTTCTTCTCTTGACATTTAGAGCCACATCAGAGAGTGTAATGATTTTTGCTTCAGTGGTCAAGCATCGTGTATTTACCTGTATTTTTTGCTTACCATGTTATTTTTTTTCTTAATCTTCAATATTCATTATTTTATCATTTCCTTTATGTTCAGAGAATTCCTTTAGCCATTCTCTTATGTAGGTCTGCTGGTGAAAATTCTCTTAATTTTCCTTCATTGGTGAATATCATGATTTTCTCTTCATTCCAGAAAGATATTTTCAGTGGGTATAGGAATTTGTGATGGTTCCTTTCTTTCTGCACTTGAAAAATTGTGCCACTTTCTGTAGCCTCCATAGTTTCTGAAGATAAATCCACTGTCACTGGAGCTGATTTTCCTCTATAGGTAAGGTGTCATATCTCCTGCTGCTTTCAAGTTGTTTTCTTCATCTTCAGTTTTCAGAAGTTTGACTATGATGTGTCTTGTTGTGGATTTTTGAGTTTATTCTATTTGGGGTTTTCTCAGCCTCCAGAATCTGTAGTTGTATGTCTTTTACCAAATTTAGGAGTTTTTCAGCCATTATTTTTTCTAGTATTTTTTCAGGACTGCCCTCCTCTTTCCATCAGGAATTATGATAACAGGAATGTTAGATCTTTTGTTATAGTCCCACAGGTCCCTGCAGTTCTGCTTATTTTTAAATTTCAGTCAGTTTTCTCTCTGTTGTTCAGACTGGGTAAGCTTTACTGTTCTATCTTCCATTGCAGTTCACCAATTGTTGGCTCTGATCCCTCTGTTCTGTTGAGCCCACCCATTCATTGAGTTTTTAATTTCAGTTACTGTATTTTTCTGTTCCAAATTTCTACTTGGTGATTCTTTATATCTTCTATTTCTTCTCTAAGACTTTTTGTTTCCTTCATTTTCTCTGAAGCTTGTTCATAATTGCTCACTGAAGCATTTTATTTCATTTTTTTAAAAAAAAATTGTTTGTCTGAGAGAGAGAGCAAGTGAGCATGAGTGGGGAAAGAGGCAGAGAGAGAGAAAGAATCTTCAAGCAGACTCTACACTGAGCATGGAGCCTGACAAGGGGCTCAGTCTCAGGGCCCCAAGATCATGACCTGAGCCGAAATCAAGAGCCAGATGCTCAACTGACTGAGCCACCCAGGCACCCCTCTCTGAAGCATTTTATGATGGCTGTTTTACAATCTTTGTATAATTTTAGTACCTCTGCCATCTTGGTGTTGATTGCCTTTTTTCGTTCACTTTGGGATGTTCCTGGTTCTTGATATGACAAGTGACTTTTAGTTGAAACCTGGACATTTTGGGTATTATGTTGAGACCATTCATCTTAGTTAAACTTGCTGTTTTAGGTTGGATTTGTCTGACATTGTTCCAGCAGGGCAAGGGAGTGCATTGTGTAGTTGTTGCCCAGTTGGGGTGGAAGTCCAAGTTTTCCCCTCAGCCTTTGTTAGCACCCAAGGTGGGGGTGGTGGGATGCTGCATGACTGCCATGTGAGGCTGGGGTTCTGGCTCCTTACCAGGACTTGGATCATTTCTTCCTGGCTGTGAGGGTAGGAATGCCTCCTGAATGTTCCCTGAACATCCTCCAGGCAAAAGTGGTAAAAGTCCTGACCCTCCATTTGGCCTCCCAGTGGGAAGTGAGAGTGATGTTTCTTTACTGCCAGTTGAGGGGTGCAAGTCCATGCTTTCCACAAGATCTGACACCATAGGTGGGATTGGGGGGTCACTGCTAGCTTCCTACATAGCCTTTTCTAATAACTGGTGGGCGGTGGTCATGGGGGGATAGGGGCACCTCTTGTATAGCCTGGCAAGTGTGGAAATCTAGACTGTCTACCTTCCTTGGTGAGGGTTGGGTTTTTTCTGTAGTGTTTGGTGGGAGTAGAATAGTAGTTGACTAATACCTTCTTCCTTTGCCAGTCTTCCCCTTTCCTATTCCTTTCACTAGAAAATGCAGGCTTGGTGGGGCTTGTCTGTGCTTGTTGGGAATTCTGAGAATTTTGGGGTTGCTGACTCTTTCAACTTTAAATCTGTAGTATGCAAAGCAAAAAGAGAATGCCAAGAACTCCACTGCATTATTCTTTGGATCCTGAGGTCCCTAATCCATGGCTTCTTTTCCCCAACTTTCAGAGTCTTCTCATGCTTGTTTTGTATATAATGTCCACAGTTTTTAGCTGTGCTTAGCAAGAGGATTAGGGAACATATGTCAGTGTCTTACTTTGTGTACATCAACTTTATAATGCCTTCTGACATCTTCAAAGCAGGATCCCTCTCATTAGTCCTCTATATACATTTCTTAAATACTATTAGCCTTTCCCCCCATGTTATCTCAAATATCATTTTATCATGTTTCAAAAGAAAAACAAAATTGGAATTTTAATTGGAATTGAATTAAATATAGTTATTATATATTTTATATTAATTATGGGAGAAACCATGTTTTTATCACATTAAGTCTTACATCCAAAAATATAGTTTCACTTATTCCTATAATACTTTATGTCCTTTATAATCTAATAGTTTTTGTATTATAGATGTAATGCTTTTTATTTTCAGATTTTTCCTAAGAAACTTATTTCATCTAGTTGCTACTTTGAATTGATTACTTTTCCTCCATATATGCCTAGTATAAAAAGACACTATTGACTGTGTACCAGGCCTATACTTAGTCACCTGATCAACTACCCTTATTAATTTCATTCATTTTTTGCTAAAGTTTTCTGGATTTTCCAGGCATACAGTCGTATTATCAGCAGACACAATTTTTATCCTTTTCTTCTAATATTAAAATGATTTTATAAATTATGAAAAATAATTTTACCCTTTTCTCCTAATTTTCAAAGCGATGTATATTGCTTCATTTATCTAGTGACCAAACAGAAACAACAACAAAAAAAGTGCCTATCAGTATAGGAATGGTTGAATAAATGTTGGCTTGTTCACAAAATTGAATGCTCACTGACTGTGGAAATAACTTAACTTGGAGAGATTTCAACTCTGAAGGGTGAAGTGAGAAAAGCAGAATACAGTAATGTGATCCTATTTTCTAATACAACAGAAAAACTGTCTGTATGCAGTGGAATATATAATCTATATATACATGATTTAATAGAGGGAAAGCTATGAAAAGATATCCACTGGTTTATATTGACTGTGGTAGATGAGAGGAAAAGGAGAAATAAGCAAAAACAAACAAAAAGATTGCATTCAGATGTTATTCACCATAGAAACAGCACATACAACATGCTCCCATTCACGATAAATTACACAGAGCTGCATAAAGAGACACGTGAAGAGGTGGCCAAAGCACTGTTAGTGATACTTATGTTTTCAGGTGGGATTTCAAAAGATTTCATTTTCATTTTTACCTCTTATGAATTATTCAAAATGTTTATGACAAGAATATATTATATGATCATAAAAACACAGGATAATTTTTTTCCATAATGGAAATAGGCAAAAAAAAAAAGGGCAAAATATAATAGGGTAATTCCAGTGCAAGTATCAGCTTGGGACTTTTGCAAATCTGTGCTATGTTGGTTAAATGTCTTTGATGGGAAACACCAACAACTGCAAGACTAATGAGAAAAACCAGAGAATTAATTAGAATATTCTGAGTTAAAGGGGGGAAAGCTTTACATTAGTCGTTTGGAAGGATAAGGGCGTATGCAGCTCCCAAAGTCTAGGAAGTGGGAATTAATGAACAATGTCCCAGTACCTCAAGATGAATCATCTCTGAGAGTTTTCTTTCTTGGGGTCACTCGTGGGCAAGATTCAAAGTCTTAAGAGGGAATGTCCAACTCTCCAAGTTGGGATCACAGGCTCAACACTTGGTCAGAGGACGCTGGACTTTGTTGGTTCAGTCCTGCCAAGATTAAATGCAACAGGGGAGGGGGATTATTTCCTAAAAGAGATTGGGGTGCATTAAGCAAAAGAAATGGGTAGACAGTTTGGAAAGTTTAAAACAAACAAACACCAAATGTCCATGCACAGGCTTCTGGAAGCTGAGAGTCCTCGAGAGCCGGACCCTCTGAGGGGACACCCACTGCTAAGGCTGTGTCCATTGGACTTTCCCTTCCTTCCCACAGGCACTAGGGGCTCAGCCTGCTTTCCTCTCTGCCATGTCCATTCACAGGACTCCTTTTCCTTCAGGGCTCACAGACACTGCCGTGACTTTTCCTTCACACCAGTCTTATCTGTTGGAATTCAGGTGCACTTCTTTAAGTGGACACATGAGACAGTTATAATCAACGCAGAATAAACAGCTGAAGATGCATTATAAACTGTCTCCGTAGAAGGGATAAATGACCCGAGGAAAGTCAGATTAAAAGAAGTTACCGCTATGAAGAATTAAACTTTCTTGGACCACTATGGTACCTCAGGGAAAACAGGAATATGACTGGTGGGAAAAAATAGCCCTTATTCCACTCTGGCAGGGGGCACGTTGTCTATTGAGATGAGGACCACCCAATCAAGAAAAGTCAAGGTGACTTTAAGAGAAGAACATTTTCTTCCTGACAGCGAGTTGCCCACCAGTAGGGATACTGGTTAGCATCTGTAGGGGGCACTCTGCCTTGAGGTACCTTTCTGTGTGTGGTCCCTGAATACCAGTGCTCAGCGGCTTAAAGCAACCATCATTGACTCTTTCTCTTAGGCGTGGTTCGGCTGGGGGAACTCGGCTTCTCTGTTCTCTGTGGGAGAGGACAAGCCTATCCAAGCAAGTGCCTTTCGAGTTTCTGTTTGCATCCCATCTGCTAAAACCTCATTGGTCAAAGCAGGTCATGTGCTGAGCTGCGCATTAAGGGCTGGAAGTTCTCATTTCTGTAGCCGTTGTGGTTGGGATGGGGAAGTGAACGTTTTTGAACAAGTGATATCACCCCAGTTCCTACAGGATCTTGTCTGGATGTGCAGGGCAATAACCAGAGCAGTCAGACTTGGGCAGATGTACTGGGGACTGGCTTCTTTTTCAGCAGGCCAACAACTGAGTAAAAACCAAAACTAAAACCGAAACCGAAACCAAACTGTTGAGAGAGAAGAGAAAAGTGGAAAGAGAGAAGGGAGAAATCTGGAACTATTTGGAACTATATTGTTTTGGAATGACAATACCAAATACATGACTAGAATTTTCTGTATCGTTTTCAGCATTTTCCACATTTTCCACATTTTCTACAATAGATATATAACATTTTCATAATCAGAAATAACACACACGTGCACACACACTCATGAAAGAAAGAAAATGTCCTCCGGGGAGTCTTTCTTCTCAGCTCATGGAAGCAAGAACAACACAGCATTGATGGAGGGGCTGGGAGAGCATTTTGGGTTTTTTAAAAAATCTCTGTAGCTTTTAAAGGGAAAGTGAATGCTGCAAAACACCCATTTCTTCTGAGCTAGCTAAATTTTGCACTCAGGGCAGAGGCTAAAGATTACATTTATAAAGCATTGATATTTTTCAGAGGGCGAGAGATAGAAAACCTTTTAAGGAATTAATGTCCATTCTTAATTTTGTTAAGAGGGTGATTTATTGGGACAAGGATGCTGCCTTTCTTCTCCTAAACTTCCCTTTGTTTCCTCATCTGCACAATGAAGGGACCGAATGCAGTGGTCTCTAAGGTTCCTTTAGGATCTCACTTACGGTCATTCTGATATTATTCCTGTAGCTCAGTTATTTACCATTTGAAAATGCATGCTCTGAAGTGAAGGGTCAAATTCTTTACTCTGCCTCACACTGACATTTTTATAGTGGCTAGCACAGAAGTAATGTGTGCAGTTCTTTTGTTATTGTCTTCCACTTATACAAATATTAATGTGTATTATAGAAATTAAAAAATATAGTGGAAAGAAAATAAAAATCACCTATAATCCCACTAGTATTAACTTTTCACAGTGTGTTTCTAGTATTTTTCAGCGCATATATGTTGCAATTTATCTTTAAAGAATATTGGTCTAATTTTTAATTTTTTTATTATGACATATCCCTATGCAATTAAATTATCTTCCAAGCAGTTATCTGTAATAGCTAGGTGATATTTAATAAGCTAAAAAATTTATTTATAAACTATATGTCCAATAACCTATATTTTGACCTTTATGTTCTTTCAGTATGGGTTAGGGGTTGAATTCATTGGGGCGTCTGGGTGGCTTAGTCGGTTGAGCAACCCCCTCTTGATTTCGTCTTGGGTGGTGATCTCCAGGTCGTGAGATCGAGCCGGCCTCCTCCAGTCCTCGAGGTCCGCTTGGGTTCTCTCTCTCCCTGTCTCTCTGCCTCTGCCCCTGCTTGTGTGCATGCTCTCTAAATACATACATATATACATAAATACATGAATAAAATCTTAAAAAACATCTTTGAGATTTGACAGCCTGAGTTTGAAATCCTCGGTCTATTACTTACTGAATGTGTGGCTCGATAAAGGTCTTAACTTCCTTAAGCTTCATTTTCCTGGTCTACAAAATGGAAATCAAGTCTGCACTGTCTATACACAGTTTATAAGAAAAGTAAACTATCTGTCTCTCTAGGTTTTTTGTGAAGATAAAATGATGGTTGTACAGCAGGGTAATATTTCAAGTCATAATCATATGCCTACCCTCCATCCTGCCTTCCACCCTCATTGAGCGTCTCGACTGTCATGCCACAGTCATCCCTCCCACCTCAGAATGATTGACAACCTCACTCATTGAGGCACCAGAAAACAAAGACAGCAAATACTTGAAAATTAAAGTTCCAGTATTCCCAGTCTAACTAAAAGAAAGACAAATCTGTATATATATTGTAAAGTAATTGCCCCTGCCTCCAAACTGGGTGACTCTAACAAGGGGGAGGGGCCATCTGAGTGTCCCTGCATGTCCAGCACACTACTTTGCAGAGTAGCCTTAGGGACCACCTGTCTTCTGCATTGCTGTAAAATGAGGATAAACAATAGATGGTGCACAGCAAAGCACCCACAGGCCAGCCTTCTAGTAGTGACTCTTTGAGCCTGAGACTAGCCCCTGGTTAGCTCTCCTGCCCTGTGATCCATCCAGTGTGAACAAGAGTCTGTTTGGCAAACAAGAACACTCATGATCCTCCAGGCCCTCTACTCCTAGAGGGCTGGTGGTGACATAAAGGGCAGGCTTAGGACTACGTTCAAATAGTCCAGCTCTCACGCTCCCCAGGCCACTGCACCCTGCCTCGCCGTGCCTGGCACAGCGCCTCCTAGGGGTAAGAGCTCAGTGCACCTGAGCTAGTCTCAGGATTTCCAATTTTTCAGAGTCAATACTGAACATCTCTGATGTGCATTTTTAAATATCTTATTGTTTCCTTAAGAAAATTTCTTAAAGGTGCAATTATCCTTTTAAGAGTGGACATTTTTAAGACTTTTAATAAATATAGAGGAAGCTGCCCTCAGAACGATGTAACAAATTTACCCTTTAATGAGATGATATGCTTTCCTATGTTTTTGCCAAAATCAGTAAAACTAAATAGCTAAGTTCTGGTTTTCTGATTCTAAAAGTAATATATACATGCTTGTTGCAAAATCATCTGTAAATTCTGAAAAAGCAAGTATGTTTTTTTGACAATATTAGCTCTGTGCTATTATTTTTAAGGCATGCTAGCATTAATGGTATGGCTGTGTTTTATTTAGCCAGTCCTTTATTAATAGGCTTTTAGGTGAATATCTTATTTTGCTACTTGCTAACTTTTACAGTGAGTCTCTTGAACATATATCTTTGTGAATATTTCTAAATATGTACTAATGTAATATCCTTATCCATTCTAATACCTCTCAATTTGATATTTTTAGTTTCTTCTAGGTAATCAATCATATTTGAAAACCATGATGATTTTGACCCTTCCATTTTACTAGCAGATTTTTTTTTTCTTTGTGGCATTAACTAAAAGTTCTAGAAGTTCTAGAAAAATACAAAATAATTACAGTGATGCTAGGTTTCCTCTTTTTTTCTGATTTTAATGAAAATGCTTCAAGGTATGGGCAATATTTTCTCTTGACATCAGGTAGCTATTTTTAAATTGTACTAAATAAGTAGCTTTCTGTTCTGATTTTTTTTTAATTTTTTTATTGTTATGTTAATCACCATATATTGTTCTGAATTTTTTTTAGATTTTTTAAAATTAGAAGCGGATGTTGAAATTTATCAAATGCTTTCTAGCAATTCTTGAGATATTCATGCATTTTTTTCCTGCTTTTACCTATAATGTGGTGAATTAAATAAATATATTTCTAATGTTGAACTCCTTTTACATTTCCAGAATAAACCACGTATGACTTCTTTGAATTTATTTTATAGCACATGCCAGGATTCAGTTTCCTGTATTTTATTTTTGATGTCTCAGCAACTCCACCACCACCACCACCACTATCATTATCATCACCCTGCATTAGCAGGCATCGTCAGCCATACACTGAATGCATACAATATTTTCAAACTTATTTACATCACTTCTTTTTTTTTTCAGTTCAACTTTTTTTTTCTTTTTTTTTTAATTTTTTATTGTTATGTTAATCACCATATATTACATCATTAGTTTTTGGTGCAGTGTTCCATGATTCATTGTTTGTTCATAACACCCAGTGCTCCATGCAGAACGTGCCCTCCTCAATACCCATCACCAGGCTAAACCCCCCACCCCCCTCCCCTCTAGAACTGTCAGTTTGTTTCTCAGAGTCCATAGTCTCTCAGAGTCCATAGTCTCATAGTCCAATCATCTCCCCCTCTGATTTCCCCCCTTTCATTCTTCCCCTTCTGCTTCTTTTTTTTAACAGATAATGTATTATTTGTTTCAGAGGTACAGGTCTGTGATTCAACAGTCTTACACAATTCACAGCGCTCACCATAGCACATACCCTCCCCAATGTCCATCACCCAGCCACCATACCTCCCACCCCCCACCACTCCAGCAGCCCTCAGTTTGTTTCCTGAGATTAAGAATTCCTCATATCAGTGAGGTCATATGATACATGTCTTTCTCTGATTGACTTATTTCACTCAGCATAATACCCTCCAGTTCCATCCATGTTGTTGCAAATGGCAAGATTTATTTCCTTTTGATGGCTGCATAATATTCCATTGTGTGGTGTGAGTGTGTGTGTGTGTGTGTGTGTGTGTGTGTGTGTGTGTGTGTATCACATCTTCTTTATCCATTCATCTGTTGATGGACATCTTGGCTCTTTCCATAGTTTGGCTATTGTGGACATTGCTGCTATAAACATCGGGGTGCATGTACCCCTTTAGATCCCTACATTTGTATCTTTGGGGTAAATACCCAGTAGTGCAATTGCTGGGTTGTAGGGTAGCTCTATTTTCAACTTTTTGAGGAACCTCCATACTGTTTTCCAGAGTGGCTGCACCAGCTTGCATTCCCACCAACAGTGTAGGAGGGTTCCCCTTTCTCCGCATCCCCACCAACATCTGTCGTTTCCCGACTTGTTAATTTTAGCCCTTCTGACTGGTGTGAGGTGGCATCTCACTGAGGTTTTGATTTGGATTTCCCTGATGCCGAGCAATGTTGAACACTTTTTCATGTGTCTGTTGGCCATTTGGATGTCTTCTTTGGAAAAATGTCTGTTCATGTCTTCTGCCCATTTCTTGATTGGATCATTTGTTCTTTGGGTGTTGAGTCTGATGAGTTCTTTATAGATTTTGGATACTAGCCTTTTATCTGATATGTCATTTACAAATATCTTCTCCCATTCTGTCAGTTGTCTTTTGGTTTTGTTGACTGTTTCTTTTGCTCTCAAAGTTATTCTTAAGGTAGGTATCATAATCCCACTTTACAGAAAGGATGTAGAATAGTTAAGTATCCAAGTCACAAAAGATTTCTTTAAAATACAGCAAGTATTTACCTATACATCTATTTTCCTCCCAAGCCTACAATTTTAATCATCTTACATGTCTTTAAATTTAGTGGAAAGATTGATCTGTAGATTATTTCTTAGTGCTCTATTTGAGAAATTTTGCTATCAGGGTTATGCTAGTTTAATAAATTGAAATGCTTTCCAATTTTTTAAAATGTTATTAAATATTTTAAATAGCATGGAATTAATCTTTTCTCCATATCTGAGAATATACCTATTTAATTATTCCAAAAAATGTGCATGTCTGTTTCCTTTTATTTTTCCTTGATCAGATTTGTTTGCCTTTATATATTTTGTTGGTCTTGTCAAATTAAAAACCAATATTATGTATCAACTGTGATGTTTCCGCCTATGTCCTTTGTTTCACTTTGAGGGCTTTTCATTTTTTGGCTTCTTGGATCGAATGTTCATTTCATTAGTTCTCTAAGATGATGGTCAATACTATGACCACAGCTCACACTTTGTCTCTCTCCCACTTCCAGAGTCCTGCTGAAATGATCCTATCAATGTAACAAGCAAAACTCTATAAATAGTCAATAAAACACAAAAAAGTGTAATACTTAACACACCAAAAATATGTAAGAAATTCAGCAATAAATGGGGATATGTTACAGTAGAGGGATTCTTTGTGGGTGGGGAGTAGGTGGGAAGAAAAGCGCACTAGGGAATAAGGAGAAGGATTCTGCCCTGTCCCACCTCACCTCCACTAACAAAGCTCATAGAGCGAATCAATTAAACCATGACGTAAATGTTTTCTGAATGAGTCTAAGCTGTCAATAGACCACATTGACTGTAAGTTTGTGCCATGAGTAACCCCTGAGAAAATAGAAATTTAAAAAATATGGCATTATTAGAAAGTTTTAAAGTTCATAGCACCATAAAAAATCTGAGAGCAAGAAAATAATATCCTGTAGTTAAAAAAAAATCATTAAATTAAACTAAAATTTCAGCAGAGGTAGTAGATACTGCATAAAAAAACAAAACAAACAAAAACATAAACCGGATAGCTACAAGTCTAATATGACATGTTACTACTATTCTACCAAAAAAAAAACCCTTTCCCTCTCTGTGGGCCCCCTGAAGATGATATTGCCCAAAAACTAGATTATACTTCACCGCTCTGTCATCAGGCTTGGACACCTGATTTGCTTTGGGAAATGAAATGTGAGTGGAATCGCCACTTCTGAACCAGAGCTTCCAGAGCGTAATGTGGTTCACCATCTCAAGATGGAGATAGCCTTGATGGGGCTGCACCTTCTGCCCTGGTCCCTTCCTAAAGATAATATGGAGTTATGGAGTCTGAGCCTAACTGCAATGCCTAAGTAGCATGAGAAAAATAATCTTTTTCTTGTATGTAATAATAATCTTTTCTTGTTATAAGCTCTGAAGTGTTGGGATTGTTATCTGGTTATAAGGGAGCGTAAGCACACTTATTCGGCCAGCTCGATAATTATCCCAGAATTCAGAACAAGAGAGAAAGGTAGAAGTTTAAAGATGAAGGGTGCAAACAACATGGGTGGAACTGGAGGGTGTTATGCTGAGTGAAATAAGTCAATCAGAGAAAGACATGTATCATATGACCTCACCGATATGAGGAATTCTTAATCTCAGGAAACAAACTGAGTGTTGCTGGAGTGGTGGGGGTTGGGAGGGATGGGGTGGCTGGGTGATAGACATTGGGGAGGGTATGTGCTATGGTGAGCGCTGTGAATTGTATAAGACTGTTGAATCACAGATCTGTACTTCTGAAACAAATAATGCAATATATCTTAAGAAAAAAAAAAAGAAGAGGAAGATAGCAGGAGGGGAAGAATGAAGGGGAATAAGTCGGAGGGGGAGATGAACCGTGAGAGACGATGGACTCTGAAAAACAAACTGAGGGTTCTAGAGGGGAGGGGGGTGGGGGGATGGGTTAGCCTGGTGATGGGTATTAAAGAGGGCACATTCTGCATGGAGCACTGGGTGTTATGCACAAACAACGAATCATGGAACACTACATCAAAAACTAATGATGTAATATATGGTGATTAACATAACAATAAAAAATTTTAAAAAGATAAAGGGTGCAAGATGTGGGATAGATCTAGGAAACTCAATGTGCATATAAAAGAGATTCAAAGTATATTGTGATTGGACTAGAAATACATTAAAGGTGCAGATTAATCAGGGCAGAATTGCATTTTTTACAATATGGAATGTTCCGGTTGAGGAATGCATCATATGGATTTGTCCTCTTGCTGTCCTTTGGGTGTGCTTGTGCAGAATTGTTCTTAGAGTTCCTGAACATTTTTCCTTTCCTGAAACCAAAACGGATGTTAATTTTAAACATCTATGTTTTTAAGATTCACCAAAATCAATCTGCAATTTGTAAATTTAGATTTAACCTTTTAGTGGAGTGCCTTCCAAGTTTTATCTTTGAAAGTTCTCTGACTAGGGATGCTTTGGTGGCTCAGTCATTAAGCTTCGCCTCAGGTCATGATCCCAGGGTCCTAGGAGGGGATCGAGCCCCACCCACATCAGGCTCCCTGCTTCTCCCTCTTCCACTCTCCTTGTTTGTGTTCCTGCTCTCGCGTGCTCTCTCTCTCTCTGTCACATAAATAAATAAAATCTTTAAAAAAAAAGAAAAGAAAAGAAGAAAGAAAGTTCTCAGACGTTGGCATGATGTTACGCTCATTGACAAGCTCCTTAGGAGTGGAAATTCCTGGCCTCTCCTCCCTGAGATTCGAGTAGTTGACCCGAGTGGGACCTAGGAGTCAACAGTTTTAATAAAATGTCAGAAAATTTGGATTTTAACTAAATGATTGTCCACACTTAGAAAAATTTTACTTTTAAATGGCTTCCAAATATTTTAGCTGTGGCTCTGTGGTTTTTTTCTTGTTTCTTGTTTTTTTTTCTTTTAAATGAAAAACAAACAAACAACCCTTAGCAACATTAGTATCAGAATCCTCCTTGCCTTCTCATACAAAAAAAGTCAAACAGCTTTTAAATCACTAAAAAATTAAGACCCTAATTTCTTGTTTACCACTGGTCTTCGCTATTTAAAACAATGTGTGATACAATTCAATCTTGCTGGGTGAGTACCTAGATGCCTTAATAAATGAAAATTATCATCTTCCAAGGTAATTTTAGAAATTTGTGGCTTGACACAATTTATCTCCATACTCTCTTAATGGTCCCCTCCTCCTAAATATTCAGAAACTATAAACCCTTCTTTTCTGAATTTGAAATATACATGCCATGACAACTTCAGAGCCTTGCTCTTCCCTGAATGATTTTTTACTCCTTGCTTCTAAGTAAGAAAAGGTAAAACTCATATAATTAATCACAATTGAAAAATCAGCTCTTTTACTTTCTGTAGGTGTAATATAATAAATGTTAAAAAATAAGTTGCTTAAAAATATAAGCCAAGTCATAGTACAATTTGTGAGGATAATATCTCTGAAGCTTTTATTTCTATTATTTGAAAACATATTGCACACCATCATCTTTCAGTTGAAAAGGAAAAAATATAACACTTCATTAAAAAAATAAAAACACAATGTTCCTACCTAACACATTGCAGAGAAAGACATGAAAAACTTAACCTCAAATACTTGTTCAAAATTAGTATCTGTCATCGACACATACCTCTTTGCTCCTCATCATAATCCTTATCATAACTTCACAATTTTATCTGTGGTTTAATTTCCTAAGTGAATTTCTGGATTCTTTTCCTCAAGAACAAAAATTGTTAATATGTATTTCAGCTACGTCACAAACAGGATATAGAATAATATGTAGTAACTATATAAGTTCTATAGTGTAAATCATATTTGGTGAACAACAGAGTACTCAGATAATAAATAAACTTTACCCCAAATAATTCACTATTATTTTTTCTATGGATTTTTTTACATAATTGAGATCATGCTGTATGTATAATTTCACATCCTGCTGTTTACTTGATAGCTTAACTTAAGAATAACTCATATTAATAAAAAAATAAACATAATTTGGGGAATAACAAATATGCTGATTGAAATTAAAGTGGATGTTTTGATTATTTCTTATCTGTACATTAATTAAAGATCAAATATCAGGGTCACTTGTTTTTTTGTTTTTAAGATTTTATTTATTTATTTGTTAGAGGAGAGCACACAGCAGGGGGAGTGGCAGGCAGAGGAAGAAGCAGGCTCGCCATTGAGCAAGGAGCCCCATGCAGGACTCAATCCCAGAACGCTGGGGTCATGACATGAGCTGAAGGCAGATGCTTAACCAACTGAACCACCCAGGCGTCCCTGGGCCAATTGCTTTTTGAAGCTGCTCTTGGTATAGTGATTAAAACAAACGGTGGCCGTGTTTGCCTTAACTATTGCTATAAAATGCTGTGCAACCACATACTCAGGAGTTTGCAACAAGCATTTAAAGGCTTAAACTCAGAACGGATACACTGTCATTTCTGCCCATATCCTTACTGAAAACAGGCAACATGGTTAAGTTCAACATCAATGGGTAGATAGTAGACTTTCCCCACAGAAGCTGGGATGGGGAGAGCAAGAAAGAATATTTTCTGAACTCTACAAGTGGCAAATGTGGCACGTTTATCCGTGTATTCATTTTGATAGAGGATGCTCCGAGTTCATGTAAAAAATGGCTTATAATTATTAAGGAGTGAATTTAAAAGAAGAGGTACTAAACATCCCTAATTTATAATACTTGAAATTATTTGATTTGCCAAAAAGATTGTGTTGCATTCCTAGTATCCTGCAGAAAACTTGTAGTGCAGATTCCATAAAAATCATAATGCATGAGAAATTACAGTGTGTCTTCAGAATTGAAGGTTAATAACAGTTACAAATATTCTTACAGTTCAGCTCTCTCCATGCTCTGATCAGTGGGGTGTCACTGTGCTGGAAATCAGACTCTTGCTTTGATATGATGTTGAATAGAGGAAACTGCATCTGAGAAGAAAACTGGAAGTGTGAGGAAATTTCTAGGAAAACTAGTGTTCTTTTATGGTAAAGGTTTATGGTTGTGAAGATGAGGTGGGCTAGGATGAGTTGATCTAGGATGGTAGGTGCGGTAAACTGAAGAATATTCCCCAAATATATTTAGATCCTTATCCATGGAACCTGTGGATGTTATCTAATTTGGCAAAAGGACTTTAGAGATATGATTAAATTAAAGCTTTTAAAATGGGAAGATTGTCCTGGATTATCGGGGTGTGCCCTAAATGTAATTCCAAGTGTCTTATGAGAGGGAGGCAGAAGTGGATATATAATTACTTACTACAGAAGAGGAGGCAATGTGATTATGGGAGCAGGGTTTGGAGCAATTCAATTTGCAGATGGTGGAGGGTTAGCCAAGGAATATAGATGGCCAACCGAAGCTGTGAAAGGCAAAGAAACAGATTCTCCCCTAGATGCTCTAGAGGGCACGTGGCCCTGCTGATACTCTGATTTCAGCCCAGTGAAACCCATTTCACCCTTCTGGTCTTCAGAACTGTAAGAGAATATGTTTATGTTGTTTTAAACCACCAAGTTTGCAGTGATTTGTTACGGCGGCCATAGGAAACTAGTACAGATGGTACCAGAGAAAGTTTATAAGTTTCTAAATTGACCTACAGACTGGGGCACCCTGTTCTGCAAAAAAAATCATCACAAAATTTTGCTCAATGTGCAATACTCCATTAAACGAATTCCTGTTGGCACTAATTGTGCCTGACCTAAATGAGATAAAACTAAAGGAACTAAAGTCCTACTCACTTGAGGAAGTTGTTTGTGTTGAAAGATAGGAATGGAAGGCCTTCAGCTTCTTATGGGTTGAATTGTCTCCACCCAAAAGGTGTTGAAGTCCAAAGCCTTGGGACCTGTGAATAGGACAGTGTTTGGAAATAGGGTCATGGCAAGATGATCAGGCTCAGATGAGGTCATAAAGGCGGGTTCTAATCCAGTATGACTCCTCATAAGAAGGGGAAATTTGAACACAGAGACGGACATGCACATGGGGGAGAAAGCACGTGACGGTGGATGCAGAGATCATGGTGATGTCACAGATGTCAAGGAACACAAAAGCTTGCCAGCAAAGCCCCAGAAGCAAGGAGAGAGGCGGCAGCAGATTTTCCCTCACAGCCCCTCAAAAGAATAGGCTCTGTTGATGCTTTGATCTGGGATTTCTAGCCTTCAGAACTTTGATACGATGCACTTCTGTTGATGAAGCTGCCCAGTTTGTGGCCTGGTTTCAGCAGTCCCGGGAAATGGATACACAGATCTGAGTGAGGATTTGTCCATCGCAGCTTTCTTCCAAACCCTATGATGGACAACTACACTCTCAAGTCCTCCTAATTATCAGTCCTAGAGGCTAATGCCAAGACTTCCCTCTGGAACTCATTTTAATCAAATTTTGTTCTGTTTGGATTTTGTTTATATTTAAATGTTAAATGCACAAATTCTAAAGTAGCTAATTCTATGTTTAATTTGGCAAGCTGCCTTACTAACCCGTCTGATTTTCTCTCTGTCTTTATGTGTCTCTGTCTGTCTCTGTCTGTATTTCTCCCTGTCATTTTTTCTCTCTCTCCCACTCTCTCTCTCTAGGAGAACTGTAACAGGAAAGTCATGGCAGAACATGGCAGAGAAAGGATTGCTTTTAACAACACTCGACTGGTATGGGCTGTGAGTGAAGCTTCAGCTACAGCATAACTCATTGGATAATCAGGTCACAAAAGATAAGTTCCAGAGTTAGAAAGCTCTTCATTCCATCTCTCCATTTCCCATCCATCTATATGTTTCCCCAAATCCAGAACTAAAGTATTTGTATCCTCTGTGAGGGGCTGCGTTGGCTCCTTTGGTTTGTGTTGAATCTGCTGGACTGCTAAGCCTTATTTCTGGGCCAGAATATAGCTGGGTGCACAGGGGCTGAAGGTTATGCATCCTCAAGGATTGATATTAGGGAGTTCTGGGGCATGGGCCTCCTTCCTTGCATCTATTTGTCCATAACTCTCTTCCTTCTCAGAGACCTGCCCTCCCAGGCCAAGGGTTGGAGGTTGGAGGCTGCCCTCTGAGGACTTTCTGACACCAAGGGGTCAGTCTGAGAGGGTGGCGCTCAGAGCAGCTTTCTCCCCACGCTACGGGCACGAGGGTGGGGGCCTGTCAGACCCACAAGGGACAGCAAAGGAGGCTGCTGCCAGGACCGGCTTTTCTCTTAGTCTTACTCTTGGAGAGTTTATTTCTGGGCCAGGAACTGGCAAGGTGGTGCTGGTCATGCTGGTGGTAGCCCAGTGAGAGGAAGAGAGATGCTTATTAATTTGGTTTCTCTGAAATATGTAAACTTATCACACCTACTACTGAGAAATGACATTTTTGGGAAGGTGTAAAGAATTTGATGGGATTTTGAGGAAAGTTTCCTGTCATCTGGTTCACCTACCATTGTTCAGGAGTCAGATAAACTCAGTAGCTATCAGTTTTAAGAGTTTACCATGCGCCACATACTGGTCTCTGTATTTTTCCTGAAAAAATTCACTTAACCCTCTTAGAAGAACCTCTTAAGGTGGGTATTATAACTACTTTTATGGGTGAGAAAACTGAGTGAGAGAGGGCTTGAGCAATCACTGAGCCAGCAAATCAGAGGCAAATGGGGGCTTAACAAGTTAGCAAATAGGAAAATGGTTTTAACATGGGTTTTAAGGGCTGGGAACTTGTTTACAGCTGTGGAGAATCAGCTGAAAAAGGATGCAGAACAACAATATCCCTGTTACACTGAAAACATATTGCCTAGACCTTCCTTCAGAATCTGGAAGGTTAGTATGTGTTTCCTGCTCCAGGAACTGTGTGTGTGTGTGTGTGTGCGTGTGTGTGTGTGTGCGCACGCATGCTTGTGTGTGTGTGTGTGTGGTTTGTTTAAATCTATCAACAGTTAACATTATAACACTTTGTTTTGCCATTATAAATGCGTATTTTCTTTTTGTATTGAAACTCCTTCCGAGACATATGTATTTGCTCACTTAGTTATTCCACGCTTAGTGATTAAACGCCTACTGTGTGCAGACCTTGTGTGAGGCACTGAGGACACGTTAGAAAACAGGACACACATTCTTTGCCATCACAGTCTTTATGATCTAGTTTTATTTTGACTGTACCTGCTACAACATTAGGAGAAAGTCAGCATTTACACCAAGGAAAGCGTAAGAGAGAAAGGCAAGATGAAGGAGAAATGTGATCTGTAGGGAGCCACCCCCAAGGCTGCAGAAATCAGGACAGGAGCTGTGCCGAGTCCATTGCTTGTCTAAGCTGTCTTTCTCCTGTTTCTTTCTCTTTCTTAAGCCGGGTGAACAGATACAAGTAGCCCCCAATTAGGCCAGCCAAAGAGATTCCCTAAAAGCTCCGTGCTTGGGGAGCAGAGGTTGGGTGTCTGCTGGGCTGGAAAGGTCGCTGGCTTATCTAGGCAGCTGGTAGAGTCCTGGCTCTGTCTCGATCACAGACAGAGAACTAAACTGTAGCCATTTGCTTGTATGAATGCAGATGTGAGGCTTATTTTTTTTTTCTCCATCCACCACTGAAATACAATTAAAAGGTCAACCAAGGATCCTGAACAAATTGTGCTGGGGTTGAGGGGAGAGGAGACAGAGGGAGTGCTTTGTTTGAGGATTAGCTTGTTTACAACTGAGTTAAAAAACATTTTGTTTCAAGCAGAGTGTTAGGCATTTGTCAATAAAACCAGTCTTGGAAAGGGCAAAAATCCGCTTGTTTGTCATAGAGTCCCCACGTGCTTAAGGATCCAGCCCCAGCTGAGGGGCTTGCAGATGTTGGTACTCATCCTAATAACACTGGAGCTCTAGCCACTCAGTGAAGGGGAGAGTGTGATGCTTGGGACAAGGACTTGGGTGTGAATATTTGTGCCAGGATACACCGGGAAGGGAGTGAAAAAATGAGAGAAGGAAGAGCAGGAAGTCAATGGAGGGTGTGTTAGTAAGTAGGTTACTACTGTTGGCAGCTGGGGCTCAGTCTGGCTGGGACTGCTGGGGATGGAGTAGAACGTGCCTCCAAGCTCTCGTACCCAAAAAACAATGAAGATGACATATATATGCACCAACTCCCTTTGTCATGGGCACAGCGCTCCTCCCAGGGGTTCATATTCCCTGGACTTCTAGTCATGTCCTCTTGCGTGCAGAGGAAGCCTTGCAACAGAAAAGTATAGTGCTTGCTGGAAGAAATAGTTTGTGCAGATGGTCTATAGGAAGACTACCAACCTCATTGCCAGGAGCTCTAATCATGATGGGAAAAGAAGAGAAAGATCTGGTGATGTCATTGGACCCGGAACCATTTCATCTTATCAAAGTTACAAGGATGTTGGCCCACAAGTGGGCCAACAGTTTATCCTCTGAGCAGGACTAATGGAAAAGGAAAGGTAAGGAAAAGCAGGATGCCCTAAGGGTCCTGGCTGCAGGACTTGAAGCTTGAATCAGGTCTCCCGGAGAGCAGGGACTGTACAATTATCTGTGTCAGGGGTTGGAACTAGCAGCCCGTGGGCTGTTTCTTCCTCGAGTTGCATTGTGTTTTGCCCACAGTATCTGTGTTTGTGTTTACATAAATTGCTTGCCAAGTTATACAAATCTAGAGAGTTCACATAAAAATCCAGATTTCTAGCGTCCATTAAAAAATAAAAGATACTAGAAGATCCAACAATGCTTGGAGCTGCTCTTATATGTGGTCACAATACCTGGGAGGTAAATAGCGACTTTACTCCATGGATGGGGCATGGACTTCCTTTGGTTACAATCTCAATCACGACCTGAACTGTTGTTCTCCGGCCATGGGGACTGAGTCGATTGCATTTACCAGAGAGCTTCTACTTTTGCTTTTCTTATATCCTGCTTTACTCATTTATATTTCCTACCTGGCTGCTAAGCATTTGATTGGGTAGCCCCTGATTTTTATAATCTGCTCCCTCTATCACCACACCCTAGGGTCCGCTAGTGGACAACTGGTTTCCAAGGATTTTACTGGCCCTCTATGACCCCATTCCTAGAGTGAGGAAAGTGTTCAGACTCTTGACTCTATTATTTAAGACCTTCAGGAGCCTTCCATATCTTGACCCAAACGCCCTCGACTTGCATCCCCCCGCTTTCATACGTATGACACATTTTCCAGGCACTTTGACCAAATTGTGATACCCAGACTGCTTCACAGGAGTTATGTTTTCCTGTCCTGAACTGAATTCCTCATCTTTTCATCCGAACCTGATTGTCCTTTCTTATAAGTGGCAAATTAAGAAAAGACAGACCCATTCTCACTTCTCTGTTTATGTCACATAGCACATCCAAAGTAACAGAAAATTCTTTCAACATTACCTTCAAAATTTACTTTAGTTTCCCATGCTATATTCTGTATCATGTCTAAATCTACCATTGTGGCATAGGCCATCATCACTTCTGTTTTCATTTATGCTAATGATCTCCTGATGGAGTTCTGAGCTTCCACCATTACTCCCCAGTGGTCTATGCTCAACACAACAGCCAGTGGGATTATTCTGAGACCTAGCTCATATCAATGCCATCCTTTGCTCAAAGCCCTCCTCCCACTTCCTCTCCAACCTTACCTTCTACTGCCTTCGACCCCACTACCCCTGATCAGCCTCTTTCAGCTGCACTCACTTCCTTATTTTCCTCTGAAAACCCTAAATGTGCTCATCCCTCAGGACCTGTTCACTTGTTCTTTCCTCTGGCTGGGATGCTATTTCTTGTATATCTGCAAAACTTACAGTCTTGTCTCCTTTAGGACATAAATCAAATGTCATCTGAGTGAGGCCTTCTCTAACCACCCTATTTAAAATTGTGACCCCCTCTCCAAACCCTAGAAATCCCTCTTTTTATTTTTCTTCAGCTCTTATCACCATCTGACAGTTTTTTACTTATTTACTCCCTACCTGTCCCCCTGTAGGATTTCATCTGTTTTGTTCACTGATTTATCTATATTCCTTAGAATAGGACTTGACCCTGAGTAGCTGCTCAGTCATGTTGGGTGAATCAATCAATGCCCTTCCTTGCCCGATTCTTCCTTCCCTGGACAGGAAATTTCCTTTCAATATCTAACTAAGTCTAACCCATTTTCAGAACTTAGGTATTTTTCCACATCCTCCAACTAGCCTTTCTGATTATTCTTGTCCAGCCTGACTATTATATTTCCTGAAACTAAAATTATAGATGAAAAAAACCATTATAAATGATCACATTTATTCAGAAAATTGAGAAGGAGATTGTGTGGTATTCATGACAACCTCAACAAGTATTTGGAGGCAGAGAGAGTGACCAAAAAACAAAAGACAAAATCTGTGTTATAGTACCATTTGTGCTGCAAAGCTGTTCTTTCTGAACTTGCTGAGCCATTCTCCCAGAACTCCAGCTCTACCAGGCTGGAGTTAACGTACTCATGAATTCTCTCATTAACTGGGCAAAGATGCAGGAGACGAGATGTCATGATCACGGATTTTAGTGTCTTGGTTACCTTCTACTGCATAACAACTACCCCCTGCCCTCTGCCCCGCAAGCACTTAGTGACTTAAAACAATGTGTTTATGGTTGATCACAGATCTATGAATGAGCACTTCTGTTGATTTTCGTTGGGCTTCCCAGATGTTTGTTGGGTTTGCTTAGGTGGCAGAAGATTGGCTGGTCTAGGATGCGATGCCCTCAGGCTCATTTCTGGTGGTTAGTTGTCTGTTGGGTGGAGCGTGGGGACCATTGGGTCACATATCTCTTGTTTTCCAGCATGCTAGTCAGGGACTGTCCACCTGGCAGTGTCAGGGTTCCCAGACCGTGCATGGAAACACAAAGTTTGTTGGGGGAGTGGAAGCTTACAGTTATAGAGTGTTATCATATAGACTGCTCTAAGAATTTGCATTTTAATATTTTAATTCCCATAGAAAAGTTGGGGACAAAAGATTAACTGTAAGATCAGCCTCTTTGCCTCTGTATAGATATATTAACTGCAACCTTCAAACATAGAACAAAAGAACTTTAAAGGACAATATCCTGCTTTGCTTAGGAAGAGCATGGAATGCATTGAGCCCCATGTAGCACAAGCAAGGCCCTTCAAGCTCCAGGAAAGGAAACATAACCATCAAAAGCAGTGTGCTCCCTCCAGCCATCAGAACCCTCAGGGGTCCTCAGATTCTCTAAGCTGTAGGCTTGGGGTAAAGAAAAAGCTTTGCCTTGTACCTTGTGAAATGAAGCAAAAGGAAAAGATTGGAATGAGCATAGAAGAAACAGGACGGCTGATGAATTTGAGGACTTTTTTGGAATGAAGTTTCGTGCAGGTCAGCTGGTGAGGGAAAGTCAGGCTAAGACCCAATGTGTTCAAAACCTTCTGGTTTTAGAGTTACTTGGTCTTGGTATGTGAAGATGTTGATAAAACACTGCTTACTCTACACGGTACAATCTAACACCCCAGATTGTCAAATGGGGTGAAATCCTAGGGTAGTAGAGTAGGATCCTTACAGGACAAGTTTGGGAATCTAATTTCCCTCCCTTTTACACGTTAATATTTTACCAGACTGCTTGATGTCAGCCATGTTGTGATTTATTTTTCTCCAAAATTAGCGTGTTTCACTTTGTTTTCTTTACTTACTATTTTGGAGACAGCCTGGTTAAACCTTCCCACTCATGGAATTGCTAGTCAAAATATTTTAGGAAGAAGCTCAAACATTCATTGTTTGCCTTATTAAAAATTGATTCAGGCAGATGGAAAAGAATACAATATGTGTTGTCCTCTTAGTACTCCTTGTATCTGTCCTTATCTTCATCTGTAGAGCAGGCCTCATGTAATTTCAGCCCCCAAGGGCCATGGGGCCATGCACAGGAGTGCTCTTAGCTGCATTTCACAGGTATGAGGCTGAGGTTAAATTATCTTGCTAAGACTCACATGGAGCAGAGGAATTGGATCAGAGGGAGAGCTGAGGTTATTTGGGCAAGACCAGTGTTACTCTCTAGGTACTCTGGAAGGGCAAGAATAAGGCCTCAGAGTTTCCTTGTGGAAAACACTGAGCAAAACATGTCTACTCTAAACCCTAACCAGCTCTCTGGAAACGTGGAGGTAAGATATCAGAAACTATAGATTGCCTTTCTAGTTATTCTGCCTTCCATCTTTTTTGAGTCTCCTGCCTGTGGAGTCCCTTGAACCCTTTGCTTTAGTTCAGTCATGCATTCATTTCTACAAGGGATCAGTGAGCCCTACTATGTGCAGGCCTTCTCCCATGTGGTGTGGCAGGGAAAACAATATGCCCCCTGCCTGGAGATCACAGTGTTGCAGGGATGCAGATCATAAGAATCTGTTGCAGCAGTGAAAATCCTATGATGAAGCAAGTGCAGGGCATTATGGGAGCAGATAGAAGGGGCACGTGACACAGCCTAAATTATTAAGATACGTGTGTTTGGGGGCACAGTTCCTACCCTTCCTTTTAGCAGTTTTTCATTCCAGAAATAGGTAGCATCAAGAAGGGTGAAAGTCAGCTGGAAAAGAGACCATCACCCTCCATCTAGAATTGGGTGAGCTCCAAAGCTGGCTTGGGCCACCTTGGGCTACATAGTCTATAAAGTGGGTCACACCCCAGAGTCTTGAAGCTAAGTATTTTGCAGGCACATCAATCCTGAAAAGAAAAAAAATAGCCCCCATATTTTCCACTCTCATCCACACATTCTGATCCCCTCCCCCAGAGGTGCCATTCTCCATGCTACCCCCCATTACCTGAGGATGGCCAGTGTTAGGTCAGCCATTGTGTCCAACACTTTCATAGACTTGACATTATTATCCTGGCAGTGCTCTGAAGGAGTTATCATTTATCCACACTTACAGATAAGAAACTGGGACAGAGAGTAGTTTATTGACTTACCCAAGACCACACTGCCTCCAAATAACTTTAGGTTGGGTGGGGGAGGTGGGATGATGTAAAGTCTAGTGGGTTCAAGAGTAGGATGAAATCCTAAGGTAGATCAAGACCTAGTAGGAAAGACTATAGCTTAACATACATTATTTTTAAAGGCTGAGGATCCACTGGGCTGGCATGGGTTGGTAGTAGTGAGCAAGGAGTCTAACCTGGTAGGTATGGCAAAATATCAGGATCCTGGGGTATGGGGGTAGTAGGTAAGAAGGTGTAGAGACATGGCTCCCCTAAATCTGCTTCTGCCAGGGGCAAATGGACCCAGACCTGCCCTTCATGTCAGGTGGAGGGATGGGGAGAATGGTGAACACCAACAGGATAAGGGCACTTGGACAAATGTTCATGGCAGGAGTCCAGACTCAGCCAATACATAGGCACAAACCAGGCTGGGAGACACTTGGGATGTCTGATTTGAAGACTGCCTGTCTGCTGGGGTCCAAAGAGGACCCATTCCTGGCCCATCTTCTAGTGGGAAGGAGTCTCTGAACAGACAACCAGGCCTGCCTAGGAACTAATAGAACCAGTTAGATCTGAAACTCAAAATTATCATCCTGGCATTGGAACAGGCTGAGGTAGACTATGAGTGCCAGTACCTGAACCTATGTGTGGCAGATCCTGGAGCCTCTTTTTGGGTTGTGTCCCCAGTTGGCCACTGTCCCAATGATTGGGTTTCCTTTCTGCAAAATGAATTCTATGGTCAGGACTCTCTCTTTAGCTCCTGAAGGAGGGGAGAGCTGGCCCCTGTGCTTTGCTACAGCCATTATCTTAGGAGCTCTCTGTTGATTCCTCGCTGTGACTTGGAATACATAGAGATTTCTTTGTGAAACTCTATTATTTTGAACTCTGACACATTCCCTGGCAATCTTGCCCTAAATATTTAATCTGGATGTTTAGCAAAATCCCTACCTCTGTGGACCATTGCCTGTAAGCTGTGAACCATTGCCTGTAAAAGGCACACACTGGGGCTTTGGGCCTGTGTCTCACAAAGTGGCAGAAAAACAAAGATCAGAGCAAGATAATGAGCAGCAGACTCATCATTCTCACCCTCACGTAAGTGGACACTTTGGCTTGAACTCCCAGCCTCTGGTTCTCCACCTGCACTGTTTACTCTTTATGTGGATACCAGAGAGGGTCCTAAAGCTCTTTTTTCAGGGACATTCTCGGTCTCCTCATTATGCAAATAATATAGTCCTAAGCAAGGAATATACTCCAAGACTACTTGGAATGTAAGCTTCTCTATGATCAGCTAATATTGATGTCAAATTCAGTGATATTTTTTGCCTCAGCTCCGCTCTGCTACAGTGACCCCCCCAAAGCTTGCTTATTCCTAAATGTGTCCTTCAGGCTTCCAGCCCCTTGTCATTGTTCATATTATTCTCACTGCTTGAAAGGTCCTACACAGTGCCATTTCTTGAAACTGCTCTTCTTTCAGAAACCAGCTTTCACAATAAAGTGTTCTTTTATGCTTCCCAGGAGAGTATAAACTTAATGTCTTTCATGCTCATAAATCTCTGCAATAGCCTTTGTTATACCCCTTCTCATGGTTTGCTTTTTACTCTAGAGAGTCTATCCCACTAGATTGGGAGCTGCTGGAGGGCAGGGATAAGACTTAATTTTGTATCCTGCCATGCAAACACGGTGTCAGCCTGGAACACAATGACTCAGTTCATGTCTTGGAGTAGTAATGGTTACCTATTGCCAGACCCTCTCAAAGAGCTTATCAGACTGAAGTGGAGGGGGTGCCAAGAAACATCATGGACTTTAGATTCAGACTGGGTGCAATGCTGGTGCATTCACTTCCTGGTTTCAGGTGACTTATCTCTCAGACACCTCAATTTCCTCCCATAGAAAGCAAGATTATAAATCTGTGGTGAGACAGAATGCCAGAATCTAGATGTCTGAATACTTGATCATGACCCTGACACTTCCCCCACCATGGGGGGCAAAATGTATGTACAGGGAAATGCCAGAGACAGTCTTGATTTCCAGCAGGAGTTCTAATTCCCAATGCCCCATGGCTCCTACTTTCATGACCTGATTGACCCTCATGTGGATAAAGAGGGGGTAGCTGTTGTCTCAGTCCAAGATCTACAGTTGAAGGCAGGCTTCAGAGTCTTGCTGCATAGACATTCTTTCTCTGAAGCTCCTTCCTGCCTCCCCTTTGGTTATACCAAGACAAAGGCCAAAGGTAGTCATGAGTCTCATCTTATTAACCAGATGAAGAAGAAAATACCCTCCCCTTACAAAAAAAAGGAGGATTTTCTGCAGTCCCAAGTGTTTGGGATCATCTCACTTTTCCCACAAAAATTCTTACCCCACTGGACCAGCCTGTTTGACTAACTCTATATTCCTGAGCATGCCATTTTGTCTTCTACCAATTTCAAATCTCCCCCCACCCCTTGGTAGTGAGGTAGTGGGCATGTATGTGTTTGGGGGAAGTCTCCTCTTTATAAAACCATCCATTTGAACAGTAACATTGACCCAGATTAGGTAGATGTAGAGTAGGAAAAAGGAGGAATATACTGATGTTGGTGTCAGGTTTTGCCTCTTACCAACTACAAGACAATGGGAAGTTTTCTTAATACCTTGCAGCTTCAACTAAAAAATATAGATGATCAGGGGTGCCTAGGTGGCTCAGTTGTGTCTGACTCTTGATCTCAGCTCAGATCTTGATCTCCAGGTTGTCAGTTCAAGCCCCATGTTGGGCTCCATGCTGGGCATGGAGCCTACTTAAAAAAAAATTAAAATAGAGATGATCACATCTACCACCTAGGTCTGTTATGAGCATCAAGTAAGGTAACATGTGTGGAGATGGTATCATAGTAATTGGCATGAAATAGGTGTTTGATACATGCTGGCACCTTTCTTCTCTCCCTTGAAAGTTAACTCAATAATACACTTCTCCATTTGGCTGCAGGTTGTCAGTTTCATATGAAGGAAGCCTGGGAACTCAGGACCACAGGCTCATGCTAATTTTATTATCTCATCACCTTATTTTTTAAAAAAATTTTGAATTTTATTTTAAGTAAACTCTACGCCACACGTGGGGCTTGAACTCATGATGCTGAGATCAAGAGTCACATGCTCTACCAAGTGAGCCAGCCAACACCCCTCATCACCTTTTGTAATCAAAAGGAAGAGGGCAATCAAGGACTAATTCTAAACTTTCTGCAGAAGTGAACTTTTAGTAATCTCATGGTGTTCTTGGAGCCTTCCTAGCCTACTTACCTGTCTATTTGACAAGGTAAAGTTCTCAGGTAAACATGGTAGTACTTGTTCCAAGTTCCTCAGATCATAGCAGCTGATCTTTTCCCACATCGATGCTGATCCAGAAGAAATATTTCTGGGAATTTTTGTTGTTGTTGTTAAAATGGAATCATTGTTATTGTCATGCCCTACTATTCTAGCTACCAGAAGACTAAACACACTGTTGCTTGGGGTCATAGAACCTAGTGACCTGCTCCCAGTTGCTCTTTCCCAGACCTATCTAGTCATTGTTCCTGGAGCAAGATGTATCCTCCTTCTCTGGTAGATGGGCTAGGAACAGAGTTCAGGGAACCATTCAAGCCAAGAAGACCACCTCTCCTTAGTTCTAGGTGTGTGTATTAGGCACCCACAGTTTTGCTCAAAATGCTCTTAGGGAACAGGAATGATGGAAGGAAGCCAGAAGATTTTTCATCAGCCCCAGGGAACCAAACTAAAGTTCTTCCATGACCATGTTCTGACCCCAAGGGGTCAGAGATGATGGGTAAAGAGCTTGGGCAATTTTCCCTTTAAAAGAACCAATATGGTGCAGTTATTATTATAAGCATGGGTTTTGGGGTCAATCCACTATAGCTGTGAGTTGAAATATGCACAGATATGTGGCCATGGCCCAGCTTCTGAACTTCTCCATACCCTACGTGCCTCCTCTGTGTAATGGGCATAATACTACTACTAATTCAGCTGTTATGAAGATTAAATAAGACAATGCATGTAAAATGCGAATGGAGGGTTTGACACTATTCAATAAATGTCACAAACTACTTAACAGTGAGAGCCTCCATGCCACACTTTAAATTCCAGAGTTTAGAAATTACTGAATGATAGGAACCCAAATGAGTTCGGATTGGGTTGATTTATCAAAACAAAACCCACAAATGAATAATAATTTGCCTCGGGCAAATATTAAGTAGGGCAAAAATTGAGGAATTTTCCTTTCCCATTTAAGCTATAAATAAAAAAAGAGCTTTATTTATAGTTCTCAACTTTCTATCTCAAAGGAGATATTGGACCAGTCAGGCCCAGGAGATGATTGAATTTGTTGATCTGATTCCCAGCCTTGCGTTTCCTTATTGGTCCATTTCTCTTTGCTGTCTATGATTTTCCTCACCGCGATGGAAGATGAACTGGCCAAGACAGGGAACCAGTTCACTCTCCTCCAGACAAAGGCAAATCTTCCCCTCCGTGGAGTCACCTAAGGAGTGTACTGGCCTCAACAAATCACTGTACCTTGATGGCCCCCTTCCCTTCCCTCTGGTTTATTCTTGTCACCTTGTATTATGTCCTCTAGGTGCACAGAGAACTATGGATCATTATCAGTCACATCCTGCCCAGCCATATGTGTGTGCATATTTGCCTGAGCAGATAAAACCACATGAATACACAAGAAAATACATAGATATCCACATAAATATACAAAGACTAAGTCAGGAACACTCTGATCAACATAAATGTACACAGAGAGGCCACATTTAATAAGTATGAAAGACAATCCCTTCAAACACACTCACCCATACCTGCTGTCACACATATGTGCACACAAGCATCACGTGCACACGCTTTGATCATGTGACTAGTCTGTGAGCGTATGATAATCACATTCTTTTTATGAAGGGCTTTCTGTAGATCCCTAGATCAGCAGGACAATTTCATATCCTATTACAATCTGCCCAGAAGAAATAGATAAATCTATTAGCCTGTTCTTTGCTTGTTTCATCATTGTGACAGTCTCTCATGAGTCTACATCCATCAGGCTCCCACACCACCTGACAGCCGAGTCTCCACCACTGAGCTGCAGGTTAATAGCTCTTTAATCTCTATTTAATTGCTCATTAATAATTCCAATACTGCTTTCTTCTGTTAATTGATTAAAAAATGGTTTCAGTGGAAGTGAATAATGAAATTTGGTAGCAACCAACTAGAGACTGAGTTTTCTTGTCATCAAGATAATCAAGAAGAAATAGTGACCAAAACACTCCTTGCTTCATTTGCAGATTTTTTGAATGCTAGAGCTGGCAGGGCCTTTGAAATTCAACTACATCAGTGTTTCTCAAACCGATTCACAAGTGATTAAACAGTTTTCTAGGAAAAACAATATTCTGTGATTAAATAAGTCTGGCAGACACGGCATACAAATCTCTCTCACAATTTGGTGTTTTAAATCAATGTTAGCATATTCAAAGCTCTGACATTCCAGTTTGAGGAACCTAGTTACATTGTTAAGTTGATCTTCACCCAAAATTATTTGATAGTGAAAATCACATTTCTGTTGAATACCATTTCAGTTATCTATTGCTGCATGATGAGTCCCCCCAAAATTTAGTGGCTTCCTTAAAATGATGGGTTATTTTTCGCAGTTATGTGGATTTCCACGTTGGCAGGTACAAGATGGCCTGGCAGTTGGTGCTAATGGGATGCCTCACTTCCCCTCCACATGGTTTTTCATCCCCCTAAAGGCTTCCCTACAAGGTGGGCTCAGGGCAGTGTTTTAATAGAGCAAACAACAGAAACTACAAGGCTTCTAAAGGCCTAGACTTTGAGTCAAACAGCATCACATCTGCTGTATAGTATTAAACAAAGCAAATCACAAGGCCAGGCAATATTCAAGGGACATATGAGTTAATGTCCATATTTGATGGAAGAATAGACACTCACACTGCAAAAGGGCACATGGAATGGAAGAAGGAATTGTTGTGGCCATCTTTGAATGTACATATCACAAGCCACTGAACAAATGGTTTTTGGAAGACTGTTTACGAAATGCTTATGTAGAACAAACGCCACATTTCCTAGATTCAGATATTGAGACATGTATGTGGAATGATTTGTCCAAGGACACACATCTGGTAATCACAGAAAATGAGATTAGGATCTAGACTTAAGACTCAGAGTCCTTTGTCTTCACCATTGTGCTTCTAAAAGATTCTGAATTGGCCATGAATGATTTGAATGATCTACAAATGCTTACTCCCTGGATTTGGGGGGTCCTTGATTCTGATCCTGGTCTTCTAAACAGGTCCAGCTAGGCCTGTCAGAACACAAATAACTCTAAGCTTCCTGTCTTCATTCCATGAAGGATAGGCTCTGGACATAGCCAGACTTAGGCATACAAAATGGCATGAGCTAGATGAGCTATGTCTCAAAAGCTGCTTCTGACATAAAGTAACCTGTCTGTTTGTTTTCCAAAATTTTTAACCATATTGTCTGGATATCCACTGGGTCCTGTACCTTTACAATCCATAGTTTGATCTTCACCAAACCCCATATGTCTCTTAACCCACAATTCAGCCTAACCCTTTGACATCTCATAAATGAATTTATGTAATGTTCCTCTGACTTGGCAACTTATCCTAAACACATCCTCCATGCTATTACAATGCTTGCAAGCAAATCCTGAAATAATAACTCTTCCATGGATTCTTGCTGAACTGGTCAAAATAAGCATGAAAACTTACCTGTTTTTAGGCCTGCAAATTTAGCTCAAGCCTTCATTACTTATTTATCACTATGGCCCTATATTTTGCGTACCCTGCAAGATTTTATTCAACCTACTGACAATATATTTGTTACTTGAATATATTCAACCCAAGTCCAGCCTATATCTATCTATCTATCTATCTATCTATCTATCTATCTATCTATCATCTATCATCTCTCTTCCTCTTTTATTCATATGTAACATGTTTACATTTACTCTAGTTCATTTTATTATAATGCCAGTTCTGTAACTCTTGGACTCTAACTTGTCAGGTAGAAGGGGTCACATCCAAAAATGCTTCTTGTAAATTCTCAAAGTCAAATCTGCTGCCTCAGTGCCAGAGGAATACTTGGTGGTAATGACTAAATCAATATCCTCAGGACACTGGCTCCTAGCAACATTGCTTAAACATTTTGCATTAACTTGACTTTAAGTGTCCCAGCTTTCTTTGCCCAGGAGAGCTAATGAAAGAGAAGCATTAAAATGAAGGCTAATAATTGTAGAGAAAAGTTATGTGGTATAATTCACAGACAATACACGAGACTGTAGCTTCATCTTCCTTCTGTAACACGTTTATTATGATCAGAACACAACCTTTTTCTGGATGTCATTTTCAGCTGAAGTATCACAGCATGCAAGAGTCTGAAAATTACATCTGTTTCCCATTCTTAGCTCGTTACAAGGCAGGAGGAACAGAAGGGTGAGGGATCCTGTGGCTGCGATTTATACATGAAGAGCAGAGGTGGTGTTAAGTCCCTAGACCAACACTTAAATCTAAGATTACCTGGAAACTAAATAGGAGAAGGGAAAAAAAAAAAGGCTATATTATAAACACAGCCAGAATCAAATAAACTCTGAAAGATTTCTCTGTAAATGCTGTTGAAATTCGACTCAAACCTTTATTTATTTATCGGTTTGATTTTCACTGAGGCTGAGGCTAGAAGCAGCAGAAAGGCAAATATCCCACATGGTATCTGTATTTGAGGACTACAGAGAGGCAGGCTACCTAATAAAGTTCATGTGTTCAGGAGAAAATCCCCTTTGAGCCACTTCAGATCTTGGGAGGTGCCAATCTTCCTAGGCCCTGATTATTAAAGTCCTCTGAGTGTGAAACTAGCTCTAGTTGGCAGGAGAGAGCAACAAATGACATTCTGGAGACTGGCCTAATTTGACGAACAATTAAATCACATTCCTCTGAAATTTGCCTTTCCAAATATTGTCTATGCTCAAGTCAAGATGAATAGTCAAATTGTGAAAATGTATCGGGTTAGAAATGAAATGACCTCTAACATGATTTGAAGCAATCCCTCTATTCACTGAATCACTTTTCTAGAATTCTCCATATGTCACCTGAAACCTCTTTCCCCTCTAAACCACCAGCTCTCACATTCTCCCACTCTACTTCCTACCTGGTTTTCCATTTATTGACTCCCCAGAATTAGTCATGCATTTTGGTTCTATTTCTGCTTCAGGGTTACCCAAGTTAATAGGTATGCAATTGTGGCTTACTTGTAGTTCTTTTGAGTTTGGTAAATCAGAGGCAAATGCAGAAGCAAAGAGGTGAAGGGACTTCTAAGGAGACAGCAAGTTTACTGCAACTTCAAAATAAGGAGACTTTGATTTCACTGGGGAAGTGGGACTGGCTCCTATGAAAATGTCAAATTTGATGGAATCAGATTCATGAAGGAACTAAGATTAAAATGCTTCAAATTGGGGGTGCCTGGGTGGCTCAGTTGGTTAAGCATCTGCCTTTGGCTCAGGTCATGATCCCAGGGTCCTGGGATCGAGGCCCACATCGAGCTCCCTGCTCAACAGGGAGCCTGCTTCTCCCTCTCCCCCCGTTTGTGCTCTCTCTCAAATAAATAAATAAAATATATTTTTAAAATGCTTCAAATTGTACTTTTAAAGAAGTGGAATATCAAGGGGAGAGATGTGTGCAATCCTGGGTAAAGAAGCGTTGTTCAACGTTGTGTGTGAGGGAGCGTGTGGGAGGACTATCACAGCCTAGGTATAAATTCCAGTGACAAGATCCATTGAGCCAACACATCAGAAGGCAATGCAGGAAGGAGACTGAACAGTTAGAACTTAGATTCAATAGCCACTGATCCCAATAAACACACACACACACACATACACACATATTTGTATATATATCCACATATATGTGTAATAGAGTAATATTAGTAATACTAGTATTACCTAGAATATCACTAAAAGAAACTGAACAAGATATATACTCAAACACACTAAAGACAAATCAAAATAGAATTCTTTTTTTTAAGATTTTATTTATTTATTTGACAGAGAGAGCGAGAGAGCACAAGCACGGGGAGCAGTAGAAGGAGAGGGAGAAGCAGGCTTCCCGCTGAGCAAGGAGCCCGATGCGGGGCTTGATCCCAGGACCATGGGATCATGACCTGAGCCGAAGGCAGATGCTTAACGACTGAGCCACCCAGGCGCCCCTCAAAATAGAATTCTAAAAATGTTCAAGTGACCACAGAAGAAAACAGAAGTGAAAAGCAGAGAGAACAAACATAAAACAAAAATAAAATGGCAGACTTAAGTGCCAACAAATTAATAATTACTTTAAATGCAAATTATTTGAATACACCAATTAAAACATAATTTTGCACAGTGGATTAAAAACATGATTCAACCATATGCTGTCTACAAGAAGCTCACTTCAAATATAGTGATACAGGCAGGTTGAAATAGGAAGATGGAAAAGGATATATTATACAAACAAATCAAAAGAAAGCAGGAGTGGCTATATTATATCAGATAAAGTAGAGTTCAAAGCAAAGAAAATTGCCAGAGACTGTGAAGGGCATTATAAAATGATGTGCCCTCTTTCTTTCCAACTGGGGCCTGGCAGAATGACTTCCATAAAGAATCATGGTGAGAAGAAGGGACATTCTACCATCAGTGAGGTAGTAATCAGAGAACACATCATCAATATTCGCAAGCACATCCATGGAGTGAGTTTCAACAAGTGTGCCCCTTGGGCCCTCAAAAAGATCTAGAAATTTGCCATGAAGGAGATGGGAACTCCAGATGTGTGCATTGATACCAGGCTGAACAAAGCTGCCTGGGTTAAAGGAATAAGGAATGTTCCATACCGTATCTGTGTGCAGTTGTCCAGAAAACATACCGAGGATGAAGATTCACCAAACAAGTTCTATGCATTGGTTACCTATGTACCTGTCACCACTTTCAAAAATCTATAGATAGTTACTGTGGATGATAATTAATTGCTGATTGTCAAATAAAGGTAAAAAACTAAAAAAATAAAAAGTGTCAATATACCAAGAGACATTTAGTCTTAAATATTATGCATCAAGCTATAGAACTGCAAATTCTGTGAAGCAAAGTAGACTGGAAGGAGAAATAAACAAATCCACAATTATAGTTGGAGACTTCAATACCCTTCTCTCAACAATTAATTAAAAATAGAGTATCAGCAAGGGCTTAGAAGAACTCAACGACCTTGTTAACAATAGGATCTAATCAACATTCATTGAACACTACACCCAGCAACAACCAATTGTACATTTTTTCAAGTGTTCCTGGAATACATACCAAGGTAGAACATATCATTGGCCATCAAATCAACCTTAACAAATAGAAAAGACTTGAAATCATACAGAGTGTGTTCCTGAACTACAATAGAATCAAACTAAAAATCAATATCAGAAAGATAAAGGGAACATTTCCAAGTACTTGGAAACTAAACAACATACTTTTAAATACTCAATGGATCAAAGAAGACGTCTCAAGGATTATTAAAAAGTACATTGAACTATGAAAACAAAAATACAAAACTTGTAAAACACAGATAAAGCAATAATGAGAGGGACATTTATAGCACTGGGTGCACAAATAAGAAAATAGGAAATCTCTAATTAATAATTGAAATTCCCATCTCAAGAACCTGGAAAAAAGAGTAGAAAATAAGCCTAAAGCAAGTAATAAAAAGAAAAAATAGTATAAAGGGATAAAACAATGAAATTGAAAATAGTGGAGAAAAATCAATAAAACAAAGAGCTGGTTCTTTGCAAAACTGAGTACAATTGACAAACATCTATAAGACTGACAGAGAGAGAGGGAGAGAGAGAGAGAGATTGAGAGATTGAGAAAGAGATTGAGAGGTTGAGAGAGAAAGGACACAAATTACCACTATCAGGGATGAAACAAGGGATATTATTATAGACCACAGTAGGCATCAAAAGGATAATAAGGTGTGATGGGCTGAATGGTAGCTTTAAAGACATCATGTCCTCATGCCTAGGACCTGTAAATATTACCTTATTTGGGCAAAAGTTCTTTGCAGATGTGATTAAATTAATGATGGAGATGGAAACATTATCTTGGATTATCCAGATGGGCCCTAAATGTCATTACATGTATTTTTATAAGAGAGAAGCAGAGGGATACACACAAAAGAGGAGTAGAAAATGTGACCACAGAGGTGGAGAGGGAGTGATGTAGCTGCAAGTCAGGGAATGTCATCAGAAGTTAGAAGAAGACAAGGAATAGACTGTTCCCTAGAATTGTGAGAGCATGGCCCAGGTGACAATTTATTTTGTCAAGTGAAACTGATGTTGAACTAATTTTCTCCAGAAGTATGAAAAAATAAATATTGTTTCAAGAAAACGAATTTGTGGTAATTTGCCACAGAGTCATAGAAAACTAACATATACAGGCATACCATGAACAACTCACACGCATAAATGTGACAAATGAAATGGACCCATTCTTAGAAAAACACAAACGTCCACACTTCATCCAATATGAAATAGATAATTTAAATAACCCTATAACTATTAAGGGAACTGAATTCTTTTTAAAGATTTTACTTATTTATTTGAACAAGAGAGAGTGTGTGCAAATGAGCAGGAATGGGGGAAGAGCAGAGGGGGAGGGAGAAAGAATCTGAAGCAGATTCTGCAATCAGCACAGAGCTCGACACCCAATGCAGGGCTTGATCCCACCAACATGAGATCATGACCTATGCTGAAACCAAGAGTTGGATACTTAACCAACTGAGCCACCCAGGTGCTCCAAGGGAATTGAATTTTTAAAGTTCTTCCAAAAGAAATCTGTAGTGCTAGATGTCTTTGCTAGAAGATTTAAGTAAATATTTAAAAGATAATTAACACCAATACTACATATTTTCTTCCATAAAATAGAAAAGGAGAGAATATTTCCCCATATATTTCATGAAGATAATAGTACCCTGATACCAATACCAGATAAAGACAGTACAAAAGAAGAGAACCACAAATCAGTATCAATTAGAGAGGAAATCATGAAGTCAAAATTTTCCCTTAACTGTGATCAGTATTTTGCAAAGTGTGGTCCACAGATCACCTCCATCAGAAACTCCTGATATACCCATATTTGGGGGACCACCAAGCCTGAGAGATTCTGAGGTTAGAGACTCATCATTTGTAACAAGATCCCCAGAATTTTTTTTTTTTTTTTTTTTTAGAGAGAGATAGCATGGGTAGGTGCAGAAGGAGAGAGAGAGAGAGAGAGAGAGAGAGAGAGAGAGAGAGAGAATGCAAAGCAGATTCCAAGCCCAGTGCGGAGTCTGACCCAGGGCTTGATCTCATGACCCTGAGATCATGACCTGAGCCGAAATCAAGAGTTGGACACTCAGCCAAGTGAGCCACCCTAGTGCTCCTCCCCAGATAATTCTTATGCAAACTAAAAGTTAGAGAAGCATTGCCATAAATCAGTGTTGCCAAATAGCAGTCTATTGGCTAACTAAAGCTTTGTTCTTTGTTTGTGGGGTTTCATTCCTGACTAGATAATAATTAGCTTATTCTTTGGTCTTCACCAACACATGGGAAATGAGCATAAAAATGGAGGTTTAAAGTGATCATTTCTTTCATAAACACCCTCTCTTGGTCAATATTATGGCCCTGAAGAACATCAGACTGGCATGATGAGGTCATGGAATCAAGGAGGCTGAGAATTCACGTCATTACTGGTTCCCAGGAAAGATAGGAACACCTCGTATGTGCTGTTGAGGTCACTGTAGGCCTGGAGAAATGGAAGGAAGCTGGCAGATCTGGGGATGGTGGGGTGCTAGTGGGAGGGCTGGAGGGGTGAGGGGTGAGTGTGCAGTGCTTAACCACGGGAAGAAGTTAATAACTGCAAATCATGATCAATCAAGAATTCTGCAAATTCAGACTACTTCTCAGTAGATTTTTTAAAAACGTGAAATCCTGTCAGGAAAATGTGTGTGTGTATTGGAAGGACAGAGCAGGGTGGCAGGAGTATTGGGCAGAACAAGATAATATGTAAGTAATTCTATCTTGGCTTCACTTGCCCTCAGAAGTTGAGATGGACCCCTCTAGCCAAACCAGCTGTGATGGCCCAGCAGGTGGGCCAGTTACCAAAAATACTGCTCAGAGACCTCCTGCCCTACATGGAGCATTCCAAAGCAATCCGAATTGTCTTAAGTTTTAAATTCTAATTATCCCCTGGGGAGAAAGGATCATTAGTCCATTAGTCCACTCCTTTGCAACAGTGTGAGGCTGAGGTGAGACAAGTAGATAGATAATATTAGTAGGAAATTTTAAGGGGAAACTCAAAATACCATCAGTTCCATCCTTTGTTCTGTTTTTTGTTTTTTTTTAATTGAGATACAGCTGACATATAACATTGTATTAGTTTTCGGCATACAGCATAGTAATTTGATATATGTATATATTGCAAAATGATTACCTCAGTAAATTTAGTTAACATCCATCACCGCCCATAGTCACAAACATTTTTTCTTGTGATGAGCACTTTGACGGTCTACTCTTTTAGCAACTTTCCAATATACAGTGAAGTATTGTTAACTATAGTAACCACACTGTATATAACATCCCTAGGACTTACTTATCTTATAATGGAAATTTGTACATTTGACCATGTTCACCCATTTTGCCCTTCATTCTTCATTTTATTTCATCCATCCTTTATCCTTCATTTTTTTAAAGATTTTATTTATTTGACAGAGAGATAGAACACAAGTAGGCAGAGTGGCAGGCAGAGGCAGAGGGAGAAGCAGACTCCCTGCTCAGTGGGGAGCCTGACACAGGACTCCATCCCAGGACTCTGGGATCATGACCTGAGCTGAAGGCAGACTGACTGGGCCATCCAGGTGCCCCTATCCTTCATTCTTAAGAGAGTTCTAACACGGTCTTAGGAACAGGATGGAATTCTTGAGCCCACAGAGGGGCTTTGGTGGAAGATGGCTGGGGGAATTGGGCTGGAGAGACTCCACTATTCCTCTCTTAATTTTTGGATCAACTCATTCTGCAAATATTTTTGATTTACGCTTTATCAAGGATATTCTTGGGTCCAAAGAAATGGGCCTGGGAATGCCTCCCTCTCAAGAGGAAAGCACAACCAACATCAAGAAATAACTAGAGTGGGGTTCAGGGAAAGGGAGCATTAAGCAAGCTCCTTGGACGGCTTTTTGACCAGGACATGAACTAGAAGGACAATGAAGGTCATATGATTCTACAACCATGATGGGAGAACAGATTGGGCACTTGGAAACAGAGCCCTGGTCAGTGGCTACAGAGGGCATTTCATGGTGTGTATTCTTGGTAGTTATCGAAGGTAGATTCCCTCATGGTGGCCATTTGAGGATTGGGAAATTAGGGTTCTAGGCATCCCATTTCCACTTTGAGACACAACTAATGGGGTCTATGAAGGAATGTGGGGCAACCTGTATGGAGTATTCTAAGTAAGCACTGTGGTTACTTTATCTGAGTTTCCTGCAATTTTCATATAAATGGAGTCCAAAGCCTCAGAGCAGCAGTAACAACATATCGGAGGCTAATGCAGAGAAGGGGAATGTTACTTCAGTGAAGCATCAGCATATTCAGATTTTCTCAGTGACTGTAAATAGAAACTGATCGGATGGTCTTAGATATTTTTATGATCGACAGTGCCTTCTTCTGGAGGTGATGCTTCAGGCACACTTCCTAATGTCTCAATAACACCTGAGCGTAGTATTTAAAATTATGCCCCAGAGAACTGGGTGCTTCTATTACTCTGCCTGTGTCCAGTTGACTTTTGTGTTTGGTTCATGAGTATGGCAATGTAGAGATGACACTTCTGTGTTAGGTGAATAGTGTGAGGACCTGCCTTTCTGCTACAGTGAGTAGATGAGTGTGTACATAGGAAAATGTCCTTCTCTTAAGAGTCCATTCCTTTTTATGTGGTCTATATACACAATGGAATATTATGCAGCCATCAAAAGGAATGAGAGCTTGCCATTTGCAACGACGTGGATGGAACTGGAGGGTGTTATGCTGAGTGAAATAAGTCAATCAGAGAAAAACATGTATCATATGACCTCACTGATATGAGGAATTCTTAATCTCAGGAAACAAACTGAGGGTTGCTGGAGTGGTGGGGGGTGGGAGGGATGGGGTGGCTGGGTGATAGACATTGGGAAGGGTATGTGCTATGGCGAGTGCTGTGAATTGTGCAAGACTGTTGAATCACAGATCTGTACCTCTGAAACAAATAATGCAACATATGTTAAGAAAAAAGAAGAAGAAGAAGAAGATAGCAGGAGAGGAAGAATGAAGGAGGGGGGAATTGGAGGGGGAGACCAACCATGAGAGACGATGGACTCTGGAAAACAAACTGAGGGTTCTAGAGGGGAGAGGGGTGGGGGGATGGGTTAGCCTGGTGATGGGTATTAAAGGGGGCACATTCTGCATGGAGCACTGGGTGTTATGTAGAAACAATGAATCATGGAACACTACATCAAAAACTAATGATGTAATGTATGGTGATTAACATAACAACAAAAAAATTAGAAAAAAGAGTCCATTCCTTCTCTCTCTCTCCCTCTCTCTCTATAGATGATACAGATATAGATGATATAGATACAGATGTTATAGATATATACACACACACAATACATATATAAAAATGTTTTTCTAAATGCCTCCAATTATAATACCATTCTCCATGAATTTATATCAATAAATTAAGACCTAGATGATTATTATGTAGATTAGATTCTATAAATTATTACATAGAGATATTATGAAACAGATGACTATTATGTAGATTCGAAGATTAGAAGCCAGGGACCTTACAAAGTTAAGCAATTTTTATTAGGTTGCACAGCTCAGTAAAGTGGAAACATGGAGCAAATCCCAGACCTTCTGGCTCCAAGGGATTGTGTCCAACAGACATGACAATTCTATTTGCACAGTGTCTGGCACATTGTAGGTGCTCAAAATATATTGTTGGATAAATGAATAAATGTCTAAAAGTCTTTGGGTCATGACCCGATTACCTCATTCCTTTTTTCTTTGTTTTGATCTGCTGTGTCAGCCTAGGCAGGTACTCAATTTTTCTCATGACAAAGACCCTCAGTCACCTTTGGCCCCCTTGGGGACTCTGTATAGTTTCTCCATCAAGCTCTTTACCAGCCCTGCCAAGGAGCAAATGTTTTTATTGGAAGAGCATGAAATGTGACATTACTCATAGATTCTGTCAGAAAATTAGTGGTAGTGAAAACGAGCTCAACACAGCTGGGCAAGATTGTACCTCCTCCCTGGAAACAGTAAGCTGAGGGACTATGGGGAGTCATAATGGTCTAATGATGGCTAATGGTGAGGAAATGATGGGCCTGAGGCCCATAAATCAATCTGAACACAGGAATGGTTAACAGAACGCTCAGGAGATGCTTGATCTCATCTGAGCATTGTTCACATATGTGAGTCTCTTACTGGACCATTATTTTTTTTTTGTTACATAAGGGGAAAGTATGACAATTTGTATGTAGAAAGTCCCAGAAGGCTAAGATATTTGCAGGTTGGCAAAGAGATGGGGGAACATGAGGCTCATCTTTGGGCTCCAGAGTGCCAAGTCCATGGTTCTTTCAGGGCCTAGAATTTATTCTTTGTTTTAGGTATTTGCCAAAATTAGGATGGCTCCAGTTTTTAGCGTTGGTCTAATTTTTCTTTGTATGCAATGAACAATGAGGGGGACTTAAGAGAGCATGAGATTGGAGTTTAGTTAAGAGCTCATATGATTGCCTTTGCATTTTCCAATCCAACCAATAATACTACCATTTCTGATAACCCCCCATCAGTTTCAGTTCTCCCTATACTTGGCAAGGTTTTTTGTTTCAAATATTTATGTTTTAGAAAGAGTCAAAATGGAAAGTTTGACTATAACCATGGAAAGCTTCAACAGTGGGATTTTTCCAACTCCTTTAATAGTTTCCTCTGGAGCAGAAATGATTGGCAGCAGTGATGTAAAATCAAAACTCCAAGATTCACTTGAGGCAGATTCAAGGTGCAGCTCCTTCTTTCTGTTCTTTTATAGAAATATTAAACAAGGTGTCAGCACACCTTTAAGCAGACATTTCAAATGTGAATTTTGCAAGCATGACATGTTATGTTTATAGAAATAATATCAAACATCTTCTGGAAAAAAAGAAGCACATATATCTTGAGGTGATTTACTTGAGAATGATAGTAAACAGTCATAACTTATTATTTCTATTTTTTCCCAAACATAAGTTTTCCTCTTTTTATTGGAAAGGTATGGGGGAGAGTCAGAGGTTTCAGAACTGATGGGTCATATGCCCAAGGGACTTCTAGAAGATACCCACATATGGAATTATAAAAATTACCTTTTTATGATCGAAGACGATGGCAATGGTTGTGTGAGAGACTCCACTAAAACCTTCCCTGTGATCTCTGCATTGGAAGAAGCCTTTTCTGAGGTGTGGCTCCCTGTGTTCCTTAGAGGAAGGTGCCAAGCAGATGAGCTGTCACAGAGATTGGAATGGGAAGTGGGAACATCCTAGGACTATTATATGACTCTTCCAGGTGCTAGAGTAATTTACTGTTTTTTCAGAAAGAGGCATATTTTACATTATTTTTCTGTCCCCAACACAGCAAAACCACTGATTCTCTGTGATAATTTACTTCATGGGAGTGTGGACATAAGTTGTAGCCACGGATGTTAAGACTAGAGGGAGAACAGGGTTATGACCGGGAGAAAGGGGCCATCGCTTGCCCTAGAAACAAAGCAGAGAAGAAGAGCAAAACTACCAAAAAGGAAAATAAGGTAGCAGTTTCTACAGCATCCCATTCTCACAGCAATAACAATTAGGGAAAGTGGCTTTTAGTGCAAGTTGCTCCAGAGATGGCTTTTTCATTTTTACCAACCCTGACTTCTGTACTTCAACTCAGAATCATTTTGTTCTGTCAACTGATTTTATCTTGACCCCTTTTCATGCCCAACCATTTAATCTAAACCCTACCAAGAATATCATACCAGTCTGAGTGACCACACATTTTCCTTTAAGCTAGATGGAACGATGGCTTGCCCTAGTCCCAGGCTTTTCTGTTTTCTGTCATTATTTACAAATCCATTCTATTATTACCAGAGATAAAAGTAGAAGAAAATTCATAAAGAAGGTAACTGAGATTTTCACTTCTAAGGCCCTAACTTTTGGTTACACATTGCCCCAGGAAGAGAGCCTCTGATCATGCTCTTCTGAAACATACTGCAAATGCTTTTCCTCAGATCTGGGCAGAGGACTTCCAAGGGAAAATGACTTCCATGGTGGTGAGGGCTAAAATGAGTGCTTTCAGTCTCCTCCAGTCAGTGTCTACTTAAAAAGTTCAGTGGATATTTGGCCTCCTGGCTTGTCATTCACTCATTGTGGGGGGGTTGGGTCAGCGTTAGGAAAAATATTGTGATCTGCACCATGACACAAAGGAGGGTGCTGGTTACTTAAGATATTTGAGTATAACTTATATGTAGAATGATTGCCCTACTATTCTGAGACTGAAAATGAGTAGGGAATCTCAGCGGAATTTCCTAGGTCTAGTGATACATATATCTCTTGTCACAGAAGGATGGGGTTTTACTAGAAGGGACCATTACCGAAGGCCTACTCTGAAATTTGGATGCAATAAAAGAGTGAGAGTTAAATAAGCAAATTTTCAAATAAAAGATCTTACCTTAGGCAAACAAGTGTTTCTGGTTATTTACCTATTATTCAAATGACCATATAGAAGGTGTCAAGAATAATAAACATTTCCTCTTCTTCTAGCTGATAAACAAATGCCTCCTTTGTATTATTTACTTAGAAAGAAATAACTACCTAATATTTCTATCAAAGTGAGGTTGTCATGTTCTAACAAATGCCAGGATCATAAGCCAAATATAGCAGAATCTTTTATCCTGCTCTAAAGTCCTACCCCTGGGTAACCTGGGCCATGTTCTGAGAAATGTCTGGCAAACCTAACTAATCACTGGAGGTCATAAATAAAGACATTGCCACTTGCTAAGACACGTAGCTCCTTCCTGGAGTAGCTGGGAATTGGTGATAACAAACCACAATAACTCTGAGCTTAAAAATGGATTTGAAGGGCACCTGGGTGGCTCAGTCATTAAGCGTCTGCCTTCGGCTCAGGTCATGATCCAGGGATCCTGGGGTCGAGTCCCACATCGGGGTCCCTGCTCAGTGGGAAGCCTGCTTCTCCCTCTCCCACTCCCCCTGCTTGTGTTCCTGCTCTTGCTATGTCTCTCTCTGTCAAATAAATAAATAAAATCTTTAAAAAAAATGGATTTGAATTTTGTTATTATACATTTTGCAATTTTGGCAGTTTTGAAAGTAAAAATGTGTCAAAGGGTAATATATCTCAAGGACAGTCAGTGTTAAATCAATATTAATTAAATAGGCTTATTCTTATTTAACAAAGCACTGAAGTGTGGAGGAAGGGATCTGCTGTGACTATTTTCTTTAATTTTCTTTTGCCGTCTGTGAGGTACGGTAAGACCTCCAAATCCCATACATCAGCATTTTTAAAATATAGCCAATTTTCAGCTCAAGTTGCTTACCTAATGATGTATTTACTATGTCTCAGTTATGATTTACCAGAAATAAAGCTGTATTGTGAAGCAGAAAGGAACTAAGAGGAGTATCTAAAAGACAGTAGAAGTTCTGAAGTGAGAAAAAAAAATTGGGGTTATTTACTTTAATCAATTCAGAAACCCCAAAGGGAGTGACAGCACATAGGATTAAAATAACAAGGACTATCTTTGCTGTGAAACATATAGAAGGGATCATTCATGGGCTAACTGAATTATGGAAATTCAGCCAAATAGTCTTTGTCTATCCATTTCATATCTGTTAAGGACCGAGGTCCCTACTCCTAAATTCACAACATCTAAGCTCATAAAGGGGGGAAAAAGGTTCTGTGAAAGGTAAAAGACCATCCTGTCAACTAGTTGTATCCTTTCAAGGGTATGGATAGCCTAACAGAGTGGGCAGTAAGACCTGAACTTCATTTCTGATGATGTTACTAAAAGCTGGCAATGTAGGGTGGTGGAGAAAGTGGTGAGGACAGATCCAAAGAGCCCTAACAACAAAGCTCATTATAAACATATGCTTGCAAACCATGGAACTTCAGATCATTCATTGTGGGCTTTTTATGGATAAAAGGTTATCTCAAATATTATAGAACCACCCCGTGGCACCATCAAGGGTGCTGAATTAGCCAGTGTTAAACCCTTTTCTCAACTGAGAAGTCAGTCGCTTGCACCTCTATCTCCTTTGACCTTGTGCTCATGGAATCAAATCCATGCCAGTTTTGAACTCCACTATATAACTTCAGAAAATCAGATATGTTGGGACTAATCCAGGAACTATTTCAATATCCTGACTCCTATCACCATAGTAAAGAACAATAAGATATAGTCCTTTATCATCAAAGACATTATTATCTGGCAGGAAGTGTCAGGCAGTTAAATAAATAGAAGCACTTTGGTGGGGGCATGCATAGAATATTTTATGATCTCAGAGGTAAGATTTTTCTGGTATGGAAAGGAAAAACAGCCAAACATTCTTTACAAACATAGGGTTTAAGTGACTTCTGAGTTAGACTTGGAATTGAATTAAGACAAGGATGAAGTTGTCCCTGTCAAGGCATTAGTTTCCCCACCAGAAAAATAAAATGTTTCTATAGGAATATCGACTTTGGACATAGACTCCATCTATGACTTCCTGAGAATAGATTGTTCAGCAGCAAATAAAATAAAATAAAATGATACATTTCTTCGAGAAAGACCCAAGTATGTACCTCTATAACACTACCACCCTATCCTTACCCTATGTAGAGTTTCTAGCACATAACTTAAATTCTTTAGATTCTGATGAATAAATTATTTCAATTATGGTAATAATTTTCTCTTATTTCTACTTTAAATAACCACTTTAATAATCAAAGGTAGTTGCCTATTTTGGAGATTCACAACAGTCCATACTGGAATTGGTCAGTTCTTCATGTGGGCCTAACATTTACAAATTTTATTAAATCCAATATAAGTGATAAGAGAACGTGATAAGTTCTACCGTATGCATGCACACCCATGATACTGGTTTTGAAAAATAATTTCTATTGTTTTAGCTGCATGGTCTATAGTATTTTGTTATGGCGGCCTGAGCTGATTAACACACCTTATCTTAGGAAACACAAATCCCTTCTGAGGAAACACACTCATAACATGGCTTTTGATTATTTGAGCAACTGCTAATCCAATTTATGGTGTAAATTAGTCTTCTTAAAGCAATACACCCCTGTAACCCTACAGTAGCCCTGGAAGAACTTTACTCATCCTTCATTGACCTGACAACATCTCAAGTGTCTTGAACTTAACACTTTTTGCCACTTACTACTCCCTGTTCATGAATAACCATTGAGAGGTCAACAGAGGCTTTAGAGAGTCTTTAAAAGATCAGGTAATTGATAAATGGTGTAAAAGTGAGCAATAGCAAAATACATTTGTTTGATAGTTGGCAGCTTCCCATGTGCAAAATTGCATGGAGAAATGTCAACTTCTGAAAAAAAAAATTCATTGAGAACATATCCAACAACTTGAAAGATATGTGGTTTGTGAGTATAGAAGGCTCCCTTTGGAAAGAATATATACCTTTGAATCTTTTTACAATGCAGCATATATTAAAAGCAAGTAAAAGTAAGTACTTTTGCAAGGATTAGAGCAATTTAATTAATTAATTTATTTTTTAAAATTTTTATTGTTATGTTAATCACCATACATTACATCATTTGTTTTTGATGTAGGGTTCCATGTTTCATTGTTTGTGCATAACACCCAGTGCTCCACGCAGAACGTGCCGTCTTTAATACCCATCACCAGGCTAACCCATCCCCCTACCCTCCTCCCCTCTAGAACCCTCAGTCTGTTTTACAGAGTCCATCGTCTCTCATGGTTCGTCTCCCCCACCGAATTACTCCCCTTCATTCTTCCCCTCCTGCTATCTTCTTCTTTTTCTTTTTTCTTAACATATGTGGCACTACTTGTTTCAGAAGTACAGATCTGTGATTCAACAGTCTTCCACAATTCACAGTGCTCACCATAGCACATACCCTCCCCAATGTCTATCACCCAGCCACCCCATCCCTCCCACCCCCCACCACTCCAGCAACCCTCAGTTTGTTTCCTGAGGTTAAGAATTCCTCATATCAGGGAGGTCATATGATACATGTCTTTCTCTGATTGACTTATTTCGCTCAGCATAACACCCTCCAGTTCCATCCACATCGTTGCAAATGGCAAGATCTCATTCCTTTGGATGGCTGCATAATATTCCATTGTGTATATATACCACCTCTTCCTATTCCATTCATCTGTCGATGGACATCATGGCTCTTTCCACAGTTTGGCTATTGTGGACATTGCTGCTATAAACATTGGGGTGCACGTACCCCTTCAGATCCCTACATTTGTATCTTTGGGGTAAATACCCACTAGTGCAATTGCTGGATCGTATGGTAGCTCTATTTTCAACTTTTTGAGGAACCTCCATACTGTTTTCCAGAGTGGTTGCACCAGCTTGCATTACCACCAACAGTATGGGAGGGTTCCCCTATCTCCACATCCACACCAACATCTGTCATTTCTTGACTTGTTAAATTTAGCCATTCTGACTGGTGTGAGGTGGCATCTCACTGAGGTTTTGATTTGGATTTCCCTGATGCCGAGCGATGTTGAGCACTTTTTCATGTGTCTGTTGGCCATTTGGATGTCTTCTTTGGAAAAATGTCTGTTCATGTCTTCTGCCCATTTCTTGATTGGATTATTTGTTCTTTGGGTGCTGAGTTTGATAAGTTCTTTATAGATTTTGGCTACTAGCCCTTTATCTGATATGTCATTTGCAAATATTTTCTCCCATTCTGTCGGTTGTCTTTTGGTTTTGTGGACTGTTTCTTTTGATGTGCAAAAGCTTTTTATCTTGATGAAATCCGAAGAGTTCATTTTTGCCCTTGCTTCCCTTGCCTTTGGCGATGTTTCTAGGAAGAAGTCGCTGCAGCTGAGGTCGAAGAGGTTGCTACCTGTGTTCTCCTTTAGGATTTTGATGGACTCCTGTCTCACGTTTAGGTCTTTCAACCATCTGGAGTCTATTTTTGTGTGTGGTGTAAGAAAATGGTCCAGTTTCATTCTTCTGCATGTGGCTGTCCAATTTCCCAACACCATTTGTTGAAGAGACTGTCTTTTTTCCATTGGACATTCTTTCCTGCTTTGTCAAAGATGAGTTGACCATAGAGTTGAGGGTCCATTTCTGGGCTCTCTATTCTGTTCCACTGATCTATGTGTCTGTTTTTGTGCCAGTACCATACTGTCTTGATGATGACAGCTTTGTAATAGAGCTGGAAGTCCGGGATTGTGATGCCGCCAGCTTTGCTTTTCTTTTTCAAGATTCCTCTGGCTATTCGGGGTCTCTTCTGGTTCCATACAAATTTTAGGATTATTTGTTCCATTTCTTTGAAAAAAGTGGATGGTATTTTGATAGCAATTGCATTGAATGTGTTGATTGCTCTAGGTAGCATTGACATCTTCACAATGTTGGTTCTCCCAATCCATGAGCATGGAACGTTTTTACATTTCTTTCTGTCTTCTTCAATTTCTTTCCTGAGTATTTTATAGTTTTCTGAGTACAGATCCTTTGCCTCTTTGGTTAGATTTATTCCTAGGTATCTTATGGTTTTGGGTGCAATTGTGAATGGGATCGACTCCTTGATTTGTCTCTCTTCTGTCTTGTTGTTTGTGTATAGGAATGCCACTGATTTCTGTGCATTGATTTTATATCCTGCTACTTTATTGAATTCCTGTATGAGTTCTAGCAGTTTTGGGGTGGAGTCTTTTGGGTTTTCCACATAAAGTATCATATCATCTGCAAACAGTGAGAGTTTGACTTCCTCTTTGCCGATTTGGATGCCTTTGATTTCTTTTTGTTGTCTGAATCCTGTGGCTAGGACTTCTAATACTATGTTGAATAGCAGTGGTGAGAGTGGACATCCCTGCTGCATTCCTGACCTTAGGGGAAAGGCTCTCAGCTTTTCCCCATTGAGAATGATATTCGCTGTAGGTTTTTCATAGATGGCTTTTATGATATTGAGGTACGTGCCCTCTGTCCCTATACTCTGAAGAGTTTTGATCAAGAAAGGATGCTGTACTTTGTCAAATGCTTTTTCTGCATCTATTGAGAGGATCATATGATTCTTGTTCTTTCTTTTGTTAATGTATTATATCACGTTGTTTGATTTGTGGATATTGAACCAACCTTGCAGCCCAGGGGTAAATCCCACTTGGTTATGGTGAATAATCATTTTAAGGTACTGTTGGATCCTATTGGCTAGTATTTTCGTGAGAATTTTTGCATCCATGTTCATCAAGGATATTGGTCTGTAATTCTCCTTTTTCATAGGGTCTTTGTCTGGGTTTGGGGTCAAGGTAATGGTGGCCTCATAAAATGAGTTTGGAAGTTTTCCTTCCATTTCTATTTTTTGGAACAGTTTCAGGAGAATAGGTATTAATTCTTCTTTAAATGTCTGATAGAATTCCCCTGGGAAGCCGTCTGGCCCTGGGCTTTTGTTTGTTGGGAGATTTTTGATGACTGCTTCAATTTCCTTAGTGGTTATAGGTCTGTTCAGGATTTCTATTTCTTCCTGGTTCAATTTTGGTGGTTGATACATCTCTAGGAGTGCACCCATTTCTTCCAAGTTATCTAATTTGCTGGCATAGAGTTGCTCATAAATGTTGTTATAATTGTTTGTACTTTTCTGGTGTTGGTTGTGATCTCTCCTCTTTCCTTCATGATTTTGTTGATTAGGGTCATTTCTCTTTTCTTTTTGATAAGTCTGGCCAGGGGTTTATCCATCTTGTTAATTCGTTCAAAGAACCAGCTCCTAGTTTTGTGGATTTGTTCTACTGTTCTTTGGGTTTCTATTTCATTGATTTCTGCTCTGATCTTTATTATTTCCCTTCTCCTGCTGGGTTTAGGCTTTATTTGCTGTTCTTTCCACAGCTCCTTTAGGTGTAGGGTTAGGTTGTGTATTTGAGACCTTTCTTGTTTCTTGAGAAAGGCATGTATTGCTATATCCTTTCCTCTCAGGACTGCCTATGTTGTATCCCAAAGATTTTGAACAGTTGTGTTTTCATTTTCATTGGTTTCCATGAATTTTTTTAATCCTTCTTTAATTTCCTGGTTGACCCATTCATTCCTTAGTAGGATGCCCTTTAGCCTCCATGTATTTGAGTTCTTTCCACCTTTCCTCTTGTGATTGAGTTCTAGTTTCAAAGCATTGTGGTCTGAAAATATGCAGGGAATAATCTCAATCTTTTGGTACCATTGAGACCTGATTTGTGACCTAGGATGTGATCAATTCTGGAGAATGTTCCATGGGCACTAGAGAAGAATGTGTATTCCGTTCCGGGTCTCTGTGGATAGGTCTGTTGCCAATCTAATATTTCTACCATTGTAGGTTACATATCTCTTCTCCTGAGCTGCTTTCAGGATTTTCTCTTTGTCTCTGAGACTCATAAGTTTTACCATTAGATGTCGGGGTGTTGACCTATTGTTTTTGAGAGGGCTTCTCTGTGCATCCTGGATTTTGATGCCTGTTTCCTTCCTCACATTAGGGAAGTTCTCTGCTATTATTTGCTCCAATATACCTTCTGCCCCCTCTCTCTTTCTTCTTCTTCTGGGATCCCAATTATTCTAATGTTGTTTCATCTTATCATAACTCTTATCTCTCAAATTCTGCCCTTGTGATCCTGTAGTTGTTTCTCTCTTTTTTTTCTCAGCCTCTTTATTTTCCATCATTTGGCCTTCTATATCACTGATTCTCTCTTCTGCCTCATTTATCCCAGCAGTTAGTGCCCCCATTTTTGATTGCACCTCATGAATAGCCTTTTTGATTTCGACTTGGTTAGATTTTAGTTCTTTTATTTCTCCAGAAAGGGTTTCTCTAACAACTTCCACGCTTTTTCAAGCCCAGCTAATATCTTTAAAGTCATGATTCTGAACTCTAGGTCTGACATCATACTAATGCCTGTATTGAGTATGTCCCTGGCTGATGGTACTACCTCTTGTTCTTTTTGCTGAGGTGATTTTTTTCGTCTTGTCATTTTTGTCCAGAGGAGAGTAGATGAATGAAAGAACAAAATGCTAACAGGTTAAAAACATCCCCAGCAAATATACTGTCTACAAATCAGAAAAGACCTGAAACCATGGGAAAAGAAAGGGAAAGAAAGAAAAAAGAAAGAGAAAAGAAAAGAAAAAGAAAAAGATAGAAACAAAAACAGAACAATTAAAAAAAACCAGAATATGATCAGATATGCTCAGGCTAGTGCATAGATCCGTGCCACACACTAGATTTTGGGCATATTTTGGTCTGCTAGAAAAAAGTGCCTCCTAAATGTTTAAAGGGAGAAAGACTTATATATGTACAAAATAAGGGTTGATACAATGAAGGGATGGAAGATGAATGTAAAGATGAAAATTATAAAAGATTTTATAAAAGGAATTGATAAGATAAGAGGTTGTTTGAAAAAGGAAAGAAGAAGACTTAAAAAAAAAAGAAAAAAAGGGGAGAGAATGTGATCAGGCAGGAGACTAGAACAAAGCCATACACTAGTGATTTAGGGTATATTTTGATCTGTTAGAAGAAACTGTATCTCAAAATTTTAAAAAGAGAACAACTTATATATATATATATATATGCCAAAAATAAGGGTAACTACTATGAAGGGATAAAATATGACTCTAAAAATGAAAAATAAAAAATGTTTTTTTTAAAAAAGGGATTGATGAGGTGTTGGTTGAAAAAGTGAAAAAGAAAAATTAAAAAAAACAGTTAAAAAATCAACTTTGAAAAACTAATGAATCATGGTAAAAAAAAAAAAAAAAAAACATGAATTCTATGTGCAGTATTCCCCTAGCGCTGGAGTTCTCCCATTCTCCTTGATCGGTAAACTTGGTCTTGGCTTGCTGGCTGTTCCTGCTGATCTTCTGGGGGAGGGGCCTGTTGCCGTGGTTCCCAAATGTCTTTGCTGGAGGCGGAATTGCCCCGCCCTTGTTGGTCTGGCCTAAGCAAGCTGCTTGGGTTTGCTCTCAGGAGCTTTTGTTCCCTGCAAGCTCTCGGTACAGATTTGGAGGACCAGGGTGAAAATGGTGGCCTCCCAATCTCCACGGAGAGGAGCTGAGAACTTGGGACCCCGCTCCTCAGTGTGCCCCCAGAGAAAAGCAGTCACTCCCGTGTCCCTGGTCTCCGGCCGCACTCCGTGCTCACCCGGCCTGTGACCGAGCGTTTCTATGTCTGGCACCTGACCCTGTGCGGAGTCTCCAAACCCAGTAGATCCCTGCGGTGCGCTCCCACGCCGCTCCTCCTGGGGAAGGAAGGGGAGTCTCCCTGGCTCTGCTGCTTGTTGGGTCCCTGCTGGAGGAGCAGTGGCCCGACTGGGCCGCGGATCACAGTTTATGGCAACCCTGAGCTGAGAGCCCGTGCCTCGGCCCCATCTCTGCACCAGGCTTCCCTGCTCCAATACCTGGGAGCTCTGCCACACTCAGGCACCCCTGGTCTTTCTGTGACCCCGAGGGTCCTGAGACCACACTGGCCCGCGAGGGTTCCACCCCCCGCTTAGCCACTGGAGCGACGTCCCTCAGCGGAGTCGACTTCTAAAAGTTCCGAATTTGTGCTCCACGGCTCTAACACTTGCCAGAAGCGGCCGACGGAGGCCCCTTCCCCCGCCATCTATCCTCCCGAATATCGCCTCGGATTCACTTCCCTGCATGTCCTACCTTCCAGTAAGTGGTCACTTTTCTGTTCAGAGAGTTGTTGCTATTCTTTTCTTCGATCTCCTGTTGAGTTCGTAGGTGTTCAGAATGGTTTGATCCCTATCCAGCTGAATTCCTGAGACCAGATGAAATCCAAGTCTCCTCCTCCTCCGCCGTCTTACTCTACCCCTGGATTAGGGCAATTTAAATCATGAAAGGTTTTAAAATGGCAGTGGAATTTAACTCCTTCTCAGATATATGATTTGCGAATATTTTCTCCCATTCTGTAGACTGCCTTTTCACTTTGTTGATGGTTTCCTTTGTTATGCAGAAACTTTTTAGTTTGATGTAGTCTCACTTGTTTATTTTTGCTTTTGTTGCCTTTGCTTTTGGTGTCAAATCCAAAAAGTCATCACCAAGACCGATGTTAAGGATCTTACTTCATAATGTTTTCTTCTAGGAGTTTTCTGGTTTCAAGTCTTACATTCAAGTCTTTAATCCATTGTGTTGATTTTTTATGTATGGTGTAAGATAGTGATCCAGTTTTATTCTTTTGCATATCTGAATGTCCAGTGTTCCCAACACCATTTGTTGAAAAGACTATGATTTCCCCAATGTATGTTCTTGGCTCTTTTGTTGTAAATTAATTGAACATATGTTTATGAACTTATTTCTGTGCTCCCCAATCTGTTCTGTTGATCTCTGTGTCTGTTTTTAAGCCAAACCCATGCTGTTTTTATATAAATGTTAAGGAGTTAATATCCAAATTATAAAGGACTTGTGTAACTCAATAGCAAAACAAAAAACCCCAGAAAACAAAAAACAAACCAAAAAACCCCCAATCTGACTAAAAAATGGGCAGGGGAAATGAATAGACATTTTTCCAAAGAAGACATACAAATGGCCAGCAGGTTACATGAAAAGGTGCTCAACATCACTAATCATCTGGAAAATACAAATAAAAGCCACAGTGAGATATCACCTTATACCAGTTAGAATGACTATCATAAAAGACCAAACTAAACAAGAGACAACAATTGTTGGTGTGAATGTGGAGAAAAGGGAACACTTGTGTAATACTGGTGGGAGTGTAAATTGGTTCAGCCTCTATGGAAAACAGTATGGAGGTTCCTCAAAAAATGAAAAATAGAACTACCATATGATATATCCATTTCTGGGGATATATCCAAAGAAAATGAAAACAGGATATCAAAGAGATATCTGCACTCCATGTTCATTGCAACATTATTCACAATAACCAAGGTATGGAAGCAACTTAAGTGCTTATATGAATTCATGTATATACATATGAAGATTATTCAGTCACGAGAAAGAAGGACCTACTGCCATTTGCGACAACATGGATGGAACTTGAGGGCATTTTGCTAAGTGAAATAAGCTAGGCAGAGAAAGACATACTACGTGGTATCACTTATATGTGAAATCAAGATAAGATGAGATAAGTTAAGATAAAAAGGCAAACTCATAGGCACAGTATAGAAAAGTGGTTGCCAGGGACTGGGGGTGGGGATAATAAGTAGAAGTTGGCAAAAGGGTACAAACTTTCAACTATAAGATGAATAAAGTCTAAGGTTCTAATGTAAAACATGGTAACTATGGTTGATGACACTGTATTGCATAATTAAAATTTGCTAAGATAGTAGAACTTAAACATTCTCAACAAAAACCATAAAGATAAATATGTAAGGTGATGGATGGGTAAATTAAATGGAGAGAATCTTTTCATAATGTGTACATACATCAAATCACCACAGTGTACACTTTATCTTCCAGTTCTACTCGTTAATTATACCTCAGTAAAGCTGAAATATAACTAACTAACTAAATAAACAAACAAACAAATGGCAGTGAGGGAAGAATATGATCCAAAAGTTTATTTGATTTAAAATGTTTGGCTTGAGCATTTATGGTTGAGGAGGTTACTAATTTAAAGGTGGAGGGTACTTTTTTCCCTGGGAGTATAACTCTGAGCTAAATACGCCTCTCTAGTACTACTGAGAATCTTGAACTTAAGCTTTGCTAATTATCTCTAAATCTACATTTTTAGTTTTAATTATATCCAGGAAATAACCTGGAATTTCAAAAGGGGTCAATTAAGGAGCTGTCAACTGAGAAGATTCAGATGGTGGTGAATAGTCCCAAAGGTCTACCAGTTGAGATGAGTGGGACGTCTCGATAATAAGATCAACATTAATCTTTGGTTAACCAGCATGAAAGTTCGCAACTGAACAGATGATTTTCTTCCTGGTGCTGAAGTTCCTTCTTCTCAATGAATTATCTATCTAATTGTTCCTCTGGTTTATCTGGTGATTCGAACAGGAAACTCATCATTCTTAAAATCTCCTTCCTCACGGATATCAGTCCCCAATCTTTGTGATTCCATACCTCGAGCAGTTTTCAGTGCACTCTGCTGCTCTTCATCTGTCCTTCACGACCTACCTCCCTGCTACCATCGTCTCTTGTCCTGAATTAAGTGTCCTTAGCACAGTTTTCGTGTCTGCTCCTGCCCCTTCTGTTCCAGGCTCTCAATCCAGTGTTACCATTACTCTCAATTGGTACTGTGTTGCCAATTAGGGAAGTTCCACACTTGTGGCCTTTCAGTGTCTGCCTGGTACTCTCGGGTTGCAATGCAAGATTATTAACATAAGTGACTGAGCCCAGAGTATCTGATTCATTTATCTCCCTAGCATTATTCTAAGTCCTTTTTAAATTTTTTTTTGCTGTGATCCAGTCTAATTGGCTTTAACAATCAAGTATTTCAGAGGGCTACAGTTCTTTGTGACTTGGGCCCTGTGTATCAGTGCTTCCTCTACACATGACTTCACCACTCCCAAACCCTTTGCTAACAATGCCTTAATTATTCTTCAGCTTTCAAATCAATACTGTTGAAGGGGAAACATTTACCGAATCTCCAGACTAATACCACGCAGTTAATTTTTAGTATCCAGAACCTATTGCAGCATATATATAATTGTAATAATATAATTTTATTATTTAGTGGTGACAAATAACATTCAAGTATGTAGTGTAATACCTTGCATGTAGTAGAAGCAAATTAAACAACTATTGATCAGAGGAGATTTTGTTTGTCTTATTTTTTTGCTGTCACATTTACTTAAAGGGCTCCACTGTGACCCAAAATGGGATAAGATTCTTCCTTTGGAATGTGGGCATTTAAATGGAACCCAAGAATCTGTCATTAAAAATCTGTCGTTCTTGTAAATGGGTAGTGCTTAGTGTTACACTGAAACCCAGAGTCAGGGATGAGGTTGGCATTCCTAGGGTTATATGGTATTTTAAGCAAGCAGGTGTTGCCTGAGGAGAGTTCTGCTTTTGTCGATGAGAATGATCTTAGGAAGTGTCACTATCATCACTCTCAATGTCCTTTGTGAGATGACCCTAGTACTAGGTAGTTCTTCTTGGCTCTTAACAACTAAACAGAGGAATCAAGGAGACACAGATATTGAAGAGACTCTTCTGGAAAATTATGCTAACACTCTAGTAGTTGATTTAACCTATGACATGTAGTTGTCCAGGTGGGGAAAAACTACTCTTACAGTTATGTTTTTCCTCCCAGGGTGATCACATCATTTATTATCACCTATTGTCAGAACAGGAAATGCTTTTTTTTTTTAAGATTTTTATTTATTTATTCATGAGAGACAGAGAGAGAGAGAGAGGCAGAGGGAGAAGCAGTCTCCCAAGGAGCAGTGAGCCCAACGCGGGACTCAATCCCAGGACTCCGGGATCATGACCTGAGCCGAAGGCAGACCCTTAACCATCTGAGCCACCCAGGCGCCCAGAACAGGAAATGCTTTAACAACCAGAAAAACTCTTCAGCTTTTCCAAGAACATGGGACAGTCCTATACCTATCCACATTCTGCGAACTCTTTCACAGTGTTAATCAGCTAAGAAATTAAAGACAAGTGGAAAAGAAAACTTTTTCTAAGAAAACTTAAATAGGGATAATTTTTAAAGAAAGAAATCAAGGGGTACTTGGGTGGCTCAGTCCGTTGAGCATCTGACTCTTGATTTCAGCTCAGGTCATGATCTCAGGGACCTGGGATGGAGCCCCAGGTAGGGCTCCGCCCTTGGCAGGGAGTCTGCTTGGATTCTCTCTCTTCCTCTCCCTCTGCCCCTTCCCCCTGCTTGCGTGTTCTCTTGCTCTCTAAAATAAATAAATCCTTAAAAAAATAAAGAAAGAAATTAAGACAAAAGCTTGTGTTCTAATGAATTATTAGATGAATCAAAATGAAGGAACAGAGGAACTGTGGCAGAGAAAAGCATTGAGGGCATTGATTCAAAGACAATAGAAATTCAGAGCCAGCTCTCTGTGGGAATGTTACCCAAGAGTGGAAAGAAGAGAGTAGATCCTAAATAGTCTCACCACACACACAATGCTAACTTTGAGGTGATGGAAATGTTAATTAGTTTGTTTATGATGATATTTCACAATGTGTATGTATATCAAAGCATCACATTGTATACCTTAAATAATACAATTATTATTTGAGTTATATCTCAATAAAATAGAAACAAAAAAAGAAAAGTTAATTGTTATAAATAATTACAAAATAAGTTTAATAATCTAATGCAAATTAGGGGACCTAATTTCCTTATCTTTCATGGTAGGGATGCAAACACCACTGTCTCAAACTTAAACATGATATTAACAAATGAGGAATGACTTCAGCTTCTTTGTTTTTTTTCCATAATATTATTTCTTAAACTAAAAAGGAAGCTTTAATAAAGCAATATTCTTTTAGTGAAGAAATACTTGAAGTTTAACAAGTCTTTTGATTTCACATTAGCATATTTTTTTCCTATTAAATTCAAGTAAGAGAAATTCTCTCTGTCTTTATAGCTACATTTGTACAAATAAATATCTGGAGTGATAAAAACCTCCTGTTAATAACAGTTTTGGGGGGGCGGAGCAAGATGGCGGAGGAGTAGGAGACCTGGATTTCATCTGGTCTCAGGAATTCAGCGGAATAGGGATCAAACCATTCTGAACACCTACGAACTCAACAGGAGATCGAAGAAGAGAGTAGCAACAACTCTCTGAACAGAGAAGCGACCACTTTCTGGAAGGTAGGACCTGCGGAGAAGTGAATCCGAGGTGATATTCGGGAGGATAGACGGCGGGGGAGGGGGCCTCCATCAGCCACTTCTGGCAAGTGATAGAGCCGCGGAGCACAAAATCGGAACTTTTAGAAGTCGGCTCCACTGAGGGACGTCGCTCCAGTGGCTAAGCGGAGGGTGGAACCCTCGTGGGACAGTGTGGTCTCAGGACCCTCGGGGTCACAGAAAAACTGGGCGTGCCTGAGTGCAGCAGAGCTCCGAGGTATCAGAGCGGGGAAGCCGGCTGCAGAGACAGAGCGGAGGCGCGGGCTCTCAGCTCAGGGTTGCCATAAACTGTGATCCGCAGCCCAGTTGGGCCACTGCTCCTCCAGCAGGGACCCAACAAGCGGCAGATCCGGGGAGACTCCCCTTCCTCCTCTGGGAGGAGCGGTGCGGGAGCGCACTGCAGGGATCTGCTGGGTTTGGAGACTCGACACGAAGTCGGGTGCCAGAGATAGAAATGCTCGGTCACAGGCCGGGTGAGCACGGAGTGCGGCCGGAGACCGGGGACACGGGAGTGACTGTTTTTCTCTGGGGTTGCACTGAGGAGCGGGGCCCTGATTTCTTGGCCCTTCCGGGTGGAGATTGGAAGGCCACCATTTTCACCCTGGTCCTCCAAATCTGTACCGAGAGCTTGCAGGGAACAAAAGCTCCTGAGAGCAAACTCAAGCAGCTTGCTTAGCCCAGACTCACAAGGGCGGGGCAATTCCACCTTCGGCAAAGACATTTGGGAACCACGGCAACAGGGCCCTGCCCCAGAAGATCAGCAGGAACAGCCAGCAAGCCAAGACCAAGTTTACCAATCAAAGAGAACGGGAGAATTCCAGCGCTAGGGGAATACTGCACATAGAATTCATGGCTTTTTTACCATGATTCATTAGTTTTTCAAACTTAATTTTTTTAACTGTTTTTTTTTAATTTTTCTTTTTCCCTTTTTCAACCAACATCTTATCAATCGCTTTTTTAAAAAAACATTTTTTATTTTTCTTTGGAGTCATATTTTATCCCTTCATAGTAGTTACCCTTATTTTTGGCATATATATATAAGTTTTCTTTTTTTTTAAATTTTGAGATACACTTTCTTCTAAGAGATCAAAATATACCCTAAATCACTAGTGTATGGCTTTGTTCTAGTCTCCTGCCTGATCACATTCTCTCCCATTTTTTTTCTGTCTTTTTTTTTTAAATCTTCTTCTTTCTCTTTTCAAGCAACTTCTTATCTATCAACTCCTTTTATAAAAGCTTTTATAATTTTCATCTTTACATTCATCTTCCATCCCTTCATTGTATCAACCCTTATTTTGTACATATATAAGTCTTTCTTCCTTTAAAATTTTAGGAGGCACATTTTTTCTAACAGACCAAAATACGCCCCAAATCTAGTGTGTGGCACTGATCTATGCACTAGCCTGATCATATTTGATCATATTCTGTTTTTTTTTCTATTGTTCTGTTTTTGTTTTCGTTTTTATCTTTTTCTTTTTTTCTCTTTCTTTTTTCTTTCTTTCCCTTTCTTTTCCCCTGGTTTCAGGTCTTTTCTGATTTGTATAGAGTATATTTGCTGGGGACGTTGTTAACCTGTTAGCATTTTGTTCTCTCATTCATCTATTCTCCTCTGAACAAAATGACAAGACGAAAACAATCACCTCAGCAAAAAGAACAAGAGGTAGTACCGTCAGCCAGGGACCTACTCAATACGGACATTAGTACGATGTCGGACCTAGAGTTCAGAATCATGACTTTAAATATATTAGCTGGGCTTGAAAAAACCGTGGAAGTTATTAGAGAAACCCTTTCTGGAGAAATAAAAGAACTAAAATCTAACCAAGTCGAAATCAAAAAGGCTATTCATGAGGTGCAATCAAAAATGGGGGCACTAACTGCTAGGATAAATGAGGCAGAAGAGAGAATCAGCGATATAGAAGACCAAATGATGGAAAATAAAGAAGCTGAGAAAAAGACAGAAAAACAACTACAGGATCATGAGGGCAGAATTTGAGAGATAAGAGTTATGATAAGATGAAACAACATTAGAATAATTGGGATCCCAGAAGAAGAAGAAAGAGAGAGGGGGAAGAAGGTATATTGGAGCAAATAATAGCAGAGAACCTCCCTAATGTGAGGAAGGAAACAGGCATCAAAATCCAGGATGCACAGAGAAGCCCTCTCAAAATCAATAAAAATAGGTCAACACCCCGACATCTAATAGTAAAACTTATGAGTCTCAGAGACAAAGAGAAAATCCTGAAAGCAGCTCGGGAGAAGAAATATGTAACCTACAATGGTAGAAACATTAGAGTGGCAACAGACCTATCCACAGAGACCTGGCAGGCCAGAAAGGACTGGCATGAGAGCTTCAGAGCACTAAACGAGAAAAATATGCAGCCAAGAATACTATATCGGCTAGGCTGTCATTGAAAATAGAAGGAGAGATAAAAAGCTTCCAGGACAAACAAAAACTAAAGGAATTTGCAAACACGAAACCAGCCCTCCAAGAAATATTGAAAGGGGTCCTCTAAGCAAAGAGGAGCCTAAAAGCAGCATAGATCAGAAAAGAATACAGACAATATACAGTAACAGTCACCTTACAGGCAACACAATGGCACTAAATTCATACCTTTCAAGAGTTACCCTGAATGTAAATGGGCTAAATGCCCCAATCAAAAGACACAGCCTATCAGATTGGATTAAAAAACAAGACCCATCCATATGCTGTCTGCAAGAGACTCATTTTAGACCCAAAGACACCCCCAGATTGAAAGTGAGGGGGTGGAAAACTATTTACCATGCTAATGGACACCAAAAGAAAGATGGGGTGGCAATCCTTAAATCAGACAAATTAGATTTTAAAACAAAGACTGTAATAGGAGATGAAGAAGGACACTATATCCTACTTTAGGGTCTATCCAACCAGAAGATCTAAACCTTGTAAATATCTATGCCCCTAACATGGGAGCAGCCAATGATATAAGGCAATTAATGACAAAAGCAAAGAAACACATTGACAACAATACAATAATAGTGGGGGACTTTAACAGCCCCCTGACTGAAATGAACAGATCATCTAAGCAAAAGATCAACAAGGAAATAAAGACTTTAAATGAAACACTGGACCAAATGGACTTCACAGACATATTCAGAACATTCCATCCCAAAGCAATGGAATACACATTCTTCTCTAGTGCCCATGGAACATTCTCCAGAATAGATCACATCCTACGTCACAAATCAGGTCTCAACCGGTACCAAAAGATTGAGATTATTCCCTGCATATTTTCAGACCACAATGCTTTGAAACTAGAACTCAATCACAAGAGAAAGGCGGAAAGAACTCAAATACATGGAGGCTAAAGAGCATCCTACTAAAGAATGAATGGGTCAACCAGGAAATTAAAGAAGAATTAAAAAAATTCATAGAAACCAATGAAAATGGAAACACAGCTGTTCAAAATCTTTGGGATATCAGCAAAGGCAGTCTTAAGAGGAAAGTATATAGCAATACAAGCCTTTCTCAAGAAACAAGAAAGATCTCAAATATACAACCTAACACTACACCTAAAGGAGCTGGAGAAAGAACAGCAAATAAAGGCTAAACCCAGCAGGAGAAGAGAAATCATCAAGATCAGAGCAGAAATCAAAGAACTAGAAACCAAAGGAACAGTAGAACAAATCCACAAAACTAGGAGCTGGTTTGCTGAAAGAATTAAGAAGATTGATAAACCCCTGGCCAGACTTATCAAAAAGAAAAGACAAATGACCCAAATCAACAAAATCACAAATGAAAGAGGAGAGATCACAACCAACACCAAAGAAATACAAACAATTATAAGAACATATTATGAGCAACTCTGTGCCAGCAAATTAGATAACCTGGAAGAAATGGGTGCATTCCTAGAGATGTATCAACTACCAAAATTGAACCAGGAAGAAATAGAAATCCTGAACAGACCTATAACCACTAAGGAAATTGAAGCAGTCATCAAAAATCTCCCAACAAACAAAAGCCCAGGGCCAGACGGCTTCCCAGGGGAATTCTATCAGACATTTAAAGAAGAATTAATACCTATTCTCCTGAAACTGTTCCAAAAAATAGAAATGGAAGGAAAACTTCCAAACTCATTTTATGAGGCCACCATTACCTTGATCCCAAAACCAGACAAAGACCCCATGAAAAAGGAGAATTACAGACCAATATCCTTGATGAACATGGATGCAAAAATTCTCACCAGAATACTAGCTAATAGGATCCAACAGTACATTAAAAGGATTATTCACCATGACCAAGTGGGATTTATCCCTGGGCTGCAAGGTTGGTTCAACATCCGCAAATCAATCAACGTGATACAATACATTAACAAAAGAAAGAACAAGAATCACATGATCGTCTCAATAGATGCAGAAAAAGCATTTGACCAAGTACAGCATCCTTTCTTGATCAAAACTCTTCAGAGTATAGGGATAGAGGGTATGTACCTCATTATCATAAGCCATCTATGAAAAACCTACAGCGAATATCATTCTCAATGGGGAAAGCTGAGAGCCTTTCTCCTAAGGTCAGGAATGCGGCAGGGATGTCCACTATCACCACTGCTATTCGACATAGTATTAGAAGTCCTAGCCACAGGATTCAGACAACAAAAAGAAATCAAAGGCATCCAAATCGGCAAGGAGAAAGTCAAACTCTCACTCTTTGCAGATGATATGATACTGTATGTGGAAAACCCAAAAGACTCCACCACAAACCTGCTAGAATTCATACAGGAATTCACTAAGTTAGCAGGATATAGAATTAATGCACAGAAATCAGTGGCATTCCTATACACCAACAACAAGACACCAGAGAGACAAATCAAGGAGTCCATCCCATTTACAATTGCACCCAAAACCATAAGATACCTAGGAATAAATTTAACCAAAGAGGCAAAGGATCTGTACTCAGAAAACTATAAAATACTCAGGAAAGAAATTGAAGAAGACACAAAGAAATGGAAAAACGTTCCATGCTCATGGATTGGAAGAACAAACATTGTGAAGATGTCAATGCTACCTAGAGCAATCTACACATTCAATGCAATCCCCACCAAAATACCATCCACTTTTTTCAAAGAAATGGAACAAATAATCCTAAAATTTGTATGGAACCAGAAGAGACCCCGAATAACCAGAGGAATGTTGAAAAAGAAAAGCAAAGCTGGTGGCATCACAATTCCGGACTTCCCGCTCTATTACAAAGCTGTCATCATCAAGACAGTATGGTAGTGGCACAAAAACAGACACATAGATCAATGGAACAGAATCGAGAGCCCAGAAATGGACCCTCAACTCTATGGTCAACTCATCTTTGACAAAGCAGGAAAGAATGTCCAATGGAAAAAAGACAATCTCTTCAACAAATGGTGTTGGGATAATTGGACAGCCACATGCAGAAGAATGAAACTCGACCGTTTCCTTACACCACACACAAAAATAGACTCCAAATGGTTGAAAGACCTAAACGTGAGACAGGAGTCCATCAAGATCCTAAAGGAGAACACAGGTAGCAACCTCTTCGACCTCAGCCGCAGCGACTTCTTCCTAGAAACATCGCCAAAGGCAAGAAAGCCAGGGCAAAAATGAACTATTGGGATTTTATGAAGTAAAAAAGATTTTGCACAGCAAAAGAAACAGTCCACAAAAGCAAAGACAACCGACAGAAATGGAGAAAATATTTGCAAATGACATATCAGATAAAGGGCTAGTATCCAAAATGTATAAAGAACTTATCAAACTCAACACCCAAAGAACAAATAATCCAATCAAGAAATGGGCAGAAGACATGAACAGACATTTTTCCAAAGAAGTCGTCCAAATGGTCAACAGACACATGAAAAAGTGCTCAACATCGCTCGGCATCAGGGAAATCCAAATCAAAACCTCAATGAGATACCACCTCACACCAGTCAGAATTAACATGTCAGGAAACGACAGATGTTGGCGGGGATGCGGAGAAAGGGGCACTCTCCTACACTGTTGGTGGGAATGCAAGCTGGTGCAGCCACTCTGGAAAACATTATGGAGGTTCCTCAAATAATTGAAAATAGAGCTACCATATGATCTAGCATTTGCACTACTGGGTATTTACCCCAAAGATACAAATGTAGGTATCCGAAGGGGTATGTGCACCCCAATGTTTATAGCAGCAATGTCCACAATAGCCAAACTGTGGAAAGAGCCAAGATGTCCATCGACAGATGAATGGAATAAGAAGAAGTGGTATACATACACAATGGAATATTATACAGCCACAAAAAGGAATGAGATCTTGCCATTTGCAATGACGTGGATGGAAGTGGAGGGTGTTATGCTGAGTGAAATAAGTCAATCAGAGAAAGACATGTATCATGCCCTCACTGATATGAGGAATTCTTAATCTCAGGAAACAAACTGAATGTTGCTGAATTGGTGGCGGGTGGGAAGGATGGGGAGGCTGGGTGATAGACATTGGGGAGGGTCTGTGCTATGGTGAGCACTGTGAGTTGTGCAAGACTGTTGAATCACAGATCTCTACTTCTGAAACAAATAATGCAACATAGGTTAAGTAAAAATAAATAGAAGATAGCAGGAGGGGAAGAATGAAGGGGGTAAGTCGGAGGGGGAGACGAACCATGAGAGACGATGGACACTGTAAAACAGACTGAGGGTTCCAGAGGGGAGAGGGGTGGGGGGATGAGTTGACCTGGTGATGGGTATTAAGGAGGGTACATTCTGCGTGGAGCACTGGGTGTTCTGTATAAACAATGAATCATGGAACACTACAGCAAAAACTAATGATGTAGTGTAGGGTGATTAACATAACAATAAAAAAACAGTTTTAGGGAGATACAAATGTTGTGAGCTCTTGCAAAAGAAATGTAAATGGACAGAAGATAGTTTTACTTTTTATTCTCTAGTTTTCTAACTTTGAATGTTCTCATATTCATACTGCATGGATTTTTGTCAACACGGGTTATCTGAGCAGAGAGCTCATAGCACACTTTTTATTCTTTGTACAATTTGACATATTTGCACATACCAATAGCTCATATTTGGATTTGCATACTCTTAAAAAGAAATATATATAAATATAGAATATGATAAAAAATAAAGTGATAAAACTACAATGAGTAATACAAGTATTCATAGGTTTAAAATAAAAAGTAGACACAGTGACATAGATCTAAAATGTTTAGAGAGAATGAGTGGAGAACTAATATTTTTGAGCATTCAATATTTTATGTGTGTAGGCATATTAAATCCCTTTTAAGTTACTGCTCTACAAATGGATAAAATGGCCTAACTGCAGAAACATATAATATAAGAATAACAGGTAAGGGCAGATGTATAATTAAAATATATTAAGATTCAAAAGAGGATAAGAGCAAATAAGAAAAAACAAGACAGAAACTCAAAGGATTCTGAGATTTAAAAGATTAAAGAGTTGAGATAAGCTAAAACAAATAAAAGGAAAATATTTACCCAAAGAATACAGTATATATTTACACAAGAGAAAATTCAATTTACTTAAATAGAAAAATATTAAAATATGAAAAATTGCTAGTAAATTTAAAGAAAAGGTTAGATCAATATAGAATATGCTAAGTAAAAATATGAAAAATACTAAAATTATGAGATGGCATTAAAGGGAATGATTAGATAAAATTTTAAAAGGGAAATATAAAGGAAAAATAGTCCAAGATTCCATTTTTTTAGATTGATTGTTCAAGTTAAGTGAAAGGGAGCAGGCTCCCCAAATGCCCAGGTTTGGATGATACATGAGCTAGCTGTTGGCTTCTCATACTGATAATAAAGGAGGATGAATTCAATCTAGACACTTTCTTATGTATCATAGTTATTCCAAAATATGAAACACAAACCAACAAACAAGAAATGCCTATAAGGGAGAACACTTCTCTTTTTTCTTAATATTTTATTTATTTATGTGAGAGAGAGAGCGCACGAGCAGGTGGAGAGGGGCAAAAGGAGAACCGGGTTCCCCACTGAGTGGGGAGCCCAACATGGGGCTTGAGCCCAGGACCCTGAGATCATGACCTGAGCTGAAGGCAGACCCTTAGCCAACTGAGCCACCCAGGCACCCTGGAGAACACTTTTCAAATAAAAACTGAACCAATAGCAAAATATCAATGCCTGTTTCTCTGCTAATTCTGGAAGTCCTGATTCAGGTTATAATTAAGACTCTCACCAGAGGAGAATAAAAAGGAAACATGCATAAGAAAAATAAAACGGTATTTTAAAAATCAATAGCATGGGGAAGTATGTGAGAGGTAAAAATATTAAATCACAAATGAAATGAGATAATGACGGTAACATGCAAAACAAGCTAATTTACAAAAAATCGGATAATGGTAAACACTAAGTGCTTAAAAATAAATAGGCGACAGGTGGTTGAAAGCAAAACATGAAATGAGGCAGCTGGGCAATGTCCAAATTCTAACAGCTTCCTTGTAGGAAAATAACAAGACAAAGAATGTGTTATTTTAATTTCCCTTCACTTCTGTGGCGGTTAATAGAAGCCATGGGTGTGGACTCACGGGACTGGGGTGGGGCTCGGACAGACTTTAGTTTCTCACAGGAAGAAAGGGTTGAGGAGGAATGGTGAAGACCATAGCCTGAGGCCCAAGCTGAATGAGATTTGGGTCTGCAAGGTTGGGACTTCCAGTTACTGGAGTTCCAAACCCTAGCAGCCAAAGAAGGATTTGAGGGGAAACAGATACACTGCTGTTAGATATTATTAAGTTATTTGTTTTGTGGTGTGAGATGGAACCCCCTTATCTTCACCTTGAACACTCATGTACACATCACTGATGATTTTCATGGGTTTGTTTGGAGGCACTTGCTTTAGTCCTAAGGAGGTAGGGATCATCAATTTCCCCATTTCACGGATGAGGAAACTGAGTCATATGGAGATTATGTGTCCAGGATTATAGAATTGGAAAATGACAGACATGCTGCAAACCTATGCAGTTTGTGCCAAACTCTTTACTCTTCTGTGTCAAAGTCATCTTTGACTGGGGAGGTTGAAAGCCAGAGGCTTTCCATCAGAAACCAGTCATAGCAAACTTGAGTAAAGAATTTGAAGACTTCTCTCTCCTCAGCATTCAAATGACTAGGAGCCCTATTCCAATTTTAAACCAAAGATGAGATGAGAAGGTATTCAATGTCTCCTTGAGAATATTTACACTAGGACTTTGGATAACTATTTAGAAGACTCAGTTTTTGTGCCTTCTTTTTCTCTTGGATTTCTCTTTCATTCTAGGGAAGGAAATGTTCCACTTCTGCAGGATACCGTGGCATGGTTTGGAGCAGCAGGGATCAGCTCTCAACAGCTGGAAGGGGCTTGCTTCTTTCAAAGCATGACAAAACAGAAGACTACTTTGCTTCTTCACTTGGCATCTTGCAAAGCCTTTACAGAAGGTTTAGCCAATTAGCCAGGGTCATGAAAGCCCCAGTGATTTGGTGGCTCATTTCATTTCAGATCAACAACCGCCTGTGGTTGGAAGTCATTTGCCCAAAGCTTACCCAACTCATTGGCTGAGGAGGTGGATGTCTTCCTCTGTAGGGAAGTGACTTTGCTTTCCACCCTGATGGCTGGTTCCTGGACCTGCTCACTGGATGTTAAGTGACTGCTGTCCCTGCAGAGTCCTAGGCTCTTGCTCACTTGTTCCATGCTGATGGTTAATGAGGTGTGTTAAGCAAAGTAAGGAAAATGAATTGCATAGGAAAATACAGCAAAAGATATAGCATAGATGGGAGATCTAAGTTCTGGCTCATTGTAGTGCCTTTTTAATTTAATTTAATTTTTATTTTTTTTTTGATATACAGTGTTATATTTGTTTTAGGTATACAACATATTGACTCAACAGTTCTACACATTACTCAATACTCACCATGGTAAGTGTGGTCACCATACAATGTTATTACCAAATTATTGACTATATTCCCTATGCTGTGCTTTTTATCCCCATGACTTACTTATTTTATAATTGGCAGTTTGTACCTCTTAATCCCCTTTATTTATTTCACCCATCCCCCTATCCACCTCCTCTCTGACAAGCAACAGGTTGTTCTGTGTATTTAAGAGTCTGTTTCTGTTTGTTCATTTGTTTTGTTTTTATGCTAAATAGGAAAAAATATATGCACCCCTATGTTAACTGCAGCTTTATCCACAATAGCCAAAGTATAGAAGAAGCAACCCAAGTGTACTCCTTTATAGGTGAATGGATAAACACACACACACACACACACACACACACACACACACACACACCCTGGGATATTACTCAGCCATAAAAGAAACGAGATCTTGCCATTTGCAACAACATGGGTGGACCTAGAGGGTATTCTACTAAGTGACAAAGAAAGACAAATCCCATATGATTTCATCATCGTTCCTTTTAATCCCAGCTCAGTACCCCGTGCCCGCCACTGTCCATAAGCCAAAACTTGGCTTCCTTGTCTTATCCTCCCACCATCTGTTGGCATCCTCTCCACTTGTACCACTTGATCACATGTTTCTCTACAAGTGTTTCATCAGCTAGATGGGTATCTTCTACGCTGTGGGTTCCCCAGCCTTCCCCCACCTCTCTGCCTTCACCCCATTCCCCTGGCATGGTCCCCCGTGCATTTTCTTCATCTAGCTTTTGCTTGGATTATAGATCTAGTAGCTCATTTCCAGATGAGGACCTCACACTTGGCAGAAGAACAGCTTGTTTAAAACAAGAGACTCTTGTCCTGGGCCCACATGTACCTGTGTTTCAGGGCCACTAAGGCCCCGGAAATGCAACTTGCAGTTCTCTTTACCAAGGGGAGGGGTGGAGAAATAAGCATTGCTAAATTGTTCTTGGAAACTAGTGTCACAGCCCTTCCTACTCTGGTCCCCTAACATGGAGAGTAGGACCCATTAGCCAAGAGGACCCAGCTGTGCTTTCTAGGTGTGGCCTCTCTTGTGGCTGGCTAAGTGGTGCATTAAAACCAAACATCTGCACAGAAAACTAGTTTCCATGCCAGGGTGAATTCCCCTTTAATGGGAAGTGCAACTAAGCTTTCAGAGATGGCATTAAACCACACTCATAGTGTCCTGTCTTGTCCTGTCTTCTTTTCCTTTTCCACTCATGACCTTCTCATTCTAAGAGGAACTGCTGACCTTCTCTTTGGCAGAGCAATGGAACACATCCATCTTAACAACCTTTTCACCTCGCTCCCTCTGGCAGTGACCACTCTAACCTCCCTCCTACCAGTGGCAGGGGCACCATCCTAAGTTCCAGAACCCAAATGAGTGATAGGAGTCAAGCTGTGGTTAATGTGGTAAGATCCAACATACAGTCAAAGCACTGAGATTTTTTAAATAACAAACCATGAGAAATTTTATACATATAAAACAATAAGGGAAAATATAGTAAACACCTATGCACAGTGCATCCAAGAAGTAGAAAATTAGTTGAGGCCCCTGTAGACCCCTCAGCAGTTGCAATATTTGGAGGTCCTTCGTCCAAAATGTGCCCAGTATACATTTGCAGTTATTACACCCATACATTTCTTTATGCTCTTACTACCCATCTAGGTATCCATAAAGAATATACGGTATTAATTTGCATGTTTTTCAAATTTATGTGAATTGTATTATGCTGAAAATATTCTTTTTTTAAATTTAATTTTATTTTGTTATATTAGTCACCATACAGTACATCATTAGTTTTAGATGTAGTGTTCCATGATTCATTGTTTTTTTTGTTTTTTTATTATGTTATGTTAATCACCATACATCATTAATTTTTGATGTAGTGTTCCATGATTCATTGTTTGCATATAACACCCAGTGCTCCATATGGTACGTGCCTTCCTTAATACCCATGAGTTGTCTTTTTTTCCTCAACACCCTGTTTTTAAGACTTATTTATTTATTCATGTTGATTTTTTCTAGCTCTGTCCACTGACTTTCAGTACTATATGGCATTTCATTATGTGAATATGTTACAATTTACTTATCTATTATGCTGTGAACATTTTTATATACAGCTCCGCATGACACAATTTTAAGATGATTTATAGAATATACATTGGTTGGGTTTCTAGGTGGTGGGATATCTCGCTTTTCAACTTTATTAGGTATTTCTCAATAGTTTCTAAAGTGGTGGCACCCGTTCACATTCTTTGTCTCAGTGTAATCTTTGTCTCCATGTCTCTACACCTTCATCATTACTTGGAATTGTCATATTTTTAAATTTTTGCTGATTTGCTAGTGTGGAATAATATGGCATGTGGCTCAAATTGTAATTTCTCTAATTACCAGTGCGATTGGGCGTCTTTTGTATGTTTCTTGGCCATTTCAATTTTCTTTTCTGCAGATTGCTAAGAATAGTAACTCTTTGTCCCTCTCTGTGCCCTCAAGTTCCCTCTCCATCTGCATTTGCACAGAAGCCTAAAGCCTATCAATACCCAGAAATTTGCTTCATTCCTGTCTCTCTGACAGGGCAGCAGAGTCTTAGTTTTGGCAGTTGAAGTTTCTGTTATACTCATTAGCAGAGGAATTGGGAAGGTGAGGAAGAGTAGGGAACTGAGGTACGTAGGGTGCTGAGGACTGACCAGTGCTGCTGTTTGTATTAGAATAGAGAAGGGACAGAGGACCATGAAACATGAAATGATTAACCATGAAATGACTTTAGTTTCAACAAACAGTTCTTTCCTACTACAATCTAAATAGCATTGTCTGAATCAGATCATTTCATAAAATATGTAAGAGAAAACAGGACTATTTGGAGCTAGGAAGAGGGAGAAGTGGAATGCTTTAATTAGCATGCAAAGATTTTTTTTCCCTTGTTTTAGTGTCCCTGCAATGTACCTGTATCTGCAGGATAATTGCACAGGCCACCAGAAAGAATGCAAAATTCCCTTCTTTATTTTTCTCACTCCTTTTGCTTCTATGTTGCCTTTGGGTTGATATTTAGGAGAGAAGTGAGAAGTATTTAGCCAGAAAGTCTGAAAATAAACACAACAAGAAATGGGAAGGTGGGTGTTTAAAGGAGGGAAGTAAAGATGGATAAATACCTATCCCTTGAGTTCAAGGAGGGTGTTAGGAGCCTGACACAGATGCTGCTCTGGTGCAGCTGTGGGTTCTGGGATTTCTGGGCAGAGGCCCCTATTGTCATCAGAGGAACTGCTGTGAAATATTATCTGGATCCCTCTTTGTGTTCTTTTGAGAGATACAAAGGAGAATATAGATTCACTTTTGTAACTACTTTGATTACTCGTGACTTCAAAAAAGTATAGATCTTTTAGGAATCTGATGTTTGTTAAGATTATATAACTATCCTAAAGTTATACCATCCAAGACCCCTTGAAAATTCTACTTCTTATATTGGAAACCTACAGACTAAATTGAGACTTCTTGACAATGTGTTCATGGAATAAGCACTGGAATTTTATTTAAGAAAATCCTGCAGGGTCTGATCTTTTTAGCTATTAGCATATGAGGTAACTTTTAACTCTTTGGAGACATCTTTGCTTACATAATATAATACTAACTTCCCATTCCCTGTCAACGTGATAGGGTTGTTGTGAAGATCAACAACAACCAAAAATATTTATGCAAACCTAAAAACTATACAGCAATGTCACAGTGTTGGGCTAGTTATTTTTTTACATAATCAACCATTTTACATAATTAATCACTTGTGGGTTTTGCTGCACTATTAGGGAAAGGTCTATACTGGTAGCTCATAGCTATTCTATCCTCCAATAGACCTTGCACAAAAAAGTAGACTACAGAAAAAAATTGACAAAAGAAAACCACCTATAGATACTACTGTTTTGTGCCCTGGATTGGGAAATTTATGACAGGAGAGTATTCTGTGCACATTTGTGAGGAGATTGGGTAAAAACTTTACCTTCCCACTTAAACACTTCTACTGCTCAGAGAACTGCTATAAATTACTAAGGGTGACAAAGGGACCAGTGTGAAGCATGGACTCAAGTGGCTGGCCCTGCTGTGGGCATCTTCTCCCAGCTGTAAATGTCTTCCAGAGGATGAGAGGCATACAAGCTTGGGAAGATAAACCGTTCTGTCAGGGAAGAATATGACAATTGTGAGGTTGCTTTATATAAAAAGAAAACTTGCCTTGTTGGAGGCGTCTCATGTTCTTGGGACACAGACAAGTTAAGTATACAGACTCTATTGCCATTAATGCTCCCAGAATGAGAAATGAAATATTTCTTTTGTGTGATAATTTGGGCCAGCAGCTGTGTTTGCACATCGATAAATAGGCAACCTAGAGAGGGACACAGAAAATGGGAAAAGAGAAATTCAAGTGTAGTAAAAGAAAGATAAAAAAAAAAAAAAATAGCTGGGGCTTCCTAAACTCCTGAGGACAAAATTCACTAGTAAACCCTATAAACTGCCCAAGCGTGATGAGCTTTCATGTCTAAATGTGCTTATAAGAGGTGAATTGCCTTTAGATTCCTAGTTATTAAAGATTTGGTATGACATCCATAGGGTTGATGATGCCTGAGATCCATCCATGTGCCTCTCCCAGGACTGCCTGCTGCCTTCTTCCTCATCTGTATATGACATGACATGACATGACAATAAGGAAACATTGACTTGGTTAAAGACATAATTCTAAAGCACATGGGTACAGGAAGGTGAGGGCCCTTTTGGGGGAGACATTGCTCTGGGAGAGTTGTCTTTACTGAGTCTTGGTCCCTGATTTTTATTCACCATTAAGGGAGGATATATTTCAGAAGGAGTAAGAACATCTGTTGCTCTGTGGTGTCCAAATATCTGGCATTGCTAGAGGCTCTGGGACCCAAATATGGAACTGCTAGGCAGCCCCGCAGAACGTGCGTGACGCCATTCATATGAGTTTTAGTGTGAGTGGTGGATCCTGGGCTAGTTTAAGATGGTGGCTGCACAAATAGCTCCTCCAAGAGGACTTCCTCACCATTACAGGCAGACAGCAGGGCTGCAAAGAGCTAGGATTAACCACAGAGGTCTTTTGTCTAGTTCTCAGGCAATAGCAAGAGCAGGTCAGCACATCATTACACAGAGAAGTACAAACCAGAGAGTGGCTTCTCCTGCAAAACAGGAACCACAGACAGATTTTTGGAGTGCCACAAGGAGGGAAAATCCCTTTGAGCTGGAGCCAGAGTGAAAGTGCACATGATTTGGGGGCTTCTATTTCCATAGCTGTGGGTCATTGGATAGGAAAAAAAAAAAAACAAAAAACACCATCTGGAACACTTGGCACAATACAAGCTATGGAAAAACGCTAGCTCCTCTCCCTTCCTTTTTTTTTTTTATTTTTTTAATTTTAATTTTATTATGTTATGTTAGTCACCATACAATACATCATTAGTTTTTGATGTGGTGATCCACCATCCATTGTTTTCGTATAACACCCAGTGCTCCATGCAGTACGTGCCCTCCTTAATACCCATCACTGGGCTAACCCATCCCCCCACCCCCTTCCCCTCTAAAACCCTGTTTGTTTCTCAGAGTCCATAGTCTCTCATGGTTCGTCTCTCCCTCCGATTTCCCCCCCTTCATTTCTCCCTTCCTTCTCCTAATGTCCTCCATGCCATTCCTTATGTTCCACAAATAAGTGAAACCACATGATAATTGACTTTCTCTGCTTGATTTATTTCACTTAGCATAATCTCCTCCACTCCCACCCATGTTGATGTAAAAGTTGGGTGTTCATCCTTTCTGATGGCTGAGTAATATTCCATTGTATATATGGACCACATCTTCTTTATCCATTCATCTGTTGAAGGGCATCTTGGCTCTTTCCACAGTTTGGCTATTGTGGACATTGCTGCTTTGAACATTGGGGTGCATATGGCCCTTCTTTTCACTACATCTGTGTCTTTGGGGTAAATACCCAGGAGTGCAATTGCTGGGTCATAGGGTAGCTCTATTTTTAAATTTCTGAGGCACCTCCACACTGTTTTCCAAAGTGGCTGTACCAACTTGCATTCCCACCAACAGTGTAAGAGGGTTCCCCTTTCTCCACAACCTCTCCAACATTTGTTGTTTCTTTCCCTGTCCGTTTTTGCCATTCTAACTGGTGTAAGGTGGTATCTCAATGTGGTTTTGATTTGAATTTCCCTGATGGCTAATGATGATGAACATTTTTTCATGTGTCTGTTAGCCATTTGTATGTCTTCTTCAGAGAAGTGTCTTTTCATATCTTCTGCCCACTTTTTGACTTGATTATTTGTTTTTTGGGTGTTGAGTTTGAGAAGTTCTTTATAGATCTTGGATACCAGCCCTTTATCTGTAGTGTCATTTGCAAACATCTTCTCCCATTCTGTGGGTTGCCTCTCTGTTTTGTTGACTGTTTCCTTTGCTGTGCAGAAGCTTTTTATCTTGATGAAGTCCCAAAAGTTCATTTTTGCTTTTGTTTCACTAGCTTTTGGAGATGTATCTTGAAAGAAGTTGCTGTGGGCAATGTCAGAGAGGTTACTGCCTATGTTCTCCTCTAGGATTTTGATGGATTCCTGCCTCACATTGAGGTCTTTCATCCACTTTGAGTTTATCTTTGTGAATGGTGTTAGAGAATGGTTGAGTTTCATTCTTCTGCATGTGGCTGTCCAGTTTTCCCAGCACCATTTATTGAAGAGACTGTCTTTTTTCCATTGCATGTTTTTTCCTGCTTTGTCAAAGATTATTTGACCATAGAGTTGAGGGTCCATATCTGGGTTCTCTATTCTGTTCCATTGGTCTATACATCTGTTTTTGTGCCAGTACCATGCTGTCTTGGTGATTACAGCTTTGTAACATAGCTTGAAATCGGGCAACGTGATGCCCCCAGCTTTGTTTTTCTTTTTCAACATTTCCTTGGTAATTCGGGGTCTTTTCTGATTCCATGCAAATTTTAGGATTGTTTGTTCTAGCACTTTGAAAAATGTCATTGGAATTTTGATCGGAATGGCATTGAAGGTATAGATTGCTCTGGGTAGCATAGACATTTTAACAATGTCTATTCTTCTGATCCATGAGCATGGAATATTTTTCCATCTTTTTGTGTCTTCTTCAATTTCTTTCATGAGTGTTCTGTAGTTCCTAGAGTATAGATCCTTTACCTCTTTGGTTAGGTTTATTCCGAGGTATCTTATGGTTTTTGGTGCTATTGTAAATGGAATCATTTCTCTAATTTCTCTTTCTACAGTTGCATTGTTAGTGTTTAAGAAAGCAACTGATTTCTGTGCATTGATTTTGTATCCTGCCACATTACTCAATTGTTGTATGAGTTCTAGTAATTTGGGGGTGGAGTCTTTTGGGTTTTCCACATAAAGTATCATGTCGTCTGCAAAAAGAGAGAGTTTGACTTCTTCTTTGCCAATCTGAATACGTTTTATTTCTTTTTGTTGTCTGATTGCTGTTGCTAGGACTTCTAGTACTATGTTGAACTATAGTGGTGAGAGTGGGCATCCTTGATGTGTTCCTGATCTTAAGGGAAAGGTTCTCAGCTTTTCCCCATTGAGGATGATATTCGCTGTGGGTTTTTAATAGATGGATTTTATGAACTTGAGGAATGTTCCCTCTATCCCTACACTCTGAAGAGTTTTAATCAGGAAAGGATGTTGTATTTTGTCAAATGCTTTTTCTGCATCAATTGAGAGGACTATATGGTTCTTCTCTCTCCTCTTACTAATGTGTTCTATCACATTGATTGATTTGCGAATGTTGAACCACACTTGCATTCCAGGGATAAATCCCACTTGGTCGTGGTGGATGATCCTTTTAATGTATTGTTGGAGCCTATTAGCTAGGATTTTGTTGAGAATTTTGGAATCCATATTCATCAGGGATATCGGTCTGAAATTCTCCTTTTTGATGGGGTCTTTGCCTGGTTTGGGGATTAAGGTAATGCTGGCCTCATAGAATGAGTTTGGAAGTTTTCCTTCTGTTTCTATTTTTTGAAACAGCTTCAGTAGAATAGGTATTATTTCTTCTTTGAATGTTTGGTAGAATTCCCCAGGGAATCCATCAGGCCCTGGAGTCTTGTTTTTTGGGAGGTTTTTGATCACTGCTTCAATCTCATTACTGGTTATTGGCCTATTCAGGTTGTCAATTTCTTCCTGTTTCAGTCTTGGCAGCTTATAGGTTTCCAGGAAGGTCTCCATTTCATCAAGATTGCTCAGTTTATTGGCATATAGTTGTTGATAATAATTTCTAATAATTGTTTCTATTTCCTTGGTGTTAGTCGTGACCTCTCCCCTTTCACTCATAATTTTATTAATTTGGGTCCTTTCTCTTTTCTTTTGGATAAGTCTGGCCAGTCGTTTATCGATCTTAATTCTTTCAAAGAACCAACTTCTAGTTTCGTTGATCTTATCTACTGTGTTTCTGGTTTCTAATTCATTGATCTCTGCTTTAATTTTAATTATTTCTCTTCTAATGCGTGGCTTAGGCATCGTTTGTTGCTTTTTCTCTAGTTCTTTAAGGTGTAGAGTTAGTTGATGAATTCGGGACTTTTCTATTTTTTTGAGTGAGGCTTGGATGGCTATGTATTTCCCCCTTAGGACCGCCTTTGCAGTATCCCATAGGTTTTGGACCGATGTGTTTTCGTTCTCATTGATTTCCATGAATTGTTTAAGTTCTTCTTTGATTTCCTGGTTGACCCAAACATTCTTGAGCAGAGTGGTCTTTAGCTTCCAAGTGTTTGAATTTCTGCCAATTTTTTTCTTGTGATTGAGTTCCAGTTTTAAAGCATTGTGGTCTGAGAATATGCAGGGAATAATCTCAATCTTTTGGTATCGTTTGAGACCTGATTTGTGACCCAGTATGTGGTCTATTCTGGAGAAAGTTCCATGTACACTCGAGAAGAATGAGTATTCTGTTGTTTTAGGGTGGAATGTTCTGTAAATATCTATGAGGTCCATCTGATCCAGTGTATCATTCAAGGCTCTTGTTTCCTTGTTGATTTTCTGCTTAGATGATCTGTCCATTGCTGAAAGTGGAGTATTGAGGTCTCCTACAATTAACGTATTGTTATCAATATGACTCTTTATTTTGGTTAACAGTTGGCTTATGTAGATGGCTGCTCCCATGTTGGGGGCATAGATAGTTACAATTGTTAGATCTTCTTGTTGGATAGACCCTTTAAGAATGATATAGTGTCCTTCTTGTCTCTAATTACAGACTTTAGTTTAAAATCTAATTTGTCTGATATAAGAATTGCTACCCCAGCTTTCTTTTGAGGTCCGCTGGCATGGAAGATGGATCTCCATCCCTTCACTTTCAGTCTGGATGTATCTTTAGATTCAAAACGAGTCTCTTGTAGGCAGCATGTGGATGGGTCCTGTCTTTTTATTCAATCTGCAACCCTATGCCATTTTATGGGAGCATTTAGGCCATTCACGTTGAGAGTGATTATTGAAAGATATGAATTAATTGTCATCATGTTGCTTGTGAAGACATTGTTTTTATAGATTGTCCCTGTAAATTTTTGTTGTATATCACTCTTGGGGTCTTTCCCCTTTTATAGAACCCCCCTTAATATTTCTTGCAGGGCTGGCTTAGTGGTCACATATTCTTTCAGTTTCTGCCAGTCGTGGAAGATCTGCATCTCTCCATCCATTCTAAATGAAAGAATATCCTTGCCGGATAAAGTATTCTTGGCTGCATGTTCTTCTCATTTAGTACCCTGAATATGTCTTGCCAGGCCTTTCTGGCTTGCCAGGTCTCTGTGGATAGGTCTGACGTTATTCTGATGTTCCTCCCTCTCTATGTAAGGAATCTCTTCCCCCTAATTGCCCTCAAGATGGTTTCCTTGGTTCTAAGATTTGCAAGTTTCACTATTACATGCCAGGGTGTTGGCCTGTTTTCATTGATCTTGGGAGGGGTCCTCTCTGCTTCTAGGATGCGAATGTTTGTTTCATTCTTCAGATTAGGGAAGTTCTCAGCTACGATTTGCTCAAATACACCTTCTAGTCCTCTCTCTCTCTCTCCACCCCCTCCGGATTCCAATTATTCTGATATTGGAACACTTCATGGTGTCACTTATTTCGCTGATTCTATTTTCATGGATTCTGAGTTGCTTTTCCCTTTCTATCAATTATATTATCTTCTGGGTCGCTTATTCGTTCTTCTGCCTCAGTTACCCTAGCTGTTAGCATATCTAGATTGGATTGGATCTCACTGATAGCATTTTAAGTTCTGCCAATTCAGCTTTCATTTCTGCCCTTAGAGACTCTATGTTGCCATTAATTGATTTCTCCATTCTAGCCATTGTCTTCACAATTGCTAGCCTGAATTCCATCTCCGACATCTTGGTTATATCTGCATCCATTTGTAAATCTGCAGCATAAGTCATAATCTCTGAGTCTTTTCTATTTTGGGGGCTCCTCCTTCTAGTCATTCTGTCGGTGTTTGAGGGAGTGTATAAAGTCCAAATTATTGACCAAGATGCACCTGTTTTCTTGGGACCTTAGGGTTGCTGGCCTCTTGTTCTCCCAGCCTGTCTTCTGGGGGAGGGGCCTGCTGCGCTGTTCCTCAGGCAACCCTGTTTGGGCGGAGTTGCCCTGCCCCCCTGTGGTGGGGGATGGACTCAGCGGGAATCAGTTTTTGGGGCTTTTGTACTCTGGTGGCTTTCCCTGGTGGATTTCTGCGTCTCTTCCACGAGTCAGAGCAGAAGAGACCATTTCCAACCCTCTGCCTCAGAGCAGAGAGACCGCAGTCTATTCTTCAGTGAGCTCTCCAGGCCACATTGTCTCCATTTCTGTCCTTGCTGCTATAAACTGCAGCGTCCTGGGTTGTGTGCCCCTCCGCAGCGCACCCAGTCCTGCCTCCAGGTCAGAGCATGTCTCTGCCCTTTGTGCTTCTAAAACTGCCAGCTGCCCCCAGTTCCCACGTGGGACCCCGCTGCTCTGAGTTTCCACCCTGGGGGCTGCCCTAAAGTCCTTTCCCCGCCTCTACTGTCTGCTAGTCTGTGCCCCGTCCCCAGCGTGCAAGGCTGACGCTCACCGGCGGTATAGGATCCCCACGTCCAGGCTCCCTCCCGCTGCCATTTATCCTCCGATATCTGCCTGTGGAATGCAGAATTATGGCTCCCTGCTTCACACCTCAAAACCAACCACCTGTGATATTCTGTTTGTAGAGATCCAGATCTTCTTACATCTCAGGCTGGTTTCATGGGTGCTCAGAGTGGTCTGGTAGATATCCAGCTCAATTCCAGGGACCAGTTGAAATCAGGTCCCCTACTCCTCCACCATCTTTCCTTCTATGCATCTCCTCTCCCTTCCTTAATGATCTAGTTGGAGGGTGGTCGGGATGCACATGGGCCCTGTGCAGGACTTCTGAGTGAGATGAAGACCCCAATGGCTATCAGTGTCCATCAAAACCTCCCAGAAAGCAGTTCTTTGGGGATTCTTGTCTTTTTGACAAGGATTTGCTTCCACCTATGGGAGTGCTCATGGTAAAACGAGCCAGAAATCATAAAGTGAACGACATTGACTTCCCGTTTCTTTTAATAATTAGATCACTTACTCTGGAGTGAAAAATGCTCCTCTTCAGAGAGTACACTGGAGATTTCTGGAACTCCTAAGATTCCATCAACTGCTTTTTGCTGTCACTCAGGTAACTGCATTGACACCTGTTAAGACAGAAAGGGTTGGGTTCTACTATCCAGAAACTCTTGGGGACAAGAGAAGAGTAATGAGCCCTTATTGGCCCCCTGCTCCGTACAGTTTGTAGTGCCTACTCCTCTTTCCCATAGTTGTTAGAAGGTCATTAGTCTAAAGGGTAATTCTCCATCATTTCTTCTTAAATTAAATGCTTTAAGTCTTACTGGCCTTTCTCCATTTAGGACCATTTAATGGAATTCAAATCTACATGTCCTTAATTGTGGAGAACAATTTGGAATAGAAAGTGAGTTTCAGAGAGAAGTGGGCAGTTTGGGTGTTTTTGACACTGACATCGTTGTGTAAAATGCGAGATTTATGTCATGGGTCTGAGGTACCAGACCCTCAAGGTACCTATTGCTGTTTGCTGTTCCACAAAAAGGATTTTATGTCCATTTTCCATTACTACCCAGAGAATAATAACAGAGAGCTAGAAGTTCCCTTAGCAACAGCCAGGTCACCAAATGCAAGCCTTCCTCTGAGAGTGTCCAAAAGCGCTGGACTCTGGGATGCGGTTTCACATACACAATCCTATACTTTCTGTGGAGTTACCAATGGTGATTTTCATCCATTCTCTCAGCCAGTGAGAGGGTTTTTACTGAGTAACGTCACCCCAAGATTTGGAGACAAATATGATAAGTACCCTGTCCTCTAGTAGCTCCTTGCTCATTAGCATGGACATAAATAATTACTGAGCAAAGTGACAAAAATCAGAGCATGGGTCTGATTATGTCATGCTCATGTGCACAAAACTTCATGTGAGCTGTCGTGATGGCAGAGGGAAAAGTGAGGTAAGGGATCTTAGCTGGCAGGAGCATCATGAGAAGAGGCACTATTAGGGCAGTTGGAAGTCAGGATTTGTATGTAGGGAGAGCAGGAGGTAATGCCTACATAGTGTGTGTGTGTGTGTGTGTGTGTGTGTGTGTGTGTGTGTGTGTGGCAAGGGGACGATGGCCTATCAGAAAGCCTTCTCTGTTTCATTCTTCAGCTTTTGTTACTTTGTCCCTACTCCTTGGATCAAAACACACATCTTACCATGAAACAAAGGTAGATAGATAAGGGGAAACGTACAAGAGTGTATCGCCAGAAAGCCTGGTGTAACTAAAGAGTCTGCTGCTGGAGTGAGGAGCCTTGCCTTGTTTGAGAGAAGGTGGCTCTGAATTACAGTTTTCAGAACAATTACATTAAGTGGATCAAAGTACATTTCGAGGTAGACAACGGAAAGAAATTCTAAATTGAAGGAGTATACCGTCCGGACTATTATAAGGCAAGGAGGGGCTTTTTCTCTGAAGACTAAAAAGGGAAAATGGAATTTTACCTTTCTGGGTTATGTTAAAGTGAGAACTACACTAAGGCATAATTTCAACAGAACCTGTTCAGCTTCTTCAATTTTGATTAATATGATCACATTTGTCTAAAATTGGTAAGGTATGAATATTGACTTCACTGGGCTATTGTAGGGAATAAGTAAATTACATATGAGAAAGTGCCCATCACAGGATCTGGTGCATAATATAGAATCAGAAAATTGCTTCTTCCTCCCCCTTCCCTCCTTACTTTCTTCCTTTTTGATTCTTCTTTCCCTGATTATTTTGATGGTGAAGGGAGATATCCATCTAGAGAGGGGTTTTCACAAGGAAGCTGTTGAATATTTATCTACGAAATTCATGCATTGAAATAACAGTGACAGGTTCTCTCAAAATTTTTTTCAGCTCATTTTCACCCTTGTGATTGTTGACAGTAAGCCCTTGGAACTGCAATATGTTTCCTGACCACATTTCCCCTCCTTGTCACACATGGCGACCATTATTTGCTGTGAGAGCCTATTTCTAAGTCTATTACTGGGAGGACTGATGCCAGTGTAGGAAAACAGGGTCAGACACTTTCCTTTGGAAATAAAAGGAGGCATGTGGTAAGGAAGTCTCCAGAAGCCTGGGAACTCGGTATGTAGTCACGGAATCTTGACTTGAGCTTTTATTATCCTTGGGGTCTCCATGTGACCCCCTGGTGTAGGACTGTGTGATTCTCCCAGGCGTACATAGGGGCAACTGATAAAACCAGATACTATACAGAAGACTAAAATTGCTGACCAGAGAGCTTGTACTTTCAAAGGGGCACTTAATTAAACACAAGGATGTGAGAAACTCAGTAAATATGGGTGTTTCAAGAGAATGAACCTTAACCATTTGGCATTCTTTCAAGAAAGCCACTGCCAGAGCTGTGTCTGGAGCACGGGTCTGATTATGTCATGCTCATGTGCACAAACCTTCTTTAACCACTCATTGACTTCAATATAAAGTTTTAAATCTCTTTTTATGTTAGTGAAACTCATGCGTTCAGAGTTAATTCTGAGTACCCTAGACATAGGCGTTAAGGACCAATGTTGACTTCCCCTTAACCTTCTCTGGGTCTTTAAGATCTCCGTGTAGAGCTGAAGCTGGAAATGGAAGCATGCTGACTTTAAGAGCATGCTGACTTTAAGATTCTGAAGAGGAGTGTTAGTTATTTGCTATGTTGTCCTTGTGGTTGGCTCATTAGAGTGGACTGTGAGATGTTGCAGATACTCTGTGGCAGTTAGTGTAAGGGTCCGAGGGCCCCAAGGAACCTGGAATTAGGCATGTTCATTTGCTCACTCAGCCCTGCTCTGAGAAGAGGCTGGCCATCCATCCTGCGTTCAGGTCTCTGTTTCCTAAGTGCTGGTCAGCCGACCCCAAAGACACATTTTTATCTTCTCTTTCTCATACCCTGCTGGGGTGCATAGCAATGAATTCTGAGTATAGTAAAGTCAAAACAGTCCTTTGCATTCTGGTTTTTCAAAGATACTACCTAGAAGAAAAGACGAATTTTCTGGACAGAATGCTGACTCATAGGTGCATTATAAATATATTTTTCAGCCACAAACACACTTCACAATGGATATCATGGAAGAAAGAAGGAAGCACAGCAATTGTTTAAAAGCCAGAAAAGGGCAGTGGGCCAAGTTAGGAATTGGTGGAAGACAAAACAATATTGTCTTCTCAGTCCGTGAACCGCTGGGTAAGAAGCAGTGTTCTTGACCAGTGGTTTCTAAAATGGGTTATACACACTCCAGAATATGCAAGATCAAGATCATCCATGGATAGGCAACATTAGGACTTCTATATTTCATCAAAAAAGAACAAAACTTCAGTTTTGATAATATTTTATATATGGGCCGACATGGATGTCTTTCCTAGGTCCACATGTCAGATGAGCCCACCTCAGGTTTAGCTAAAGAACTATCAGCCTTCCAAAATAGGAAAGAGTTGACAGTGGTACCTTACACTTTGTTCACTTTTGGTATATGGTGATGTTTTGCAGTTTCTGTGTGCCTATTTAAGTAGATCTATCTAGTTTTAACCTAACTAGCTTTCTTTAAAGGACAAATGGCTTTAAAAATTCCTGCAAAGAAACTGCAAATTGAGTAAAGATGAAGGTACTATTTAGAATGCAAGCAAAAGAGAATGATGATAAGATGAGAGTGTGGACATTGCCACTCATAGAATGAGCTCTTGGTTATCAACATTAAGAGGTAAAAGAAGTGGGGTGCCTGGATGGCTCAGTCAGTTAAGAGTCCTGGGACTCTTGATTTCACTCAGGTCATGATCTCAGGGTCATGAGATTGAGCCCTGCATCGGGCTCCGTGTTCAGCACAGAGTCTGCTTGAGATTCTTTCCCTCTCCCTCTGCCCCTCCCCCTGCTTACACCTGTTCGTTCTCTAAATAAATAAATAAAATCTTTTAAAAATGAGGTAAAAGTGGAATGTCCAGGTGGCTCAGTCAGTTAAGTATCTGCCTTTGGCTCAGGTCATGTTCCCAGGGTCCTGGGATTGAGTCCCACATTGGACTCCCTGCTCAGCGAGGAGCCTGCTTCTCCCTCTGCCTGCTGCTCCCCCTGCTTGTGTGCTCTTTCTCTCTCTCTCTCTGACAAATAAATAAGATCTTTTAAAAAATGAGGTAAAAGCAGTGGTGATACAATACAAAAAGAATCAGACAAAATTAAAAAATAAAAAATTATTTAGGAGGTTATTTTAAATATTTTAAAAAACGTTATGATCTAGAGAAGCTTTGCCCTAAGTCTCTATTTTGACTACATATTAACTAATGACAGCACAAAGCCCACGTGATAAGCAAACTATTTAAAAATATGGTTTATTTCATCTTAACCTTTTAAAATTTACATTTTTGTGTATATCTTATAATAGTCATAACATACTAGTAGAGAAATACATTATAGACATATACATTAAAACACACACATATAGATGTTGGAAAAATCTTCAAAGAATTTTACTGATGGAGAGCATTATGAACACATTGCTCTAGGAAATTATGATAATGAGAAGACAAAACATTACAATGTCAATGAACCATGATTCTTGCTAGTCTACCACTCTATCTGTCATTGTATCATGAAATGAGGTGAGAGAGATTACTTTAATCACTTCCTTCATAAAATATCACAACAGTGAAGTTTCATAGTTGAGTAAACTCATATTCTTCAAATGGAAAATATGGCCTTATTATGATGTCTTGGAACATCGGGTTATGTTTGGCACAGGACTTAGTCACCACTCACTGATGGCAGATCTGCTCTTCTTACATGCTAAGAGAAGTGGGATATATCTTACAGTGTGTAGGAGCTTCCATGGAGATGGGCCAGTTGGACTCTTCCATACATGCTCTGGAGGAGAGAGGCCTCAGTGAAGTTGTGAAGTTTTCAGGACATGTTATCTTCTCTAGAAACTCTGCTGGTTGGGAGAAGAGGGAATAAAAAGCTTCACTATGGATGAGTAGAATGTGTTGTGTCTCACAACAACTCAGATTAAATTGCTTTAAACAGTGAACTCACAGCTATTAGTTTTAATCAAGAGTGAGACATGGTACTCAGAATTAGAGAGTGCTTAGTGTGACATTAATTTGAGGTGCTGATTTAGCCATAAAGGCCAGTAAAATGTGAGATATTGTCAAGGGAGGGATTCTACACAACTTCTGTCATTAAATCAAAATTCAGCTAATCATTAATTGAATACCTATTATATGTCTTCTTGTTGGGATGATACAGGTCTGTGTACTATAATTTACAGAGATTCAGAGAGTTGGAAAATCCCAGAAAAAAACCACCTATTATAATCACTGGAAACAACCAAAAGAAGTTGGAATATATAAGCAATTATAATTCCTTAGAAAGGTGAAGGTGGAAGGAGGAGCAGGGACTAACTTACAAGATAACAAAGAACAACGATTCTTTGTTAGAACCAACCTTCCTTCCTTCCTTCCTTCCTTCCTTCCTTCCTTCCTTCCTTCCTTCCTTCCTTCCTTCCTTCCTTCCTTCCCTCCCCTGCCCCCGTCTCTTTCTCTTTCATTAATAAAATAAAGAAGGTAGGGATGGGGGTGGGAGGGGAGATGTAAATCAGTTGAACCAATTATGTTTACTAGAATACAATAATAGTTTCCCCAGACAAATCACTCAAAGTCATATGTGGAAAGGGTAGAATATCAAGAAGATTCCAGATCTATGTCCCCAGAAGAGTAGATGAAGTCCCCACATGTGTTTTCTCCTCCTCCAAATGGCTTCTTCTTCCTAAACCCTTGCCCTCACCCTCATCCCAGGAGTATCCTTTTCCCAGATGGGATTTTGGCCAGGAAAACAGAAAGCACTGTCAGATTCCAAGCAGGGAATTATTTCATATAGAAAACTATTATACCATTAGATGGAGTTGGGGAGTGATAGGGAAAGCTTCTAGGAAATCAATACATGATAGAATAACCAGAGACCACCAACAGTGACCTCCCATGCATGTAGCACCAACGTGGGTGATTTGCCAAAATATGTTCCAAAGCCCTGGCACACATCTGCTGAAATTCAGGTATCTGCCTGTATCTGCCACAAGAACAATATGACTTCAGCTTCTCTTCTACCTTCCATCTCTCCCATGAGTGTCTCTCACTGACAGAATCTAAACCAGAAGCTGGCTGGTTAGGAAATGCAGCCTGAGGCTTGCAGCCCTTGTGATGTGGGAGTGAACAGAGAAGAAGGCAAATGGTGCTGAGTCTCTAACAGATGATCTAGCACAGTCATGTTTTCCCATTTGGGGTAATTAATATCTTCCAGCTCTACTGGTAGTCCTGAAAGTGTTTCAGTACAAGGTCATTTAATATACAGAATGATTTGACATGGGCCTTCGATAGATACTATATCACTAATAAATTGATGTGAGTTGATATCACATTTTTAATTGAGTTGAAGTTCAAGAAAAGGCCTTGCTCGCTCCAGGTGGGGCTTCCACATGCTTTGTGCTGAGTCATATTGCTCTCTCAGGGGGATTTTTATTGCCCTTCTCCCGCAGCCTACTCTCTGCAATTCTCTTGCTCTCCCTCTGTCTTGTATTTCTCTCTGTTACCAAGGGTTATTCTGCTGTCCTTCTGAGATAGCCAGTAATGCTGTCTTCCAACAGGAATACACCTCTGTCACTGGGCCACAAGACAAGCTTTGCACTCAGATTTTAGAGTGAAAAACCAGAAATTATTATTGAGTCTGATTCAACCTTTCAGTTTATCCCTGGGAAATTGGAATCTCTTCCTTTAAGACTGAGGACACTGTGGGGGTACCTGGGTTGTGCAGTCGGTTTGGTGGCCAACTCTTGTTTTTGGCTCAGGTCGTGATCTCAGGGTTGTGAGATCGAGCTCGATGTCAGGTTCTGCACTCGGCCCCGAGTCGGCTTAGGTTTCTTCTGCCTCTTCCCTGCTCTTTCTCTCAAATAAATAAATAAATCTTAAAAAAAAAAAGACTGAGGATACTATGAGAGAAGATGTCCTGTGTAATGCCCCAAAATTAGTGATCATGGACAAAAGTGGTTTTACAAGACTTTTTGCCTAGAGAAGGAAGTTGGGCCAGAGAGCAGTTTCTTGTTTAGTGTTTGCAGTTGAGAAAGGTGTTTATTCTCATCCCCTTTGCCCAAGAGTCCCAGAATGAAGGCAGATCTTCAGTTTTAATTGCTCTTTTATCTCTTCCTCATAAGGAGGGTAAATACCACTTTACGCACCAGTCCCAGCAACCGAGCAGGGCATGATGTGGGATGTGCAGGCACACCTGAGTTTGAGCAGTGGGCACGCAGTTCACTCCCTTCCTGTGACATCAACTGCATCTCAACAAGGACACCTGAATTAATGCTTGGAAGGAGGAATTAGAAAAATAAAAACCTAGATATTTATTTAAGCTTCAAGGTCAAATTATTATTATAGTCAAAGCTTCAAATTATGTTTAAGACTTCTCAGTCAAGCCTGAAATTATAACTGAAGGCATAGGGCAGTGATGGTCAGCTGTGTCTGCTTTCTCTCCATCCTCTGATGGTTGTGAAGGCTAGAGAGACCCTGATAGCCAGGGAGAGGACTCTTCTTATGGCAACACCGTGGACTTCTCCTTATTAGCCATTGCAGATCATCAGCACCAGATACCCCTGTGCAAGAGTAAGGAGATGCCATGGATTGTCACATTTTGCCTCTGCAAGTCTCTTCATAGAGCTCTTGAAGTGTAATATTGATCTAGGAGGCCCTGGTCACAACTGACATTTCCCTCCACTAAATTAGAAGCATAAGAGAGAATTTTGACGAATTGAACAAAGTCTAGATGCTTTATCTTGCACTGACATTTTGATTTTTTTTAAGGAAATGCATTTCCCAACTGTATCCTAGATAGATAACTCTATTCCACTCATTTGTTGGAATTGTAGAAAACATAATCAAACTTGCCAGCATGCTCATGTCTTAGATTTTGCAGCTTATCATAATTCATGCAGGCTGTGCCACAAGGTCTGCCGGAATGACAAGAAGGAAGAGCACAGAGAGAGGAGAGCAAGCCAGAAATGGGCAAAGTTAAACCCCAGGTATTTATCTGTTTATTAAAATTAAGTTCCAGGGATGGTGGCCAGTAGACTGAATTAAAATGTCCAAATTGGTAACTGGAAAACCATAACATAATATCCTAAGACACTGGTCTAGAGGCTGCATAATAATGTCCAAAGGAGGATGGTCATGAGACCTCATTTTCATGTTCAAAGCAGCAGTTAGAGGCCAGTTTCCAGATTACAATGTCATGGCAGGGTAAGGAGAGTAGATCATGAGACTATATTATAAAATCCAAAGTTATGATCTTAGTAACATTATAATCCACAGGGTATGTTTAAGGGAGTCAAATGATAATTTCAGAAGGTAGAAGCCAAAAGACTATATTGTGATGATCAGGAAGATAACCAGAAACTGCACATTAAAATGTTTTAGGTTGTGACTAGCAAAATCTATTTTTCTAATGGCCTACTGCGTGGCTAGCTGGTGACAGTACAGTGCTTAAGGATTGGAAGGTATTGCCCTCTACATTTTCTGGGTTGTGGATGAAAGTAGAGAAGCAATCAGGGGTGAGTATCAAGGATGAAATTACTTGCTAGTCCAGGGGAGGACTTGTTTGGATTAGAACATCATCTGTGTGATGGATTCACAGAGTTTTACAGGGCTGGGCTGGGTGGAAGGGACAAGGGCTGACAAAAATTCTAGTGACAAGTCTCAGAAGCCATGTGTATTAGTCTTCTTGGGCTGCTGTAACAAGATACCACAGGTTGGGAGGCTTCAACAGCAGACACTTATTTTCTCACAGTTCTGGAGTCTGAAAGTCCAAGATGAAGTTGCCACAGGTTTGGGTTCTGGTAAGACCTCTCTTCCTGATTTGCAGTTGGCTGCCTTCTTGCTATGTCCTCACATGGTCTTCTCTCTGTGCTCTCATGGACACACAGACACACACACACACACACACACACACACACACACACACACACACACACAGATCTTTGGTGTCCCTTCTTCTTATGAGGATACCAGTCCTATAAGATTAGGGTCCCACCCTTATGACCTCATTCATGATAATTACCTCCTAAAGACTCTTTCTTCAAATATAGTCATTTTAATGCCTAGGGCCTCAACATATGAATTTAAGGGAATACAATTCAGTCCATACACCATGTACCACTGGCTCTCCTGCATATCACTCAATTTTTAGTTGGCCATGTTGGAAACTGTCTTACTCTAATTCTCTTGCGTAGCAGGAGAATCAATTCTCTCTGAAGAAGACATTCTAAGAAGGATCTGAATAAAGGGACAAATATGCTTCTGCTCTAATAACATTTATTCAAACCTCTTACAGCACTTTTTATAAGCCTTAATAAGCTAGGCAGTTGTGATGTATAATTATATTCATAATTGTTTTTATACATGTGGTTTTCTTGTTTTTTGTTACTTTCCAGATCTATTCTTTTTTTTCCTCTATACTATTTTCTGCCTTAGAAACATTCTTTTGCTTTCCTATGGTTTGGAAGCCATAGCTAGAAAAAAGGTAGATGAATAAGATCAGGATATTAATCCCTGTAGCTCCCTTGCTGCAAGGTTTACTAAGGCTGTCTGTATTCTTCAATTGCAAAGTCCTGCTCTTCTCAAAGAAACTTTTTCTACATTATTGTCTCCATCTTGAGTCTAAGAACTACTTCCTCCCCTCATCCTTTTGTGACTACAGAGTCCCTGTTACTAAGCCCAGGTCACTGCACTATGTCTTATAGTTCCTTGAATCCCAGCAGACACATTTGAGAATAGTCCATTATTCCAAGATTATTTGCTCATAAATCTTCAACATAGCCTGAATATGCTATTTGTTTCATACAGAGGCACTGACTGATACAAAATGCATCACTAAGCCAGATTTCTATTCTTGCTTATTCTCTGTAAGTCAATTTACACACACTTAACTTCCCAGGAAAATCATTTGTATTGACTGGGATGACGTTGTTACAACTTGAGATGCTTAGCAACAAAGCATTGTAAGAGCTCAGCAGTATGTAAGGGAATAGAGAGGAAGCTGAGATGACTAAGGGGAATGGTCTCCATTGGGACTGTAATGGGAGGAATCCAAATCATAGTGTCCAGAAGTCTGTGGTGAACCTGAGCATGATCCAGGCTGGGTCTGATATCCAAGGAAGTAAGAACTGCTTCCAGAGTCCATCCACTTTCAGGACAACAGACTGGAAATAAGCGTGTCCTGTTCATACATATTAAGTTAAAAATGTGTTCATGATGCTAAACATATGTATTTCACCTGTGGGATTCAATAAAGTTTTCTTTATTTTAAATTATTAACTAATGCTTCTCATAAGCACCTCCTTTCCCCCACCTGAATGGCCCTTGTGCCCAAAAGTTGCCCACCCTGACTCTAAGCAGTTATGTTGATTAAGAACAGTTACCATATGGCAGCCTAAAGCTTGGACTTTAGAGCCAGAGTTATACTCAAATACTCTCTCTGTCATGTAGTAATTACACTTCTAGTTACTTTGCTTCCCTGAACCTGAATTTTCTCATCAATAACCGGGGATACTCTTAGTATTGATTTTGAAGCACTGTTGTGAGACATTGAATAAGATCCCTTTGGTAGAATGCTTGGGTCAGTTCTGTGCTCAACATAGAGTAAGCATGGAATAGATGCTGGTCACACTCTTCCACCCACCTCAGCTGCTCAGCATCAGGCAGGGGAAGTTTCATGGTCCTGGATAGTCATCTTGCCTTAGAAGCCTTCTTTGTTCATATTGGCTAGCATAGAGGATGGGGTCCAACCTACATGGAAAAGAGATTAAAAGAGCTATGCAGAGTAGTAGGGCTTAAATGGGGTTGGAATTCCAAAACAGCTCTGTTCCAGAAAAGTGGGTGGATGCGGAAGCTGAGGACAGCAGGCCACCTCAGCAGGCCCACGGGGTAATGGGCTTTAACAGCATGGTTAAAGCATGGCTGTCCACCCTGGCTAGTGTTATTTTCGGGAGCTGAGGGCAAAGGGCATCATGGCTAACCCTGATAGCTGGAATGGGAGAACATAGAGTTGATGGGCCAGAAATGTGGGTCAATTTTGTCAGCTCTGATGTTCTTGATTGACTCCTCATCTGTTGCTTCTATCTCAAAACAAGTATTTCATAAAGACCAACAGAGCTGGATTTCTACTCCTGGCTTATCACTTTCTAGCCATGTCACCTTAGGCAAGTGACTGCATCTCTCTGAGCCTCAGTGTCCTCATCTATAAACTGGGAAAAGAATATCCACCTCATTGAAGCCTGTGTTAAATGATATAAGGTATGAAAATTCTTAGCATAGAATAGGTTCTTATTTAGAACTATTCCTAGTTTTCTCTTCTTTTGTTACATTCCCCTCCAAAAGGTCATCCATTATCTTGGCTACCTCTAGTAACAGGGACCTCACCACTTTCCTGGAACTTCTTCTGGTCTATTATAGAACAACCCTGATTATTAGATTTGGCTTTTTATAATGAAATGCTTGCGTGAGGTCAGTTCTCTGAGTTGACGTAGACTATATCCAATCCCTATTTCACATTACTGAACTTCTTACATTATGGCCTCCTAATTTTTTTCTTTCCAAAGTAAAAACCTATAGTTACTTCAACCATCTCTCAAGCATGAAGCCTGTGGATTCTTTCACTAGACTCCTCAGTTCTTTGATAGTGACATTCATCGATTTCTCTTTTCAATTTTTCTTATTTCCCAAGAAGCAAATGTTCACTATTAAAAAAAGGAAAAAAATACAGACTTAATAAAATGAAAATAATGACTTCTAAGGCAATATTTGCTCTTTCACAGTCTACCCTGGGGATCTTCATTCCTTTGCTATCATGAGTCATCTGGCACATGCCGCTGGTACCATCTTGATACAGTAACTCTTCTGGCCTGAAATTAGGTGGCAAAATATAAATCTTCTTAAGTTGCTCATTAGAGATAATTGAGAAATGGATGAAAAAAGTAGTGATGAATCCTATAGAAGATGCAGATACCTCATTAATCTGCCCCATTTGGTACTACCATTATCTCATATTACAAATTTGCTGTACTTTCATCATATTTGTACAAAGGGAGATTGCCTGACTTCAAGGAATTAGATGGAAGCTATAATTTGGCCAAGAACAACATCCACTCCCCAAATCTTGAGTGGTAGGAATCATAACTTGTTCTGTAAGGTCAGTTCATCCAGATGTCATTTCCCATGACAATCTTCCCTCTAGAGTTCTTTTGGTACCCCAGGAATTATCTTGTTGAAGTGTGAACTGAAATCATGATTTTCTTACTTGTCCCAGTGCTTAAAATTCCAAGTTCAGTCAACTCCTAGCTCCCAGCTCCCAGTCTTTTCATGGCTTTGATTATCCAGAACATCTTGGATATTTAGAAAGGAAAGCTTAGGTAGCCTGTATGGTCATGGAAGAGGACCCTCCCAAATGCAGAAGTAGTGTTCCAGATTTCATCCACAAAGCATGGTTTATACAGTCCTAAACGTATTCTCAATAATGTCATTCCACAATATATAATAGGAAAATGTGTATGGTCTCTATTAGTGCCTCAGTTACCCTAATGCACATACATGCACACACATATAAGGAAAGAAAACTGAAGAAGATTTCGTTTTGAAGTCTAGTTCTGCTTATTTCCTCTCCAGGCTGAATTATCTCCTATTCTTTCCAACCTCAAATCCTCCTTTTGTGAACTTAAACATCTTTACTCACTGCTAGAGGCCCTGTTCCTAAGTGTCCATTGAGTAGATGATAGAGTTCCAAGTTTGTAGCTGACAGGTAGAACAGTCCTCCCTCCCCCCAACCCCCGAAGTGGAAAGCTCCAACATTCAGCAACTCTGCAGTTCACAATGAAAAGTGACTGAGAACTGAATAGGAGGAAGCTAGAGGAAAATCAGAGTTGGAAGCTCTTGGGTATTTAGGATTAGATGCCAAGTCATGGGATAGCATTTTCCTCCTGGACTTTGTTTTTCTTGGAAAAGAGTATGGAAGGGAAGAAGGATTTGGATCCCTGGAAGCAAGGACCAATGAGAGATCCTCAAGTCTCTGCAATATCAACCCAGACTGCTGCTGGACTATTAGTTCCATGAAGGCAGGAGTTCTGTACCGTCCACCGTCATGTCTCTAGCTCCTGGCACTTACTGGGTGCTCGATAAATGCTTGCTGAATAAAGGATTGAACAATGCATGAAAGTTGAATAACTTTTTTGCTTTGCATCTTCTCTATGATTATTTATTTTCCTCTTCCTTCTTAGTTTTTGCCAAGTCTTTTTCAAAATTCTGTGCTGTCTCATATGCTTAGGGGTTGAGTGTTAGAACACTTGCATCCATAGCTGGCCAGAGGTTAAAAATGACATACCATGCCCACTTCAGCAGCACATATACTAAAAGTGACATATCACTGGAGCCCTTAAGGAGACTGGGGTCGGGCAGAAGTGCAAAGGGAAGGAAGAGAAAGAAGCACCCATGAGCTCAAATCCAGGGATCTAGGTTGGTTCGTGGCTAGCATTTTAGTCTTTCTCTTAAATAGGATGCTGATTCCTTTATATACAAGACATTCTGGAAAGGTGTCTTTGTTTCTTTAAGTAAAAAAATCAGAGGCAGCTTGAAGATTGTTGAAAAGTAAGCTGCCTGGAACCTGAGGCTGATAAAAGGTGAAAAGTCAGAAAGTTTCATGTGAGGAGAGGGAAACCACCTCAGGAGGAACCACGCTGGGACCTGTTTTCAACTTGCTGGCCCTGCACTAGATCAGCCTGACTCCAGAAAACATTGTCTTCCGAGTTTCAAAACTATGTTTGCAAAGGGTTGGCCCTCTAGGACTCAATAAATAACCCTAGAAAAACACCACAGGAAAGAATGAATGAGGGTTGCCTTAAATCTGAGTGGACTACTTTATCCAAAAAAAGTTTTATTTTATGAGGTTGTGATCTGAATATTGACTTGATTCATGAAAACTGCACATGTCTCAGAAGCCCCCATTCCAGGCACAAGGACAGATCCTGGACCAGGTCACCCAGATTCTATCTGGGATCTCAAATCTTCACTTTTAGACCTCAAAGACCCTTCTTTTTAAAAGATTTTATTATTTCTTTGACACAGAGAGAGAGAGAGAGCACAAGTAGGGGGAGCAGCAGACAGAGGGAGAGGGAGAAGCAGGCTTCCCACTGAGTGGGGAGCCCAATGTGGGACTCGATCCCACGACCATGGGATCATGACCTGAGCCAAAGGCAGACACTTAACGACTGAGCCACCCAGATGCCCCTCAAGGACCCTTCTTTTATATTGACACAGAACATCATCTGAAGGGTGTTGTTTGCTGAAGGACTGAGCAGGCACAGCAAGAATCGGTTTGCCAAGAGTCTTCCTCACCCCCTTCATCTACTCTCATTGTTCTTCAGTCTCTCACCCATTCTTACCCCACACCACACTATATGGTCTCTGCATTCTGATTGAGTCCAGACTTGTGTCCACGGGGAAAATCATATTCTTGTCCAATGGCAGAGATGAAAATTAGCATGAAGAGTGTTTCTTTTGCAGTCAGAAGACTTTATGGTCATGGTTTATCTTTTTGGGAGACTTTCCACACTTTTCTAGGGAAAAATACTCACACTGACTCCCTCTGGTTAGAAGATTAGCTGGTGTGCACTTCCTACCTCTATACCCAGCTCTCCCTCAGCAACCCAGGCATGCTGCTTTTTATAAGAAGGGGAGAAGTCAGGCTAATGGTGCAAAGCTCTGCAGAGCCAGACAAAGACTCTCCAAGGGAGCCGAACATTCACCTTTCTAAAATTTGTTAAGGGAGAGCAAAGGAAAGTGCACAATCAGAATTAAAATGAATTGCCTTGGGTAGCTAGAATGAAAGGTAAAGGATTTTTGAAAGATTTTTTTCAGGGCTTTCTTTTTTGAAAGAGATAACAGCCCTTAAAATAAGTAAGACTTTCTTCAAGGTCTAAGAGACACCATGATCTCACTTTGAACTTTGAGTGACAACACCCCCGTTGCTTATTTCAATAGAGGCCTTCAGAATTCATTAACTTAAGGGGAGGAACATAGCATGGGGAAAGAAAAAAGGGGCAAAGAGGGGCATGATTCCCCCCAAAATATCCCAATATAATTTCTTTATCCTGTTGTTCAAGAGGGAGAAATACGTTAACTGCTTGATATATGAGAGTTCATGAAGTCAGTTTTTGAATCATGAAACAAGTCACTGTTATATTGCTCAATTTAGTGAAAACAACTTTTTAAATAATACTCAAGGGAGAAATAGAAACCGAATGAAGAATGAAATACTGAGTGCCATCGCATGGAGAAGCCTGTTGGTATCACACCAGTTTAGGTCATATCAGATTAGGTTCTCCCTTGGCCCCACACCAAACATTTTAGCCTCTCTCTCTCTCTCTCTCTCTCTCTCTCTCTCTCTCTCTCTCTCCCTCCCTCCCTCTCTGCTCAGGAAATTAGGAAATTAGGAAAGTACCAAGACTGATGGGTGGTGTAGTAAGTAGATTGAGACAACGGGAGAGCTGATTGCTTGTTATGATATATGAGTTGTTACAGTGATGGTAGGGAGAGAGAATTGGGAGGAGAATAGAGATTTTGTTGCATTTTGACAGAGAGCCTAATTCCTACTGTCTCAGCTAAGCCTGGCAGACCCCCAAGCTTGCTTCCCCATATCGATGGGCTTAAACTAGGTGACAAGATACCCTAGTTCCTGATAATCAAGATGACCTCTTTCTTTACTTCATTACCACAAAGCCTCAAATGTCTACATCAAACTAAAGTAAGTACTGATGCTGGAGAAAAGTTCCTAAGGGCATGTGATTCTAGAAATTAGGCCGGGGATGTATGTGGCCACCCCACAAGCATAATAGAACACTTTTCTAGTTGGCAGATGGAAATATTTTTTAGTTTTTGAAAGCTTTACTTTCTAGTACCGTCTCTCTTATTTTCCTATTTCTTTCCTGTCACAAGTCTCATAGCAGAGAGAGAGAAAATCAGCAAATACGGAAATGAATCTGTTCTTGAGTAGGTGAGATTGAGTGAGAGAAAGGAGTTTTTTATTTTAATTGGGGTTAGCAGACACCAGGGTTTTTGTGTCAAATCTGAAATCATACAGTGGAGGAGTTATCAGCTACTCAAGTGTGGGTCCCTTAACTGCACAGACCAGGCTGTCTACCTGGACATGGTGTGTGTATCTGGGGGCGTGAGGCAGAGAGAAGAGATGCATCAAAGTTTCAGGCATAAGCCTGTGGGTGTTGGAGCCTGCGCTCCAGCTGCCCTTCAGGTGTCACGTTCTGTGCAGCTGGGATGGGACACTCTTTCTGGGCTGTTGTATAAGACCCACAGGCATCCTATAGGGGGTGAAAGACCTTTCCAGGAGAAATCATTCCTTCTAGGTGTTGGGGATTTGCCTGGAGAAGACTGGAAGACAGTTAATTTAGTAAAGGTTTCCAGCCATATCTCTCCAAGATGGGCTTTCTTCTTCTGTGGAAACACCATCCTGAGGACTTCCCCAGTAATGGGGAAATCTTAGCAGGCATGCAGAAAAACATCTTTGAAAATCTGAGGTAAGGAAACATTTCTTAGTTAGGGTACAAAGAACACAAACTATGAACATAAAGTGATAATTTTGATAACATTATAATTACAGTTTGTTTATTAAGAAATTCACACACACACAATGACAATTCGAGAACTGGAAGAAGGGTATTTACAACACCTGCAAACTCCTTATCCTCCAAACAAATCATATACAGAATAGTACTAAAGTCTACAAAGCACTATGAAATCAAATAAGCTGGGCAGGGCAAAGGATCAGCAATAGTTAAACGGAAAATTCCCAGAAGAAATCTGAGTAGCCTGTAGATATAGGACAAGATATTCTAGGTCATTAGCAGTTATAGAAATTCTCATTAAAACCACAAATTTCACACTAATCAGTCTGGCAAAAATTAAAAAGTCTGACAATACCATGTTGGCAAGGATGTGGAGCCACAGGGATACTTATACTTTGCCCATGAACATGTACATTGGTACAACTTATTTGAAAAACAATTTGACAATAACCAGTGAAGTTGAAAGCATCCAACTTTCCCAAGCTGTTAATTCCACTTCTTGATAGACACCACTGACGTATCCTTGAACTTTTATGTAGAAAAGAACTCACAACAACATTGGTCCTAGTAGCAATATCTGGAACGAATCAAATGTCTATCACCTGGAGAGTAGATAATTCAATTATTATGTATTCAGACATAAAAAAAGGAAACATAACACGAATAAAATGAAAGAACTAGAGCTACATGTATCAAATATAATTGAGAAAAAAAGTTGTAACAAACAACTAAATATATAAGAAATATATATATTTCACATAAGAAATATATATGTATATACATAAAAAAATATATAAAACAATATTACATGTTGCTTGGAGATTCATACAAATTTTAGTTAAAATATGAATATAGGCATAGGAACACAAAACACTGAATTCAGGATAGTGGATTTCTAGGAAAAGAAAAGACTGGGGGAGAAATCCAAAGGGCTATTTAGTTCTTCTGACAATGTTTTGTTCCTTATGAAGGATGTGAGTGCATAGATATTCAATGTATTGTTTTAATACCTATTTTGTGTGCCTTAAATATATCAAATTAACTTTAAGAACAAAGTCATGGTAGTTAATGGCATATATATATATGGTAAGGCTCTTATTCCCTTTCCTTTAGAGCAAAAGATCGCTTCCAGGAACATCCACCACACTTTTCCCAAAGCTATAGAATCCAAAGGTGATAGACATTGGGGAGGGTATGTGCTACGGTGAGCGCTGTGAATTGTGCAAGACTGTTGAATCACAGATCTGTACTTCTGAAACAAATAACGCAACATATTTTAAGAAAAAGAAAAAGAAGAAGATAACAGGAGAGGAAGAATGAAGGGGAGTAAGTCAGAGGGGGAGACAAACCATGAGAGATGATGGACTCTGAAAAACAAACTGAGGGTTCTAGAGGGGAGGAGCATAGGGGGATGGGTTAGCCTGGTGATGGGTATTAAAGAGGACACATTCTGCGTGGAGCACTGGGTGTTATGAACAAACAATGAATCATGGAACACTACATCAAAAACTAATGATGTAATATATGGTGATTAACATAACAATAAAAAAATAAAAAAAAAGAATCCAAAGGTGTAACAAGAAAACCGGGAGAACAAACAACAAATAAAAAACCCATTTCACACTGGGAAGATGCTATGCCACCGCTAAGGGCTCCTGACCACCATATAAAGAGGACATTTGTTTTTGTCGTGTGTGCGTTTAACCTTTTTATTAAATACCTTCGTTTCCCTGGGAAGGACTCTTCTTCCTCGGAGCTCAAGCCATGTGTTTGCATAGACCTGTGTGGAGGATCTGACCTAAGTCAAAGCTAGTCGCCAGGCTACAGTTACTGATTCAAGGATATATGGTCTCATCAAAGTCAATGACATTCAAAAAACTTTGCAGGGAGTCATTGGAAAGGGACTCTGGCTTTTTTCTCTCTCACTAGCTGAGACCGAGAGAGGATGCAAGCTCCAAAACGGCCTAAGCCTCTTTGTGACTAGAAGTCTCTCCGGCTAGTCTGGGGATGAAGCCTGTGAGGAGGAAATCTAAGTGAATAAACAGAATGGGAGAAACCAGGTCCCAGATGATCTATCAGACCTTCCAATCAAGCTCTTTGACACCAGCCCCTCTTCTGAGCTCTTCAGAACTGAAGGTTAATACGCCCACCTTATGAATACGATTTGAATTTTCCCTTTCTTTCAACCAAAATGATCCTAACTGATAAATCTTTCATTACTCATAAAATATCAAGATGAACCCTCCTCTTAGCCATACAAGCAATCACAATTCTGGCTGAAAGGAGAACACTCTGCCCTCCATGCTTACCTAGCTCCCACCTGCCAGGTCCTCATTTCCCCTGAAAGCCTTTCCTAACCCCTTCAGCAGCTAATAAAGGAAACACAGCTGGCTCCACTCAGATCCAATACCTAGTCCTTTTGTCATAGAATTGCCTAATCAAAACAACTAAAATTGCCTTCCCAGAAATTAAACCCTTCTTTTGACTGGAGACACTTATGCCAGCCAAAAACACTTGATGAAGACCCAGTGAGGGGGTCATTGTTATCCTCACTTTGAATATCTGAGAAAAATGAAGGAAAAGGAGAGGAGTCCATGAGGAGATAATTTGTTTCTTCTGTCAGATGTTTCGCAACACAGGTGATGGTCTAAATTTAAAGATCCTTTAAACAGCATGTACCCAGACTAATGAAAATCAAAGTTCAAGGGCTTATTTCAATTCTGATGAACAATCCACCCATTTGTAAGGATTTATTGACTAGCTGGGGAATATTTAAAATTTGCATTTCACTTGCCACTTTAGAATTTTTTTCCAAGAGCATTTAATCTTCTTTCCTCTTTTTCAGTTCTTTAAAAGGTCTTGACTTGCTATTCTTAAATGAAATTATCCTTGTCTGCTTCCTCTTCAGTGAAATGAAACCAACTTTAAATAACTCACCTAGACAGCTGAGTTTTAAAACTTTTTGAACAAATACTTTCTCTCAAAGTCCCTACATGTTGTGATGTTCTATTCTATTCTATTCCATTCCATTCTATTTTAAAATGTCTTGGTCAAGACCCACTAAATTGGCTACTACTGAAATAACTTCTCTCTTCCAGAGTTGTTTGATATTTGTTTAGGAAAATCTCTCTCTCTCTCTCTCTCTCTCTCTCTCTCTCTCTTTGTCGCTTCCTTCATGTTACTTCTAATCTAAGAATATTTTCAGTCAGTGAACGAAGGTAATGGGACCTGGGAGTCTTGTGAGTTCAGTCAGTTTCCCTGCACCTGGCTTTAAAGGGATTTTTCCAGTCTTTTGCCTTTTGCACTTAGGTGCATTTACTATCCTTCTTTTGCTCTGCACAAAGAAGACTGGTTCTACATTTTTCAGACTCTTCTCAACTACCAGTTAGTTTTATCCAGAAGGATGCATTACCAAGGCAGGCAGAAAGTCATATTTATTTCTTTCTTCTTGGCACTGACTGCATCTCCCTCTTCTTGTTGGAAGCCTCTGTTCTGATTCTGGTGTCTATCTGCTAGACTTGGCTCCTGGCCCCTGCAAATGTCTCCTCATATTGTTCTCCTGCTTTAGGAATAGAAGCAGTTTTCTGTTGTTGCCAATCTTTGGATTGCTTTCCCATCTCCTATTTTGCTTTATGAGATTACAGTAGCTTTGTTAAATATCTCATACTAAATTTCTTCCCTTGCATTATTGGATATTCACTTTTTCTTTAGTGAAAGAAATTCACTATGTCAGGATTGGGTTACACTATTATTAATTTGACCCACATCTTGAATTTTAGTTCTGGGAATGGGTAAATTTTAGGGTCCAAAATCCTGGAGAAAGGGTTATCAGAAAAGTGAGCCCAACATTCTTTTTTTTAAAGATTTATTTATTTACTTGAGAGAGAGAATGAGAGAGAGAGAGACCACATGAGAGGGGGGAAGGTCAGAGGGAGAAGCAGACTCCCTGCTGAGCAGGGAGCCCGATGTGGGACTCGATCCCGGGACTCCAGGATCATGACCTGAGCCGAAGGCAGTTGCTCAACCAACTGAGCCACCCAGGCACCCTCCCAACATTCTGCATGAAGTTTTCTCTTGAGGCATTTGCCAATTCCTAATGGACTGAGAAGCTGCACAGATATTAAAACATTAAAGAGCTATGAGATTTATGTAATCTCAGGGTGTGTGTGAGAGAGAGAGGAAAGAATTTTAAGGTCAGCCATCAATGAGGAATCTTGCAAGCAACACAGACATTTAGTTGAGGCCCCTGCATGCTTCCTCCTAGGAATAAGAGCAAACCAGCTCTCACAAAGAAGCAAGTCAAGCCTCACAAAGCCTGAAACAAAACCTTAAGCCATCTTAATTCCTAATTAAATCAAGGTAGTCTTCCCAAGGTAGCCTGTCAGAAGAAAATTAAATTCTGTCTGGAGGCATATAAATCACCCCAAACCTCTACATTTTAAAAATATAAAATAAAACTAACTAAACATGACAGAAAAAGTGGCCATATGGCTGCAAATCAAAAGAAAAAAAGAGAAAAGGAACAGGGCTATAATGTAATAAAACTCTGGATATACAATGTAACTCTAAAATTTAAAGTTATCAGCCAGATACTTTTAAGAAACCATAGTTCACTTGTTTAAGAAAATAGATAACAAATTTCAATGGAGAAGTAGAATCTATAAAAAGAGTAATCTATAGAAATTTTAGAACCTAAATAATTCCCATAGATGGGTTCAACAGAAGTTTGGTTGCAACAGAAATGAGTAATAGTGAACTAAAATATGTAGTAGAAAAAATGCAGATGGAATTATGTAAGGAAAAAAGGGGGTCATGCCAAAAAATCTAAATATGTGTAATTCATGTCTCAGGAGGGAAGGGGAGAGAGAGAGAGAGAGAGAGAAACAGAGAGAAAAGGCAGAAGAAAAGTTAGAAGAATTATAGGCTAAGAATTTTACAAAATCTAATGAAAGACCTTGAGACCAAGTTCAAGAGATTCTGCAAGCCATAAGCAAAATGAATAAAAAGAAACCTACACTTGAACACATTACAGTAAAAATGCTGTAACCAAAGTTAAAATGAAAATCTTGAAAGCAGCCAGATTGAGGGGAAAAAGGCCCATTAAAGGAGCAACAATAAGACCAACACACACAAAAATTAAAACAAGAACACGTTCTGAAAGAAAGAGTTGCTAACCTAGAGTTCTATATTTCAAAAATGATGGTAAAACACATTTCTGATAAATAAAAAGAATTTATTGCCAGTAGTCCCACACTGAAATAAAGAATATGTCATATTTAAAGGACTTATTTGGAGTGCCTGGGTGGCTCAGTCGGTTGAGCATCAGACTCTTGATTTCAACTCAGGTCAAGATCTCAGGGTCATGAGATCAAGCCCCTTGTGAGCCTCTGCTCTGGGCATGGAGACTGCTTAAGATTCTCTCTCTCCCTCTCCTTCTGCCCCTCCCTTGCTTGCATGCACTCTCTCTCCCTCTTTCTCTCAAAAAATAAGAATAAATAAAGGATTTATTCAACTGGAAATTATAATGACATATTTTTGTCTGCACTTAATAAGATTAATAATATAAGCTTAAATATATACGTAAAGCAAAATGAAATGTGTAAAAGGATATCAATGAATCCAAAATCATAGTTGGAGATATTAACCTCTCTCTCACATTAGCTAATAGGAAGATAGTAAAGCAGTGGAGCTATAGAAGACTTTCAAAATACAATAAACAAATGTCATCATATATAGATGTATAGATATATGTATATCTCACTACACCAAAAACCTCCAGAATATGTTATGAATATATTACCTTTTAAAGTACACACGAAATTTTTACCGAAATAGACTGTATGATTGTCTTAAAGGCATACCCACAAATTTCATGTTTGAAATCATACAGGGTATATTCTCTGACCAAAGTGGAATCCATCTAAAAATAAATCTCCAGGGTGCCTGGGTGGCTCAGTCAGTTAAACATCTGCCTTTGGCTCAGGTCATGATGCCAGGGTCCTGAGTTTGAGCCCCGTGTCGGGTCCCTGCTCAGCGGAGAACCTGCTTCTTCCTCTCCTTCTGCTGCTCCCCCTCCTTGTGCTCTCTTACTCTCTCTCTCTCTCTCAATCTCTGTCTCTCAAATAAATCAAAAAAATCTTTAAAAATAAATAAATAAATCTCCAAATACTTGAATATACCACAAAACATATCTAAATAAACCATGACCCAAAAATAAATCACAATGGAAATTAGAAAATATATTTATTCAAGTAATGATGAAAATATATATCAAAACTTGTGGAGTGCAGTTAAAGCTATGCTTAGAGGAAAACTTATAGCTTGAGTTGATAAGTTATAAGACTGAAAATAGATTTTATAAGCATGTATCACAAGAAGTCAGGAAAAAAGATACAAAATATATGAGTATTTTATTTGTAATACCTGAATAAAAATCAATAAAACCAAATATTATTTCCTCAAAAACACCATTTAGATATATATTCTTCTGGCAAGACCAAACATAAAAGTAGAAAAGAATTATATTACCAATATCAGGAATGAAAAAGAGTGTATTACTGTAGATTTCACAGCTATTAAAATGATAATAAGAAACACAATGTAAGGTTTTTTCCAAGGATGTCTGCTAACTTCACTTGTATTTTTTTTTTAAGATTTTATTTTTTTTAAAGATTTTATTTTTTTTTTAAAGATTTTAACTCCACTTGTATTTTGCTAATGCAAAACCATTGTATTGAAGTTCCTAGCCAGGCAATTAGGGTAAAGGAAAAACCAAAATGTATTTAAATAGAAAAAGAAGAAATGCGTTTGTCATTATTTCTGTACATATGGAAAATTTAAAATAATCCATAGATAAATTATTAAAATATATAAATTTATCATCCAGTCTGTTGCACATAAAGGGCATATACAGTCATTTTCTATATACTAATAAGAATTATTTGGAAGTAAAAATGTAAAATGTCATTTAGTGTCAAAAATGTCAAACATCTAGGAATAAATGTTATAAACTCTATGCAAAATCACTATACAAAAAACTAAAAATGCTGAAAGAAATTAAATAAAACAAATAAGGGAGGAATATACCATGTTATAGAATGGAAGAATGTTATTTCCCCCAAGTATACCTATAGATTCTACCACAAAGCAATCAATTAAAATCATCAAAATCATCGATCAAAATCACCAGGTTTTTTAATTTTTTAATTTTTATATTTATTTATTTTTAAATGTTATGTTAATCACCATACATTACATCATTAGTTTTTGATGTAGTGTTCCATGATTCGTTGTTTGTGCATAACACCCAGTGCTCCAAGCAGAATATGCCCTATTTAATAACCAAAACCAGGCTAACCCATCCCCCACCCCCCTCCCCTCTAGAACCCTCAGTTTGTTTCTCAGAGTCCATCATCTCTCATGGTTCATCACCCCTCCGACTTACTCCCCTTCATTCTTCCCTCCTGCTATCTTCTTCTTTTTTTTTTCTTAACATATATTGCATTATTTTTTCAGAATATGATTCAGACTGTGATTCAACAGTCTTGCACAATTCACAGCGCTCACCATAGCACATACCCTACCCAATGTCTATCACCCAGCCACCCCATCCCTCCCACCCCCCACCACTCCAGTAACACTCAGTTTGTTTCCTGAGATTAAGAATTCCTCATATCAGTGAGGTCATATGATACATGTCTTTCTCTGATTGACTTATTTCACTCAGCATAACACCCTCCAGTTCCATCCACGTCATTGCAAATGGCAAGATCCCATTCCGTTTGATGGCTCCATTGTGTATATATATCACTTCTTCTTTATCCATTCATCTGTCGTTGGACATCTTGGCTCTTTCCACAGTTTGGCTATTGTGACATTGCTGCTATAAACATTGGGGTGCACGTACCCCTTCGGATCCCTACATTTGTATCTTTGTGGTAAATACCCAGTAGTGCAATTGCTGGATCGTACGGTAGCTCTAATTTCAACTCTTTGAGGACCTTCCATATTGTTTTCCAGAGTGGCTGCACCAGCTTGCATTCCCACCAAGAGTGTAGGAGGGTTCCCCTTTCTCTGCATCCGCGCCAACATCTGTCATTTCCTGACTTGTTATTTTTAGCCATTCTGACCGGTGTGAGGTGATATCTCATTGAGGTTTTGATTTGGATTTCCCTGATGCCGAGCAATGTGGAGCACTTTTTCATGTGTCTGTTGGCCATTTGGACGTCTTCTTTGGAAAAATGTCTGTTCATGTCTTCTGCCCATTTTTTGATTGGATTATTTTTTCTTTGGGTGCTGAGTTTGATAAGTACTTTATAGATTTTGGATACTAGCCCTTTATCTAATATGTCATTTGCAAATATTTTTGCCCATTCTGTTGGTTGTCTTTTGGTTTTGTTGATTGTTTCTTTTGCTGTGCAAAAGCTTTTTATCTTGAGGAAATCCCAAGAGTTCATTTTTGCCCTTGCTTCCCTTGCCTTTGGCGATGGTTCTAGGAAGAAGTCGCTGCGGCTGAGGTCGAAGAGTTTGCTACCTATGTTCTCCTTTAGGATTTTGATGGACTCCTGTCTCACGTTTAGGTCTTTCAACCATTTGGAGTCTATTTTTATGTGTGGTGTAAGGAAATGGTCCAGTTTCATTCTTCTGCATGTGGCTGTCCAATTTTCCCAACACCATTTGTTGAAGAGACTGTCTTTTTGTCATTGGACATTCTTTCCTGCTTTGTCAAAGATGAGTTGACCATAGAGTTGAGGGTCCATTTCTGGGCTCTCGATTCTGTTCCATTGATCTATGTGTCTGTTTTTGTGCCACTATCATACTGTCTTGATGATGACAGCTTTGTAATAGAGCGGGAAGTCCGGAATTGGGATGCCGCCAGCTTTGCTTTTCTTTTTCAAGATTCCTCTGGCTATTCGGGGTCTCTTCTGGTTCCATACAAATTTTAGGATTATTTGTTCCATTTCTTTGAAAAAAGTGGATGGTATTTTGATGGGGATTGCATTGAATGTGTAGATTGCTCTAGGTAGCATTGACATCTTCACAATGTTGGTTCTTCCATTCCATGAGCATGGAACGTTTTTCCATTTCTTTCTGTCTTCTTCAATTTCTTTCATGAGTATTTTATAGTTTTCTGAGTACAGATCCTTTGCCTCTTTGGTTAGATTTATTCCTAGGTATCTTATGGTTTTGGGTGCAATTGTGAATGGGATCGACTCCTTGATTTGTCTCTCTTCTGTCTTGTTGTTTGTGTATAGGAATGCCACTGATTTCTGTGCATTGATTTTATAGCCTGCTACTTGACTGAATTCCTGTATGAGTTCTAGCAGTTTTGGGGTGGAGTCTTTTGGGTTTTCCACATAAAGTATCATATCATCTGCAAAGAGTGAGAGTTTGACTTCCTCTTTGCCGATTTGGATGCCTTTGATTTCTTTTTGCTGTCTGATTGCTGTGGCTAGGACTTCTAATACTATGTTGAATAGCAGTGGTGAGAGTGGACATCCCTGCCGCGTTCCTGACCTTAGGGAAAAAGCTCTCAGCTTTTCCCCATTGAGAATGATATTCGCTGTAGGTTTTTCATAGATGGCTTTTATGATATTGAGGTATGTACCCTCTATCCCTATACTCTGAAGAGTTTTGATCAAGAAAGAATGCTGTACTTTGTCAAATGCTTTTTCTGCATCTATTGAGAGGATCATATGAATCTTGTTCTTTCTTTTGTTAATGTATTGTATCACGTTGATTGATTTGCGGATGTTGAACCAACCTTGCAGCCCAGGGATAAATCCCACTTGGTCGTGGTGAATAATCCTTTTAATGTACTGTTGGATCCTATTGGCTAGTATTTTGGTGAGAATTTTTGCATCCATGTTCATCAAGGATATTGGTCTGTAATTCTCCTTTTTGATGGGGTCTTTGTCCGGTTTGGGGATCAAGGTAATGGTGGCCTCATTAAATGAGTCTGGAAGTTTTCCTTCCATTTCTATTTTTTGGGACAGTTTCAGGAGAATAGGTATTAATTCTTCTTTAAATGTTTGGTAGAATTCCCCTGGGAAGCCATCTGGCCCTGGGCTTTTGTTTCTTGGGAGATTTTTGATGACTGCTTCAATTTCCTTAGTGGTTATGGGTCTGTTCAGGTTTTCTATTTCTTCCTGGTTCAATTTTGGTAGTTGATACATCTCTAGGAATGCACCCATTTCTTCCAGGTTATCTAATTTGCTGGCATAGAGTTGCTCATAATATGTTCTTATAATTGTTTGTATTTCTTTGGTGTTGGTTGTGATCTCTCCTCTTTCATTCATGATTTTATTGATTTGGGTCATTTGTCTTTTCTTTTTGATAAGTCTGGCCAGGGGTTTATCAATCTTGTTAATTCTTTCAAAGAACCAGCTCCTACATTTGTTGATCTTTTCTACTGTTCTTTGGGTTTCTACTTCATTGATTTCTGCTTTGATCTTTATTACTTCTCTTCTCCTGCTGGGTTTAGGCTTTATTTGCTGTTTTTTTTCTCTAGCTCCTTTAGCTGTAGGGTTAGGTTGTGTATTTGAGACCTTTCTTGTTTCTTGAGAAAGGCTTGTATTGCTATATACTTTCTTCTCAGGACTGTCTTTGCTGTATCCCAAAGATTTTGAACAGCTGTGTTTTCATTTTCATTGGTTTCCATGAAATTTTTCAATCCTTCTTTAATTTCCTGGTTGACCCATTCATTCTTTAGTAGGATGCTCTTTAGCCTCCATGTATTTGAGTTCTTTCCTCCTTTTCTCTTGTGATTGAGTTCTAGTTTCAAAGCATTGTTGTTTGAAAATATGCAGGGAATAATCCCAATCTTTTGGTACTGGTTGAGACCTGATTTGTGACCTAGGATGTGATCAATTCTGGAGAATGTTCCATAGGCACTAGAGAAGAATGTGTATTTTGTTGCTTTGGGATGGAATGTTCTGAATATGTCTGTGAAGTCCATTTGGTCCAGTGTGTCCTTTAAAGTCTTTATTTCCTTGTTGATCTTTTGCTTAGATGATCTGTCCATTTCAGTCAGGGGGCTGTTAAAGTCCCCCACTATTATTGTATTGTTGTCAATGTGTTTCTTTGCTTTTGTTATTAATTGCCTTATATAATTGGCTGCTCCCATGTTAGGGGCATAGATATTTACAATTGTTAGATCTTCTTGTTGGATAGACCCTTTAAGTACGATATAGTGTCCTTCTTCATCTCCTATTACAGTCTTTGTTTTAAAATCTAATTTGTCTGATATAAGGATTGCCACCCCAGCTCTCTTTTGGTGTCCATTAGCATGGTAAATGGTTTTCCACCCCCTCACTTTCAATCTGGTGTTTTCTTTGGGTCTCAAATGAGTCTCTAGCAGACAGCATATGGATGGGTCTTGTTTTTTATCCAATCTGATAGCCTGTGTCTTTTGTTTGGGGCATTTAGCCCATTTACATTCAGGGTTACTATTGAAAGGTATGAATTTAGTGCCATTGTATTGCCTGTAAGGTGACTGTTACTGTATATCGTCTGTGTTCCTTTCTGATCTATGCTGCTTTTAGGCTCCACTTTGCTTAGAGGATCCCTTTCAATATTTCTTGTAGGGCTGATTTCGAGTTTGCAAATTCCTTTAGTTTTTGTTTGTCCTGGAAGCTTTTTATCTCTCCTTCTATTTTCAATGGCAGCCTAGCTGGGTATAGTATTCTTGGCTGCATATTTTTCTCGTTTAATGCTCTGAAGATATCATGCCAGTCCTTTCTGGTCTGCCAGGTCTCTGTGGATAGGTCTGTTGCCAATCTAATATTTCTACCATTATAGGTTACATATCTCTTCTCCTGAGCTTCTTTCAGGATTTTCTCTTTGTCTCTGAGGCTCGTAAGTTTACTATTAGATGTCGGGGTGTTGACCTATTTTTATTGTTTTTGAGAGGGCTTCTCTGTGCCTCCTGGATTTTGATGCCTGTTTCCTTCCTCACATTAGGGAAGTTGTCTGCTATTATTTGCTCCAATATACCTTCTGCCCCTCTCTCTCTTTCTTCTTCTTCTGGGATCCCAATTATTCTAATGTTGTTTAATCTTATCATATTGCTTATCTCTCGAATTCTGCCCTCATGATCCTGTAGTTGTTTCTCTCTCTCTTTCTCAGCCTCTTTATTTTCCGTCATTTGGTTTTTCTCTATCACTGATTCTGTCTTCTGCCTCATTTATCCTAGCAGGTAATGCCCCCATTTTTTATTGCACCTCCTTAATAGCCTTTTTGATTTTGTCTTGGTTAGATTTTAGTTCTTTTATTTCTCCAGAAAGGGTTTCTCTAACAACTTCCACGCTTTTTTCAAGCCCAGCTAGTGTCTCTAAAGTCATGATTCTGAACTCTAGGTCCAATATCATACTAATGTCCGTATTGAGTAGGTCCCTGGCGGACGTTACTACCTCTTGTTCTTTTTTGAGGTAATTTTTTTCGTCCTGTCATTTTGTCCAGAGGAGAATGATTAATGAGAGAACAAAATGTTAACAGGTTAACAACATCCGCAGCAAATATACTTCATACAAATCAGAAAAGACCTGAAACCAGGGGAAAAGAAAGGGAAAGGAAAGGGAGAGAGAAAAAAGAAAAAGAAAAAGATAAAAACAAACAAAAACAGAACAAAACAAAAAAAAACAGAATATGATCCAATATGATCAGGCTAGTGCATAGATCAGTGCCACACACTAGATTTTGGGCATATTTTGGTCTTTTAGAAGAAAGTGCCTCCTAAAATTTTAAAGGAAGAAAGACATATATGTACAAAATAAAGATTGATACAATGGAGGGATGGAAGATGTGTGTAAAGATGAAAATTATAAAAGATTTTATAAAAGGCATTGGTAAGAAGGTCTTTGAAAAAAGAAAGAAGAAGATTTAAAAAAAAATAAAAAGAAAAGAAAAAGGGAGAGAATGTGATCAGGCAGGATACTAGAACAAAGCCATACACTCGTGATTTAGGGTATATTTTGATCTGTTAGAAAAAACTGTATCTTAAAATTTTAAAGAGAGAACAACTTATATATATATGCCAAAAATAAGGGTAACTACTATGAAGGGATAAAATATGACTCTAAAAATGAAAAATAAAAAGTGTTTTTATTTTTTTTTAAAGGGATTGATAAGATGTTGGTTGAAAAAGGGAAAAAGAAAAATTTAAAAAGAACAGCTAAAAAAATATTAACTTTTGAAAAACTAATGAATCGTGGTAAAAAAAAGCCATGAATTCTATGTGCAGTATTCCCCTAGCGCTGGAGTTCTCCCGTTCTCCTTGATCGGTAAACTTGGTCTTGGCTTGCTGGCTGTTCCTGCTGATCTTCTGGGGGAGGGGCCTGTTGCCGTGGTTCCCAAATGTCTTTGCCGGAGGCGGAATTGCCTTGCCCTTGTCGGTCCAGGCTAAGCAATCCGCTCGGGTTTGTTCTCAGGAGCTTTTGTTCCCTGCAAGCCTTCGGTACAGCTTTGGAGGACGAGAGTGAAAATGGTGGCCTCCCAATCTCCGTGTGGAGGAGCCAAGAACTCGGGGCCCTGCTCCTCAGTGAGCCCCCAGGGAAAAGCAGTCACTCCTGCCTCCCCAGTCTCCAGCCACAGTGCGTGCTCACCCGGCCTGTGACCGAGCATTTCTATGTCTGGCACCCGACCCCGTGTGGAGTCTCCAAACCCAGCAGATCCCTGCGGTGCGCTCCCGCGCCGCTCCTCCCGGGGGAGGAAGGGGAGTCTCCCCGGATCTGCCACTTGTTGGGTCCCTGCTGGAGGAGAAGTGTCCCCACTGGGCTGCGGATCACAGTTTATGGCCACCCCGAGCTGAGAGCCCCCGCGTTGGCTCCATCTCTGCAGCCGGCTTCCCCGCTCCGATACCTGGGAGCTCTGCTCCTCTCAGGCACCCCTGGTCTTTCTGTGACCCCGAGGGTCCTGAGGCCACACTGTCCCGCAAGGGTTCCACCCCCCTCTTAGCCACTGGAGCGACGTCCCTCAGCGGAGCCGACTTCTCAAAGTTCCGAGTTTGTGCTCCATGGCTCTATCAGTTGCCAGAAGCGGCCGACGGAGGCCCCCTCCCCTGCAGTCTATCCTCCCGAATATCACCTTGGATTCACTTCTCCGCACGTCCTACCTTCCAGTAAGTGGTCACTTCTCTGTTCAGAGAGTTGTTGCTACTCTCTTCTTCGATCTCCTGTTCAGTTCATAGGTGTTCAGAATGGTTTGATCCCTATACAGCTGAATTCCTGAGACCAGATGAAATCCGGGTCTCCTACTCCTCTGCCATCTTGCTCCGCCCCCAGTCACCAGTTGTTTTATTGGAAAGTGACAAGTTGATTCTATAACTGATGGGGGAATGTAAAGGAATGAAAATAGCAAAAGCTTTTCAAAAGAAACATAAAGCTGGACCCTTTGTATTACCAGAAACCAAGTATGATTATAAGGCTACAATATTTAAAAACTGTAGTATTGCACAAGGATAGAGAAATGCACCAAATGGACACAATGGAGAATTCAGATAATATGACTCTATTCCCTAAATGATGATGAAACAAATCAAGATCTAAATGAAAAAAAAATCAACCTCTCTTAGACCCATATAAAAATAATTATGGTTGGATTATACCCAAATATGAAAGGTAAAACAAGAAATCCTTTGGAAGGTAACATAGTGATGTCTTTAGCACCATTGGGAAAGCCAGGATTTCTTAAACAGTATTTAGAAAGCACTTACCATGAAGGAAAAGATTCAAGTAGATAGATTCATTTAATTAGGAATTCTGGTTTACAAAATACACAATAAAGAAGAGAGTGAAAAACACAAGGTAGCATAATATATTTGTTTTTTAATATATCTCCCACATGTTTCAGATGGATACATAGGTAGATAGATAAATATCTTTTAAAAGGGATAGATAGATGATAGATAGATGATAGATGATAGAGTTTATATATATACATATTTATGTGCAGATAGATAAATGATAGATATATAAGATAGATAGATATCTTTAGAAAGGGGTTGAATGCTATAAGCTTTAAAACAGCATGTTGGAAAAGGCTTCCAAACATCAATAAGTATAAGAAAAAGTGGTCAATATCAGTAGTCATCAGGGAAATATAATTTTAGGCACCAACCTAAATGGGCAAATTTGTATATTCTATGTGGTACCTGTGAATCAATAATAGGAAAATTAACTCATAGTACAAGTGCTAGTAAAATATTAACTGGCATGTGAATGCATTGCTCGTGGGCATAGATACCTGTAAAATACTTTAGGAAAATCTTCGATAAAATCTAGTAAGGCTAAAGTTTTGTATACCCTTTGACCTAGACATTCCAACAAAAATGTGTATGTACCAGTATGCATGTAGACAATGAATAAGACATGAACGAGTGTTCCTAGCAACATTAATCACAACAGCCTCAAATGATAAAATGCAAATATCCATTAATGGTGTAATAAATGAAGACTGTAGTATATATTTAAAAGATTTTATATATATATATATATATACACACACAAATTACAACTACATAGTGTATCTGATAGACATTGAGTAAAAGAAGTCAGACACAACAGTAAATGTCATATGTTTCTTATTCATACAATGTGCAAAAAACCAAAAATAATCTATGGTGATGAAAGTCAAAATAGTCATTATTTTTGGAGGTGTAGTGATGTGAGTGGCCATGAGGGGGATTTTTGAGGTGCTGGTAATATTCTATAATGGGTTGGCAACTTTTTTGGTGAAGGACCAGATAGTAAATATTTTAGGCTTTGAGAGTTATATGATCTCTGTTGCAACAACTCGACTCAGCCCTTCAGTGTAATAGCAGCTATAGTCCATATATGTATAATGAGTTTGAATATTTATGAACATTAGAATTTGAATTGCATATAATTTTCCTGCGAATTTTGTGAAATGTAATTCTCTTTCTGATGTTCCCAACCATTAAAAAATTCTTAAATTGTGAGCTGTATAATAACAGGTGGCAGGTCAGATCTGACCCCAGGTTGCAGTCTGTTTTTTATATCTAGTTTGTACGTAAATGGATATGTTCACTCTGTACTAATTCATTAAGCTGAAAACTTAAGATTGGTGTACCTTAAGGCTGTATATTGTATTTCAATAAAACTCTTCATTAAAAAGTGCTGAGAAAATCTAGGTGACCTTGGGTTTGCTGATTAGTTTTTAGGTACAACTCCAAAAGCACTATCCTTGAAAAAAAATATTTATAAGTTGGACTTTTTAAAAATTCAGATTTTCTGCTCTGTAAAATTCTTTCTCAAGAGAATGAAAAGGCACACCAGACTGGAAGAAAATATTTGCAAAATATATCTGATAAAGAATGTGTGTCCAGAGCACACAAATAACTCTTGAACTCAACAATATGAAAACAAACAACTCATTTAAAAAATGGATAAAAGATCTGAACAGATACTAATCAGAGAAGATATACAGGTGGTAATTTAACACATAAAAATATGGTAAGTATTATGTTATTAGGGGATTGCAAATTAAAAGACCAAGAGGTGCCACTTACACTATTAAGATGGCTAATATTAAAAAATCTGACAAAACCAAATGCAATTTCTTCTTTTCCTATTTAAATACATTTTGGTTTTTCCTTTACCTTATTGCACTGGCTAGGAACTTCAATACAATGGTGAATACAAGTGAAGTTAGCAGAGGTCCTTGGAAAAAACTTTACAGTGTGTTTCTTATTATATATTACTAATATATAATATTAGTATATAATAAGAGCAACAGGAGCTCTTACTCATTGCTGGGGGTGCAAAATGATATAACCACTCTGGAAGATAGTTGGGCAGTTTCTTATAAAGCTAAGTATATTATCACTATATAATCCAGCAATCATGCTCCTAGATATTACCCAAATGCGCTAAGACCTTATGTCCACACCACAAAAATTCTGCATACAGATATTTTTAACAGCTTGACTCAAAATCGCCCCAAACTGGAAGCAACCAAGATGTTCTTCAATAGGTGAATGGATAAACAGACTGTGGTACATTCACGCAATAGAATACTATTCAGTGATTAAAAAATAAATGGGCTAGCAAGCCATGCAAAACCATGAATGAATCTTAAATTCCTATTACCGAGTGAAAGAAGGAAGTTTGAAAAGGCTACATACCATACAATACCATTTGTATGACATCCTAGCAAAGGCAAAACTCTAGAGATGGCAAACAAATCAGTGGTTGCTAATGTTTTGCGGGTGAAGTACAAGGGAATTTATAGGATGGTGAAACTATTCTGTATGATACTATAATACTATCCTATTCTGTAGGATATGTGACATTTGTTCAAACTCACAGAACTTTGCACCAAAAAGAAAGAATCTTAAAGCATGCACACTTAAAAAAATTACTTAGGAGGTCATGGGATCCCAGATGTGCATTCAGACTATGACAAAATAATTTAACTGTATTATAAATGCATGTAACAAACTCATTGTAGCAAATGGGGGGGGGAGTTCCTGACATAAGTAACTTCGGAAATGAGTGGAATCTGTAAGACCAAAGATAAAGGGAGCTCTATATAAGCCCTGCACCCTAGTTGACAAAAATATTTCCCACAGAGGTATAATTTAACTAATATGGAAGTGCCCCACATGTATACTGGAATAGAATAATTAAGTAAATGGATGGCTAATGGTGCAAACCAGGTTTCTGACTGTTGGAGTAGGAAGTTCGGAAAAGTAAGGGGAGCAGTCAGGGTAGGTCCTCAACCATGCTCCTTTGTTTCATGTTTCTGGGTGAATCATAGCGGGCCATGGGAGTATTCCTGGAAGTCATTTCGACACATGGTGGTGAGCAGTAGAATTTTACAAAGAAGGGACTGTGAACAATGTAAATATTTCTGATTGAACTCAAATTAAAAGTATCCCTAATTCAATATCTTTTGAGGGGGAATCTCAAAGAGATATAGGACATCTTCAATATCACCTGATCTAAAATCAAATGCCACTGAGATCAACAACAGAACACTTGGTCTTATGAATTTTACAAGAACGTTTTTTCCTGCAAGCCTTGCCAGAGCCTTTCCTAAATCCTTGGAAAGGCTTGTAAAAGTGTAGCTAAACTTTAGTTTCATGGTAAATTTAACTCTGTTGCTACTTTTTCTTATTGTGTGGCTTGACTTTTGACACCTATAATGCTATCTTTGAGAAGAATGGATTCTTAATTTTTACTTACCCAAATTATCAATAATTTCCTCATTAGTTAATGCTTTTTTGTCCTGTTTCAAAAACATTTACCTCTCCAAAGTCATGAATATATTTTCTTATGTTCTTACAGAGCATTTATTTCCTTTAAATTTTTTTCTTTTAAAATTTTTAAATTTAAATTCAATTTAGTTAACATATAGTCCTTCCAGCAACCCTCAGTTTGTTTCCTATAGTTGAATCTCTTATGGTTTGCCTCCCTCTGGGTTTTTATCTTATTTCATTTTTCCTTCCCTTCCCCTATGTTCATCTGTTTTGTTTCTTAAATTCCACATATGAGTGAAATCATATGGTATTTGTCTTTCTCTGACTTATTTCATTTAGCATAATACCCTCTAGTTCCATCCATGTCATTGCAAATGGCAAGATTTCATTCTTTTTGATGGCTGAGTAATATTCCATATATATATGATGAGTAATATTCCATATATATAATATTCCACTTTATATATATCTATCTATCTCTATATATAATCTTCTTTATTCACATCTTCTTTATCCATTCATCTGTTGATGGACATCTAGGTTCTTTCCATAGTTTTGCTATTGTGGACATTGCTGCTATAGTTTTGTTCCTTTTATATTTTGGTCTACAATCTGTGTGAAATTAATTATTGTAAATTGTGTGAAATGGGGTCAAGATTCATTTTTATTTTTATTTGCTTTTTAAAAGATATTTATTTACTTATTTATTTATTTAGAGTGTGTGTGAGTGGGGGAAGGAGCAGAGGGAGAGGGAGAATCTCAAGCAGACTCCACACTTAGCACGCAGAGGTCACACAGCGTTTGACCTCACGACCCTGAGATCATGACCTGAGCTGAAATAAAGAATTGGATGCTTAACTGACTGAGCCACCCAGGCACCACAAGATTCATTTTTGATATATATACTGGAAATTGTAGGTATCATTCATTGAAATGTGTATGTTAAAACATGAATACAAAGCTGCATTAAAATATATATATTCATAAATGTATGTATTAGAATACACTGAAAGCACTTATTTCATGCATTTATAGCTATATATCATTCTATAATTGCAGGTTTTTAAAACCGTAAATATTAATACACCTACTTTTATTATCACTCAGTTTAAATTTTTTTATAAATTTCTCCTCTGATTTCTTCTTTTGCCCTTGGGGTATCTAGAAGAATATTACTATATATTTGAAGTCAGCAGTCCTTCATATTTCATTCTGTTGAAAGTCCTTCTTCTCTGGCTGATTTTAATCCCGTTTTTCCTCTGTTTTCAGTAGTTCTACTATCATGTGTTCCAGTATGGTTTTGTTTGTTTATTCTGGTTATATTTGTCATGCTTTTTAAATCTATTGCTTGATGTCTTTCATATATCTTAGAAAATTCTCAGCAATTAACCCTTTATATATGGCTACTGCCTCATTTTCTCTCATCTCTTTCTAGGATGACAATTACACCTATGTTAAACCTTTCCACTCTTACTATATGATTCTTATTCTGTTTTCCATACTTTTAAATGTTTGTGCATCATTATATTTTCTTTTGACCTATCTTCCTTTTCCCTAATTCTGTCTTTACTGTGTCTGACAGTAACCCTATTTGTTGCATTCATAACTTTTATTTCATTTATTTCACTTGATTTTTATTTCTTGTTTTTTGCATTATCAGTTAATCTGTCAACATTCTCTATCTTGTGTTTTCACTTCTAGACCACATTAAGCACAATTAGTGTAAAATACTTATTTAATGTTCATATTAGAATATCCTGAGTATCTTATTTATTCACCTGGTTTGGGTCTTTTTTTTTTTTTGGATGCCAAGTTATTTTTCATATAGATTCAGTAATTATATATAAAAACTTGGAAAGATAATGTGAGGATCTGGACGATATGTTCTTTTCCTCTATGTGCTTCTCTAGTCTCTAGATTGTTAAACTACAAAACATAATTGACTTGGTAATTTTCTCATTCCACTGAGCTGATTCTTCCATATTTTTTCAAAATGTTTTTGTTGTTCTGGATGAGAAGATTGATCAAAATTCAGCTAATTCCTCATCGCTTGTAGTAGAAGTCAGTTGATCTACTTTTCAGAATTGGATCTAGTTCTGGATCCTGTATTCTTTACTGATTTAGGTTTTGTTATTTATAAAGAATAATATTATTTTAATTAATATTGGTTTATAATACACTTAGGTGTAGATGGCAAAAATGGCCACAAATTTTCTTATCTCTGTAGTCATGATTTTTAAAAAAATTATTTATTTATTTGTCAGAGAGAGAGAGAGCACAAGCAGGGAGAGCAAGCAGAGCAGGCAGAGGGAGAAGCAGACTCTCTGCTAAGCAAGGAGCCCGATGCAGGACTTGTTCCCAGGGTCCTGGGATCACGACCTGAGCTGAAGGCAGACGCTTAACCAACTGAGCCACCCAGGTGTCCCATGTAGTCATGATTTATTTTAGTGTGACTTTGAGGCTCTTCCCACCCAGAAATGAAACCTATTTCTGCATCCTTGAATCCAGGCTTGTCTGTATGAGTTTCTTTGGCTAATGAAACATTAAAAGACATGATACAAACAGATTTGAAAAGTACTTGTACACTGAAACGTCCTGTCTTATGTAATCACCACCATTCACTATATGATTGAGCCTGGGGTATTTTGCTCAATGATGTGAGACATGGCAGTTATCACCCTAAGTGACATTGAGCCAGCCATCAGATATTTGTCCATGCAGTCCCAACTACCTAAGAAGAGAATCATGAAAAGAAATGCTTATTTGTTGCTTTAGACCCTCGAGTTTCATTGTGGTTTATTATGTAACAAAAGCTAACTTTTACAATAATTAGTACCTAGAAGTAGGTGGCTACCATAATACAAACATAAAATATTTAGCATTGCTTTTGGGACTGGGTGATAGGTGGAAGCTCAACAAAGTGACATGAGACCAGATGGGGAAGGCTGGAGAAGTTGTGAACAAACCATTCAGTGGAGAATAGGAAATTTAATGACAGGAGGCTATAACAAGACGGAGTGAGGTCTTACGTGTTATTTAGCAGCATAAAAATAGGCAAAACTATTGTTTTTGGTAATTAGAGGATAGAAAATACACTTAATGAAATTTAGGTAAGTGCTTTTAGCAAGGTAGAATGTAAAAAGTGTCAATTAGCTTATTTTAGCTGCATAAGTAAGTTCTAGGAAGAGAGATGAGCTACGAAGCAAAGTAATCTACAAGCATTTAGAAGAAATGGAGAGCTCTTGCTCGTTTTTAAAATAAAACTGTTTCTGATTTCTAGTTTATTCAGGCAGCAAAATAAGTGAGGAAAGACCTCACTGTAAAGATCAAATAAATGATGTTAAGACCCTGTGTGAAGATCATAGATAGATAAGGTGGTGCCTAGTGATCCTCTCTGCTATACCAAAGAGCTTCCAAGATTTGCTACAATGTTCTTATACAGTACTCCAACAAGCCAAAGAAGAGAGATGCCTATCTCAAAAATAGTTCTGGGTGTGATTTCACTGAATGTAGTCAGATACATAGGAAACCCACGGGGTTGTCAAAATAGCTATAATGCCTCAAGCACTGATAGTTTGAATTAAAAGGGATTGTGATGGTTCATATTGCAAAAAGGATTCTGGGCCCTCAACTTTCTACAGGTAACAAGAAGGTCAAAAACCTATTCAGCTGCACAGAGAAACTATATTTAGAAAAGGAAGATTTTTCATTTCAGAGTCAAGAGTTGAGGAGAGCAATATACTTCTATGGTGAAATAGTGTATAATGGAATAGGGAACTACTGGCCCATTTCAGTTACTACTTCTCTTTTAGGGATCCACTAACCCCTCTGCTCTCATAATATCTCTTTCATCCCTCTCTAACTCTAGCCACCCTTTGGCCTATGAGGCTTCTGGTAGGAGAACAGCATCTCCCATCATGCTTCTTCCATATGTGATGCTTATGCACAGACACTGCTACACCACCTAAGACTAATGTTATTGCAAGCCAAAGCCAAGAATTTGGCCCTAACTCATTCCCACTTTGTCATCTCATCCCATTCTTTTCTCAACACAACGAATGCAGTCTATCTGCTTGAATGAAGAGGGGAGGAAAAAGTGAATTACCTGGAGGAAAGAAAAATGATTAACATCTCAATAATCAAACTTGGCTTGACACTATCTCTTTTCAAGTCTTGTTTTATATCACTATATATAACTAATATAGAGAGTTCATTAATTTTTTTATACTTTTAAATAGAGTTCCTGCTGCGTAGTTGATAGTAGAGTGTCCTTAATGTGATTATGACTCAAGAACTTAGATGAAGATGCCATGTGAAAACATTTGCCAGCAAGAGAATAGCATTTGGAGAGTCATATTTAAATATGAGTCAGGCCAGATATTTTGTTAATTACCCGTGAAATTCGGGAGCAAGATGGCGGAGGAGTAGGAGACCTAGATTTCGTCTGGTCTCAGGAATTCAGCTGAATAGGGATCAAACCATTCTGAACACCTACGAACTCAATAGGAGATCGAAGAGGAGAGTAGCAACAACTCTATGAACAGAGAAGCGACCACTTACTGGAAGGTAGGACGTGCGGAGAAGTGAATCCAAGGCGATATTCGGGAGGATAGACGGCGGGGAAGGGGCCTCCGCCGGCCGCTTCTGGCAAGTGATAGAGCCACGGAGCACAAACTCGGACCTTTTAGAAGTTGGCTCGGCTGAGGGACGTCGCTGCAGTGGCTAAGCAGGGGGTGGAATCTTCCCGGGACAGTGTGGTCTCAGGACCCTTGGGGTCACAGAAAGACCGGGGGTGCCTGAGTGCGCCAGAGCTCCCAGGTATCAGAGTGGGGAAGCCGGCTGCAGAGACAGAGCCGAGGCGCGGGCTCTCAGCTCGAGGTGGCCATAAACTGTGATCCGCCGCCCAGTTGGGCCACTGCTCCTCCAGCAGGGACCCAACAAGTGGCAGAGTTGGGGAGACTCCCCTTCCTTCCTGGGGAGGAGTGGCGCAGGAACGCACCGCAAGGATCTGCTGGGTTTGGAGACTCCACACGGGGTCGGGTGCCAGAGATAGCAATGCTCGGTCACAGGCCGGGTGAGCACGGAGTGCGGCCGGAGACCAGGGAGATGGGAGTGACTGCTTTTCTCTGGGGACACACTGAGGAGCGGAGCCCCGAGTTCTCAGCTCCTCCGGGTGGAGATTGGGAGGCCACCATTTTTGCCCTGGTCCTCCAAGGCTGTACGGAGAGCTTGCAGGGAACAAAAGCTCCTGAGATCAAACCCGAGCAGCTTGCTTAGCCCGGACCGACAAGGGCGGGGCAATTCAGCCTCCGGCAAAGACATTTGGGAACCACAGCAACAGGCCCCTCCCCCAGAAGATCAGCACGAACAGCCAGCAAGCCAAGACCAAGTTTACCGATCAAGGAGAACGGGAGAACTCCAGCGCTAGGGGAATACTGCACATAGAATTCGTGGCTTTTTTTTTACCATGATTCATTAGTTCATCAAAGTTTATTTTTGTTAACTGTTTTTTTTTTATTTTTCTTTTTCCCTTTTTCAACCAACATCTTATCAATCCCTTTTTTTAAAAAAAAAACATTTTTTATTTTTCATTTTTAGAGTCATATTTTATCCCTTCATAGTAGTTACCCTTATTTTTGGCATATATATATATACGTTGTTCTCTCTTTAAAATTTTGAGATACAGTTTCTTCCAACAGATCAAAATATACCCTAAATCACTAGTGTATGGCTTTGTTCTAGTCTCCTGCCTGATCACATTCTCTCCCTTTTTCCTTTTTTTTTTTCTTAAATCTTCTTTCTTTTTTCAAACAACTTCTTATCTTATCAAGTCCTTTTATAAAATCTTTTATAATTTTCATCTTTACAGTCATCTTCCATCCCTTCATTGTATCAACCCTTATTTTGTACATATATGTCTTTCTTCCTTTAAAATTTTAGGAGGCACTTTTTTCTAACAGACCAAAATACGCCCAAAATCTAGTGTGTGGCACTGATCTATGCACTAGCTTGATCATATTTGATCATATTCTGCTTTTTTTGTATTGTTCTGTTTTTGTTTTTATCTTTTTTTTCTTTTTTTTCTCTTTCTTTTTTCTTTCTTTCCCTTTCTTTTCCCCTGGTTTCAGGTATTTTCTGATTTGTATACAGTATATTTCTGGGGACATTGTAAACCTGTTAGCATTTTGTTCTCTCATTCATCTATTCTCCTCTGGACAAAACGAAAGGCTGAGAGCTTTTCCCCTAAGGTCAGGAACGCGGCAGGGATGTCCACTCTCACCACTGCTATTCAACATAGTATTAGAAGTCCTAGCCACAGCAATCAGACAACAAAAAGAAATCAAAGGCATCCAAATCGGCAAAGAGGAAGTCAAACTCTCACTCTTTGCAGATGATATGATACTGTATGTGGAAAACCCAAAGACTCCACCCCAAAACTGCTAGAACTCATACAGGAATTCAGTAAAGTGGCAGGATATAAAATCAATGCACAGAAATCAGTGGCATTCCTATACACCAACAACAAGACAGAAGAGAGACAAATCAAGGAGTCGATCCCATTTACAATTGCACCCAAAACCATTAGATACCTAGGAATAAATTTAACCAAAGAGGCAAAGGATCTGTACTCAGAAAACTATAAAATACTCATGAAGAAATTGAAGAAGACAGAAAGAAATGGAAAAACGTTCCATGCTCATGGATTGGGAGAACCAACATTGTGAAGATGTCAATACTACCTAGAGCAATCTACACATTCAATACAATCCCCATCAAAATACCATCCACTTTTTTCAAAGAAATGGAACAAATAATCCTAAAATTTGTATGGAACCAGAAGAGACCCCGAATAGCCAGAGGAATCTTGAAAAAGAAACGCAAAGCTGGTGGCATCACAATTCCGGACTTCCAGCTCTATTACAAAGCTGTCATCATCAAGACAGTATGGTAGTGGCACAAAAACAGACACATAGATCAATGGAACAGAATCAAGAGCCCAGAAATGGACCCTCAACTCTATGGTCAACTCATCTTTGACAAAGCAGGAAAGAATGTGCAATGGAAGAAAGACAGTCTCTTCAACAAATGGTGTTGGGAAAATTGGACAGCCACATGCAGAAGAATGAAACTGGACCATTTCCATACACCACACATAAAAATAGACTCCAGATGGTTGAAAGACCTAAATGTGAGGCAGGAGTCCATCAAAATCCTAAAGGAGAACACAGGTAGCAACCTCTTCGACCTCAGCCTCAGCGACTTCTTCCTAGAAACATCACCAAAGGCATGGGAAGCCAGGGCAAAAATGAACTCTTGGGATTTCATCAAGATAAAAAGCTTTTGCACAGCAAAAGAAACAGTCCACAAAACCAAAAGACAACTGACAGAATGGGAGAAAATATTTGCAAATGATATATTAGATAAAGGGCTAGTATCCAAAATCTATAAAGAACTTACCAAACTCAACACCCAAAGAACAAATAATCCGATCAAGAAATGGGCAGACGACATGAACAGACATTTTTCCAAAGAAGACATCCAAATGGCCAACAGGCACATGAAAAAGTGCTCAACATCGCTCGGCATCAGGGAAATCCAAATCAAAACCTCAATGAGATACCACCTCACACCCGTCAGAATGGCTAAAATTAACAAGTCAGGGAACGACAGATGTTGGCGGGGATGTGGAGAAAGGGGAACCCTCCTACACTCTTGGTGGGAATGCAACCTGGTGCAACCACTCTGGAAAACAGTATGGAAGGTCCTCAAACAGTTGAAATTAGAGCTACCATTCGATCCAGCAATTGCACTACTGGGTATTTACCACAAAGATATAAATGTAAGGACCCAAAGGGGTACGTGCACCCCAATGTTTATAGCAGCAATGTCCACAATAGCCAAACTGTGGAAAGAGCCAAGATGTCCATCGACAGATGAATGGATAAAGAAGAGGTGGTATATATACACAATGGAATATTATGCAGCCATCAAAAGGAATGAGATCTTGCCATTTGCAACGACGTGGATGGAACTGGAGGGTGTTATGCTTAGTGAAATAAGTCAATCAGAGAAAGACATGTATCATATGACCTCATTGATATGAGGAATTCTTAATCTCAGGAAACAAACTGAGGGTTACTGGAGTGGTGGGGGGTGGGAGGGATGGGGTGGCTGGGTGATAGACATTGGGGAGGGTATGTGCTACGGTGAGCGCTGTGAATTGTGCAAGACTGTTGAATCACAGATCTGTACTTCTGAAACAAATAATGCAACATATTTTAAGAAAAAAGAAAAAGAAGAAGATAACAGGAGGGGAAGAATGAAGGGGAGTAAGTCAGAGGGGGAGACGAACCATGAGAGATGATGGACTCTGAAAAACAAACTGAGGTTTCTAGAGGGGAGGAGGGTGGGGGGATGTGTTAGCCTGGTGATGGGTATTAAAGAGGGCACATTCTGCATGGAGCACTGGGTGTTATGAACAAACAATGAATCATGGAACACTACATCAAAAACTAATGATGTAATGTATGGTGATTAACATAACAATAAAAAATTTAAAAAAAATTACCCGTGAAATTCAAGATTTTGCTTGTTTGCTTCAGAAGATTTTATACATGTTTCAGTGGGATTTAAGGGGAAGATATTCAGGACATGTGTTAAATCCATGATTTCTGGTTGCTTTCCTAAATGGTATTGTCTCACTTCTCCACAATTAGGAAGACTCAGTAGTAGTAAACTTTCCTACCAAGAAATAGTTTTCAAATTCCTTGAATGTAAAACATAAATCCTTACTCTGGCCTACCTCTGTTTATTTTCACAGAATTATTCTTTTATTGTGAGCTAATTAGAAATGTAATTTGAGTTTGTTGTTGCCACCTATGTATGCCTTAGGCCATATTCTCACTGATTGCATTGAGTACTTAATTTTATTGGAGCAGAACACAATTCCTATTTTCTATCTCAGACTCCTAGTCTGTTTACTTTGGTCCTTAGAGTTAAGATGATATGGTGATTACAGCACTCAGATGGACATTAAATGTGCAGAAATTTTATTCCCCATCTCTTACTTTTTCATCTTTCCCAGATGCCAGATAGCAGTCTGCACTTAGATGTGAGAGAGCCTCATGGGATCTGTCTCTCCTAGCCTGCAGATACAATGAATCAAAAAGCTGGACTTCCTCCTTTTTCATCCAGAAGCCTCTCTTTGGTGACATTCTATTTAGCTAATTAAAATTCTGCTAATCTCTTCTTGTTAAGACTCTGCAAAGCCTAGAGATCTTTGAGTCTTCAAACCACCTTCCTCGACCTCCAAGGACTATGGCATGAATCTGAAGTGAGAAAGCCAAATAGTCTTCCCAATAAAGGAAAAAGGATCTGCTATCAAAAATGGATGGTAATATTCCTGACAAGCTATTGTCTAATCTCCATTCCAATGCAATTTTACCATGGCTATACATGTGTCATATCTCCAATGGCAGCTATGGTATGAAAATTTAATTCCAGGCACACAAGATGAAAGCTTCAAATGAGAATTCTGTTGAAGTTTAGTTTTCCTTGGAGCATAGGACAAAAGAAAGAGAGTTAATCCAGGTAAACAAATGTGCCAGGAAAATCTGCTTACTATGGTGCATCTAGAATTATTCCAGTTACCACAAATTACCCTAAAACTTAGTAACTTAAGACTACCTTTTTATTTTTCTCACAATCTTGCGGGTCAGATATTTGGAAGGGGCTCATATTAGGTTCTTTTTTTTTTTTTAATTTATTTATTTATTTATTTATTTATTTATTTTTTTATTTTTATTGTTATGTTAATCACCATATATTACATCATTAGTTTTTGGTGCAGTGTTCCATGATTCATTGTTTGTTCTTTCTTGTAGGTGCAGTCAAATGTTGACTGGTGCTGCAGAATTTGCTGGACCTGCAAAACAGCTTACTCACAAGACTGGTAGGTTATTGTTGGTGTTCTGCTGGGAGATCATTGAACTGGAGTGCCTATACATGGTCCTTCCGTTATGTTGCTCTCAGTATAGGTGGATATTTTATACAAAGATTCAGGCTCCAAAAGTGAATGTCCCAGCTCATGAGATGGAGGCTACATCACCTTTTATGATTTAGAAGTCACACAGCATCACTTCTGCCACATTCTATTCATTCCATGTGAGCCATATTCTTGCCCAGATGTAAGGGAAGGGGAATTAGAATCTACCTCTTGAGAGTGAAAGGCAAGGTCAGAGAAAAGGATGTGGGATGAGAGTGTAGCGATCAACTTTGGGAAATATAATCTACCTGAGAGATAACACAAGATTGGAATCTCCAGGCAAGCCAGCAAGTGCAAGAAAAGCCACTGCTGAAAGTATAACTGAAGAAGGCCCCTGGGACTCCCAAAAACATACTCAGAGGCAAAATGGAAGCTGGACATGGAGTCAGGAGGATGGTTAAGGCTTCCATGTGGGTTTTTTCTCTTTCAGGAAGTACATGAGCACCAGCAGGTCAAGAAGTTCTCTTTGTCTCCCACTTTCAGTCACCTTTGAGGATCTAACCAGGAGGGCTTTATATCAAATATCAAAAAGAAGGAGAAAGCACTCATTTTATCACCAGTAGATTAATAGGAAACATTGATGAAGGTTGGTACCTACAGACGACAGCAAAGATGGTGTTTCCCTGAATATTCTGGGAAAAAATGGAGAGAACTGGGTAGATCCTTCATCAAGTAACCAGGAACACATCACTATGAGTAGAGAGAGGGAAGATAAGGCTTGTGACAAAGTGCGGGGATACGGTTTCATTGTATTTTATTTTCAGAGGTTGTCTTAGTAAGTAGTATTTAAACACTCTCTAAGTAGTATTTGCAGACTCTCAATTTCTCCACAATGGGAAAGAATGTTTTCTGTAATGCCTTAGAGACCCTCCTCCATTGAGTCACTGCACGGACAGGAATAGAAATTTCTTGAAGACTTCTACTCCTACAACTGGAGGTGAAGAGTGAGCTTTAAAGACTATAGAAGGAGTGAAATTAATATCTTCTTGAGTGAGACACTGTTTCGGATGTCCTACTATCTCTTTTTATCTTCAAAACAATCCTAAATGTTAATAGTATTATTCTCCCATGACAGATGAATATATACTCATCTTTCAAGGATAAATTTTGAGTAAGCTTCTCATAGTTAGTACACTGAGTCATAATTTTAAAAAGGTATACCAAATGCCAAAGCTCTGGCCTCCATACTGCTCTTCAGTGCTTTTTAAGATCCTAGTGAAATTCTGAGGAAGTTATTTGCTATTAATATTTTTGTTATTCTAGGTCTTCTCTAAAGTGCTATTTTTATTTCCTCCAACCTACAGAAGAAACCTCAACATAAAGAAAAACCAAGCCTGTGGCAGAAGGGAAGCTATAGACATTTTCCCTTGGAATCATTCTGAGATACAAAGCTGGGCAGCCAATCCCTGTAGTCAAAAGTATCTTAAGACAGTTTGAATGAGATAGCGCTACAATTGTAAGACTCCAGTTGAGAGACAAAAGAGAAGGGCCTAAGGTCTTCTCCTTCACAGACATTACTCCTGTGCAGATGAAAACAAGTGACAACACATGACAAATGGGACTAACAGAAAGCTCAGTGGACAAAATAATTTTAGGCCTGAAAATGGCAGGGAATGAAAAGAACACATTCTAGGATTCTCTGCATCTGTACTCATATATCAATTTATGGTATCTATAAAATTAAATATCAGAAAATGAAATTTGACTTAGCCCTACCAGTCATTTTATTCACTTACTAATTTGTTCATATATCCAAAAATGTGTACTGAGCTTCTACTATGTGCCAGGCAATGAAGATATATTGGTACACAAAGAAGGTGTGATCTCTGTCTTCACAGATAGTCTAGTCGGGAAAACATACAATACACAATTGAAAAAAAAAATTACTGTGAAGTTACCAATTCCAGTAATAGAAAAACTCATAGAGTGCAATGATGGGGATTAAAATGACCTATTCCAAGAGGATCAGCAGAAAATATCTTGCTATGAGGCTGAGAACTGGATGATACCAGGACCCATGGAGAATAGTGATCTAAGCAGGGATACAAGGTCTATGGGGATGGAAAGTCCAGAAGAGGGAAAATATGTATTGACTTTTAAAAGCTAGAAGAAAGTGATTGCACTGGATCGTGGAGCACAAGAAGGAACTTGGCAAGGGTGGGCTGGAGGAGATAAATCAGGCCCAGAGCATGCAGTGCCTGTGGGCAGTGTGCAAAGTTTTGATTGTACTCTCAATACAGCAGGTAGCTGATACAGGCTCTTTGAAAAAGAGTGATAAGATCTGATTTACATTTAAATAGTCATTTATGGTTAAGATGGGTGTTTGATCCTCAGCACTTTTCTGAAGGCTTAAATAATAATGAAATGTACGACAACTCTTTCCCAGGGAGCCAATAATGGAATAATCACCTATTATTCCAATAATGGAATATCACTATTTCCTTCTTCTACATTTATTGGAATCTCTGATGAGTAAGGTAACAGCAAAAGGAATTCTTGGGAACCAATCCACTCAAATTCTGAAACACAGTCCTGTTGTAACCAGGGCTAGCCCAACAGGATGGCATGATGGAGTCTCCTCAAAACAGAAGGTAGTGAGCTGGGCTCAGAAGGGTAGAGACTGAAAGAAAGAAACCAGGAGTTGGAGAAAAGGGAACATCCAAATCCCAGGGCAGGTTCAGTGACATTGGGGTTAATATATCAGAAGTTATCATCTATAGGGGCAGTCACTTGTTCAATACAGGAGCAGATCTCAGTGTTGGGTAGAATCCCAAGACCATAGAGAACTGTCTACTTGGATGCATTGGGGTCAGATGTGAAACCCATTCCAGGTGGCAGTAGCTGGCAAAGTCAAGGCTGCCACCGGCTGGATGAGTGTTAGGTCAAGACTTTTAGTCCAGTGAGTGCCACTGTGAGCAGAGGAGCAGAGCAGGGGGCCATTCTGGTGGCTGAATCCCTCCTGTCATAGTTTTGGTTTTGAGGCAGCAACAGCATCAAGTCCAAGTGGACATTTGCTCCTTGGACCAAACAGTCATGGATGCAGAAGTTGAAGACTATTTTCTGTCCCACTGGGTGGTGGGGAGAGAGCTCTGCATTTACTTCTAAGCTAGGGTCTGCTTGGCTAAAGGTTGGGTCCAGACTGAGCCTGCATAGGGTGAGGTCAGCCTTGCTGGCAGCCGGGTGGGGCTGGCAAGAGTTGAGAGTGGTCCTCAACCTCTGTCTTTCTGAAATGATCTTCCTTAGAAGATAATAATCCTAATTCTTCTTACTGTTCTCCTTTTCCTTCTTCTCCTCCTCCTCTCTTTTTCCTCCCTACCTCTCCCTCTTCTTTTTCTTCCCTTCCTCCATTCTAATTTTACTCCCCTACCCCGCTTCCCCTTTCTCCCTGTCCTTTTTCTTCTTCCTCAGTAGTATGCTCCTTGACCCAAATAAATGAGAGTAACAAAAGATGATTCATTATATAGATATATATGCTCTTTATTTGGAGAATTTAGTCTGTTAATTTTTTTATCAATGTTAAAAATGGATGTTTTAAGAGAAGATATTAGGCTAAAGATGGCTCCTAGGAGCAGAGTTTACCATTGGCTCAGAGAACCATCTTGCACTTGCCAGCTAGATAAAGCCCTAGGATCTGCAGGAAGTCTATGGGACTGCAAGGGAAGTGAGAATTAGGGTTTCTTCTAGGTTAAAGTTCAGCTAGATTTTGGGTTAGACACCAGTTAGCATCTGGGTTAGTGATCAAGTTGTAGGCAGGATTAGGAAATACTTCAGATCCAGGATTAGCTATCCTGTGGTGTGCTGAGATTCATTCTCTTTGGACATGTCCTTAGTATGTTGTAAATGTGAGCCATTAGCCTGGGCTAGAATCTTCAAGTTGTAGGACCAGCGACTTCTGACAATAGGATAGCACTGATGTTTTCCACTCTGACCTTGGGAGGAGATCCAGTGCTTGCGTTTGCTTACCTAATATGTTTCAAAGTGTCAGGTGAAAATGTCTCAGAAGGCAAGAGAGTGATGACAGCTTTTTTTTTTTTCTTTTTCATTTTCCCATAATGGTGCAGGGGTCAGGGCAGGGGGGTGAATAATAATCCTGGGTGTGAATGGAATATTATGCAGCCATCAAAAGGAATGAGATCTTGCCATTTGCAACTACATGGATGGAACTGGAGGGTGTTATGCTGAGTGAAATAAGTCAATCAGAGAAAGACATGTATCATATGACCTCACTGATATGAGGAATTCTTAATCTCAGGAAACAAACTGAGGGTTGCTGGAGTGGTGGGGGGGTGGGAGGGATGGGGTGGCTGGGTGATAGACATTGGGGAGGGTATGTGCTATGGCCAGTGCTGTGAATTGTGCAAGACTGTTGAATCACAGATCTGTACCTCTGAAACAAATAATGCAATATATGTTAAGAAAAAAAAAGAAGAAGAAGATAGCAGGAGGGGAAGAATGAAGGGGGGAAATCGGAGGGGGAGACCAACCATGAGAGACGATGGACTCTGAAAAACAAACTGAGGGTTCTAGAGGGGAGAGGGGTGGGGGGATGGGTTAGCCTGGTGATGGGTATTAAAGAGGGCACGTTCTGTGTGGAGCACTGGGTGTTATGCAGAAACAATGAATCATGTAACACCACATCCAGAACTAATGATGTAATGTATAGTGATTAACATAACAATAAAAAATAAAAAAAAATAATCCTGGGTGTGTTCAGCAAAATGTGGATATCTGGTAGACTATTTCCAGCTGGTGCTTTTTGCCATAAGGTGCATATAGATGCCGCTGCTCTCTATGTGTGGGTAAAGCCTGAAATGGAGAACAGCGTGATGCTGAGGTGTCATGGGACACCCCAATTCTCCAGCAGGTATCTTCCTGTTCAAGAGAAGAGAGCTAGTCATTCACAGGTGGGATATGATGTTATTGGGAAATTAACTGAAATAATCAACCAGATCGCTGCATTTCCTTCTTGAAATGCTGCAGATGGGACTGCCCACTACTCAAAGAAAGAGGAGACAACTATAATCATAAGTACCATAGGAAAGAGATTTGTAAAAATCAAAGTCTTCACTGGGGTAACAAAAAGATAATCTGATCTGCAGTGCCAATTTCTGGGGTGATGATGACACAGCACAGAGGGAGAAGATGGTGACTGCATCCTGACCATGGCTCAACATGCCTTGCATCCCACCCGATGGGAGAAAGCTTAGATATTAAATAGAGCTTATTTCTGAGTATCTTCAGCTAGCCATTGTATCACAAAACAAGTTTTCAAGGTCACAGACTCAAATGACCCCAAGAGATGGGAGGAGAATAATACACTAGGGAGTGGTGGCAACTTTGCTCAACTGAAGAACACATGGTTAGTTTGAAGCCCAACAATGAGCAGTTCTGGCAAACTGTGGCCATATTTTAAATGCATGGCTAGTATCACCGTATCTTTCAAGGTTTAAGAATAGCCGTGCAGAGGCACCTGGATAGCTCAGTGGGTTAAGCGTCCAACGCTTGATTTTGGCTCAGGTCATGATCTCAGGGTTACGAGATTGAGCGCCGCACAGGGCTCCATGCTTGTTGTGGAGCTTGCTTAAGATTCTTTCTTGATTCTCTCTCTTCTTCCGCACCCCACCCCCACTCATGAACCTCTCTCTCTCTCTCTAAAAAAAAAAAAAAAAAGCCATGTATCCAGAATTTAAACCGCATACCCTGTTTTTAAAAATTATTGTGTAATTTTGTTGAAAACATTGTGTGAACAGAACCTAACACATCTGCCGTGCTATACCTGTCCTCGGGGCTAACATTTGTAACTTGGAGCTTTGCAAAGATAATGGTTCTGTGTCATCGTGGTTTTCCTGCTCACTCTAATCCAATCCAATTCTCTGTGGGACTCTAGGTCGGCTGGTCAGAATAGCCACAAAGTGAGTTTTATGCACGGCAAATGAGATTGTGAATGGATGACCTGGCTGTAAGCTCCTTACATACTAGAATAATGTGACAGATTCTCATCCTGGGAGATAGTTCTGTGTGACTCAGGGGTCTTATCCTTGGGGCGGCAGGAACCAACCCATCCTGCAAGGTCTGAGCATGCATCGGGTCTTTGCTTCAGAATTTACAAAACAGCCCATGTATGTATGATGGGCACAATCTAGTATGTTCTCTGTAATCTCAGAGTGATCTGATCAAATCCCTTACGTCCACAGGCCAGGGTTGTAATTGCAACAGACAGGTAATCCAACTGTAAAGACAGGAGATTTTACAGCCCAGAGAGGACAGAGCTGAAGCTCCATGCAGAGAGGGCAGCATAGGAGGCAAAGGTTAAATATCATGCCTAGGCCCCAGCTGTGGGTTTCAGTCTCTGTGGGCTCTGGAAAACAGCTCTTGATTTTACCCATTCATTACGGCCTACTACCTTGGGAAAATGCTGCTAAATATTTCATGGGCAGCTCAGCCCCTCTCAGAGCCTCCACAGGAAGCTCAAGTCCTCTTCCTTGTCTCATTAATTCACAAAATGTACTTGGTTTCGCTTGATGAAAAATTCCTTTGTTGGAAAAGAAGAGGCATTGTTGTGTCGAGAATGAAATGCTGAGCATCGCCCCAGCGTCTGTCTGAGGCTGGCCAGACCTCAGGGAATGGCAAGAGAGAGTGTGGGCTGCACTAGTCGGGCTGGTGGCCTTGCAGCTCAGCCTCTGTAGTCCAAAAGGAGTTGGGGGGATGGGTGAACATTCTCTAAGACAGAGAGCCCTTATATCCCATGGGGTTTGAATTGGAGCTGTTAAAATCTCAAGTCTAAATCCTGGAAGTCTGCGTTTTGAGGAAGCTCAGGCAAGAGGGACACGTGCGTGCGCACACACACACACACACACACACACACACACACAGCCAGAGCCCAGGATTTGGAGTACTGCCTCAGGGAGGTTGTGCTCTGTTCGGTGTCCGTAGATATATCCTTCAGTCATGAAATAGCAGACGGGTGAGATCCATGACTGCCATGCCATCTGGCATCAACTCTAGTTATCACTCCTCTCTTGTGCAGCTCAGAAATTGATGGACGCATTTCCCATTCTGCTCTGAATCCCCAAAAGGGCCCCTGGGCCTGGGCAGAGGGCATGGAGCTCGGCCACCAGCTCTTCCTTTCTCCCCATTTTTCTCAGAATGAGAAAGGGCTAGCAGCAGTTTTGGAAATTCTAGCCAATGCATTTTGAATGTGTGTCCACATCAATGACCCAGATTCACATCATGGAAAAGTCAAGGAGCCATATTATACCTGTATACGGTCGCTAAAGTCCCAGAGCAGCCCCTAGACCTGTCCCCTTCACATTGGAGAAATGGCAGATTATCCCCAAAGAATTCCTAACCAGGACAGGCACACTCATTCCAGAGAGCACACACTCACCAAGGCAAGAACATATCACAGAAACATCCATGCGCCGGTGAACATCCCTTTTTTCCTCTACCTCTGTCAGCCAAGTGGAGGCCGCCTTATGCTGCTACGTAACAGGCCCCATGTCTCAGTGACTTACAGCACAAAACCTTTGTTTCTCATTCATACCCAATGTCTTTAATGGATAGAGTGTGTCTGTGTCCCACATTTTCTTTGTTCCAGGGCCCAATGAGGAAGCTCTTCATTTTTATTGCAATATTGAGCTATTGAGGGTTCATTATGAGGCATGCAGATCCACACCATGGCTCCTGACATTTCAGCTTATGAGTGCTATCACTTACTTTTTATCCTCATCTCTTATTGGCCAGGCAAGTCACCAGGCCAAGTTGGAGTCACTCAGGAAGAGAAACGCAATACTCTTGCATAGAGGAATAGTGACTACTTGGGCAGGATAGCACTATTTCACGCCCCTATTTATTGCAGGGTATATCCTGCCTTGTGAGAAGGAAGCATAAGCCTCAGAAAAGAATCTATTTATTAACTTAACCGATATTAATTAAATATGTACCATATATCAGACATATATCAGAAGGGAGAGGGGGTCAGACAAAACAGGATGTATTCTTATGCTTATATTCTAAGGGGAGACAAAATACAGAAATGTGAATATATAGTATATCTTTTATTGGTGCAATGGAAAATAATACAACAAAAGTAAGAGGGAAAGAAAGTTCTGGCATATGTGTATGTGCATCTGTGATGTTTATTTAAGGCTGGGAAGCTGTTGGCTGGTTTTAAGTGGCGGTCTGGCATGATCCTACTGACATGAATTCAGGCTAGAGTTGGTGGTGGTTTGGACCAAGGTGGTGGTGGTGGTGGTGAGGGGGTGTAAGAAGTAGTCAGGTTCTGAGAATATTTTGAAAACAGACAATGGATTTGTTTGGGTTTTTTTAAATTGTATTTTTAAAGATTTTATTTATTTATTTGTGAGAGAGAGAGAGAGGAGTACATGAGAGGGGGGAGGGTTAGAGGGAGAAGCAGGCTCCTCGCTGAGCCAGGAGCCCGATGTGGGACTCGATCCCAGGACCCGGGGATCATGACCTGAGCCAAAGGCAGATACTCAACCAACTGAGCCACCCAGGCATCCCAGCATTGGTTTTGTTGATGGATTGGTTCTGAGGCTGGTGGGAATGGAGAATGGCCACTGCATGAAGGCAAAGTTGGCAGAGGAAAAGTGCCCTGTGCAGAGGGTCTCTAGGGGGAAGAGGAGCACAAGGTCCCTGCCTTTCTCAACACTCTCAGTTACAGGTGCTGAGGATTCTCAGAGGGAGCACATCCAAGCCACTGCTGGCCCAGAATTGAGGCTATCAGCTGGCAGAGACTCTACATGTGGGGTCCGGAGGCCCTTTCAGACCGCTGGGTCTCAGGTTCTTGCTAACGCTCTGAGCAATGTTTGCTTCATCATACATGATCCTTATAAAACTGGCCCAAATACAGGGGGTTGGATTCAGAAGTGAAGTTAGTAAGACTTCCAAACAGCCCTGAGAAGCAATTGAATTCTTTATTGACAGCTCTTTAAGAAGCACTAAATGGGGATTACTTGCTAACCCAAATCCAAAATTCTGGAATCCCTTTCCTCAGTCTCTCTCTTGCCCTTTCATGTAGAAGGGGCTGTAGCAGCCTCTCAAGCTCTCCTCTCACTGCTACAAACTCCCATAATAAACCCTTGGTTAGCATGACACAGGCTGGTTCTTGACCCACTCCCCTTCTCCTGCCTCTTTGGGTCTACAGTGGATTTTATTTCTTTATTGTCCTATCATGCACAGCTTTCTGCCCTGTCCATGGTAGGTTAACTTAGCCTTCCTGGTGGTCTTTCAGTTTTCTTCTCTACCATTGCCCAGATCAGTAAAGCAAAGACCGGAGAGTTGGCCAGGCAAATACCGAAATCTCCTCAAAAAGGGTAAAAGAGGCAGAAAAAGGGTGCATGGTTATCCATACATATGCCTGCTTACTCTGCTAAGATTTGTATGTGCCTTCAACTCTCTTCCTATGCCAGGAGCCACCCAGGAGCCCACACACCCTTCTCTGGGTCCTCACATCTGCCTGGGTCCATAGAGGGGTCTCTCGTCAAAAGTATGACCCCCCCACCCCACCAAGCTCTGTCCACTGCTAAGGAATTAGACTTTGCTTCTGTTTTAACCTATTCCTTTTCCTTTCTGGGACGAGTGGGTTGATTTTCCCCTTTGAGGATTTGCCAAAAGCAAAAAAAAATCTCAACTGCCTGTCACTTAAACAAGAGGAAATTTATTAGATTTATCAGAAAGCACTGAGTGTGAGAAAGATAAAAACACAAGGTTAACTTCAGGCCAAGGAGTTTCAACTCCTGTCTAGTCAGTCCTCCCCAGACAATCATTTCTTGGGCCCTGCGGCAGTCTTGCTGGGCCCAGCCCTGACCCCCAGAGAACATCCAGGAAAAGGAATCCCAGGCTCCCGAGGTGCCAGAGCTGCAGCCTGGGGAGCTCCCCTAGTTCTGTGGGCCGAAGTTGACTTCAGAGCTTCAGTGGGATGAGAGGCTGTGATTTGAAATGGTTGCTGCCTTCTCCCACCTGTGTTGTGTGCTGTCTGTTCAGGGGCGTGGGGGGTGGGGCTGGTTACCCCCACCCCTGCTGTTAGCTACAAGGGCACAGAGGGTGGAAGTCAGCTTTCAACTGGACTTAAGGATGTGGAGGGGCAGGGTCTTTAGTCCCCTGGGAGCACTGACGGTAGTGAAGTGCGGTAGCAAAGAGATGAAGCTGAAAGTTCTATACAAGTAGCAATCAAAGCTTATTTAGTATCTCCTTAAACACACAGCCCTACATCCCCTTGGGCTGAAAAACAACAGCCATTTCCATGGTTACAGAGACCCATTTTCTAGGAAAAAATACAAAAAATGTTTCAAAATGAGTGGTCAGAAGAGGAAAGGCTGTTTGTGCATGTATGTATGATGTGTGTGTGTGTGTGTGTGTGTGTTTATCCTGCTATGTGCCCTGATCCTTTCCAGTGTCCTGTTCCAAAGCAGAATTATACATTGCACTTATAAGACAGCAAGCTCCGAGGGTGGCTGGGTGGCTCAGTTGGTTAAGCGACTGCCTTCGGCTCAGGTCATGATCCTGGAGTCCAGGGATCGAGCCCCACATCGGGTTCCCTGCTCGGCAGAGAGTCTGCTTCTCCCTCTGACCCTCCCCCCTCTCATGTGCTCTCTTTCTCATTCTTTCTGTCTCAAATAAATAAATAAAATCTTAAAAAAAAAAAAGACAGCAAGCTCCGTGATGACAGACGTTATGTTTATTATGCTCATTTCTGTACCCTCTGAAGGGATCCTGCCAGAGTTAGGTGTGTTGAATTGATGCAAGCAGAGAGAATCATCAGGGTCACTATAGTTCCATCTGTTTGAATGAACACTTGCATGCTCCCTGGCTGTGCTTTACCTACAATATTAGATGTCCACAGATGATCTAATGCCAGAACGGAATTTGAGTTTGTCATGCCTCCTGAGATGCTTGGATTTGGACCATGGCCCTGACCCAACAAAGGATAGGCTGAAGGCAAGCCTCAGCTCATGACCCACAGATTTCCACCTTATCCCTCTTCTCCCTCAGCAATAGTCCAAGCAAGAAGTACAAAAAGGGTAACAGTGGAAAAGTGTCACTTAAAAAAGAAAAGCATCCTGAAGATCTCAGTGTCCAAGACAAAGAATGACTCTCCTGGATCTTGGGCCTCGCCTTCCTATGATAACCATTCACCAGCCCCCACAAAGCTAGTCCTTACTTTATTTCTTGGTACAATATGGGCTGGGATGGGGCAGAAGCCAGGGCATGAGAGAGCAAGATGTTTGTCAGGAACAGGTCATGTGGCTACTTGCTTGTGTGAGATGCAGTGTTGATGGAAAGAGGGATGGATGGCAAGACATACTCACCAGGGGGCATGGAGGAACTTCCCCTGGAATGTCAAAGCATGTCCCTGAGGGGTGCAACCAAATACAAAAGGATTGTAGAGTATCAGGAATACAGAGGCATGGACTAAGCTGTTCAACAAGGAATTCTGCTGGCCATTCTGGTCTGTTTTTATGGAGCATAGTTTACATGCTTTGCCCTATACTGTCCTCAATATTTTAAGCAGATATATAGTATTCTATTGTGTGATTATACTTTATGTCACTATACTCATCCCTTATTAATGGGCATTTAGACTCTTATCCTTTGTTGTTGTTAGAAACAGTGCTTTCAGGGGCACCTGGGCGGCTCAGTTGGTTAAGCTTCTGCCTTCGGCTCTGGTCACAGTCCTGGGGTCCTGGGGTTGAGCCTTGAGTCGGGCTCCCTGCTCAGTGGGGAGTCTGCTTCTCCTTCTCCCTCTCCCCCTGCTCACACTCTCTCTCAAATAAATAAATAAAATCTAAAAAAGAAAAGAAAAGAAACAGCACTCTCATATGCATCTAGCATTACAACTTGTACTATTATTTCTTAGCACAGATTTCTAAAATTTGAATCATCAGGTCATCACTGAAGGCATTTTTAATTAAAGTAGATATTGCAAAGTTACAACCTGGAAATTTTATAGCAGTTTAAACTCTCATCAACCAGTACACGAAAAACCCTCATTGTACTTCCAGTAGCAGTCATTATAATTCTTTCATAGTTTTGCTTATCTGATATGTGACAATCAATATCTAAATATTTTGTGTTTGTTTGTTTGTTTGTTTTAAAGATTTATTTATTTATTTTGAGAGAGTGAGAATGAGAGAGAGAGAGTACATGAGAACGGGGAGGGTTAGAGGGAGAAGCAGGCCCCTCGCGGAGCAGGGAGCCTGATGCGGGACTCGATTCCGGGACTCCAGGATCATGACCTGAGCCGAAGGCAGTCGTTTAACCAACTGAGCCACCCAGGCGCCCCTGTGTTTGTTTTTTTAATAAATTAAGTGCACTATTTTTTCATAATTTATTAATTCTTGATATATCTTTTTATGGAACTTTTAGTAAAATTGCTTACCCTTTTTTCTTATTGAATTGGTATTGGTACTTTTTCTATTTGCAAGAATGTTTTGCATATAATGGATAAGGAATTTGTGTCTGTTATTCATGTTGCAAAATTTTTCTAAGACAGAAACCATGTTCATTTTTCACATTATAGTTTTTCTATCATTTCACACAGTGTTTGGCCCAGAGTGGGCACTCAAAAAATATGTGTTAAAGGGATGAACAGATGTACCACACTATGGAGGTTTATGAATGCAAAGACCCCACTTAACTTGCAGCCTTTTGGCATTGACTTATTGACTACTATCAACCCCTCTTCCACCTGAGCCCGAGTATGTCTTTTTCCATCCTTAGACCAAGAAGTTCTTCCTTGGTAAACCTCCAGTCTTTCCTGGGTGTCTTCCTCTTAGATCATCTATGAACTTCTTACTGATGTGGGCATCCCCTCCAGCTTATTGATTGGAAATGATGATTGCCCAAGGAGGGATCTCCAGTGATGAAATGCAGGCTTCCTTGCATATGTCAGCTTTGTTCTGTTAACAACGACTCTATCATTAAATAACATATTCAGTATTATTTCTTTGGGGCTTAGCTGATCATCTGTGGCCTCTGGCAATTATTTGTACATTGACTCCTTCAAGTGAAACATCCCCTTCATACAGAGGGAAGATTTCTCAAAAGTTGATTTAACCTCAATATAATACAGTAATCACAACATGTGTATGATAATTCTTTTATGTTAACCACCCAAACTACTAAGAAAGACCATAATACAAACAAATGTCAAACTACATCTTCTTCAGTGGAAGAACTCAAACAATCTTTAAAGACAACCTTAGCTTCACTTTAACATTCCTAGGAAAAGCCAGAATTATATCATCTTTTGTCCAAAGACATGGAACATCTTGGTACTGATAGAAGGAGAGCTGTGAATACTGCTGGATACTTGGAATTTAACAGCATACCTATGCTGTCATTTTTAAAGCACTGAGCTGGACACTGGATTGCCTTAGTGCTAGTTCCCCTTCTGGAGGACTCATAGTAGATGAGCCCAGCCTCCTTCTCCCCCCACCCCAAATAATTTGCCAAACCCCAACCTATATGGGCCCCATGAGACAGGAAGAAAAACACAAATAAATTTCTAGGGATGCATGCCTTTAGAGCAGGAGGCTTGTTATAGAGGAAAAGATTCTGATTAATTTCTTCCTATCACATATACCATACTCACTCTCAAAGGGTTGAGGGTGGAGAATCCTTAATGGATCAGGAAAGTGAAAATTGTTGGTATACCAGTACACATTTTCTTCCTATTAAGGCAAAACACACACACACACACACACACACACACACACACCACCACCACCACCACCACCACCACTACCACCAAACTTCTGTAGAAGAGGTCAAATATACTCATAAAGATTCTGTTTATTTTGATTCACCCAGAAATTCTTACATACCCAGTATTTGCCTAGAACTGCACAGGATAAAGGAAAAGATAGATTTTTCTGCCTTGGGAAAACTGGAATCTGACTGATGAGTGGAGGCTTGCACATTATAATTAGAATATTACATTAAAAAGCATTTAAAACGTGGTGCTAGTTTCAATTCCATTGAACTTGAGAACCAAATTTTAGTGCAAAATGCCTGCAGAGTACTGTAGAATATAAAATAAAATAAGTGCCTGTACCGTGGAAGTCTACCATTAAATTGCAAAGTGTGTACACAGACAGTAAATGCCTAGAAGTTCATGAACATAATAAGCTCCATCAGCAAGGAGGGAATGATCTCATAACAGAATGGCACTCTCTCCATGGGGGTTAGTGAGGATAAGTATTCCAAAACACATTTTTAAACTCTGTATGCCTCAGTTTCCTTAGCTGGAATGGTCTCTCCCATTGACAAAGTGAACCAGTGGGCATGAAAACATCATGTCGCTGCCCAGAGTGAGCTGTTGGGATACTGTAGGAGTCCCTGTAATGTTAATCCCTTAGAGGTAAGAACAGGGGTGAGCAGGAGCGGACAGAGTGTCTGGATAGGGTCTTTACTACTCTTAGATTAAGGACAATAGCTCCTATTTTACTCAACCGCCTAATCTCTCAGGGTCTCTCCTACCTGTCAGTCTACTATTTGGTCTTATTTTGGGAACTAGCTCCCTTTGTGACCTGAACCAAGAAAATGCAGACAACCAGGGATGGCAGAATCTCAGCCTGACAAACAAGGACAGGAGATATGCAACATGTGAGGTGAGAAAAGCCATGAGTAGAGGCTCTGCCAGCATCAGTACACTGAACAGAAGTGGATATCAGGACCTTTGGGGAAACTGACAGACTGAAGGAGATCAGAACTACGGTTATATTTTCCAGGTATTAATTACCATGAGCTCTCTATTTTGTTTTTCCTAAATCTATCTTTGCTTTAGTTTATTTTTGACCTAACAACTAAAGACAAAGAGTATTAAGAATGTTTGTTTTCTATTTGAACCCAGATAGAGTCTGATACTATGAAATATTTTACTTCAAACAAATAACCATACCCATCAAATAGCCATATAAAAAGTTGGCTTCCAGGAAAGCAAGCCACTAAAGTCAAATAAGAATCCCTTTAAAACATCTCACCAGGTTAAGTGCATGGCTCAGAATTCAGGCTGGACAGGAGCCTGGGGGACAGGACACACAAAGGGAGACATAGACCTATATGAACTGTGGGAGAATCTAGCTGGGTAGGGTATTGTCCTACATCTTGGAAGCTGTCCAGGAGACACATGGTTGCTTCCTTGCTCTGACTTCTGATCTTGCCGCATGGCATTTGCCTTTCATCTTCCTGATTCTGGCAAGACGATTTTTAAGCTGATATTAAAGTATAGACAAAGGCGGTGGGAAAATCTGCAGTCACAGCATATTTATAATTTAGGGATATCCATGTATTATGCAAAATGGTTCTTTTTCTTTCCAAACCAAAGATGATGAGTGACAACAGAAGGCTTCCCTGTGGTTCTTCTGGGGAAGAGAAAAGAGAATCATTTAGGACAGTTGACAGGGAGGGATATAAACCCCATCCCCAAGCTTCTGCCACTCATTTTCTTATCTGTCCACAATCTCCTCGGTGGAAAGCCAGACAAGAGGTGGGCTTGGCCAGTTGGACCCTGGAGTCGTATAGGAAATGGCCTATTTTTCAAGGACCAGAAAGCAAATACAAAATTTATGTTGTTTGAAGGTGGTGTGGTTTAATCCAGATAGGCAATTCTAAACACGGCTATCAGGCAAGGGGGTGGGGATAGCATGAAAGTGGTATTCTTGGAAAAATATTAGAAACCTAGTAGGGTGAAAGGGGATTGTAGAGAACTCAGAATGTTAGTACTAAGGGCGATGGATTTAGGGTAGAAATTCCATTGTCTACGGTCCCATGTACCTGGCTGATTTGTGATTGCACGGGTTTGTAGGAATTTAGTAGGTCGATTCAAAGGACTGGGCCAGAGAGCTCCTTCCTTCCCACCACTAAAGACCCCTGTCTTCCTTGCCCCATGGGGTCAAATGGAGGTCTTAGCTGTCATTTTCTGGGAGGAAGTTAAGGCTGGTTGGGAGGAAACCCAATAATTACACACAAAACCCAAGTTCACTGAAAAAGAGAGTAAAGGCTCTGCCAGTCTGTGACAACCTCTGACCTCCCAATAATTTATATTTAGAGATATGAGTTGTGTGTTTGTCTGTCTACTTGTCTGTCTAGTGTGGCTACTGCCACTGTTATAGGGGACGCTGAGCACCCGTAATCTTCAGTGTTCTTGGGGCAAGCACAGACAGATTCCTTTGGATGTTAATTCAGTGAAGAGGAAACAAGCACAAAAACTCCAAAGAGTGGAATGATAGGAGGCTTAAAATGATATGTTATTCATGGTAAGAACTGTGTTCTACCCTGGAGGTTCCTAGTATACCTGCAAACCACGTGGTCGTGGACCATTCCTCAATCTGGATTCTCAGACCCCACCATTTAGGCAGCTTTAGGTGAGCACTGTTTCGAGGTCCCTGGGGTCCTGCGTTCATGCTTCCTTCTAGCTGGGACACTCAAGATCTTCACTCTGGCAGGCACTGTCTCCGATGCAGACTTTAGGCTTTGTCAACCTTTTGGAGTACCTGTGCCTGACCGTGACCCTAAGTACGAGTCCTTTCCCTGTGACCTATTGGGCTCAGCTGAAGTGTACTCAGCCACACTTGGTGGTAAGGCTATGATCCTCTTCACAGACTTCTGCTTTTGCATGTGAGCCTAGACAGACATCTGGGAAAGAGCAACCCATGCGTTTGAAAATACCATAAATCTCTCTTCCATTTGGTTAGCAATCAATGTGGTGCTCCTTTCTCTCCTTTCTAGAAGAGCTATCTGCTCTGACTACTCTTGTCCCTTCCCTCCCATTTCCGCTATGGCCCACTGTGGTCCGGCTTCCTTTCCCAGCACCTCACAGAAAACTGCTCTCTGGCTCCTGACCCCGTCCACAGGTATCTGAGACTTCTCTACAGCGTTTGACACAGCAGTCTGCTCCCCAGTGAAACCCTCTCATCATTTGCTTTTCTTAACATTACACTCTTCGGAGGTTTCCTCTGTGGCCCCCGTTGGTCTCTCTCCACCAGCCCCACAAACATCCTTGTTCCCTGGGTTTCTTTCTTGTCAGTCGCTGGCTGAGGGTAAGTATAAACATTGGCTAAGCATCTGTACTCCGACGCCAAACTGCTTGGGTATAAGCCCCAGCTCAGCCACTTCCATTCCTGGACAAGTTTTTAAACTCTTTGTGAGCCAGTTTCCTGCACAGCATAGAAACAATCACAGCACCTAACTTACAGAAGTGTTGTAGGAATTAAATAAATGGTTATATGTAAGGTGGTCACACGGGAAGCACCTAGTGCATGTATCCTGTTTTGATTATTAGTCTCTCCTCCTCTCTACGAGCTTGAACTACCAGCTCAAGAGTCTCAAATCTATTTCAGTAACTTAAAACTCACCTCTAAGCCTTAGACCCCTATTTCTATTTTTCTGCACTCCTGGATATACCAGAAGAACATACAAATCAGCATGTCCAAAGTGAAACTCATTATCTCCTTCCTAAAACCAGCTCTTACCGCTGCATTCCATATCTGGGTTAATGATGCTGCCATCCACTGGTTTGTCATAATTAGAATTGTCAGAGTCCTTATCTATGACTCCCTCTCTCACCTTCCACAGTCAATTGTGAACCAAGCCCTGACTATTTATCTTTCAAAATATTTCTTAAATCTTTTCATAATCCTTCCTTAACCATCAAAGCTCCAGTTCGGTCCCTAATCATCTCTTACTTGCACTATTACAATAATTTCCTTTCTCTATTTTTACTCCTTTCTTCAAATCTTTTTTTTTTAACAATAATGTGTTTCATTCCTGTTCTTAAAAAATAAAATAAACAAAACAACAGCAACAACTGAAGTACCTTCCTGGAGTCTCTGGTACCTAAGGGAGGCAGGGCTGTGCAGCCCCATCTTCTCAGCCCTGAAAACTGCCCCTAATGCCTCTGAACTCGCATTTACCACTTTGCACTGGAAGTGTCTAAATCTCTGGGAGTGACGAAGGAAAAAAAAAAAGATTTGTGATTTACAGACAAGTCATGCCCTTTCACCTCTCTTGATTATGGTTTTCCCCTTTCCTCTGACAAAAATCTTACTCGGATTTAAGGTCCAGAATAAAATTGTCTCTTTCAGGGCAGCTTCCCTGCCAACTCCATCCCCCAAAGCCCAGGGGAGATACCCCATTTGCTCGTCTAAGCTCTGTCTGCTCTTTGTATGGACCTGGATAGTGAACTTGTAATAGTACAGTATTATTTATTTCTGTTGGTCTCTCTTAGCTGGGGGTTCTCAGTGATCTCTTATCCCCTGCACCTGCCATTGCTTCTGGCACATACTAGCACTGACCGAATGTCCCATGTCCCTAATGGCATATTTCTGAGACGGTATTTCCTCTCAGTCAGCTTCCCTACTGGGGCAGTCAGGTCTGATGACTCCTCCTTTTCCACTCAGGCATCTGCATGTTTTCTTCCGAGTATCTGCACACTGGCAGTGGGTCCCGTGAGCCCACTGGCATTTGCCTACAGCTCATCTGAGTAAAATTAATTTGGTTAATGGAAACTTTCCTGAGAGCATTCACCTTAAATCCATATTTACACAAAGCATTTTCTAGAATGTATGCCATTTTACAATTGTTAGAATGAGTGCTTGCATCCTTTTGGAAATACTGTGATCCGTTTGGTCTAGTTTTGAGTATTTTAAGTATTTTCAGATTCAGAATCTTCCATTTATGGATTTTACATTATGTCATAAGCAATTCGTCAAATGCATCCTTCTTGGTCTCCTGTCCTACATTTTGCTGTTTAGGGACGATTTTAAGAGATTTTGTGCACCTTGTGGACCTGTGAAGCAAATCAGCTGAAACCCATTGGCCATTTTAGTGGAGCATCATACCTTGACACTAAGACTGAAGATCATTTAGCTCTATTTCTCCATTTTATTCAGCAGTCTACATCAGAAAGTAACACTTGGTCAACAAACAGGGACACACTATGAGAATTTAACCTAACACTTTGCAATTTGTTGGCTACTGCTTTCACTATCAACATAGTAAATAAAAGTTGGAAAGCGTGACAGAAGTAAGAAGAAGAAAACCTTCTTGGTTATCATTTGAAAAATCCATGCTATTAAGACTCATTGTCTTCCAATCTTTCTATGATCATTGTTACAAATTTTATTTAATATTTTGTCATTTACTATTTATGTTATTTAATCATTTTTAGCTTACATGGAAATTATATTTATTTAACATTATATTGATACAAACATTTATAAAATATGTGATCTGTATATTTCCCCCTGAGGTTCATCATGTAGTTTTAGTTCATTCACATTCCCTGTCAAACAGTATTCCATTTTGTAACTAAAGGAATCTGGTTATGTGTTCTACTATTGATTACTATTATTTTTTGCTAAGAGAAAGATTTATTCCAGGAATATTAATGTTTATTTAATGTGTGGGTATTAGTTATTTATTATATTATATATATACCTCTAAAGTATATCATCAAATATGTAGATATATAATATATATTATCCATATGTTATATTGATACATGTTATCAATATATATACACATGTAATGAGAAGGATCATAAGGTAGACTTATTTGCAAATGCATGGGTCAAAGGGTATTCTTTTTTCCAACTTTGTCAGTTGATGTAAGACTTTTTTTCTAAATAATATAGCATTCCACAAGTATATAAATACACTGGGTGTCTGAAACTTTTTCAACACATATATTTTTTTAGTTAAGTCCAATTTAATTATGATTTTCTATAACTGACATTATATTTTATACAATTGATGTACAAGAAACTGAACATAATATAATTTTATTGAACATTTTGTGTATTATATTTTTGTATAATTGACATATAATAAATTGTACATAAGTATATAATCTGATAAGTTTCAGAGACGTATATACACCCATGAAATTATCAAAAGAATCAACAGAATAAACATCCATCGTTGCCCCTAAAAAAACATTTTCTTATGGCCCTAATCCCTCCCTGATATTCCTCCAGGCCTTTCCTCCCCATCCCCAGGCAATCACTGATTGAATTTCTGTCATTATAGATTAGTGTGGATTTTCTAGAGCTATATATAAATGGAATCATACAGTATGTAATTTTTATATCAAGCTTCCTTCAGCATAATTATTTAAAAACTGCTGTTTGTTAAAATTGTCCATTCCTTTTTACTGCTGAGTAGTATACCATTGTTTAGATATATGGCTATATATATTATCCATTGATCTGTTGATGTACATTTAGATTCTTTCCAGATTTGGCTATTTCAAGTAAGTGTATGAACATTCAGAAACAAAGTCTTATTGTTTATATGCTTTCATGTATCTTGGATAAATACCTAGAGATGAGATGACTGAATTATAAATTGGTGTATGTTAGCTTTCTAGGAAAATGTAAAAATGTTTTCCAAAATGTGCCATTTCTACATTCTCACCAGCTGTGTATTAGAGTTCCAGTTGCTCCACATCCTTGCCAACACGTGGTATGACCAGTCTTTCAAATTTTACCTACCCTAACAGATGTGAAGTGGTATCTCATTGTAGTTTTAATTTACAATTCCTAGAGACTAGTGATGTTGAACATCTTTTCAATGGCTTACTTGTCATCATACATTTTTTTTTCCTGAAACATTTTGCCCATTTTCTTGTTGGGCTGTTTGTTTTCTTATCATTGAATTTGGGGACTTCTTTATATATTCTGGATATGATTCACTTATCATGTATATGATTTGCAAATATTTTCTCCCAATCAGTGCTTGTTGCTTCATTCTGTTAACAAATACATTTGAAGAGCAGAAATTCTTAATTTTGATGACATCTGATTTATCATGATTTTTAAACATTTTATGGACTATATTTATGATGTTTGTGTTAGTTTCCTAGGGCTTCTGTAACAATGTGCCACAAACTGGGTGCCTTCAAATAATAGAAATTTATCGTCTCACCACTCTGGAGCCTTGAAGACTGCAATCAGAGTGTTAGTGGGGTTGCTTCCTTTGGACAGCTGTTAGGGAGAATCTCTTCCATGCATCTCTGCTAGCTTCTGGTGGTTTTCTGGCAGTCTCTGGCAATCCTTAGCTTATAGCTCTATCACTACAGTCCTCTCCTTTCACCTGGCATTCTCCCTGTGTCTCTTCTCCAAGTCCTTCTCCCTCTTTGCATGTCTGTCTATGTGTCCACATTTCTCCTTTTTATAAAGACACCGGTCATATTGTAGTAGGGCCCACCTTAATTATCTCATTTTAGCTCAACTAACACTGTAAAGACCCTATTTCTAAATAAGGTCATGTGCTGGGGATTGGGATTTCAACATATCTTTTGCGGGGGGGTGGGGGGAAGGAGGCAGAATTAAATCCTTAACAGTATTGTATTTAAGGTATTTTCACCTAGGCTCTGCCAGTTGAATGTCTGACTCTTGATCTTGGCTCAGGTCTTGATCTCATGGTTGTGAGTTTGAATCTGCACTGGGCTCCGTGCTGAGCATGGAGGCTACTTTAAAAAATAAATAACTAAATAAAAAATAAAAGATACTTTCACCTAACCTAAGTCACAAAGATTTGTCCCAATATTTTTTTCTAGAAGTTTTACAGCTTTATGTTTCAAATTATACATTTATGATCCATTTGATCTTTGTGTGTGGTTGGGGAGTATGCACTAAAGTTCTTATTCTTATTTTTTGCATAGAGTATCCAATTGTTCCACCACTACTTTTTGAAAAGACTATCCCTTCTCTGTTAAATTGCCTTTGCATTGTTGTCAAAAATCAGTTGTCCATATTTGTGTGGGTCTGTTCCTTGACTCTTCATTTTGTCTCTCTTTACATCAATCTCACACTGTCTTGACTGCTGTAGTTTTCCTTTCAAATAGATTCTCTCTATCAGTATCTCTCATTTTCTCTGAAACTCCGACGGATCTTATGTTAGACCTTCTAATTTTGTATGTTTATCGAATTTCTCCCCAAGTATCTGTGTCTTTGTTACTGTTCTTCATTCCTTCTCATTTTGTTTGATCCCACCGTTTAATTATTTGACTCTTCAGCATTGTTGAATGAGCTATTGAACTGAGATACTGCATTTTTAACTTTAATTATTAATTTTGCTCTACTTCTCAAATTTCAACTTGATAATTCAAAAAATCTATTTTAGTTATATTTTCTTGTTCCTTAATTTCATTTTCTTTTTCTTTTTCAAGCTTAGATTTTGAATTGATAATTCCAAAATTGGACATTTTGTAGATCTTATTTCTTCTATTCTTCAATCATGGTGTCTTTTTTTTCTTTGCCTTTTTTTTAAGATTAGCTATCATTATTTATTCATTTTTTAGAATTTGAGTATAGTTGACTCTATGTTATATTAGTTTCAGGTGTGCAACATAGCGATTTAACATCTCTATATGTTATGCTACATTCATCGCAAGTATAGCTACCAGCTGTCACCATACAACGCTATTACAATATCATTGACTCTATTCCCTATGCTGTTCCTCTTATTCCCATGAATTATTCATCCCATAACTGGAAGCCTGTACCTCCCACTGCCTTTCACCCCCCTTTTGCCCATCACCCTACCCCTTCCATCTGGCAACCATCAGTTCTCTGTATTTATGGGTCTGATTCTGCTTTGTGTTTGTTTGTTTTTTCATTTGTTTTCTTTTTTAGATTCCACATATGAGTGAAATCGTACGTTATTCGTCTTTCTCAGTCTTACTTATTTCTATTAGCATAACACCCTCTAGGTCCATCCATGTTGTCACAAATGGCAAGATGTCTTTTGTTTTCATCTTGAACCAGGAAATCTCATTCTTTATATAATGAAATTCTTTTACGTTTATTTTGAATTGTCTTTGTTTCGGGGCAGATTTGCCATTTTTTTCTATAAAACTTGAGGTTTTCTGGGTTTTTTTTTCATTTTTAAAAAGATTTTAAATTTTTTAAAAGATTTTATTTGTTTTTTTGATAGAGCGGGGGGCACACGTGAGGGAGAGCACAAGCACAGGGAGCAGCAGAGGGAGAGGGAGAAGCAGGCTCCTGCTGAGCAGGGAGCCCAATGCGGGGCTCGACCCCAGGACCCTGGGATCATGACCTGAGCTGAAGGCAGACACTTAATGACTGCCACCCAGGCATCCCTTTTTTTTTTTCATTTTTTAAACCGACATCATTGATATATGTAAGAAGAATTTTTGCTGTATTCACCAATAACTTTTACTAGTTTTCAGCAGTTAGGTTCATTAGGCCATCTACTTCTTAGACCATCCAAAATAGAAACATCTAGGCTTTTGTTTTTTATATAACAATTTGCCTGATGACTCATGTGCCAAGAATGCAATGATATAGTTAAGACCTCACTGAATACGCACATATTTAAGCCTCTGTCTTCACTAAATGTTGTCTTATGTTTATCACTGATGTTGCTCTATACCCTGTAAATATCAACTCAGAGTTTTTTTCTTGATAAATACAGGAATAATTTAATATTAATATTTTCCAAATTATTATTGGCCCTTTAATTTAAGTTTTTATTGCACATGTGAGATTTATTTTGGGGTAATCAAAATTGTCTTTTTTTTCCTCTTTCCTCCCTGCAGAAGTTGAAGAAATATACAGTTCTATTTTTTTAGAGAGCTATTGTTTTATTTTTTAAATATTTAACTACTCAGCTATCAGGAATTCATCTTTTTGTGTTAGGTGAGCCTCTGAGCAAACCCCTGTTTACAGCCTCCTGAGGAAGGAGCCATAGTGATTCAGACCATTTCTTTACTCTTCATGTCCTGATTATTCATTCTCCTCAAGGTTCAACAGAAAGTAAGACAAATGTGCACTCTGAGATAATTGTTTTGCTCATTATTGAAAGATAATGCCACTTTTCGTACATTTACTTTACTTCCTCTAAATACCTACAATCTTGATTATTACATTGAAATTTGCTTTTGGTTTGAAATGTTTTAAAATAGGCTAGATGGAAAAAAATACACCTAAAAGACTACAAAAAAGGAGATTCTCACTAGCTGTTTTAAAATCAGCCTAACATATAGGAAATAAATTTGATGCACAGGCATCTCAAATGAAAGTCTCATTTATTACTAGAATTTAGTAGAACTTGTATAGGCAAATTGACCTGGAACCTGAATTCTCAGCGACTCCCAGGGTCCACAAATATTCTTTGGCTTTTCCCTCAGGAAATGGTTTTGCTAAGTCTGATCTCCATGAATTTCCTTTTAAAATCTCTGTGGCCTGCAAAGTCTTTGTCCCCTGTAGTAGGAGGCTGGTCATCCCACGGTCTACACTGATGCTACACCTGTGTGTACAGGTTTTGGCATCCATCTCTGAGAACACGATTTCAATCTTTGATGCAGAGAGCATTTTTAAATACAAGTTGCCTAACAGATTCTTATTAATAATAATGAAAACTATCCATACGTTGATAATAGTTTCATGGAAAGTTTCCAGATCCCCTAAATCAAAGGAGGTTAAATTATTTCATGGGAAGTTGCTAGTGTTAATCATTTTGAATAATGTCTAATTTTATGATATGGTTTTCTTTATTTACTAAAATGAGAATTAGGAATTCCTCACTTAGTTCAACTCAGTCCATACCTCTCCAGCTATATAGGCTAATGTAAAGGCTCTGGTTGTTAGCTTTGAGGCCTGTGGCCCTAGCCTGACGACTCTGTGGACAGGGTCACTGGTTGCAGGAGAGGCTGTCTGATGCCCGGGGAATGGATGCTGCTGCCACCAGGGAGAACATCTTTTCTTCCTGCCTCAAGTGGCTTGGCCCATTGGTGGCTGGGCCCTTGTGCTGGGGCTTCGCTATTATGTGGCTCTAGGTTCATTAGGAAACTCCTCCTTTACCTATACAGAGATTTTGTTTTCTAACTTTCTTTATTCAAACATGAAGGGGTTTTCACCCCCTAAATAGCTCTCTTGTCTGTCTACTGTCATTGATGTCCATCATTTCTGTCTTGGTTCAGGTCTTATCACAGGAACTTCTTTCTTCGGGCTCTAGTTTACTGGTCTCACCTGTGACCTGTTTATCCCACTTGGACTTGAATGAGTCTCTCTAAGTCAAAAATGTGCCTGTGGCCTTCTGCTACTGCGTTCTGGAAAAAGTCAGATGCTTACATAGTGTTCACATCTTCTGGGCCCTAGACTATGCTTACCTCACCAGCCACTCTTCTTCCTGCTGTTCTTCACAATCCATGCTCTAGTTAGCAAGACCAAACTGTTCCTGTTTTCTGATGTTCTCATACTTTTGTGAAAGGAGCCCCACCAGATCCTCTCTCCAGTGACTCTCATTTGTTAAACATTGACCAAACATTGCATCTTTTGGGAAACCTCCTCTTTTGCCCAAGGTGGCCTTTGTCTCTGTTTGGTAACCTTTGTTGTGTGTGCCTTCATCATGCATCTGCCAATGTTTTCTTTCTTTGCCTTGTGCCCATCCCCTGGCATGGTGTGGGGTAGTGGTTAGGAAAGGGAGATTTAGAGCCAGTCTGAATTTCATCCTCACTGTGCTATGTACTGGCCATGCCTTCTTGAGCAGATTGTGCACTCTCAGCTTCTGCCTCAGCTTCCTCATCTGTACAACAGGGATACCGATGCATGTAACTCAGGGACATCACCTGCTCACTAATTAGAAAGCACATAAAGTACTGCAAAGTCTCGAAACAGAGTAAACACCCAATAGTTGCTAGATTTTGTTAATATCAAGAACGTTATTGAATGAATTAGATATACATTCTGTGTAAGACAATATAAATGGCTAGCACATGACTGAACAATGCCACTGTGGCAGAGAATATAACAATTTATCCAGTTAATTTTCACAGCAGAATTGTGAGGGAAGTGCTGTTATTGTTACTATTCCCATTTACATATGAAGAAATAAGGCCTAGAGAGAGGTTAATAAAAATGTTCCAAGTCATAAGACAAATCCGTGGTGAAGTGGGATTTGATGCCAAGCAGTTTGACCCCAGAGCTTTCACTCTTAATCACTATTCCAAACCCTACCCCAAAGCACTATGTTGTTTTTCCAATATATATATTTCTTGAATTAATGAATTTTAAAAATAATATGCAGATTGCCTCTCTCTAGATTATATAGATCTAGATATATACAGTGTGAGAGATTATAGGAATGTCATGACCCAAAAGATCTTTAGAACTTTACAATTTCTGAAATTCATTGTGTTGGGTACAGAAAATGTCATAGTCATGGATATGGAGTGATGGTTTGGGGATACCATAGACAGAAAGATGTGCATTATATAAAGTAATGTTCCTGGAGAAGGGTCATATGCCCTGGGACGAGAGACAGAGAAATGCTAACAGGAGAGTCAGGAGGCCACATGTGTAGGGAAGCCAGACCTAGGGATAAGGTAGATGTCTTTCTCATTCTGTTTCTGCCAACTATCAGTTGGCTCATTCAGTCAATAGTTTTTCCGTATCTGTTCAATGTTTGTTACACTCCTGGTGTGTTCCAGGAACTGCTATTTCCTTCTTTAAAAAAAATTATTTATTTATTTGAGAGAGAGAGAGCGTGTGCGTGAGTTGCGGGAGGGGAAGAGAGGGGAGAATCTCAAGCAGACTCCCTGCTGAGCAGGGAGCTGAACTTCAGCTTGCTCTTAAATAAAATTATCATGGTAGTTACTACTGTGAAAGATGTTTGAGAAAAGTCAGTAGGAAATATGGAAAGGTGTGACCCAGGGAACTTCTGTGTGTGGCTTTCTAACCTTTTACCAGGCTGTCCCTAGCCAGGGGCCAGAGGATGGGCTCAGTCATACCAGAGGAGTCAGAAGAGTTATAATAAACCCCAGAAGGAGAAAGGAGTAGACCATTGGAGGTAGGTTCAGGGTAAAGTTTGGGGCAAGTCGGCGGGACCAAAGACAAATATCTAAGTCAGGTCAGGAAGCCAGGGATTTGAGGTCGGGCACCAAAGGAAACTATGTTGGGATCAAGTTAAGGGATGGAGCAGGACATATTCCTAATTGTTACCTTGATCACTTGCTAGTGTTTGAGGTTCGTGTCTGGCTAGAGTCTGGCTAGAGTCTGAGAATGTATACTGTTAGAAGAGAGAGACTGTCCGTCACTCATGGTATCTTTGAGGGAATTTTCCCCCAAGGATGCTCTTGGCCACTGTCCCACCTTTTACTCATACCTATTAAGATGGAATGAGTTATTTGGGAAGGTGATAACAACCACCAGTCCACCTTTCTCAATAGATAATCTACTCAATCAATAATCTATTAAAGATTCTAAGCACGAGGTGTGGGTTTTTGTTCTTCCTTCTCTCCCAGGAGCAATGGGAGACAGTGACCTGTGCAGATGCATCTACTTTACAGACTCAAATTAGCCTCAGATATGCAACTTGCAAGTTTAGACCAAAGTTTCTCACCCTTGGTGCTATTGATGTTTTGGGCCAGATGATTCTTTGCTGGGGGCAGAGTACAGTTTGAGAACTCTCTTGCACATTGTAGGATATTTAACAGCATCCCCGCCCTTCCACCCACTTGATGCCTATAGCATCCCCACAGTTATATTAACCTAAAATGTCTCCAGGCATTGCAAAATTGCATCCTTCCCTCCTTAAGAACCACTGCTCTAATCTTGCCATTTGCAATGACGTGGATGGAACTGGAGGGTGTTATGCTGAGTGAAATAAGTCAATCAGAGAAAGACATGTATCATATGACCTCACTGATATGAGGAATTCTTAATCTCAGGAAACAAACTGAGTGTTGCTGGAGTGGTGGGGGGTGGGAGGGATGGGGTGGCTGGGTGATAGACATTGGGGAGGGTATGTGTTAAGGTGAGCACTGTGAATTGTGAAAGACTGTTGAATCACAGATCTGTACTTCTGAAACAACTAATGCAATATATGTTAAGAAAAAAGAAAAAGAAGAAGATAGCAGGAGGGGAAGAATGAAGGGGAGTAAGTCGGAGGGGGAGACAAACCATGAGAGACGATGGACTCTGAAAAACAAACTGAGGGTTCTAGAGGGGAGGGGGGTGGGGGGATGGGTTAGCCTGGTGATGGGTATTAAAGAGGGCACATTCTGCGTGGAGCACTGGGTGTTATGAACAAACAATGAATCATGGAACACTACATCAAAAACTAATGATGTAATGTATTGTGATTAACATAACAATAAAAAAATTAAAAAAAAAGAACCGCTGCTCTAGAAAAATGTGGGGAGTTGGCAGACTGCTTGACCTGACACCAAATTGTGTCCTCTAATTTAGCTTCATCAACAACAAAGCTGATATTTTGGGCTCCATTTTTATTCTTCCTTTAAACAATTTACAACCTTTCAGAACCAAGATGAAGGTCTCTTCAGAGAGCTCAGGGAGTTGCTTAGGGTAGGTGCGCAGATCCCAGCTGGAGTGGACTACTGTCCTATGAGTGCTTCAACCCTAGAATAATTATTCCTCTCACAGACAGTGTTTGGTCAGTTATAAATAGAAAGGGCCCTGAGCCCTACCACTGACCCAACATTTATGGCTAAAGTTCAAGGAGAGACTCTGTTCGTTTTCCTGAATATCCAACTTTCATGGGTCACGTAGCTTCAAAAGCTGGGTCAACGGCAGGTACTGACCCCTTAGCAAGTTAGCAGCCTCATCTCAGTAGCCAGCTGGTAGGTAGACTAGTTGGCTCTGGTCCCAGTTACATTTTCTGGAAAAGCAGAGATAAATTTTTTTTTGAGGTGGAAGAAGTTCTCTGTGAGGCTTCTGTGAGCAGTCAAAAGGCAAGGCTGGGCCTGTGAAGCTTGGATTGGACATTCCAGAGGCCATTTGCCAAACTTGGGCCATGTTCCCAGCTGAGCATCACCCATGGGCACTGTGCCCCAGACAAGCCCAATCCACACGGCAGAAAAGCTTCGTTTTCAGCTCTATAGAGGCAGCAGCCCTTAGGCTAATTAATAAATCATCAACGCATTTGTGGTGTGAAAAATGAAATATTTATGCTCGCCAGAGTAATATTTCTGTCTTGCAGCCCCATGCTCTGTTGATGCCTGATGGAGGATGAAGTAAATACCAGCTGGTATAGAATGAGTGGAATATAATTACTCTCCACAAAGTTAAGTGAATATTAAAACACAGAAGTCACAGGAACTGGCACTCATCCCTCCTCAACTCCACTGCCCAGTAAATAGCATCCTGACCTGATGTTGGCTTCACTACAGCTTCCAGCAGGGATCTCAGTACTGGGCTTGCTTTTCAGCAGTGTGGAAGCAGCTGGAACACAGGTTGCTGAGAAAGGCAGGAAGTCGACCACCTTCCAGGAGCAGGGGGAGATTTCCCTGATGCCGGAAAAGCAGTGTGATATCGTGAGAAAAATGTGGCTCTGGAGCTGGAGAGACCAAGTTCTGTGTCTGAAATTTACAAGCCATGTGATCTTGGTCAAGGTCTTTCACTTCTCTATCTCAGTTCACTTACCTGGAAAACAAGGACCACACTGCACTCTGTGATGGGAGAACTGTGCTTCAGAAGTTGATGGACAAAGTTTCTCATGGCGACATGAAGGTAAAGATGGAATGTGAACTGTAAGGAGATTGGGTAAGTAACCCATAGACCTTGAGGTGATGGTGGTAGAAATGCAAAGAGAGGACCACCTGTGCAAGGCAAGATTGGTAGGTGATTTTATGACTGGAGAGTTGAAGGAGACTCAAAAGCTAGTGAACCCATGGGGTGCCTGGGTGGCAAAGTCGGTTAAGAGTCTAACTCCTGATTTCTGCTCAGGTTATGATCTCAGGGTCATGATATGGAGCCCTGTGTTGGGCTGCATGCTGTGTGGAAATTATTCCTCTCCCTCTGCCCCTCCCCCTGCTCTTGCTCAAAATAAATAAATAAATAAATAAATAAATAAAATCTAAAAAAAAAAAAAAGAGCTTATGAACCTAAGAGCAGGGAAAATGGAGATGGCCTTCACAGAGACTGGGAAGTCCAGAAGGACAGTGTGCTTTGTGAGGGCAGGGTGTGGAGATGTGGTCTGTGTTTGGGGTGGGATTGACGTGGACAGTCTAAGAGGAGAAAGTAATCAGTGGGATTCCTTCAGCCTAGGTATTTGTGCAGTGGGGTGTGTCTGTGTGTGTGTCTGTGTGTGTGTGTATGCATACATGTGCCAGGGTTTTCTGGTCCCCTCCATGATTCCCCATGACACATAAATGCAACCTCCACTCAGCAAAATTTCCACCATGCAAAGACTACAGCGTTCTCCCTGTTCCTTTCTGAACTCCTCTTTGGCCTTCATTTCCCGTGTTTAGTGTCTCACAACCAATCCAGCTACTACGGATTAGGCCTGTTGATGTTTTGGGGGACTCACTTCCACAATAGTAATTCTTGGGCCTCATTTCAAAGGTCCATCCTCACCTCTGTGTAGCATCACTATGTCATCTGCCATGCCCAGTGTCCAGGGCAGAAGGTATGTGATGTCCAGTGAGTGTAGATGTGGTATAAAAGATACCCATACTTTATATGAAATCGCACAGGATCCCAAAGTCCCTGCCCTTGAAAAGCAGGAGCTCTCCTTAGGGTACAACATGACATCCATGGAACAACTAAAGAACCACATATGTGCACTTGAATGTTCTCATACTCAATAGGCTGTGGGCATCCTAGGAAGAGGAAGAGAATCCACTTTACTTAGCACCTACTGTATGCAATCACCTAAGAATATAACCTAAATGATCTCATTTAATCCTACAGCCATTTTGTAAGATCAGCATTCTATAATTGGAAAAGCAGCCTCAAAGGAACTAATTTGCTTTCCATCAAAAAGCATGGAAGTGATGATAGCAAGATTCAGACCCACGCCTGTTGTCTTCAAGCTCTGTGGCCATTCCATCTTTTCTTCTATACTCATCCCTTTCCCCCTCCCTTCCTTCCATTCCCCTACTTCTTACCTTTCCTTTTTCTTTATTTTGAAAGCATTTCACATGTAGCATTGTTGTTAGCTGTCTACCATTGTTTGTATTCAAGTTGGTAAGATGCCAGCTTAAAACAAACATAGTGATTCCAAGGGGCACCTGCACCCCAATGTTGATAGCATCCATGTCCACAATAGCCAAACTGTGGAAAGAGCCCAGATGTCCATTGACAGATGAAGGGATAAAGATGTGATATACATATACAATGGAATATTACTCAGCCATCAAATAGAGTGAAATCTTGCCATTTGCAGTGACATTAATGGAACTAGAGGGTATTAAGCTAAGTGAAATAAGTCAGAGAAAGACAAATACCATATGATTTCACTCCTATGTGGAATTTAAGAAACAAAACAAATGAACATAGGGGAAGGGAAAGAAAAATAAAATAAGATGAAAACAGGGAGACCAACCATAAGAGACTCTTAACTCTAGGAAACAGACAGGGCTGTTGGAGGGAAGGTTGGGAGGATGGGGTAACTGGGTGATGGACATTAAGGAGGGTGCTTGATGTAATGAGCACTGGGTATTATATGCAACTGATGAGTCACTAAATTCTATCTCTGAAACTAGTAATATGGTATATATTAATTAAATTGAATTGAAATAAAAATTAAAAAAAATAGATTCCTTTTAGTTGGATGTGGCTATGTGACATAGTTCTGGTCAATGACATGTAATTGGAGAGGATGGGCTCAGCTTACCTGGTACCTGGCTGTCCTTCCCCTTCTTGGAGGGAAGACTTGATGGTCCAAGTAGAGCAGCCATCCCATGAGCACTAGGTGATGGGCACCTAAGACTACCTAAGATCAAATACACCACCTTAGTCTTGGAAGACAGTGGACTTGCGATCCTAGCCCTGGACTGCCTGTCTTTGGACTTGGCTCAAATTACCAATTTCGAGGCTTTGTTACTTGCAGTAGAATGCAATTTCTAACTTACTTTAGTTAGATGCACTAAAGCATTAAAAAAAAAGAAAAAAGAAAAAGCTCCCAAACTCCTATTCTCCACTCAGAGGAAACCACTGCCAATTGGAGATTGGTATACATCTTCCTACACTCACTTTATGCTTGCCTCATTTGCAAACATATATATGTTCATCTCTGTCTTTTTAGTACATGAATGATGTGTGCTATTTTTCTGTAACATGCTATTTTCACTTGTGTGAAATTTTTATTTGGAACCCTAGTATTTAAAACACTGATATTTACTAGGTGCTTTCCTTTTTCTATTGTGGAACTGTGATTTTTAAATGGGGATAATTTTGCCCAGCACCACAGGCTATCTTTTGGCTTCCATGTCTAGAAGCATGTTGTAAGTTGGCAATGCCTGGAAACATGCTGTCATTTGGCAATGTCAGGAAGCATGTTTAGTTGTCACAACTGTGGGAAAGGGGGAGCCAAGAAGGATAGAAGCCAGAGATGCTGCTAAACATCCTATAATGCACAGGACCACTCCCTCCCACAATAAAGAATTATCCAGTCCAAAGGCATTTCAGACTGCAATGTCAATGCTGAGATTGAGAGCCCTTGCTAAGGACTATTCCATAATATAATTGTAGCATAATTTGTTTAAACGGCCCCTACTAATCCAAACTAAGATTGTTCCTAAAATGCTGAAAAGACCATGATTGCCTATATATATTTGAAATTATATATTAGTATTTTTTATTTTTTTTTGAAGATTTTATTTATTTATTTGACAGAGAGAGAGAGACAGCGAGAAAGGGAACACAAGCAGGGGGAATGGAAGAGGGAGAAGCAGGCTTCCCGCGGAGCAGGGAGCCCGATGCGGGACTCAATCCCAGGACCCTGAGATCATGACCTGAGCTGAAGGCAGACGATTAACTGACTGAGCCACCCAGGTGCCCTGTATTAGTATTTTTTAAATAAATTTTTATGCATGGAATTACTTAGCAAAGGATATGCACAATTAATGTTTAAATGCCACTGCCAAATCACTTACCAAGAAAGGCTTCCTTAATTTACACACCCATTGAAAGTGTAACAGACAGTGACTGTTTCCCTGAACCTTCACTAACATTAGATATCATCAATCTTTTTAATCTTGTGAACCAATGAAATTATTGTTGTTTAATTTGCATTCTCTGATATGAATAAGGTTGAGCATCATTTTGGCTGTTAATTGGCTGCTTTATTTCCTTTTATGTGAAATGTTTTATCTGTATTCTTATTCTATTTTCTTTCTGATTCTTGTTTTTTTTCCTTATTGTTGTAGGAACTCCTCTTATCTATGAATATTGTTTTTTTTTGTATCGAATATGTGAGAGCCCTGTTTTGCCTAAATTTTCTGCTACCTAACCATTTAAGGAAGAGAGAAAAAAATAAAGGTTGTAGAAGTTAGGAAACATTTCATTCATCATTAATTAAACCTGATTTATCTGGGTGCCTCCTATGGGTCATGTACATACTGTGGGAAATGCAGTAAGAGAAGAGCCCATCTCTGTCCTCAGGTGGCTCAGTCTAGATGTGGATGACAAAACATGCCCATATTGCCTTTACTTTAATCCCAGTTAAGAAGTAAGTGCCTAATAATAGCAACTCACCTTCATGCATAATTAAGTAAATCTATTGAATATTAAGACAATTAGCAAAAGGGATATCAAAACTGCCCTTCTTTTGCCTAAGAGGAAGAAAGAGGCTCTGAGTTATAGGCATGCACTTTATTGTTTTCATCTTTACCAATAAAATAAGTTACTCTAGGGCACCTGGGTGGCTCATTCGGTTAAGCATCTGCCTTTGGCTCAAGTCATGATCCCAGTGTCCTGGGGTTAAGCCCCTCTGCCCCTCCCCCTGCTCCTTCTCTCTCCTTCTCTGCCTGCCCCCCTCCCCGCTCTCTCTCTGTCAAATAAATTTATTTATTTATCTGACAGAGAGAGAGCACAAGTAGGCAGAGCAGCAGGGCAGAGGGAGAGGGAGAAGCAGGCTCCCCACTGAGCAGAGAGCCTGACCTGGGGGCTCGATCCCAGGACCCTGGAATCATGACCTGAGCCGAAGGCAGATGCTTAACCAACTGAGCCACCCAGGTGCCCCAGTAAATAAAGTCTTAAAAAAAAAAGATAAGTTACTCCATACACCATGGGGGAAGAGTAAGTGATGGTTGCAGAGAGAGGCCCGGAGTTTTCTGTTAACAATGACCTCCTACGTGGAAAGAAGAGGAATAAATGGTGGGGAATAAATGCTGGCTGCCTCTCCATCATAGAAAACTCCCCTGAGACCCTTCACTTCCTCCACCATTTTGTTTTCAAATGATTCCTCGGAGAGTGTGTCAACTTTTTCATATCACCTCTGCCGTTCAGCACATCTCATTTTCCTTCTTCCTCCCCTTTGCCCTGGTCATTGACACTGATGCAGCAGCAGCTTTCTTTGAGTTGCAAGTTCTCACATTTCCATATATGGCTTTCCCTATTACCTCCTGTCTTCTGCCTTTAGCCTTCTGGCTGAGACACTTCTGTACCCACAGGTATTTAGGATAGCTTACTAAGGAGACGCTTGTGACTTTGTTTTGCTCATAATTTATTATACTTCCTTTGATTCCATGCCCATTCATCCCTCCATGTTCTAAGGAACATTTTCTTTATTGTCTATTCACCATTTATTCTAGGTATTTTGTCATAATTCTTCTTCCTTTACCCTCTACTTGCTCCCTCTCACTATATAAAATGTTGGTATTCTCCAGAGCACCACCCTCAGCTCTTTCTCATTCTCTATCCCTTGTAAATGCATGATTTTAGCAGTCACTATATAATAACAATTTCAAAATTTATATCTTCTTTTTAAAAAAGATTTTATTTATTTATTTCTCAGAGAGAGAACAAGACAGAGCACAAGCAGGGGGGCTGCAGGCAGGGGGAGAAGAACTCTCCCTGCTGAGCAAGGAGCCTGATGTGGGACTCCATCCCAGGACCCTGGATCATGATCCGAGCCAAAGGCAGATGCTTAACAGACTGAGCCACCCAGGCATCTCTCAAAATTTATATCTTCTAACTTGAGCTACACACACACACACACACACACACACACACACACACACACCTGTGTTTCCACTGCCTCGTGCATATTTATATCTGGCTGTCATGCTGTTATTTCAAACTCGACAAGACCCAATCCCATTTTTCTTTCTATATTTGTCTCCATTAATATCATTAGCATCTGTTCAATTAAAAATTTTGGCATCATTTGCAATGCAACTTTACCTATCTTATGTATCAGAGATTTCATCATAATTTGATTAAAACTTTTCAAGTTTCTGTATGACCCAAAAGACAAAAACAAAATCCTTGAAACTTCAAACACATCTCTTTACTTTATGGTCCTCTGATAGTTAATTTTATATGTCACCGCGGCTGGCCACGATGCCTAGACATTTGGTGAAACATTATTCTGAATATTTCTGTGAAGGGGGTTTTTGATGAGATTCACATTGAAATTGACGGAATTTGTGTAAAGCAGATTATCCCCTCTAGCATGGATGGGTATCATCTAATAAATTGAAAGCCTGATTAGAACAAAAACCGAGCAAGAAGGAATTCTGCCAGTAGAGAGCCTTGGGTCTTGAATTGCAGCCTGGGTTTTTCTCTGGGTCTCCAGACTGCCTACCTACCCTGCAGATTTTGGATTTACCAAACCTTCACAATTGCATTTGCCAATTCCTTAAAATAAATCTCCCTCCCTCCTTTCCTGCCTCTCTCTCTCTCTCTCTCTCTCTCTCAGTTCTGTTTCTCTGGAGAACCCTAATATGGTATCTGATTCACTACCTTTAAATGAGTACACTCACATTTTGAATATTTACTGAAGAAAGGAAAAATCAATAAGGTAAACAATTGAATAAAAATAACCAAACCAAAAACCAACAAATAGAAAAACAATTCAAAAGAACCACCAACACAAACCTGTGGTATAACCATATCAAAGCCTCCATCATTCTGGATACATGAGACATTTTTTTAATGCCTTTGTGCTGGAGTACATGTTGGTGTCTCATGTTGGAAAACTCTTCCATTTATCTTTGCCTGACTTGTCTCAGTTACTCTGGGTAGATTTAAATGTGACCTCTGTGCTCTCATAACACTAGGTCCCTATTTATTTGGGGAGTTCCCACACTGCGTGGTAGTTATTTACATCTGCCTTTCTCACTGGAGTTCACAACCCTAGCACCCAGTGGGTCCTCAACGAATCTTTGTGAAACGGAGTATCTTTAACCTACAACTAACTTCTCCGCATTTAATCCTTTCTGTATGCAGTAGATGTAATCAATTCCTCAAAAAGAAATCAAGTCCGGGGCACCTGGGTGGCTCAGTCGTTGGGCGTCTGTCTTCGGCTCGGGTCGTGATCCCAGGGTCCTGGGATCGAGCCCCTCTTCGGGCTCCCTGCTCAGCGGGAGGCCTGCTTCTCCCTCTCCCACTCCCCCTGCTTGTGTTCCCTCTCTCACCGTGTCTCTCTCTGTCAAATAAGTAAATAAAATCTTTAAAAAAAAAAAAAAGAAAGAAAGAAATCAAGTCCTGCACCCTCCCCACTGAGTCCCTGACATTCAAGCATTATGAATTCCTTCTGCATTTAGAGTGTTGTCCTCACTTCCAGCATGAAGTCCAGGAGACAGAGATGGCTCCCTTGGCACCCAAGATCATGCAGCCCATGGCCATCTCTTGAGGACGCATGATCCACAATAGCAACAACTCGTGTTGAGCACAGGCTTGAGTGATTTCGGAGGAGGCTGCCGCTTTTTGCTGGCTTGAGAAACAAGTACAGGGATCATCACACTAAGACCATTCCTGACTTTCTGTACATGGTGGAAAAGTGACCAACTCTCTTAATTTTAGACTGGGGGCTCCTTGAGGGCAAAGGGTGTTCTCTCTTCTCTCATGACTCCCTATTATGTACAAAAATAAACAGATGTAGAAGTGTTTCTTTGTAGCTGTCTGTAAATATTGCCTTGAGTTGATTGATATGGTAGAGGCATCTTAGTCTAGGAGGCTGGCTTATTAAAGTAAAGTAAACATAGTGATGAGTTTTGAGGGAAGTTAGGAAGGACATTTTCCTTCCTCAAAGCTGCATCTATAAAATTGCAAATTATTACCTCATCACACTTCATAGGAGTTAGCCTGAGAAATATTAATTTAAATTTTGGCTTTAGCATTACTATGTGGCATTGGGCAATTATTTTACCTCTCTGCTCTCAATTTCCTCATCTGTAAATTTGGTCTCATAAATCCCTCTTCACAGCATTATTGTAAAGAGTATTTGAATTAAAATACGTCAAAGTGCCGATCACCAGAAGTCCCTCAATAAAACGGCTGTTGAATCTGAGTCTTCACCACCCTCTTTATTATAGGCAATCACGGCTCTTTTTTTCCCGTCACTCTCTGTGCTGTAAAGCTTGCCAAAACACTCAGACTATATTAACCCTGCAGCAATAAAGAGAAATAGCAAGCTAATTTGGGAAACTTCCAATAGCAAAAATGTCTATTAAGATTTGAAAATGGTATAAAAACTATATGACCGCAATGGCCTCTTTCTGTCTTGCTTGGGAACCAGAGGTGAACATCCTATTTCCAGTTCCTGCCTTTTGTCACCTGCTTCCAGAAAAAACAACTTAAGTGCCAGTTATTAGAGCCTCTCAATAAATTTCGGAAGTGAAGCAAATCTCGCCGAACTGATTGACAGCTACAAATTAATTTTGCTTTCTTTAAGCAAAGAACCAGCCTAATGTTTGTGCAGTTGACTGTGTGTGAGCCCACTGTGTGTGGTTTCTTGGCCCAGTGCAGCATGGTCTGGGGGGCAAATTACTTTGCCTTCACTCAGTTTTTAATGGGGAAGACAGTGCAGTTTATGAACAGACATGGAGGCGATAAAGGATGATGGTTCAGAGTTCTGCCTGTTGAGAAGTACACAGGCGTGCTAGGGGACATTTACAGCAGGAATGGCCCCACACGCACAGGGGGCCCACTCATTTCTATTTGTGATTCTTATTATATTCATTCAGCAACATTTGACTGAACTCTGTGTTAAGTGCTGGGGATGAAAAGAAAATGCCACTCAATCCCTTTTTATAAAGATGCCACACGCTAAGAGCAAAAGAGATGCCACAAAGAACCATCTGTTAAAGCTGTAACTGTAATAGGCTGTAGGAACATGAAGAAGAGAGTTGTTTGTTTTATGGGCAGAGGTTGGGATGTGGTGACCAGTTGAACGTAAGAAACGCTTCCCCCAAATGTCACTTACCTGTTGGTGTTTGTTTCCTTTTTAAGTGAGGCGTAACAGACACATCTTTGTTGGCCAGCTCAGTGCATTTTTATACAGGTATATGCCCATGTAATTACCATCCGGATTTATGTGTGTATGTGCCCGTGTGATTACCACCCAGATCAAAGTCTGGGGTGAGGCATTTCTATCTCCCAAGTAGGCTTCTTTGTGCCCCTTCTGAGTTAACTCTCTTGCACCTCCAAGAGGTGACTATGATTTTATCACTATGGACTTATTTTGCCTGGTTTTGAGTTTCATAGAAGTGGATTTTATGTGATATATTCTCTTTTGTAACATTTTTCTTTAGCTCAGTATTTGTCTGTGAGATTCTTCCATGTACAGTGTGTACCTGTAGCTCTTTTTATCACTATGAAGTCTTCCATTATAACATTGGTATTTGAAGAGTGGATACAAGTTGCTCCTTGGTGGACAACTGGGAGGAGGCATGGCATATGTTTAAGCACCGTATATTTGGAGGGTAGCTGTAATGACATTATAGGGATTTGGGGGTTCATAGAGGAGATTGTGCTAAAAAAAAAAGACCAGAGCTATACTGGGAAGGATACAGAATATATTGTTTTTGTAGATCACCCCCAAGAGATTCGGAGGTAAGAAGGAGGTGTGTTTATGATCAGACCTGTGTTGGACCCATTATTCTGATGTAAACATGATGAGTGCATGGAAGCAATGAGAAACCAGCCTTAAGGAACTAGAGGAGAGGCCATCAGAGTAACCCAGGGGGCTTGATTTGGGGTCAAGGGAAGGAGAGAAGTGGAATAATCAGAGGCAGATGGAAATAGTCACAGGTGGGTGGGAGGGGGAGGGGGGACTCAAATGCTGCGCTGTGGCATGTGAGACAGAGGCAGCTGAGGAAACAAGAAATTAGCTCCCACTCTTGATGTTCATTTGAAATTGGGGTGTGAGTGAGGGTGTCCAGGTTCTCTGGGGACACCGTCTGTCCTTACCCTCCCGGCACCTGAGTGACACCGCCCCTGACCCACCCTTACTTTAGCAGCACAGCCCTTAAGAGAAGACAGATCAAAACACCCCAAGGAATTATGCACATTTAATTTGCATCTGGGTCTGAATTCCCGTGCCTGCTTTTCTGTCATTTTGCCATTTCAAAGAATAACATACCGGGGCTTTTTATTCCAGCCCTGTGGAGATGCCCTTTTTGAGAGAATAAATCCCAAGTAGTGGTGCCAAGAGCCAGTGACATTTGCCATGTTTGAAAAGGCCTTATTTTGAAGAATGATTATTGATTCTTTTTCGCATTTCAGATCATTCCTTTGATGCTGCCTTTCACTGGCCCTGGTGAGCAACCCTCAGCTGCGGTCGCGGCTCTTTGACACAGCAGTTCACCCGAAAAGAACGCAGTGTTCTTCCAAGTGGTACTCACCCTGAGCCCGACCGCCACAATAGGCACTGTTTCTCTGAATATTTTATCACATAGAGGAACTTGTCTGAGCCTCGGCAAGGTTGTTGAAAATACGTAGATATGCTTATAAATAAGCACGGGTAATGACAGGGTGTGTGCAGGGAGGGGTCAGATCTAGCAGGGCATTCAGTGGAATGAGTGATGGCAACTTCGGGACAACATTTTTGCTGTGGGGCTGCCATTTCCAGAAAGAAGTTGAATTGGAAAGAGAGAGTAACAAAAGGGAGTAGTAGACCGGGAGAAAATGATAAATAATCCACTGAAATTGTGCACAAAATGTTGACCCCTAAAAAATAAATATTTACCATTGGATGTCCCTGCAACAGAAGAAAGCCTTTCTGATTTTAGAATCAGAAAGCCACTAATCCACTAGGCTTAGGAATCTTGACATCACCTAGGAGTGTTAGAAGGGAAACCTCACATTCAAAGGCAGTGGTTTTGTGAGCCTAACAGGAGCAGTAAAAAGAAAGAATGAGGCTTCGAGTCAGTCCGGATATGTACTCTGCATATTGTTGTTTATTCTCTATTACATATGCCCCTTGGTATTATATTGCTTTTAGGATGTTGGCAAGGAGAATGGACAGGATGCTGCATGTCAATGAACTTCTGGGACTAGGAAAGGACTTTTATCAAATATCAATTTAATTCATCTATAGAAGGATAGGGCTAACATCCCGGATACTCAGAATATATATCAATATATATATTGTATAAATGTATATGTTAAATTACATATATGGAGTACTTACCTTTTGGAAGGTAACATCTTGCATTGTGGATGACTTATTCAGCATAATGCACAGAACAAGGTGATTATTTTTTTTTAGATTTTATTTATTTGCTTGTCAGAGAGAGAGAGCACAAGCAGGGGGAGGGAAAGGCCGAGGGAGAGGGAGAAGCAGGCTCCCCGCTGATCAGAGAGCCTGACGTGGGCCTCGATCCCAGGACCCCGGGACCAGGACCTGAGCTGAAGGCAGACACTTAACCGACTGAGTTACCCAGGCGTCCCTAGAACAAGGTAATTATTACCCCACCTTTTCCTTTAGACCAATTCTCTATAGTGGGTATGGATGCTTGTGTTTTAGACCTGAAGTTCCAAATCTGTACTCTTAATGACTTTACTGCTCCACTACACTAGGCTTTTGTGTGTGTGTGTGTGTGTGTGTGTGTTTTAAGATTTTATTTATTTATTTGCCAGAGAAAGAGAGAGCAAGCACAAGCAGGGGGAGCGACAGGCAGAGGGAGAAGCAGGCTCCCTGCTGAGCAAGAAGCCTGATGTGGCACTCAATCCCTGGACCCTGGGATCATGACCTGAGCCGAAGGCAGACGCTTAACCGACTGAGCCACCCACGCATCCCTACACTAGGGTTTTTAAGTAGAGAGTTTATGAGACCAATTAAGCATTGGGTTGAAATGTGTCCACAAAGGATGGACAACCCTGTGTCACTCCATCCTTCTCTGGATAGCCTCCTTCCTTATGCCAGTGCCATCATGGATCCTGATACTGCTTCAGAGTTCAGTCTCTCCCTTACAGAAATTCATTCACCTCTTTAAGAGCCTACAGTGGCATGTGCTGTCTCCATGGGGCTGAGGTACCTGGGCAAGACTATGGTAGAAGGACAGGACCCATAATTCAGGTAGCTGCTAGCAGATGATATGATATGTGTTTTTTCTCTTTAAAAAGCTGTATCTTTGGGGCACCTGGGTGGCTCAGTCATTAAGCGTCTGCCTTTGGTTCAGGTCATGATACCAGGGTCCTGGGATCGAACTCCGCATCGGGCTCCCTGCTCAGCAGGAAGCCTGCTTCTCCCTCTCCCACTCCCCCTGCTTGTGTTCCTGCTGTCGCTGTGTCTGTATCTGTCAAATAAATAAATAAAATCTTTAAAAAAAATAAATAAAATAAAAAGCTGTATCTTTCCATTTCTTATTTAATGGAAAGTTAATTTAATTTAATCAAAATTTAATTTCTTATTTAATTTAGAACAAAATACTTCCATTTACATTTTTGTATCAATCTTTATACTACCTTTTCATGGCTGCTTATATATTATAACTTATGGCTTAATATTAATGTATATTATAAGCACACAGGAAATTGGCCTAACGTGCAGTTAACCCCAACCCAGCTCCAGAGACCCAAACAGAGTCTCTAGATGATGTAAAAAAAAATAACAATAATAATTCTGATTCTGATGACCACCATTGTCTTAATCAACTTGAACCCTACCTTCAGTCTTGGAACCAGGCACATCCTATGAGTGGACACGGATCTGGTTCTCCAAGTTCTTGCTGCTTCTGAGAGTTGGTAAGGGCTTTGTCTGCCTGCCTGCAGTTCATTTGCTTCATATCTTTTGGATGGTTAGAGGTATGGCTTTCTGGCCTGTCTCTCAGCAAAAGTGCTGACTGTTGCCTATATCATACTTTCTATGCACTGGGGAAGAAATAATGAACTCACACATGATGACTCTCTGGTCCCCAATTTCCATTACAGGGGCCAGAGAGTCAAGTAGCCAAACGTCAAAAACGAGGAAGGGTCACAAATTAGTAATTGGTAATATTACAGAAATAGTTACTTGAATTCCAAAGTGTGGCAAAGTCGAAAACACCAGAGAAATTATGTGAGTAGAACAAACATGTGCCCGTGATCAATTTTGTCATATATTAAACAAAGAGCTGCCACTCTTCAGGATTTGGATCCCACTCACCCTGTCAGATTTCTTGGATGACTTCAAGTTCTCAAGAACCTTTTAAAAAATGTATGACTTTCTTTCCTTTTAAAAGAAGATACTAATTGAGACAATGTTAACTGCTGTGATAATTACTCATAAAATTTCAATGCCTTTAGACAAGAGAAATGTATTTCTTATAATGGAACAGTACAGTGCGGATGTTCCTGGTCAACAAGTGGCTTTTCTCCAGACACTGATTACGGAATCCAGACTCCTTCCGACTGTGGTTTCCTTATCCCCTCAGGTTCCTCACAAAATAGCCAACAGTTGGGGAAATAGAGGATGAAGACAGCATCCTCACTTCTTAAATGTTTTTGCCCCAAAGTTAACAAGGAGTGCTTCTGCTCATTTATCCTTGATGAGGTTTGGTCATCACATAACCTCATCTAGATTCAAGAGGGCAGAGAGTTGGCAACTGTAATCCCTGACTGGGGATCGACTTTCTAGCATCAGCTCCATGGCAAAACTGGGGTTTTTTTACTCCTTGTTAGGTAGTTCCAAATCTTGAGACTAGCTTCAATGTGAAATTCCCTTTTGTATGCATATAATGTATTTCTTCTCAATAATGATGGAAATTGGCCAAGAAGTTCTTTCCCCTAAACCATCTCTTGTCTGAATGAATCCTGCCTTGTCTTCATAACTAGTTAGCCATGGTTTTCTCTCAGATGTACTGCTTGAAATTTTATTTTAAAATGAATTCATGTAGTAATAATAGTTGACTCCATGAACATTTCATTTTTAACTTGCTTTTTCCTACAAAGTTTCTCAGAGAATGTATTCTAAAGGGAACAGTGCTCTCCCTGGTACAACATAATCTTCAACAAGGTTTAATCAGAAATGAAAAGTGATTAAATAGACTTTTAGAAAAGATTTTGTTTCGCAGATGTAGAGGACAAACCATATCTGAAACGGAAATGTTGGAGAGGCTGGGTTTTAAGAAGCTAGATATTCATGTGTTCTACTGGACTGCGTGGACTCCTGGGGGTGGCAGAGTGCGACGTGTTGTAAATTTAGATGTGAAGTCTAAGTGTCTGCCCAGACCACGTGTTGCTGGAATATTCTGTTTCTTTCATAATGGTGGCTAGTAACTAGAAGTTGCTAAGGTGATGATTATCAGATCCTGCTGAGCCCTCCCAGAAGGAAAGACACTATCCGTTATTTTAAACAACGTAATTGAAGGTCAGATTTTGCCTCCATTTGGAAAGCCAGCAGCTCTCCTGTGTGATGCCACAACTCGAATGATAACTCGTCTCTCAGACTAAGTGAAAAGGCCGCAGAAGTTCTTCCTGTGCCATCGTGGGATCAGCATACTCTTTTTTTTTTTTTTTAAAGATTTTATTTATTTATTCATGAGAGACAGACAGAGAGAGAGAGAGAGAGAGAGAGAGAGAGAGAGGGAGAGGGAGAGGGAGAAGCAGGCTCCCAAGGAGCAGGGAGCCCGATGCGGGACTCGATCCCAGGACCCTGGGATCATGACCTGAGCCGAAGGCAGACGCTTAACCATCTGAGCCACCCAGGTGCCCGGATCAGCATACTCTTGATCAGCTTTGAGAAAGACTTGAGCTGCCATTGCCATTGGCTCTGCTGTAACATCAGCCGTTTGGGTTTTAGTGACACAGGCAAGGCATAGGTCACAGTCATAGTCAGATTTCTCTTTTACTTCACTGGCAATAGTAGTAACCCTTGAGCACTGACAACTTTTTGAGTGCTTACTATGTGCCAGGCACGGTAATAAGTATTTGTGAATATGATGCAACCTAATTTATATCTTACAATTAACTTGGGAGAGGATAAAATAATATCTCTATATTACAAAAGAGAAAACATCAAGGCTTAGGGATGTTCAGTTTCTTGCTCAGAGCCACAGGACAATGACATAGCAAAGATGTGTTTGTATCCCAAGCCTGAGCCACAGCCTCAAGGTGAATCAGCTTTGGCTTCTTATACCTGCTCCCTCACTTATTTACCCAATTCATAAATATTTATTGAACAGTACTGGGCTAAATGCTGAGAACAATAAACCAAAAGATATGGTGTCTCTCAGTATGAAAAGTACATGTTAATAGGGATGGCTGCAACTAAGTTAAAATTACATAATATAACCACTTACAGTTGACCCTTGAACAACATGGGTTTGCACCACACAGGTTCACTTGTTTGTGGCTTTTTCACAGTCATGGTATGGTACTGTAAATGTATTTTCTCTTTCTTATGATTTTCTTAACATTTTCTTTTATCTAGCTTGCTTTATTGTAAGAATACAGTATATAGTACATATAACATACAAAATAGGGGTTAATCGACTGTTTATATTATTGGTAAGGTTTCCCATCAACAGTAGGCTATTAGTAATTAAGTTTCTGGGGAGTCAAAAGTTATACGTGGGTTTTCAACTGGGCAGAGGATCGGTGCTCCTCTCCCCTCATGTTGTTCAAGGGTCAACCGTAAATGCGTTTGTGATAAGGGCTATGATGAAAAGCACCGGGTGCTATAAAAAGATTTAGGAGGGGAATATGGTATTAGAGACACTCAAGTTGGGACCTAAACCCAGGTAGACATTAGCTTCAAAAGAAGGGAAAGGAGTGGGCCAGGCAGAGATCCAGAAACCAGGAATGAGGAAGGCCGCTGTCGCTGGACCGTGGAGAACCAGGCGGAGTGGTAAGAAAGGAGGTTGATAAGCAGGAGGCTGCACTCATGAAGAGCCCAAAATCCACACAGATGGAGAAAAACTCAGACAAGTTCCAGACCATGTGTATTCTCAGAGATTCTGGGAGGTCGAAAGCTGTTGAGGTTTTTTTCTTTGTGTGTGTGTGTGTGTGTTTTAAGATTTATTTATTAGAGACAGTGTGAGCACGAGGAGGAGGGGCAGAGGGAGAGGGAGACAGCGAGAGAGCCTTAACCAGACTTCACGCTGAGCGTGGAGCCTGATGCAGGGCTCAATCTCAGGACCCTGAGGTCGTGACCTGAGCCAAAACCAAGAGTCGGATGCTTAACTGACTATGCCCCCCCGCCAGATGCCCCTTGTTTGTTTTTTAAAACAACTTCATAAACATAGGCATTGACAGTGCCTTAAATCTTTGTGACAAGGCATTTTACATAGGACTAGTCCATTTTATTCTTTCATATAGATGTTTAGCGAGAATAAAGTGCTCAAAATGTCATCAATAGTCAGAAAATCAATTAAGGCAGATTTCCCAGAATACTGAGTTAAGAAATGTGTGATATTGTGATTTATAAGAAATATATAATTGGTCATTTAGATGACCAAAATATATGAATTTCTCAAATATATTTGGTGTTTGACCACAGTTCTTGGCTGGCTCACAGCTTCTAAAACCCTTGGAATTTCCTAAGTGTTGAGAGTTATGAAGTTGTCTTTTGTTACTTTGATGAAGTGACTTTTGGAAATCACCAGGAGGCCCAACCACGTGACTGGAGGGTTGGAACTTTCAGTCCCCCTCCAGACCTCCTGGGAGGGGAGAAGGCCTGCAGGTTGAATCAATTACCAATGGCCAATGATCTAACAAAGAGTGCCTCTGTAATGAAGCTTCCATAAAACTGCAAAAGGAGAGGTTTGGAGAACTCCCAGGTTGGTGAACACCTGGAGATGTGGGGAGAGTGGTGGGCTTGGAGAGGGCGTGGGAGCTCCACAACCCTTCCCCACCTACCTTGCCCTATACAGCTCTTCCATCTGGGCCTTTCCTGAGTTATATCCTTTTACAATAATCTGGTGATCTAGTCTGTAACGTGTTTCTCTGAGTTCTGTGAGCTGTTGCTGTAGCAAATTAATTGAGCCTGAGGAAGTTGTGGGACCCTCTGATTTATAGCCAGATGTCAGGAGCCTGAAGTGCAGCTAATAGTCTGGGCTTGCCACTGCCGCATGAAGTGTGTAGGGGTGTGTGTGTGTGTGTGTGTGTGTGTGTGTGTGTGTGTGCGCGCGTGCGCGCACCTGCACCTGTGCACATGCATCCCGTCTTGTAGGACTGAGCCCTTGACCTGTGGGATCTGATGCCATCTCTGGGTAGTGTCAGGATTGAGCTGAATTTTCAGACTGGTATCCTAAGAATTATGTGTGGTGTGGGGGGAGCCCCCCTACCGATGTTGGAAATTGCATGCTCAGAACACCAAAGAGAAAATATCATTTGTAGATTATTAAACATATTGGATAGACAAGCTATGCCATTTTTGGATGATCAAATTGCACATAATTAAAATATAATACTTAAAAAATTAAAACCATAATAACATAGTTTCTCTGAGGCTCCAGTTAAATGCATCATTTACTAGATAGTATATAGCTTTCTGTAGGTCAACTTCTCCCAACTTCCCACCCAAACCACAACTGATGACATAAGAAAACAAAACATATCCAACAAATACAAAAGTTACCTAAAATTAAAAACACGAATTTCTGGAAATCCTGCAATCTGCAAACCCTCCACATAATAATTGTCCATTGAACACCTACTAGGTACTGGTTAAGCACTTCCTATGTTAAGTGTTTCATATGCTTTATGATGCCAGTAACCCTATCAGCTAGGACTTTTAATTTTTAAATTTTACATGATAAAACCAAATGTTAATAATTTAAATAGCTCGGGCGCCTGGGTGGCTCAGTCGTTAAGCATCTGCCTTTGGCTCAGGTCATGATCCCAGGGTCCTGGGATCTAGTCCTCATCGGGCTCCCTGCTAGGCGGGGAGCCTGCTTCTCCCTCTGCTTCTTCCTCTCTCTCTCTCTCTCTCTGACTCTCATGAATAAATAAATAAAATATTAAAAAAATAATTGAAATAGCTTGTTCAAGATCACAGGTGGTAAGGGGTGGAACTAAACTCTGTAGCCTGTGCCTTTAACCATCACTCCTTCCTTCTCCCACTGACAGATCTAAGGTGTCAGGGCAAATCCCCCGAACAGAGGTAATAAGGCATTTTTTTTTGCCAGGCTTGCCAATCTCACCTCTTTCTAGTGGGTACTATTGTCACTGATCCCTAGGTAAATGCCAGCTTACTCTCCAAAAGTCAGAGTTGTGTCACTTATGAGCACAGACTATTGCTAACCTGCCTTTTGCTTTTCTTTCCTCCACCCCACCATTTCTAGAAAGAACTGGCCCACACTCTCCTCTGCAGGGCTGACGCCCAAACGTGGCCTGCAGCCTTCCCAGCTGAGGCTCAGGCATTTCCCCTCAAGTGTCCTGGTTTCATGTATAACATTCCCCTGTGCTGAGCCAAAATGCTAGGAAATCCCATCTGTTCTTGTAGCTCTTGGTCACCTTTTTTTTTTTAAAGATTTTATTTATTTATTTGAGAGAGACAGAACATGAGCGAGGGTAGGGGCAGAGGGAGAAGGAGAGGGACAAGCAGACTCTACACTGAGCATGGAGTCCGACGTGGGGCTTGACCCCACGGCCCTGAAATCATGACCTGACTCAAAGTCAGACGGATGCTTTAACCAACTGAGTCACCCAGGCACCCCATCTTGGTCACCTTTCTTCAGTGCGATGGAGCACAGTGGATGGGGCTGAGTCCTGATCTGTTGGAGCCAGTAACTAAAGCAAGCTGGAGGATCCAGGGGGTGTTACAGGTGTTGGGGGAAAGCTCAGCATGACAGACAGAATCTGAGATAGTTCCTGGCAGGTGCTTGGAGCCAAGGCATCTTATTTAGGTGTATTCATGCCACAGGTATTTCCTGTAAGTGTGCAAATACCTGTATGGTAACCAGTTAGGGAAGAAGAACAGTGCTATCTGCAGCCCACCCCACACCCCACACCTGAGCTTCTGTAATGCACTGCTTCCTTCTCCTGGTCAGTGTAGCAGCAGGGGCGTCCGGCAGGCGAGTGCACGAACCATCCTAATATAGTGCCTCTGTTGTAACAGGGGCCTCCAGAGATGCAGAATTAGGATGAAAGAAAAGTATTAACGCTCTGGGTAACTCCAGAAAACCTCCACAAAGAAAGTGTTAGAGGAGAGAGGGCTTTTTTTTTTTTTTTTTTGGTCAGACTGATGGAGGAAGGAGGCTACGGATGGAGGGAAAAAGTTTTATAACCGTAAAGGAATATGCCTCACTCAGGGAATTGAACAAACATGACATTGTTAGTAAAAATGACCTTATTGGTACGGATATTGTGAGAAATTTTGTGGCGAGCATTCCTTATTCCTTGTGGTCACTGCATATGTTCTTTGGATCGCAAAGGGACGTGCTTGCCTAAGAGCACGTGGGAATTCCTGAATCCCCGATATGCAAGGAGTGTTGTCCTCTCCCCGGTATCAGCTCAGGGTCTCTTCTCTTTCCTGTCTCAGACAGTAGAAAATGAGGGATTGTAAAATCAAGAGATTATTAGCCTCTGACCATGGTCATGCTTTAGCAAGAAAACAAATGAACTCGATAGCATTCTTGTCAAACCTTCACATGGTCCTTCTGCCTGGGTTAATAGCATTCTCGCCCCCTCGGATATGGTCAGCTCGGTCTCCCTCACTCTGGGCTCAACCCTCTGCATTCTGACTTGTTCCCTGTGGGTCACCTAAACCTTCTTGCCAAGGTCACTTGTGATTCCCTCACCGCTAAATCCAGTGACTCCTGTCAACCCTGCGTACCCTGCAGGCTTGTCACCATTAACAATTGCCATCCTTCATGAAAGGATCCCGGTATTTTCCTTCCTTTGGCTTTCATGGCACTGTATTTCCTGGCTTCTCTCTGTGGTGGGTACCTACCTGATATGTTCTTCCAGTACCCTCTTTTCCCGGGAACAGACCTTCCTTTCCAAACCCCACCAGCACAGTTACAGTGGGCGCCGTGAGGTTACGGAGTGGTTGTAGCCCCAGCTGGCTGGCCCAGTGGCAGGAGTCTGACCCCAGGGGACAGTCATTGTCTTTGGTGTTGGAGCGAGCACAGGCACTGAGGGAAGGAGTTTTGGAGGTGGCTTTGATAAAACGTCTCTCATTCGCTATCTGAATTGACAGATACAAACTGCAGGACCCACAGCCGGTTTCTCACGTGCCCTGCAGAAACCTGTCCTTTCAGTAAAACCGTGAAAGACAGAGCAGACACAGGGATGGGAGAGAGAAGAGACAGAAAATGACTGTTTGGGCAATTGTGGGGGGGGGTGGCGAGGGGAGCCTAGGGTCCCTGCAGCCATATTACCTAAGGATTGGGGGAGGAGACCCTTGAAGGCAAGTTGAGGTATTCTTTGCAGAAAAGGCAGAAGGAACCCTACACAATGGGAAGAGCAGATGTCTCCCACACAGGGGCCTCACTCAGACTTTTTTTTTTTTTTTACTTTCACAGAAATTCCATAATATCGGTGTAGATGAATAGATTGGGAGCCATACACATTATGCCAAGGATGCATGTCCACATAGGTAAGTGGAGGTGGAAGAGATTTCAGACTGAAACTGCTTCCTACACTGCCTGGGCCTCCAACACAACAGGGCTGTCCCAATGCCTCTATTTTTCCTTTATCACTGTTTCCTTTTCCTTCCTCCTTTTTGCTCCTCCTCCTCCTCCTTCTTCTTCCTCCTCTTTCACCTTCTCTTCCTCCTTGACAGAACAATCTTTGTTTTTGTTTTTTAATGAACTCTTATCCAGAGATTTAACATATACTCAGATCTTTTCTTGCAGAAAGGGGGACGGAAGCCAAAGCCTTACTTTCTTCTCTGGCAAGTTCTTGGTCTTGGTTAGTAGAAAATACCACATAAGCTGCTTTCTAATCAATTGTTAATCAACCGGTATTACTTCTCTTGTATTCTGATTACCAAAATGAGGCGTCATTATAAAATTCAAATATATAAATACCCAACTCTGAATAGAACCAAACTTCCTGGTCTTTACCGAATAGATAGGCACGAAATGCAAATTTTCGATTTGTATTTTTAAATTATCAGTATGGGAGAACAGAATTTAGTATATTTCTGGGCATTTATAAGTTGTCTGTTTCTATCATTTACCTATTTTTCTGTCTGTTTGCCTTTTATCTTGGTACAAAGGAGCACATTATAGAGTATAGGCTCAAGAATGCTTTGTAGATTGCATGTGTTGCAAATCATTTACTTCAAACTGTGATGTCTTTTAAACTTGTTTATAGACTCTTTTAAACTCCCTTGAATAAACAGGGAGAGGTCAGGGTAGACAGGTAGAAATATCACTGTTTTTATGTCAGAGGGCAGGGTAGAAATGCCACTGTTTTATATAAATATCAGAGGAAGATCTGGATTTGAATCCTGACTCCTCTGCTCACTGACATTCTGGAAGTTGTCTAATTCTCTCTCAGCTTTTATTTCTCTTAGATAAAGAAGGTCGATATATTATTGGACTAATAGTTTTGAGAGGACTAAATGAGATAACACAACGGAAAGCTCTGTGCAGATATCAAAGCACCATTCAAATTTAAGTGGCCCCTTGTGATTACATAGTTTTCAATAGGGCCTGGTGTGTTTCTCAGCCTGAAATAGACACAACGATTGTCTTTCTTGTAAGCAAAATGTTCCACATTTGAAACATGGATGATCTCAAGCACTAAACCTGAGGTCATTGTTTTTAATCTTGTCTTTTTCCGTAACTGATAGCATTGATACAGATCCAAGTGGCCCGAGTGGCCCAGTTAGCTTTTCCCTTTTGTGGAATGTCAATAAGAGTTGCCTTTTGTGTGAGTTGACCTGCTCATTTAATGAACTCCATTCTTCAGTCTAGAACGAGCTCTGCCACACTCTATTTGTCTATTTGTTATCAAATCCATTCCTCTTATTCCCCCTGCTCTGTATTCAGAGGACTATATTTCCCTGGCTTCCTTGCCTGCTGGTTTTGTTTATTAAATCTTCGGTAAAAAAAAAAAAAAGAAAAAAATATTAAAAATGTATATAATAAAATTTATCAATCATTTACTTTGTAGCTGCTGTAATTTTTTTTTATATTGATTAGGAAAGATCTTACCTTATATAAGAATGTGAGAATATTCTCTGATGTGTTTTATAGTGTATTTTATAGCATTAAAAAAGGAAAGTTATTGTATCTATCTAGAATCTGTTTCTGTGAATGGTGTGAAGTATAGATATCTTGTTCCCAAATGAATGAGTTGTTCCAATGCCATTTATTGAATAATTGAATCATCTATTCCTTTCTCACTGATTTGAAAAAAGCCCCTTCTGCATGTATTTAATTGGCATATATACCTAGGCTCTCTTGTTCTGTTTCAGTGACCTATTATTTCTATACATTTTTGTACCTTTTATGTTACAAATAAATTAGAATTCTTTTTGATGCTCCAAAGCACCTTAAATAATACAATAAGACTTGTTCCATCATCACGTGCCACCATCAAAACTTTGGCACTCTTACGAGTGCAGTATTAGCGGTCCAGTTTGGTTACTACATAACTATAATAACTCCTAGTATTTACTAGAACCTGTGTGCCTTCACCCACTTCACACATAGCCAGAGAGAAGAATGAAAATCACTCCAAGGAACATTCCCCACAGACAAGGAGGTGGTTTTCACAAAGCCTGCGCGGTCAGATTTTATTAGTCCTATGAACGAGTGACTCACCTTTTCACAATGAGTTTATTATGGATACTCTGTGCTTTCTCCACCTTTGCATATAAGAGAGAGCAAATAACATACTATTTTTATTCATAGATCACTGGCCCATGGGGAGCTACAAACAAAGCTGGTGGGAGGAATGAGAATCATCTGGAAATACTCAACTTTGAACCAGATTCGAGGACTGGATAGGCATTTGGGTTATCTCTTTGCACAGCAGAATGATAAAATGAATATTTCATGATGAGAAAGGTAAGGTGTATCAGATAAGGTGCTATGCGTTCATCAACTTTTCTTACTTCTCCTGGCTACAAAGCTACACTGCATTTCCCACCTTTCTTTGGAATTTGTTGTGTGTTTTCTAGCTAAAAGAATATGAGCAGAAATGATAGATGGTACTCAATAATCACCATTCTCATTTTGGATTTTATAAGAGCAAGAAAGAAACTTTTATCAGGTTTGAGTCATTAAAAATTTTAGGGTTTGTTACAGTAGCTAACACTCAGAAATCATTTTCTTTCTATTTTTCCTGATTAGGATTTGCTTTACTTCTAAGATCTGAAGAGCAAGGTGTTTGATTGATTCTAGAATTAACTCCTAATATATTGTTTTTCCTTCACTCTATTTTTCCTCGACCCCAGTTGCATGTAGTTGGTCCTTATTCAGTTCATCCACCATCGTCTCTCAACCTGTCTTTCGTAGGTTTAATTTCTATGCTACCTCCTCAGTAATCCCTTGAGATCACTCTCTTACTTGACTATTTCTCTATCCAGTGATCTATTCTGCTTTTTTAACCTCTTCACTGAATTTTTATTTAAGTGAATATAAGTTTTAATTTCCTGAAGTTCACTTTGGCTTACTTTTCAAATATTCATGCTCTTCATAAATAGTATCTTCTTTTGCATATTTTAGATTCTCTTTTATTTCTTTAAACCATTTAAATAAAGGTTTTATGTTCTGTATCTAATAATTCCTCTGCCTGAACTCCTTGGAGATTTAATTCTCTTGATTATTGTTTCAGCTCACTTTAGCTCACAGGGACTTTCTATGTGAGAGCTCATTTTTACCAGGTATTTATTTCTGACAAAGTTGAGAAGGCTGCCTTCTTTTTTCTCCTGAAAAGGATTTCAAGGACCTAGAACCATTTTAAGTTCATATCCAGAATTTTTTCTTTCTGGAACATTCAAATAAATTTAAACCCCTTACCTCTGTATGGATGAGACTGGCAATTATAACTTTTTGGAAGGGACTCTTTTATTCACCCAGCACCATGATCAAAGCAACCAAAATTTCTTGTTATTTGTCTTTGAAAACAGGTAACTCTCTCTGAAGGTATAATGGTCTGAGGGATTCATATGTTAGATTCAGTCTAACCCTCAGCTATATGCACTGAAGACATTTTCTCCTGAGTTTAAGGGTCAAACCTGGGTTTATTATTACTGAAACATGCCCTTAGAACAGCCAGGCCTTCAGTCACTTATGATCCCTTTAATAGTTTTCCTCTTAGATGTTAGACTATGAAAATTTCCCTAACATCCTTGAGAATTCAGCTAAGCACGTAAAAGAAATCCTATTGCATTTTATCTGATATTTCCAGGTGGTTTTAAATGAGAGTACTTTCATCAAATATAATCAACAATATTTCTGGATGCAGGAAATGTTTCTTCTTTATCAGGTTTTATTTCATTAAGTTACAATGGATTTTTGTTCCTCCACCTGAGTTCTATCAGGGTGATCCTTTTGCTCTTGTCTGCATGGACTGGGCTCCACATATCTGTTCTACTAGTTGTTACATTGACTTTGAAGCAAATGCATTTAAACTTAGAATTTCCTACCAATGTCAAAAGTGGATTGCTAACTATAGCCTACCCCTAGGCTGCTGTAACAAGGCAAGAATTCTAGTATTTTTGAAATTTTCTCTTCCCCCTGGACCCTTAGTTTTCAGAAAGAGAATACTCACTTAAGTTCCAAAGCTTCATGATCTGTAACTATTTAAAGTTAATTATTTTTGTCATTATATATCCTCCACATATATTCATTTCTCAGTTCGTGTATTAGTGAATATGTTTCACGAAAAAGTAAGTGTAAGCAATATGTAGTTTCTTTTCATTGATGTCTAAAACGTCCATTTCCCCCCCTCATATGAGATCAAATTTTGATAGGGATAGGATTTTTTCATTCAAACTCCTTTATTCTTGTTTGCTATTTTCTAGACTCCAGAGTTTTAGGTAAAAAGTTGGATGTCAGTAGGAATCTTAAAGGATATTGGCTATTATAGATTTAACCACCATGTCTTCTGCTTGGTGTCTTTTAATTCTTATTGACTTCACTTTTTTAAACTGTCCCTTGGAATAATGATTCAGTTTTATCTTCCCAAACACCAAAATAATCTTTATCCCTGACAATTCTGCTATCCAATCTTTGTATTGTTGTTGTAATTTTTAATCTCAGTAATCATGTTTTAATTTTTTTTAATTTTTTATTGTTATGTTAATCACCATACATTACATCATTAGTTTTTGATGTACTGCTCCATGATTCATTGTTTGTGCATAACACCCAGTGCTCCACGCAGATTGTGTCCTCTTTAATACCCATCACCAGGCCAACGAATCCCCTCACCCCCTCCCCTCTAGAACCCTCAGTTTGTTTTTCAGAGTCCATCGTCTCTCATGGTTGGTCTCCCCCTCCGACTTACTCCCCCTCATTCTTCCCCTCCTGCTATCTTCTTCTTTTTTTTTCTTAACGTATATTGCACTATTTGTTTCAGAATATAGATCTGTGATTCAACAGTCTTGCACAATTCACAGCACTCGCCATAGCACATACCCTCCCCAATGTCTATCACCCAGCCACCCCATCCCTCCCACCCCCCCACCACTCCAGCAACCCTCAGTTTGTTTCCTGAGATTAAGAATTCCTCATATCAGTGAGGTCATAGGATACATGTCTTTCTCTGATTGACTTATTTCACTCAGCATAACACCCTCCAGTTCCATCCACGTCATTGCAAATGGCAAGATCTCATTCCTTTTGATGGCTGCATAATATTCCATTGTGTATATATACCACCTCTTCTTCTTTTTTTTTTGACCTGTCTTACACTTTGTGTTTTTATCCTTTTTAATTTTTTTTCTTGTGATGTTAATCACCATACATTACATCATCAGTTTTTGATGTAGTGTTCCATGATTCATTGTTTGTGCATAACACCCAGTGCTCCACGCAGAATGTGTCCTCTTTAATACCCATCACCAGGCTAACCCATCGCCCCACCCCCCTCCCCTCTAGAACCCTCAGTTTCTTTTTCAGACTCCATCGTCTCTATGGTTCATCTCCCCCTCCGACTTACTCCCCTTCATTCTTCCCCTCCTCCTATCTTCTTCTTTTTTTTTTCTTAAAATATGATGCATTATTTATTTCAGAGGTACAGATCTGTGATTCAACAGTCTTGCACAATTCACAGCGCTCACCATCGCACATACCCTCCCCAATGTCTATCACCCAGCCACCCCATCCCTCCCACCCCCCACAACTCCAGCAACACTCAGTTTGTTTCCTGAGATTAAGAATTCCTCATATCATTGAGGTCATATGATACATGTCTTTCTCTGATTAACTTATTTCACTCAGCATAACACCCTCCAGTTCCATCCACATCATTCAAATGGCAAGATCTCATTCCTTTTGATGGTTGCATAATATTCCATTGTGTATATATACCACCTCTTCTTTATCCATTCATGGATCAATGGACATCTTGGCTCTTTCCACAGTTTGGCTATTGTGGACATTGCTGATGTAAATATTGGGGTGCACATACCCCTTCGGATCCCTACATTTATATCTTTGGAGTAAATACCCAGTAGAGCAATTGCTGGATCGTATGGTAGCTCTATTTTCAACTGTTTGAGGAACCTCTATACTGTTTTCCAGAGGGGTTGCACCAGCTTGCATTCCCACCAACAGTGTAGGACGATTCCCCTTTCTCCACATCCCCGCCAACATCTGTCATTCCCTGACTTGTTAATTTTAGCCATTCTGACTGGCGTGAGGTGGTATCTCATTGAGGTTTTGATTTGGATTTCCCTGATGCCGAGCGATGTGGAGCACTCTTTCATGTGTCTGTTGGCCATTTGGACGTCTTCTTTGGAAAAATGTCTGTTCATGTCTTCTGCCCATTTCTTGATTGGATTATTTGTTCTTTGGGTGCTGAGTTTGATAAATAGACTTTGGATACTAGCCCTTTATCTGATATGTCATTTGAAAATATCTTCTCCCATTCTGTAGGTTGTCCTTTGGTTTTGTGGCCTGTTTCTTTTGCTGTGCAAAAGGTTTTATCTTGAGGAAATCCCAATAATTCATTTTTGCCCTGGCTTCCCTTGCCTTTGGCAATGTTTCTAGGAAGAACTTGCTGAGCCTGAGGTCGAAGAGTTGCTACCTGTGTTCCCCTTTAGGATTTTGGTGGACTCCTGTCTCACGTTTAGGTCTTTCAACCATCTGGAGTCTGTTTTTGTGTGTGGTGTAAGGAAATGGTCCAGTTTCATTCTTCTGCATGTGGCTGTCCAATTTTCCCAACACCATTTGTTGAAGAGAACGTCTTTTTTCCATTGGACATTCTTTCCTGCTTTGTCAAAGATGAGTTGACCATAGAGTTGAGGGTCCATTTCTGGGCTCTCGATTCTGTTCCATTGATCTATGTATCTGTTTTTGTGCCAGTACCATAATGTCTTGATGATGACAGCTTTGTAATAGAGCTGGAAGTCCGGAATTGTGATGCCGCCAGCTTTCCTTTTCTTTGTCAACATTCGTCTGGCTATTTGGGGTCTCTTCTGGTTCCATACAAATTTTAGGATTATTTGTTCCATTTCTTTGAAAAAAGTGGATGGTATTTTGATGGGGATTGCATTGAATGTGTAGATTGCTCTAGGTAGCATTGACATCTTCACAATGTTTGTTCTCCCAATCCATGAGCATGAAACATTTTTCCATTTCTTTGTGTCTTCTTCAATTTCTTTCATGAGTATTTTATAGTTTTCTGAGTACAGATCCTTTGCCTCTTTGGTTAAATTTAGCCTAGGTATCTTATGGTTTTGGGTGCAGTTGTAAATGGGATCGACTCCTTGATTTGTCTCTCTTCTGTCTTGTTGTTGGTGTATAGGAATGCCACTGATTTCTGTGCATTGATTTTATATCCTGCCACTTTACTGAATTCCTGTATGAGTTCTAGCAGGTTGGGGGTGGAGTCTTTTGGGTTTTCCAAATACAGTATCATATGATCTGCAAAGAGTGAGACTTTGACTTCATCTTTGCTGATTTGGATGCCTTTGATTTCTTTTGGTTGTCCGAATGCTGTGGCTAGGACTTCTAATACTATGTTGAATAGCAGTGGTGATAGTGGACATCCCTGCCGTGTTCCTGACCTAGGGGAAAAGCTCTCAGCTTTTCCCCATTGAGAAAGATATTCGCTGTAGGTTTTTCATAGATGGCTTTTCATAGATGGTACCCTGTATCCCTATACACTGAAGAGTTTTGATCAAGAAAGGATGCTGTCCTTTGTCGAATGCTTTTTCTGCATCTATTGAGAGGATCATATGATTCTGGTTCTTTCTTTTGTTAATGTATTGTATCACGTTGATTGATTTGCGGATGTTGAACCAACCTTGCAGCCCAGGGATAAATCCCACTTGGTCATGGTCAATAATCATTTTAATGTACTGTTGGATCCTATTGGCTAGTATTTTGGTGAGAATTTTTACATCCATGTTCATCAAGGATATTGCTCTGTAATTCTCCTTTTTGATGGGGTCTTTGTCTGCTTTTGGGATCAAGGTAATGCTGGCCTCATAAAATGAGTTTGGAAGTTTTCCTTCCATTTCTATTTTTTGGAATAGTTTCAGGAGAATAGGTATTAATTCTTCTTTAAATGCTTGATAGAATTCCCCTGGGAAGTCATCTGGCCCTGGACTTTTGTTTGTTGGGAGATTTTTGATGACTGCTTCAATTTCCTTAGTGGTTATAGGTCTGTTCAGGTTTTCTATTTCTTCCTGGTTCAATTTTGGTAGTTGATACATCTCTAGGAAAGCACCCATTTCTTCCAGGTTATCTAATTTGCTGGCATAGAGTTGCTCATAGTATGTTCTTATAATTGTTTGTATTTCTTTGGTGTTGGTTGTGATCTCTCCTCTTTCTTTCATGGTTTTGTTGATTTGGGTCATTTCTCTTTTCTTTTTGTAATTCTGGCCAGGGGTTTATCCATCTTGTTAATTCGTTCAAAGAACCAGATCCTAGTTTTGTTGATCTGTTCTACTGTTCTTTTGGTTTCTATTTCATTGATTTCTGCTCTGATGTTGATTATTTCTCTTCTCCTGCTGGGTTTAGGCTTTATTTGCTGTTTTTTCTCTAGCTCCTTTAGGTGTAGGGTTAGGTTGTGTATTTGAGACCTTTCTTGTTTCTTGAGAAAGGCTTGTATTGCTATATACTTTCCTCTCAGGACTGCCTTTGCTGTATCCCAAAGATTTTGAACCGTTGTGTTTTCATTTTCATTGGTTTCCATGAATTTTTTAATTCTTCTTTAATTTCCTGGTTGACCCATTCATTCTTTAGTAGGATGCTCTTTAGCCTCCATGTATTTGAGTTCTTTCCAACTTTTCTCTTGTGATTGAGTTCTAGTTTCAAAGCATTGTGGTCTGAAAATATGCAGGGAATAATCCCAATCTTTTGGTACTGGTTGAGACCTGATTTGTGACCTAGGATGTGATCAATTCGGGAGAATATTCCATGGGCACTAGAGAAGAATGTGTATTCCGTTGCTTTGGGATGGAATGTTCTGAATATGTCTGTGAAGTCCATTTGGTCCAGTGTTTCATTTAAAGTCTTATTTCCTTGTTGATCTTTTGCTTAGATGATCTGTCCATTTCAGTCAGGGGGGTGTTAAAGTCCCCCACTATTATAGTATAGTTGTCAATGTGTTTCTTTGCCTTTGTTATTAATTGCCTTATATAACTGGCTGCTCCCATGTTAGGGGCATAGATATTTACAATTGTTAGATCTTCTTGTTGGATAGACCCTTTAAGTAGGATATAGTGTCCTTCTTCATCTCTTATTACAGTCTTTGTTTTAAAATCTAATTTGTCTGTTATAAGGATTGCCAGCCCACCTTTCTTTTGGTCTCCATTAGCATGGTAAATGGTTTTCCACCCCCCCACTTTCAATGTGGGGGTGTCTTTCATTCTAAAATGAGTCTCTTGCAGACAGCATATTGATGGTTTTTGTTTTTTAATCCAATCTGATACCCTGTGTCTTTTGATTGGGGCATTTAGCCCATTTATATTCAGGGTAACTATTGAAAGATATGAATTTAGTGCCATTTTGTGCCTGTAAGGTGACTGTTACTGGATATTGTCTGTGTTCCTTTCTGATCTATGCTGCTTTTAGGCTCTCTCTTTGCTTTAGGACCCCTCTCAATATTTCTTGTAGGGCTGGTTTCGTGTTTGCAAATTCCTTTAGTTTTTGTGTGTCCTGGAAGTTTTTTATCTCTCCTTCTATTTTCAATGACAGCCTAGCTGGATATAGTATTCTTGGCTACATATTTTTCTCGTTTAGTGCTCTGAAGATATCATGCCAGTCCTTTCTTGCCTGCCAGGTTTCTGTGGATAGGTCTGTTGCCAGTGTAATGTTTCTACCATTGTAGGTTACGTATCTCTCTCCTGAACTGCTTTCAGGATTTTCTCTTTGTCTCTGAGACTCATAAGTTTTACTATTAGATGTCGGGGTGTTGACCTATTTTTATTGATCTTGAGAGGGGTTCTCTGTGCCTCCTGGATTTTGATGCCTGTTTCCTTCCCCACATTAGGGAAGTTCTCTGCTATAATTTGCTCCAATATACCTTCTGCCCCCCTCTCTCTTTCTTCTTCTTCTGGGATCCCAATTATTCTAATGTTGTTTCGTCTTACTGTATCGCTTTTCTCTCGAATTCTGCCCTCTTGATCCCGTAGTTGTTGATCTTTTTCTCAGCTTCTTTATTTTCCATCATTTGGCCTTCTATATCGCTGATTCTCTCTTCTGCCTCATTTATTCTAGCAGTTAGTGCCCCCATTGTTGATTGCACCTCATGAATAGCCTTTTTCATTTCGACTTGGTTAGATTTTATTTCTTTTATTTCTCCAGGAAGGGTTTCTGTAATAACTTCCACGCTTTTTTGAACCCAGCTAGTATCTTTAAAGTCATGATTCTGAACTCTAGGTCCGACATCGTACTAATGTCCGTATTGAGTCGGTCCCTGGCAGACGGTACTGCCTCTTGTTCTTTTGGCTGAGGTGTTTTTTTTCGTCTTGTCATTTTGTCCAGAGGAGAATAGATGATTGAGAGACCAAAATGCTAACAGGTTAACAATGTCCCCAGCAAATATACTGTATACAAATCAGAAAAGACCTGAGACCAGGGGAAAAGAAAGGGAAAGAAAGAAAAAAGAATGAGGAAAAAAAAAAAGAAAAAGATAAAAACAAACAAAAACAGAACAAAAGAAATAAAACAGAATATGATCAAGTATGATCAGGCTAGTGCATAGATCAGTGCCACACACTAGATTTTGGGTGTATTTTGGTCTGATAGAAGAAAGTGCCTCCTAAAATTTTAAAGGAAGAAAGACTTATATATGTACAAAATAAGGGTTGATACAATGAAGGGATGGAAGATGACTGTAAAGATGAAAACTATAAAAGATTTTATGAAAGGAATTGATAAGATAAGAGGTTGTTTGAAAAAAGAAAGAAGAAGATTTTAAAAAAAAGTAAAGAAAAAAAAGGGAGAGAATGTGATCAGGCAGGAGACTAGAACAAAGTCATACACTAGTGATTTAGGGTATATTTTGATCTGTTGGAAGAAACTGTATCTCAAATTTTTAAAGAGAGAACAATTTACATATATATGCCAAAAATAAGGGTAACTACTATGAAGGGATAAAATATGACTCTAAAAATGAAAAATAAAAAATGTTTTTTTAAAAAAGGATTGATAAGCTGTTGGTTGTAAAAGGGAAAAAGAAAAATAAAAAAAATCCAGTTAAAAAAATTAACTTTGAAAAACTAATGAATCATGGTAAAAAAGCCATGAATTCTATGTGCAGTATTCCCCTAGCGCTGGAGTTCTCCCGTTCTCTTTGATCGGTAAACTTGGTCTTGGGTTGCTGGCTGTGCCTGCTGATCTTCTGGGGGAGGGGTCTGTTGCCGTGGTTCCCAAATGTCTTTGCCGGAGGCGGAATTGCCCCGCCCTTGTGAGTCCGGGCTAAGCAAGCTGCTCGTGTTTGCTCTCGGGAGTTTTTGTTCCCTGCAAGCTCTCAGTACAGCTTTGGAGGACCAGAGTGAAAATGGTGGCCCTCCAATCTCCACCCGGAGGAACTGAGAACTCGGGGCCCCGCTCCTCAGTGCGCCCCCAGAGAAAAGTAGTCACTCCCGTGTCCCCGTCTCCGGCCACACTCTGTGGTCACCCAGCCTATGACCGAGCGTTTCTATCTCTGGCTCCCGACCTCGTGTGGAGTCTCCAAACCCAGCAGATCCCTGCGGTGCGCTTCCGCGCCGCTCCTCCCGGGGGAGGAAGGGGAGTCTCCCCGGCTCTGCTGCTTGTTGGGTCCCTGCTGGAGGAGCAGTGGCCTGACTGGGCCGCGGATCACAGTTTATGGCCACCTCGAGCTGAGAGCCCTTGCCTCGGCTCCGTCTCTGCAGCCGGCTTCCCCGCTCCGATACCTGGGAGCTCTGCCGCACTCAGGCACCCCCGGTCTTTCTGTGACCCCGAGGGTCCTGAGACCACACTGTCCCGCAACGGTTCCACCCCCCGCTTAGCCACTGGAGCGACGTCCCTCAACGGAGCCGGCTTCTAAAAGTTCCGATTTTGTGCTCCGCGGCTCTATCACTTGCCAGAAGCGGCCGACGGAGGCCCCCTCCCCCACCGTCTATCCTCCCGAATATTGCCTCGGATTCACTTCTCCGCACGTCCTACCTTCCAGTAAGTGGTCGCTTCTCTGTTCAGAGAGTTGTTGCTACTCTCTTCTTCGATCTCCTGTTGAGTTCGTAGGTGTTCAGAATGGTTTGATCCCTATTCAGCTGAATTCCTGAGACCAGATGAAATCCAGGTCTCCTATTCCTGCGCCATCTTGCTCCGCCCCCAGTAATCATGTTTTAAAAGAAATAATTACTTTCTATTTTTCTGAGCATCCTTTCATCTCTATCAAAATATGAATATGAAATAGTTAAAATCGTTCTGTGTTCAGTACTGACTCTGATCCTGTTGGTATTAGTTATCCTGCTTGTTTATTTTGATTTCTCCCTTTCATGGTTAAGTTTTTAAATCACTTTCTTCCTCCAATGTCTGATTTTTTTTTTTTGCTTCTTCATTTCCATGTATTAATGAGCTTATAGATTCAGCTGTGATCATTGTTCATGGGAGTTACCTAGGCACATGTGACAGTTATTACTAACACAGCAATGAGTGCTGAAACCAATTGCGCCCAGCGGACAGGAAGGTAAAAGCAGACTCGCTTTACTTAGAGGTGCCGAAGAAGGCTATTTGGACGAGGTAATTGGCCCTGCCCCCCGCACCAAGAGCCCAATGTCACCGTCTTGTAGGCCCCTTTGCAGAATTCCCACAGTCTATAAAAAGTGGCCTTGCAGGCTTTATCCACTTGGAAAATATAGCAGACAGCAAGACTGAGAGCAGGGGATTGCAGAAACTACTTTGTAATCCTACAGTTACACAGTAAGGATGCTCACACTGTTCCAGCTCCTTGCTCTTGGTCTCTAGGATCTTGTTTTTGAGGGACTTTTTTTGGAAAACTCAATTTTTCAGAGATCCCTTCTTCTATTTTATAGATTTAAGGATCCTCGGATACATTAAGTTTGGGTACCAATATTATTCCGTTAGCATACTATCTTCTAAAAATACTCTACATTTCTTTGATTTTGAAGGCATTCTTCTTAATATTGTACCATTACCATTTTCCCCCTATCTCAGAGTAATTTTGTCATTTTCATAAAATTTTGAGAGAAAGAAGAGGAAAATATTTATGCATAGTGAGTCATTTAAATGAGAACTCGGATTCATTTTTTTCCTTTAGGATTTTTAGGTTCAGAAAGTTCACTGTCACCAATCTGGGTAGACCTCTTTAATAAAATTTTCAATGTTGAGCCTCAATATTCAACTCAATAGAATTCTTTTCTTTATTTATTGCTTATTCATGTGTTCTGTAGTAGTCTTGTTTGTGTGTGTCTTTCCACAGAAATACTGTCTTTGTAGATTCTCTTCATTTTTTTTTTAAAGATTGCATTTATTTATTTGAGAGAGAGAGACAGAGATAGCATGAGAGAACACAAGTGGGGAGGAGAGAGACAAGCAGACTCCCTGCTGAGTGGGGAGCCTGACGTGGGGCTCAATCCCAGGACCCTGGGATCATGACGTGGGACACTTAACAGACTGAGCCACATAGGTGCCCCATAGATTCTCTTCTTGAAGTTATATTTGTCTTCTTACCATTTCTGGCTGAGCTCTATTTGATATTTTACAAACTAGATTTTTAATTGACTATTTCTTTTCCACAGTTTCTAACCTGATATTTCTGACCTTCATTGACTTTACACATTTAGATAATATTATTTTTCACCTGAACACAGTATTTCCTGGATTATTCATTTTTTCCTTTTCACACATTTATTTTGAACTCAGATCTTGATAAATATAGGAAGCAAAATATTTCTTGAAGGTGTTTTTTTTTCTTTTGCCCTTAGAATACTTTGTTTTAGAAAACAACCTTTCATGTCATTTCTGTTTCTTTAGAAATCATGTGTTGTTTTGTTTTCTGTTCATTCCTATTCAAGAGGGATCTCTATGTCTGAGATTGGAAATCAAGGTGGGTATGGTTAGAGACCACACAGAGCATCATTCAGGTTTATAGGGCTGGACGAGTGAGGGGAACTTGTTTAGATTTGTTGACTCTTTCTTTTGTGCGTGGAAGTAGAGTGGTCCGAGTAGATGAGAGAGTGACAAAGAGGTAAATGTACCTGCACACTCTGGTGACAGCCATCTCTGTCTTTTTACCTCTCTCTCTCTCTCTCTCTCATCCCTTATCATTGCTGTTATTGTTGCTGCTGGTGGTGTTAGCTCAGAGATCCCTGGATGAGCATACATATTTTGTGAAGAGATAGATCTTCCCCCACTAGGAACCAGTTGGAGCAAGTTCTCTGTTCTTTGGTGCAATGTTGACAAGAATAGTTCTGCAGTTCTGATTACCACTGGCCCTGGCAGGGTTGCATTTGAACTGTGCCAGGTATGGAACGACCAAAACTTGCCTTCAGGCCCTGTTTCTTGAAACTTGGAATTGATGATGGGAATTTGCTGGAGGCTTCCACCCACTCCCAAGCACAGGGAGCTCTGCAAGAGCCAGTTGGCCCTTTATTTTATCCAGAGCTTTTGCACTCTAGTTCACAGAGTCTTTTAATTTTTGTTTTGCCTTTGAGTGCCATGTTTCCTTAGTTCCAAGTGGTGATACAAGATGCTCCCAATTTTATATTTCATTATGCATTCTAGTGAGGTTGTTAGGGAGGCAAGGTAAATGTGTGGTTTTAAATTGCCCTTGGATCTCCAAGGCCTCCTGATGTTATGTTCAGTCATTTCAGTTCTGCTCTTTTTCACTCTCTAACATGGATTTTAATTCCGTTCTTTGCTTGTTTAGATGCCTTGCAAAACCTTCTCCAATCATCCACTTCCCTGCAAACCTCACTGTCTTCATTCCCTGTCTCATTCTCTTGAATTTCTGTTCCTATTTCTCATTGGCTTAACATGTTCTACACTTGTTCCACTGAGGATACACGTCTCCTTCGATTTTATTGAAGATGCCAAAATGCTCTTGATATTTTGTTCTCAACTCATGTTGATAATTTCCTTATCATTCCCAGAGTGTTGCTCCTTCTGTGAGTCTTTGGGCTGTGCTCTTCCTGTTTCACTCTGTGGTATTTTGTTAGGTGCCCTTGTTGTGTTTTTTTTTTTTTTCTCTTTCATTTACTCTTACAGTCATCCTATAAGTTATCACTCACAATAAGACAGTTTTGAAAGTGAAAGAAGGGGCACCTGGGTGGCTCAGTTGGTTAAGCAACTGCCTTCGGCTCAGGTCATGGTCCTGGAGTCCCAGGATCGAGTCCCACATCAGGCTCCCTGCTCAGCGGGGAGTCTGCTTCTCCCTCTGACCCTCTTCCCTCTCGTGCTCTCATTCTCTCTCTCTCAGATAAATAAATAAATAAATAAATAAATAAATAAATAAATAATCTTTGAAAGCGAAAGAGGGTAACCACATGATAAAATTATATCATTTAAAATATCTTTGTATTAATGGACAAGTTGGTTTTATTATACTGGACATCTATAAAATGTTCTAATGCAAAAATCCTAAATAGTGATTGTGAATCAAATTCAATGGTATATTCAAAAGAGTATTTGTGGTTTTCTCTCATTTTCTTTTGTTTTTAAGCAAATTCAGAGTTCATAGTTATTACTTTGGGGTATGTCAGTTTATTAGTAGGATCTCACTCCTCCTCACTGGAGGCCAATCCCAGATTTTTGAACTGTCACTTTTTGAAACTGTCAGGAACAAAAATCTGCACACTCTTCATGCCATAAATGACTGGTTGATACTAGATTTCTTGTTAATCTCAGGAAATGGGGCTAATCCAGATTTGAGATTACTTAGAAGAAGCATTTGTGTACTCCCAACTGGGTTATAAACCTGTGTGTAGATTTCCATGTAACAGGATATTAAAATAAAAATTTTAACCAAGAAACCAAAATACTTAAGATGCTGCTTATAAGGTGAATTAGACCATGCTAAAAGGCAGGATTTCGCTACAAACAGTTGATAATTGATTTCATGACTCAGGGTCATCTTAAACAGCAAATCCGGACACAGATCTAGGCTATAAAAGATTGAGAAACTGGAGAAAAAGGTAAGATTTCATGATGAAATATTTTTGGCAAGAACTGATGTGGTACCTGATTTACTTGGTACCCACCAGGGGTGGGGGTGGGTGGATTAGGTGGGTGAGGATGCTGCATCTTTCCCTTCAAGGCTGGAGACAAGAACCTCACACAGGGCTTGAGAAGTGAGAGAGACTGAAAGGAGATCGAATCCTGTCAGCGTATGTGAAGAGGAGGAAAAACAAACCGCCCCCCTAGTAACAAAGAAGGGAAGTTGCTGGTGCTTCTGGGAAGCAATGCAATTCACCTCTGTTGGCAATTCAAAGAGGAATGAGCATTTTTTCTGGGAACTAGATGCATACTTCACAGAAGAGAGGACCTGCCCAGAGCTATTTGGTGGCCTTCTCAGAACACTATGTAAAAAGGTCGTGGGATTCCAGTAGCATGAGTGAATGTGGACCTCTAATGACAGTAAAGCGGGGGCCTCCAAAGTTCTGCAGAAATACCCACTGGAATCACTGTCTACATTTGCCAGGGTGCGGTGGGGGCTGTGACTGCAAAGACATTTGGTGGAGGAGCCAGTTCTAGTAAGAACCTCCTTGTCATGTTTTCTTCTTTGGTCTCCCTCAAAAGATTAATAAAAAGAGAAGAACTGTGACTTCTTCTTCCACTGCAAGCAGCCGATAATATCTTTGAAGATTATTACACTTTTGGAACTTGACATTTCTAATTTCTGAATTGAGGCTATGTTTGTAAACTAAAGAAACAAGAGAAATTATTATTACCTAAAAGTAAAACAGTTGGTCATGGAATCTAACCAATATTGAGATACAAGAGTGAAAAACAGTCCTTTATCTACTTATATACCACAGTTTGTGTTTGGGCACTAAGCAGACACTCTACACAGAGAAGAGGTGAGCAATCGATTTTGTTTGAGGATCCCGGAGAACAGCAGAAAGGATGTGACATTTGAAATGGGTCTTAACAGAGTTGAATAGTAAGGAAAGAAAGCAATATGAGCAAAGACACTCAGTTTTCAAGTTTCACGGCATGTTACAGGCAATGAAGAGAATTATGATACGTATAGACAGCCGGGCTCGGAGGAGGAGAAAGGGGAAGCAACCTGAAACCAGTATATTAAGAATCCCTTGTGCCATAGAAATTTACAACATAATAATGAGGTAGTGGGAAGCTATCAGATTCCTAGTTATCAGGGAGTTTTATGAAAGTATTTGTGTTTTAGAAAGGTCATCTTGCCAGGACACTGGAGGAAATGTGGGAGGGATGAAGAGTAGAGGCAGAGGCATATTTGGTGAGCAGTTGGGGCAATGCTGTTGAGAGGTGAGTCTCACCTGGAGGAGGACAGAGGCCGTTGAGATGGATTTGCTAACCTCGGGACTGAGCAGAAGGGGGGAATAACCAAAAAAGTGTAGCTCAGAGCAGCACTCAGATTGTCTGGGTTGAGGACTTCAGCTGGCTCATGAGACTGCTTTCACAAAACTGGGCAAAGGATGAACTCCAGGTTTGAGGGGTAGAATATGAAACTGACGTTAAAGCTGTCAGTGTGAGCACAGCTGGAAGATCTCCAAATGCAGATGTTCAGTAGATAACTAGAGATTTCATTGGTTCAGGAGCTAAGAGTTGGGGAAAGACTGGTATTTATAGGGTTAGTTTTGAGTAGGTAGAGACAGATACCGAAAATCATTTTAGAGAAGTAAAAGGAGGAAGGCTTGATAAACAGAAAGAAAAAGAGCTGTCAGAGGTATGAGAAAGTAGGAGAGAGTCACATCAAAGGAATCGAGGAAGGAAAGAGAAATTTTCAGAAATGATGGGGTCAACACCACGGTCAACTTCTGCAGAGAAACCAAATAAGATGGGAACTGAACAGAGTCCACTGCATTTGATTATGAGTCAGTCATATATGGCTTTTGCCTGAACTGTTTAATGGAGAGGGGGGCTCGGGGGTCAGGATGCCGTGGGGAGTGAATGAAAGGCAACAAATTAAAAGCAGGGAATCCTGTCTTGGCTCCCCAAAATATTGTGGAAGGGATGGAGAGAGGTGGAGGGCTGGATGGGTGTAGATGTGCCGGTTTAAAATGGAAAAGCTGAAAGAAAGTGAGATGCCAGAGATAATAGGAATATGAACTACTGGGGAGGACAGAGAATAAAAATCATCTTGATGGCGCCCTCCGCGACTCCCACAATGATTGAGAGCATCACCGGTGGGTAACAGTATCTAATATGTTCTTACAAAATATGTCTCCTTGTCTTTGTCCCCTTTGGCCAACTTTAATTAATTTAGATCTAGAGATAATACTTGACAATTGTGTAAGAAAAATTGGGTAGATAAAAATGCAAACAATTTTTCTGCAGATGATCAAGGATGAAGTGGTAAATGCTTCTCTTAGACCTCTGTACTATTATATTTCTAAATTATTTTCTTGTATTTGTCTTAAGGACAGAGATAATATTGGCTGACCAATCACAGAGCACATATGGTCTGAGGGTTTTTGGTTTTGGTTTTGGTCATTTGTGGTTATTTTATTTAGCATTTGGAGGTCTTTTGGCTTATGTAGTGGGTTTGAGACTAAACAGACCTCAACTTGAATTCCAGTTTTACTGGAATTACTCTTAGGTGTGTGATCTTGACTAAGAATTAACCTCTCTGAGGCTCAGTTTCCTCCACTGTAGTGTGGATATAACACGACCTCCCCTTTCTGAAGATTAGTGACGATTCCTGGGAGCAAACTCCGCAGTGATTTGCACACAGTAGGTGCTTGGCCAATGTGGGTGTTATCATTCATTATGATCCAGACTTCAAATGGTGGTCAATGATATACTTGTCTGAGTACATTTCCTGGAAAAAACAGTGTTCTCCCTTTCTTGGAAAGTCACATGCTCACCATTATATTAAAGGTTTGGAGAAGTTGAGTGATGGAGACCTTTGACTGTATGGTGAAGGTTTTGAAACTTGCATGCTATACTATGCTCAGGGGTAGAAAAAAGGAGAAAGCTTTCTAAATGATTAATTTCATTTTTATCTCTTACTCCCAATCTGCCATAAACTCCTAGATTGTGTGTGTGTGTGCAGGGGGTGGTGACAAATCTTGTCATCTAAGTTATCTCATTTTATCCCATTAAAAGAAAATCACTTTCAGTTGAATGTTATTTGAGAAACTAATACATGTTTAGTCAAATTCAGAGTTCAAACTCCTTACCAGGGTTGATTTTTCTTTTGCTGAAGATTTCCTTAGGTCCTCAGGGAGGCTGAACCCACTGCTTCACAAGAGGGTTCTTGATCCATCCTCTGGATTCATGACACCTCTTTGGTGGTGTCCATTTCTTCGCCTGGACACTTGGCATCCAGCTAGCATCAGCTGCTCAGGTTCATGGCTGTTGAAATTCATGACCTATTTTTATATCATAGCTCCCTGGAGGTTCTGTTGATAACCTAGCCTCACTATGGTTCCTGCTGACCCTTCAAAATCCCCATATGTAGGCCAATAGAAGAAACTCCTTTTCTGCCACAGAAACTCCTTTTCCTACCCACATTGACCCAGAGAAAGCCCATGGATCTTAATTCTAGACCACCTTCCTCCTGCATCCTTGAAGCATGGTGAATCTTGGATTTCTTCTGTGCCACATGAGAGCAGACAGAGAGCAGGATGCTGTCTCTGGATGTCGCTCTTCCTAAACACAAAATATGGCTACTCCCGTGCCATTTCCCAGGCCTGTGGTAGGGTGGTCCCCTCCAGGAATTCCAAACATAGCTTCCTGCTCAACCTCCTTGAGGTCTGTCACTCTTTCATCTTCTTCTCCTAGAGCTTTAGCAACCAAGATTCCTGTATCTGATCTTTTGCCTTCTTTCATTATCCTCCTCTCATTTTCACCTCCCAGAACCTGAAGAATTTTTATCTCCCCTTCTGTTTTGATGGAAAATGAGAATGTCTCTAAGTTCTGTTCCCCCTTTTCCCTCCAGTGGGCTTCTGGGTTCTTGGATAGCAACTACTCTCTCTCTCCAGCAATAAAAAGCTTTGTTCCAGCTGGTGAAAAGCCATAAGGTGTCATAATTTAATAAATAGGATACTGTAAGGTTCTAATTTGATTTTTCACATTTACTTAACCCAACTTTCCTCAAATCTACGTATTTATGCACCCTCCCATGTGCGCATCAGTCATTGAGACACCAGTTATGGTGTGTCTCCAAACCCTTTCTGTACTTCCTTTATTTTGTGTTGTTGAGGCAGGGTTTCTGCAAACCATGTTTCTGTTTTACTAACTGCTCCTTGTTAGGCTCTTCAAAGAGGGGACACTAGAGGAAGACACAGGACGGGAGGAGGGAAAGGCAGGCATGCTCCTTGTTTCCTTTTGCTTTCTCATCTGCTTCCTTTTCCTGGGTCATCCTAGCCACACTTCCTCCCTGAGCACAGGCATTTCCTTCCTATAGCAGCAGGTCTTGCCAGTTTGCAGTTTTCCCAACACTTGCAGAGCCAACTTTGTTACATCCCTCTCAGAGACTCCAGCACCAACCAGGCATCATCTCCTGAGACAGTCAGGCCCACACACAGATGCTCTTCTTGGTGCTCAGACACCAGCGCTGGTGGTCTGAGTTTCAGTCCCCAGGGCCTCTCCTCTGAAGCTTCTAAGCTTGACTAGCTTCAATCTCTTCCCTCTGATGCCCAGCTCTAGGGTAGGAGCTGCTTCTTGCATTTGCTACCTCTGTGATATCTAGTTAATTTCTTTATACCTGGCATGTAATTCTGCATATCAAATATGCTCTATTAAAATTATTAGCATGATTTCAATCTCCTGACTGGATCCAAACTGGTTCAAGTTCCCCCAGAACTAGTGTTATGTGAAAGCCACGATGATGGGTTTGTTGGTGGGACTGTGAGGTTGGTGATGGGATGTGACTTGTCAGTGTGTATGTGTGTGAGCACACATATTGGCCACATGTGTTTATGAACATGCCTGTGCTCAGTAGAGTGATCACCAGCCCAGGGGCACAAGGGCCAGAGAGTCACTGAGGACTCAAATATACCATAAAGAAAAACTGGTTTTGAGACCAAATCAATGTAGCATATCCCCATCAGTTTTCCCCTAGACCCATTACTCATGGCCATTAGGATTTGAAAGTGCCTAAAAGTCAGCTTTTAAGACAAAGAGATGTAACTGTGGTACCAACATGGCTGGAATAAAAAACATATCTTGTGTTTTCCGTGTGTTCTTTCATATCCAGAACACGATTTCAGTTCAGGAGAAGAAACTCTTTTTTTTTTTTTAAAGATTTTATTTATTTATTTGAGAGAGAGAATGAGAGAGAGAGAGGGAGCACATGAGAGGGGGGAGGGTCAGAAGGAGAAGTAGACTCCCTGCTGAGCAGGAGCCCGATGCGGGACTCGATCCCAGGACTCCAGGATCATGACCTGAGCCGAAGGCAGTTGCTTAACCAACTGAGCCACCCAGGCGGCCGGTAGAAGAAACTCTTAAAAGGTGTCTATCATAATCCTGGGACTGAGCTAAATTCACATCATATGGCCCCTGCCCTCAAGGAGCTCATAGTCTTACAACTCAAAGTATGCTTCATGAACCAACAGCATCAGCATCAGCTGGGGGCTTCTCAGAAACACAGAATCTCATGCTCCACCCAGATCTACTGAATTTGAATCTTCTTTTTAAACTAGATTCCCAGTGATGCTTATATACATTGAAGTTTGGCCCACACTGTACTGGAGTGTGGAGTAGCGTGGGAATGAAGAAAGCAGCACACTGAGCAGAAGTCCTGGGTCTACCCTCCATGTCCAATCCCTGCTGCTCAGCTGTTTCTGGCATTCTAAATCCCCTTGGAAGTAGCCCTCCATGCTCAGCATCTCTAACCAAGAGAGAAGGTGGGATGGGACATTATGGGAGTTAGAGTCCTCCTCCTGTGGTCAGTATTTTAGACTGGGTGGGGATGGTGAGATCTATAAGAGGAGCACAGAAGTAGTGTTTTGGGTGCACAATTATTTTAAAAAGGGAAACAGAAAGATGATTCCAGATCACCACATATTCTCCGTGATCTAATGTTCATTCTCTACTGGGAAAATTAGGTGTTGGCAGCATGACACAGTTGTATTTCAGGCTAGTGGAGTCACCTGCAACAGAGCATGGACCAGGGGATGGGCACCCTCTCTCCAGCTGTATCTTAAAGGGGGATTTCCTATTAGGATACAAATGGGTATGAGGCCATGTAGGGCTGTCCAAGTACCCCATCTGTTGGTGAGGAGTACTCACTGACAGCAGCTCCCTATGCACAGGCTGATAATGTCCTCACAAAGAGATTTGGGGATGGGGCTTTGACTGTGGAAAGAAAATAGGTTAAAATTCTGGCTTCTGTTTTGGGGTGGGAGGAGGGCAGAGGGGTCATGTACAAAACTTCAACTTTCTTATGCATCTTTGGGGCCAGAAACCTGAGCTGACCTCTTTCTTACTTGAGAGTGCCTCCAGACCCAGATGGGCCAAGTAGAGACTAGTGACAAATTAGATATGAGTGTGTTCTCTGCAGTCTTTCTCTGAGAACTTTCAGAGGCAACACGCTACAAAGAAAGAGCTCAGGGAATTTGGATCTCTGCCAACTATTTTGCTGCCTCGTTGTATGTAACATTGTGCCTTATGAGAAAATTCTGCAGCATAACAGCTGTGGTGGACTCAGAGGAAAAGCACATGTTGGACAGTTGCTGTTAAAATAGATCAGGTTTTTAAAAATATCTGATTTGTATTCTCAGTAAGATGAAGAGGAACCATGAAACAAGAAAATGACATATAAGGAAAGAATAGGTGAGATAAAAAGGCAAAATTTTGAGATAAAATAGCATAAGGTAAAAATTTTAAAGTTTGCCACAACCCCACCCCCCCAAAACCTATATGTCAAATTTGTTTGTCTGTTTGTTTATTTAATACATCATGTTTAAAATTGGCGTGATCGAAAAGGAATACAATCCACAGTGTAGAAAATGGAATTAATGTCGATGGAAATGTTTGAGAAACTATTCCAGAAATCAGAGGAAAGGGACAAAGATGACAGCAGGAAGACAAAGATTTATGGTGTTGGCTGGGGGGAAGAGCAGACAAAAAAGAAAAATAGAGAGAGAGAGAGAGACAGATGGAAAAGGCAAATAATGGGAAACCACTTATAAATTATAGACATTCCTGTAGAAGATCTCCCTCTATAAAATGAGCCAGAATGGCTGAAGAATAGCATTATAATAGACAAGAAATCTGAGCTGAAAAAGAGTACTTCAGCCTAGAAGAAGCATCATAAATCAATAGGGACAAGTTTGATTATTTGTGTTTTTTTTATAATGTTATGTTAGTCACCATACAGTACATCATTGTTTTTTTTTAAACGTCCTAGGTGTATTTATCTCTTTGTTTTTTTATTTTTTTTATCTTATTATGTTATGTTAATCACCATACATTACACCATTAGTTTTTGATGTAGTGTTCTATGATTCACTGTTTGCGTATAACACCTGGTGCTCCATGCAGTACGTGCCCTCCTTAATACCCATCACCGGGCTAACCCATCCCCCCACCCCCTACCCCTCTTAAACCCTAAGTTTGTTTCTGGGAGTCCATAGTCTCTCATGGTTCGTCTCCCCCTCTGATTGTTTGATAACTATTGCTGGAATAAATGAGGTCTCTACTTAATACAATATTGCAAGATGAATTTTAGGGACTTAAACATTTTAAAAATTGCACAAAATTGCTTAAAATAGAAATCAATGTTTAGAAAGTTTATGCATAAAGGAGAATTTTCTAATCTTAGAATCAGTAAAAGAATTCTCAATAAAAAAATGGACAGATGTGGCTAAATTAAAATTAAAAAATAATATAATCAGAATATTGTCAAGTTTAAAAAGGCAAAAACAATCTGGGAATGATGTTTCAGTAAATATGTCAAACAACGGGATCTCAATATTCTTTCCTAAATGAATTTATTCAACCAGTGATGGGCGTGAGAACCAGGACCTAAACTCCCAACTCCCAAGTCCAGGGATAGCTTAGACAGTGTGTATTGACCATGAACAAGTCCACACTGCTGAAGGTCACCCTATGTCATGCCGCTTGACTCAAGACAAAAGTGTTATGGTTGTTATGAAACAATCATTCTCACATAAGGAATTGCAACTTATGAATCGATACGTGTATTTACTCGAATGTCCTAAAAATTAATGTGTTTTTTTGCAGTCATTATGCCTAATTCATTAGTCCTATTGGTACAGAAATTCACCAAAATTCAGATGACCTCCTGAAGGAAATGAAGAACCAAATGTAGATGAGAACTAGTTTGAAGTACGGCAGGAAGAATCAGAAGGCCAGTAGATCTGTTCATTGTCATTTATCCTGAGACCTCCTTCTGATGCAGACTCAGGGGAAGGGGCTCACTAGTCCAGATGCCTCTTCTTTCATTCTTTTCTGTATTTTCTCTTCTCTTTGTCTCTTGCCTTTTTTTTTTTTTTTTCATTTATTCCTTTCCCCTCTCCTCTTAAAATTGGATGAACCATAGGCTTTGGAATGAGACAGTGCAGTCAGTTCAGCTACTTAATGACTTTTAAATCTTACATAAATTGTTTAGGAGCCACAGTTTTCTCTTCTGTAAAATGGAGACAAGAATATTAGCTGCTAAGATTTTGTGGATATTAAATGAAATAATGCGTGTAAAATGCTTGGCAATAGTAGGAGCATAGAAAATAATAGGTCCCTTTTCCCTCATAGCTCACCTCCCTCCCAGGCTTACTACTAGGCAGAGTTTTTTCTGGGGGTCTCAGGCTGGTCAAGCCATTAAGCCCTACTTGCCTGAAGCCAATCTGTGAAATGTCCAGTAACTTCCCAGCAGCAGAGATTGGAGGATAAGATAAGAGGTATTCTATATTGGTCTCCTACCCTCAAAACACCACCACCCTTCCTGTTACCCCATCCAACTCCCAACCTCCCACCTGCCCCTACTTCATTTACTCAGATTTTACCAGCTTCATCTCTTTACACAAGAGATGGTAAGAATATGAGGGTTTCCAGATTCAAGTGACTTCCAGGGCATAGACTCTGTCTGATGAGGGGGTTGCTCAACACCATTTACAAAACTCAAGGGCTCCTTTCCTGGGGTCTTGTACATGGATGTTGCCTGGGGGTTCAACTAGCAATAACTATCATTTCTCCTTCCTTAGCTGTCCAGACCTGTGGTTCTTCCATCCCTTTTATGGTAGACAGACACCTGCCTTAGATTGTCTAACCCTCTTCCAGACAACTCTAGAACTTGGAAACTGGGTGGATTTCTAAATGGAATGCTCCAGCTTCCTTTCATGATAGCAGATACCATACCATATCATCATCATCAGCTGGATGCACAAGTCTATGGTGGTACTCACTGGTGCAAGGGCCAGAGAACCGGGTGTCACATAAAGGTTGTAAGAGATTTTCCCTCAGTACTAACCTGCCTGGAAAATGGGGGCACAGGAAAGTAAACCTAAGCAAGGAATATAACAAGAGCCTATTTCCATAAATCATAGGAAGTATAGATGGTCTTTTATTATTCAGCTCAGCACCTATTAAGTACTAAGATATGGAAAGATAAAGACAAAGGAAACACAATTACGGTATTGAAGAGTGGGAGAGACACTTGTGTAAAAAGCTAAGTGTAGGTTAGTTCATAGCTGTTGTGATAGAAATCTGAGGATTCCCATATGGCACGTTTGGGGTGGTCCTTTGGGGCGGAGGGTGGTGGTGGGGATGGTGGTGATCAAGAAATGCTTTCTGGTCAGGGTATCCCCTGAGGTCATCCTGAGTGGCTTTGTTGCACTTACTTGCTTTAAGGGGCGTCTCCAAGACCCCATGTTCAACATCAGGTCTTTCTCACCCTGCGGAAACACCCATCCAAACACCATTTGGCCTTTTGGGGTCTTGATAAGTTTCTCATATAATGTCTTATTCAACCGGAGATACAGACTCCAATTTCAATTACATTTTCCGAGAAAGACTCACAGGATCCAATTTAGGAGAAATGTTGAAAGTGGTTTCATAGAATCCCAAATATGTTATCCTTCTTCTCACTCCCACGCTGAGGTCCCTAGTAGAATGCCTGGTGTGGGCGGAATCTATAAATCATTCAGGGAAAAGCAGCATCAATGCAATTGGAAGGCATAAGCATCACAAGAGCAGCTCGTCTTGTCACAGCGAGTCCGTCTTATTAAATGTCCATAAAAATATAGGATGGAAATCAAACAGGAGTGAGAGCTGACTCACGTGGTCTTTGGGCCTCTCTTTTGTGCCACTATCATCTGAGTTCCAGTTCTACGCTTTTCCAGGAAATTTTCCTATGAATTTTCAACAGGATGTTTGCATAAGCCTTTCCTATGCAGTGTATCTCACCAATGGGTGAAATGTTTTGTAGTTAATTCCAATAAAGGACGAGTTTTAGCACCTTCAGCATTGTCATGGTCAATTACATTTGAATTAAAAGCGTAGAGTAAAATCTGCAATGGAGCAGACCTCAGTTAATGCACACAGTTTGGCATTTCGTGCTTCAGAACGCTTGCACACAAACACACTAAAGAGGCTAAAATGGTTCCCTTAGCAACTGTTTGAAGACTTTGGAGCCACATTTGGATAGAGAGAAGTCACTTGATCTCCAGGATTGAATGTTAGACAACCAATTTCCATATTGCCTTGCAGAATGACTCAGGCAGGAGAAAAGCCCTCTCGTGTTGAGGAATGCAGACAGTTCTGTCCTTGCTCCTCATTTCGGGAAGCTAAATTAATGAACATGGCTTCCTGAGTTTTGAAAGAGGAGTGCCTCCAATTCTGGGCTAAAAAGGCTCAAGGAGTATGCTTGCTTCTCAGTGAGATGGTAATGTAACAAAATTGAAGTTCAAGGAGGAAGAAGAGAATCACTACTATATACAGGTAACTGTGTTAAATGTGCTTAGATGCACAAAAGGTAATTAGCATGTAAATTGAATTCTGAAGAGGAGAACACAAATAATCATGTCACTAAGGACCTATCTACAGTGGATTTTTGGTGCCAGAGTTTAACCTGCAATCCTCTCTAACGAGGTGATAATGAGCTGTGAAAGCCCAAAGGAACTGTTGGGTAGCACTCCTTATCAGGTGAGGAAGGCACATTTCCACATGCACCATCATTCCTGGTATATAGCAACAGAGTCACTCGTATCAGCTGCCACAACTTCCCTTAGAAAGAAATGACACTGGCTGAGGCTTCTGGTCTTTTGAAGCTGTCCGTAATCCCCAGGGGTGACTTGGACATGAGAGGGAGAGCCAACCTGGCAAGATACAAAGATGGCGGCATCATGAGAACATACCACCCGCACCTACCCACAGATGAAGACGTCTGACTTTGGACGCCAGACTCAGGATTAATTCTAGACTCAGGAGCTCCTTCCCCACCCTCAGAACCTGGCATTAAGACTCTTGCTGTAGGTAGTTTGGAGCTCTGGTTATTTAATTCAAGATGTGAGTGTTTGCCTCACAGTAGAGAAAGAAAACTACTTATTCTAAAGATCAGTCCTGTCAAAGATTGAGACCTTGTCTTGGTTTTAGATCTCTTGGATTTTAATTCTCTCCTAAAGCCCAGAGCACAAACTAAGGCCTGACCACTTTTTCTAAGGTCTAGCTGAGAATGGCTGGCAGTGGACTAGATCTCAGCTATGGGTTGACGGGCGTGCACAGAGCCATCAAGGAGCACACCTTAACATCAAGGAGCTGAGTTAACTTGTAAGAGGATGTAGGTTCTGAGAAGAAAGTTAAAGAAGATGAGTCAGGAATTTGAAATAGATCCATGCCAGAAAATTATCTTAAAGCCAGCAGAATATATGTATTTTTTATCCAGCAGAATTTGGTTGAAATACAACATAAGTATAAAAATGGGTCTAGGGCGGTGATGGGATGCTTGGAGAATAAAAATTTCCACAGAGCAAGAAGACAGAAATAAGTTTCCTCAAAGGCCTATCCCAGCTATCTTTATTTGGAAGTTGTCCCCCATATAGCTCGCTTTCATCCTGATGTTGTAGAAGAGGGTGAACCATTGTATGCATATTGTTTAGATGCCAGTTGGTTCCCTTGGCCTTCTAAGACCCCCATGTTTTTGCTCTCTGGCTCCTGCCAGCCACTCAATCCCTTTGTTTCCCCTCATGGTAAGTTGTAAAGAGAAGTCTAGGGTACAGTGAGAACCAGCCACAAGGGATATGGGCTGGTCTATAGGGGTCAGATAAAGCCAGTGTGGCATTTAACATAAGATCTGAAGATGAGAGAGAATTTGGCCAGAAGGATGGCAGGGAGGGGCAGTTTCCTAGTCAGAAGGCATGGCCGGTGCAAAGATCCTGAATCACAATATAGGAAGGCAGCTGGTTCTATGTGTCCTGGGTCAACCTCCCCCCAATAGGTCCTTCCTAGTCACCGCACAGCCCTGAGACAGCTGCCAAAGGGGAGAAAAGGAAGGGAATGCAAGTATTTATTTGTAGAGCTGTCTGATGTGCTCAGAAGAAAGGGCTGGAGTAATGGGAAAAATCAACTAGTGCTCAGAGAAATCTAGTTTCCTTCCTATTTCTTCTCATCACTTTGGTCAATGCTTCTGAATTGGAAATTAAGGAGACTATTTGGCAGTTCTGACATTTCACAACATTCTAGCTGACCTCCAGTCATAGCTAGAGAGAATGGAAAACCACAGTGTCAAAAGAAGTTGTTCTAAGGAAAAGTTACACACACACACACACACACACACATACACACACACACACACAGAGAGAGAGAGAGAGAGAGAGAAGAAGGGTAAAGAGGGAGATATCCATTTTCTTAGTAGTGAATGATTTGGAACTCACTATATATTTACTCAGCTGTGCATAGCAATTACCAAACAGCTAAATGGTCAAGAATTTCCATAAAGTAAAACACAAATACCTGATATTTATGTTTTAAAGTCTACCCTTTCAAACCATCATATTTTAGCCCCCGGCAAAGGGATTCCCTGCTGACACCAGGCTTTGAATGACAGAAGGGATCAGCCACTATATTTTGTTTCCATTGGGATCACATCATCAACCTGCAATTTCTCCATATTAGAAAATTGCACTTGATTTCCAAATAATGAACAGTTGGACAACGGCTTTGCCCCCCTGCCACCTAACGCTGGTGCCATTTATATCCCCCCATGTGGAGGCAGAGACAGAGAACTTATGGACTTTAAGACAGTAACTTATGGGCTGTGGGGCCTCCCAAGCCACACCATCCCTCAGGAACCATACTGGCCAGGTGCCCTGCTTCCCTCTTGCTCTCACCTCTGGGAGCTCCAGACTCAGGGAGTCCTTGCCACCCCCTCAGATGATGAGCATTTCCAAGCATCCTCCATGTGCCTGACGCCTTACCTGAGTGACAGGAATACTGTCCTCTGGAGGCTTCACGACACAGGGGGTTTCCCAGAGAAATACATTTATAGCGGCATGGCTCAAACAAACTCTTTTAAGAAAAATTCTGTCTAGATATTAAAATTTGTCTTGAGAGACTTCAACCAGTTATACGATTCCATGTCCAGGGGAAAGGTACTGACCATTTGTGGTCTCAGAATTCCCAGAAGCATCTGCATTCAGGAGAGGGTTGCACCACCTTCATGCACCATCAGAAAGGAGGGGCCAGACTAAGAAGGAAAGTTGAGAACTTGCAGCCCTTCAAGTCCAGGGAGACCCTAATCACAGCAAAAAAAAAAAAAAAAGACCAGTGGTTGTGAAAAAGCTTGAGTTCATTTATTGGCACACCCATTCTCTGTGGAGGTGGGGTGAGAGGTGTAATTCTGAGGGAGGAGGGTGTGAGCTTCACATCCAGAGTCCAGACATGCAGAGCTAAGTTGTGTCCAGGGATGCTCATTGGAGGTACAGCATGGATGATGAAAAACAGGATCTTGGCTGGAAAGGTCCGGGTGGGTTTCCCAGGAAAGGAGAATGGCATGGCACACACTTCCCCAGATTTCAAAGATCCAGAGGGACAGAGAAGCCTGGGCTGCCTCTCTGAATGTGGGGGGGGCTGTGCATCTTTTATATGCAAGCCCCTGAGGCCAACGGGCTCGTTGGCTCTGGGTTTGGAAAGGGGTGGTCCTTTCTGTGGCCACCTGACTAATCATGGTATGCAGCTGGGAAGGAGCTTACCCTGGGATTGGCCACAAGGCAGGGCAGAAATTCTCTAATGACACTTTCTAGTTGGATGGGGCCTCTGTGCTCAACACAGAGTGACGATATCACTTGCTCTGGCTCTGTCCTAGGCAGGAACAGAGAGTGTGACTTATACCAGTCCTTGAAATTTTGCCCAGGGTGGAAGGTATAGGAGCACCATCAAATACATACTGTCCATATACATGCAGGCCTTGTGATTCCTATGGCCTTTCTTGGCAAGTTTTCTTTTTAATTCTTGAAGCACCCCTCAAAAAACTCCCTGCTCCTTTTTTTCTTTAAGGAATATAACATTATAGAAAACTATCAGTGTGGTAGTGAGGCAGACTTGAGATAAAATCCAAGTAACTATGACCTTGGACAAGTCATGCATCTATCTCCCAGTGTAGAGAAAGAGAGATGATATCAACTTGGACTTTGAAATGCTGGGAAGAGGAATTAATGATATATATCAAAAGTCTAGCATTTTCCTTGAGCCCAGCGTTAAGGAATTGACTGTGTAGAATTAAAAAATTCTTTCTGACTATAGAGCTCTCTTTGTCTTTCTCTCTCTCTCATCGAACTGCTATTAATATCACCAGCAATACTTAGGAAAACCCCAGCTGTCTGCATCTGCTGATCCCCATTTCTCACCCTCCCCTTTCCTGTATGAATGTGATACAGAACCTTAGGCTGGGACATTACAAATCCTTTGCCTCAGGCTTGCCAACCTCCATTGGATGTCAAAATATTGCGAACTCTCTTTGGGGGTCCCCTAGTGGCTCTTTTCCAGGGTGGCCTGATAATCTGAGAATCTTTGCCACAGTGACTATGCTCCATTGTGGCCTTCCTGCATTTATCATTTAGTAAGACATGTTTGGTTTTTGGCAATGGATATTTTTCTTCCTAGAGCAATGATGGGTTGAGGATGTTATTCAAAGACCCTCTTCCTGATCTTCCACCATATTCCATTATGGTCACATAAAGATTTGATATGACCTTTGTCTAGGTTACTGAATGATTGGGGATGTGGGGTGAAGGGGACTGCCAATGACGGAGCCCCCCCTGAGTGCTCCAAGGGGAGGATGCAGCAGGGCCACAAGACCCTGGGCTAGAGCTCTGCAGAGGCAGCTCACCCAGTGCAAGATGGGGCAACCATCCCGTCCACAGATGAGCAAACAGAGGCCCGAAGGGACCATCCAACTGGTCCATGTTCACGCGGTTATTAAATGGTGCTGGATATAGGCGGTTTTTCCTACCATGAATGATGCCCCATCACTTCCTCTTGAGAAAGCCTAAGGTTTAGTGTTGGCCTCTTGTGATTTGCTCTGCCTTATGCTGTCTGTGGATTGCACACAAGAAGTCAGCTGCTTTGTCAAGTTGACAATCGATGCCACAGAGGTCTTGAGGACCAGGAATCCTGGAGGGTGAACTTTTGCCACATGACCTGGTGTCCCGGGAGATGCCTGAGTGATTGATCTCCCCACTGGGCCCTGAGGCCCAGTTCAGAGATTGAAGCAAGAGGTCCCGGAGGAGACACTGCGCCCTGAGTGTGCCCTTCACAAAAGACATGAAGACAGTGCCCCTGCATAAGAGAAGCAGCAGCATGAAATATAACCAGAAGATGAAAATTGGCACACAGATTTTTTTTGAGGTTTTATCCTAATTTCCAATAGGGCTTTAAGATCTCTTTGGTTCAGTATTCACCAGGAAAAATAGCTACAGCTTATTCTTGTTCTGTAGCTTATAGTCTTTTTTTTTTTAAATTTCTCACGCGATATGGTATCAGGTTATTTTAATTAGATTTCTATGAAAACACATTTGCAAGTATAGTCTGGCTTAAAATCTAATGGAATTATAGTTTGTAAATGCTCAGTTAAAGATTTAGGTGAATATGATTGTCCCATCAGTGAGTGCTCTGAAAATTTGTTCATGGAAATTAGATTTTTGATGCTGCTTCATTTCCTGGGTGGCACGTTACCATCTCTTTAGCTACATTTTCCATTGGGTTATTGCTGCAGGCCTAGCCTCAATGTCAAAACAATTGGGAAAAACAGTATGATACTGTGGACAGACTCCGTGATGCCTTTTGCTACAACGTGGGGAAGGTGATATTCAAAGTGCTACCCCATCATGCTCATAATGACCTTACAGAAGCAAGATCCACACCCCTGTTAGCTGGCTGTTCCCTCCCTGGGTCATGAATGATTTAGAAACCACATAGGACTGAGGCTTGAAAGCTGTGAGTGGCTGGGGCGGATGGAACTGGCAGAAACAGCCCTGAAATTGTCAGTGTGTAATTGCGTCTGTGCCAGGTTATCATTACTCACTTGGGGCTGCACAGGGATCCCATTAATACACTGACAGCTGACTCGGTAGGAGAACCACTGGGTAGGAAGTTATCCTCGTCTGGAAACTATTCAATACCCAGTCGGGGTGGGGGCAATCTCCCCTAAGTGCCTCTCCATCTCTTTCTCTGATGGCTCCTTGGTCAGCTCACTGATAATGCAGCAAGGGTTCCAGGGCTATTTCTCTTCTGCGACTCTCTCTGAGTAGGGACCCTGACATGTTGTACTGGATCAGGGTTGGCCACCAAGGGTTTTATTTGTAGTAGGGCTCTGTAGGCATTTTGGGAGAGAGAGAGAGAAGCTGCTGGGCACTTTGAAATTTAATTCACAGTCAGTAAGATTCCGATGTAAATGTTGCACCTTAACAGGAGAAGGAAGATGCTGGCTGGGACTCAGGGCAGCCGGAAGGGTTGACTTTGGATGGGATGGGGTAGGCACAAGTGTTTCCTTCAGACCAGTTCTTGAGTTTTTTGAGAGAAGGGGTGGTATGAAAAAGCAGGCTCACAACACCAATAGAAATGCTGCAAAAATGAAGAGAGAGTTCCATGTGTCAAGATACTGACAAAGACTAAGATAAAGCTTTTCTTTCCTCTTGCCTGGAAAACTTTAGGCTAGAGAGCACGGTTATCCAGACCCAGAAGGGAAGGAAGGAGAGAGAGCTGTCAACAAAGCAGGCAACCTTTGCAAAGAGCTCAGGGCCCATCTTTTGCAGCTACAAAGGGTAAGTGGCAAAAATACCACATCGGGACTTTCCACTGATGGCCAGCAGCAGAGCTGTCCTGGTCATCAGAGAGACTCATAGGTCCTTTCCATGGGCTGAGTGGGTGCAGGGGAGCTTGGTGGGGAAGTGAGGTAGAAGCACCTGCAGTTTCTGGACTGGCAACTCTGCACCAGAACCAACTCTAATAAAGCCATGGCTACAAGGTTGGGGCCTGGAGTCCTACCACCTGGGTTCAGATGCTGGCCCTGCCACTCTCTACCATTCATTAGATTGGAAAAGTTCACTGCTTGTGGCAGACATGGAGATATGCCTCTAAGCTTCCCCTTCAACTGGGGACTCCTGCTCACGTGGGAGGACTGTATAGAGTGGCCACTCTCCAGCTGTTAGCAGGGTCTACCTCGTCTTCCAGAACCAAGATCAGGCTACCACAGAGGCAGCCCCTGCCCATGACCAAGCACCGTGGTGTGCAGGGGCCTAGGCATTCCCTCAACAGGGGGCCTCCTCTGCTGGCCATTCTTTGTTCTGCTCCCTGTTGGATTAGCACTAGTCTCTGTCTAGTCCATACAGTTGCCCAATGACTCCGCTTGACCAGTTCTGCTGCCTTTCTGGTCCTTTCTCATGTGTGACTTCATAATTAACTTCTTCTACTCCTAACTCCGTCTCAACATCTGCTTCCCAGAGTCCTACCGGTGCCATGGTCCTATGCTTCAGTTTCCTCAGCTCTACATTGGGCACAATAAATTTGAAAACTAATTTGTTGCTGTTATGAGGATGAACAAGGTAATTGTGTAAAACATTTAGCAGGGGATGGGGCGCCTGGGTGGCGCAGTCGATTAAGTGTCAGACTTTTGCCTTTGGCTTAGGTTGTGATCCTGGGGTTGTGGGATCAAGCCCCACATCTGCCTCCATGCTCAGCTGGGAGTCTGCTTGAGATTCTTTCCCTCTTCCTCTGCTCCTCCCCCCACTCACATGCTCTCTTTCTCAAATAAATAAATAAATCTTAAAAACAAACAAACAAAAAAACACTTAGCATAGCAACACCCCTGCCATGTTGTCAGTGGAGTAAAGACTAGAAAGGTTCAGATTATGTTATTTTCTCTAAATAAAGGGCTCCATTCTGCCTCACTCCAATTTCTGTCAGCATTTGGCTGCTTGGGCAAGTCCTAGTTTCTAAGCCTTTGGCCCCAGGAAGTGAGCTTGGTCTTAGGTTTGAAAGACTTCCCCTTCTTGAAGTTTTTTTGACAAAGAGACATCAGTTAGGCCATCTCTTATTTATAGTTCAGCCATATCAGCCAGTTAGAGGAGGCCTCACTTGTCTTGACAGGGAACCCAGGATTCTGGAATAAAGATTTCAATGCTGTGGAGATTTTACACTCTTGGCTCCTAGAACGTAAGCCAGGAGTTCCAGAGCTGTCTGAGGAGCACCATGAGATTTTCCTTATACTGATATTTGACGGGGGGCCACTTTCAGGTTGCAAGGCAAGCACATCTCAGAGACTGCAGGGTGCTCTGATTAGAGAGGTTTGGAGTTTTATACCTGCTCTGAGTTCTTGATGTAGAAAGTAATAACTGCTGTAAGCCATTTTTGTCGTCAACCAGAACCCCAGAGACTGCCACAATCTTTCAGGGATCCTGTGAGAACCCTCTTTCCCCAGATACTGCCAGCATCTAGGCAGTAGTCATAGGATGGTCACAGAGAAAGCAGCTCCGCATGCTAGGGACAGCCTCTCGGGGCTGTCTAGGAGACGGCTTCGTGCCCTGGTCGGTACTACAAAGTGGGTATGGCTGGAACCTAAGTTTCTTGTCTTTCTTTCTTCTCTCTTTCTCTCCTTTCCCACTTCTCCCTCCTCTCCTTTCCTTTCCTTCCCTAACTGCCCTTCCTCATGCATTCAAAACACTTCATGGATCTCTTGCTAGGTCCTAGGGTTACATGGAGAAATATGATATGGTAGGTACAGTCAACAAGTTTATTGTCTGAGAAACATTCGACACAAGAATCAAGTAACACAATTTGGGGCGATTAGGAAAAGCTTCACAGAATATGGAACTTGTGAACTGAGCCTTGAAGAATAGTTGGGAGACTTCCAAGCAGGGTGGAATGGGCTGATGGGGATGGTAGAGGTGTGCAGATAAACTCTTTCCAAAGCAGAATGAACAGCACATAGAGAATCAGAGGGTTGTAAAACATTACAGGGTTTCAAACAGTCTCACCCAAGGCAAGACTGAACCGCATGAGCCAGTAGCTCTAGGAAGTAGTCATCCAAGGGCATGATCTGTATTATGCCTGAAAGTTTGTGGAGAACACTGATCTATTTTTAACAGGGCAGAATTAGAGCCTAGAGCCTGGTAGGGTCTTTCTTGGCCTCCTAAAGCCTGTGTTTGTGATTCTTGCTTTACACCGGACCCATGAGGCTGCTAGGCAATCCCACGTGGAGGGAGGAAACTAGGAAATATTAGACAAGCACCCCAAATGGCCACCACACCAGTATGTGACCTTGGGCAAGTTATCTAATTGTCCCTGCCTGGGTGATAAAATGGGGTGATAATCACATTATCTTCATCATAGGTCTTTTGGGAGAATGAAATGAAAAGTGAAAATGCATTAAGCTTGGGGCGCCTAGGTGGCACAGTTGGTTAAGTGTCTGACTCTTGGTTTCAGCTCAGGTCATGAACTCAGGGTTGTGAGATCAAACCCCTAGTTGGGCTCTGCGCTCAGTGGGGAGTCTGCTTAAGATTCTCTCCCTCTGCCCCTCTCCCTGCTCAAGCCCTCTCTCTCTCTCAAATAAATAAATAAATAGATAAATAAATCTTAAAAAAAGAAAGAAAATGCACTAAGCTTGTGCACAATGCTTGGAATATAGCAAGTGCTCCCTGAATGTTAGAGATCATTATTTTTGTTTCGTAGCTTGCAAAAAGGTGCAAAGTTTACAGTCACAGGAAAAATATAATTCTAACATACTTTTCACAATTTATGCTGCAGATTTACTGTTCTTTTGACAATTCTGTAGTATTTCCAAGTGTTGTTATGTTTGCCCCTCTGGGCCAGTGGGGTCTTAGGTTGGGGTGCTAAGGGGGAATCATTCACTTGGTTTCCCATTTTCATAATACAGCATGAATAGCCCCAAGATCATGTTCAGTCTAATGTATCATGCAATCAGTGTTTTAGTTTTTCACAAAATGAAATGTTAATGCCTGAAAGATCATTTACATATGGCCTACTAGTTATTTAAGAAAACAGCAATTAAACATGTTGAGATAATTAACAGTGTGCACACGATTAACAATGCTTTTTAGATGCTAGACATTAATGGAGTAGATGCCAAATAAATGTAATCCCACACTTCAGTTAAGATTTCTTCGTTAATTATATTAATTTACAAATTTAAAACAACAATCACATTCATTCAAACAAAATGAGTATTTTAGAAGTTGAAATAATCAAAGGTGGGGTCTCAGCTCTCAGGACAGAATGTAATAAAGATTTACCTTATTTTCTGTCCCCACCAGAGGACAGTGTAATTAAGGACAAGAAATAACCTGCTATATGACAGGCCTGTCTACAGTGGACTCATCCAACCCTTTCACACGCATAATTCGTTTTCAAGCTAACTTGTCTGCTGGTATCCAACAAAATGGAATTGTTTTGCAGCTGTGATTCATGGGCCCTTCCCTGGATCCGAGTCCTGCATTGACCCCACAATATGGACTCTAAGTGGAACACATGAAAACATGAAGGGGAGTGAGCACACTCACCGGCAAGCACCTCAGCTGCTTGGCCCAGGGCCACAGTCCTAGCAAACTGGGGAGACTCTCCTTTTTGCTCAGACTCCTGGCAATGTTTCACATGCCCAGGACCATTCCCAAGACTATCACTGTCTATCTCCGAGGGTAGTGACCCAACCAGCGCTGCGACTAGGGCATCTGAGAACACATGTCCCTCTAGTGTTTGCTGAGCCACTGGCACATAAAACAGCCCCTTTGAGGGGCAGCCTGATCTAAGGAAAACCTTGGACTGATCCCTACCCTAACCACTTAGTATCTGGGTCATCTTGGGCAAGATAATACGCCTCAATATTTCTAAACTTATAAAAGGGGGATCATATATTATTATATACTTCATGGAGTTATTTTGAGGATTGAAAGGAAATAATCCCTTAACTGTTAATTCCCTTCCACTCATTCTGAATGTTTTGTAAGCCCTCAGGATTCAGACAACTGCATCAGGAAAATTTAACTTGAAAGGGAGGGATGGAGGGAAGGAAGGAAAACAAACTTTAAATTCTTGAGTGCTGCATGGATCTATAGTCACCAACGTGAAGAGGCTCTGGTTGTATGGATAAAGGTCAGGCTATAAATGTACTGGACAATATAAGGAAAGTGAATAGTGCAAGTGACCTTTGGAATCTGTGTATGATTTCCAGGATATTGTCATGGAAAGGAGCCATGGCAGAGAAGGAAATTATCACTGATTGATGATATCAATCTCGACCCTATGTCTGATGTTTAACTCATACCCTTTCACATGGTTGGTGGGTACAAGGCTCTAATGTGAATCTGTGTCTCAGTCTCTGATTTTAGAATCCTGGTGGTCAGGACCTTCAGTTTCCAGCCTAGCTTCCCTTTGCCTATTGGGACTGTTCATGTCCTCAGGAACAGACTCTCCGTTTGGCTGGTTCTCTGCTCTACCAGCCCACAACATGTTCTTGGGTGTCCCCAAGTCACGAGGCTCCAGAAAGAAACAGTCAGGATGTCACCCTGGGTGAGGAGATGTGAAGTGACCCTGCATTGACCATTATGTGCCAGATCCCCCACACCCATATAGTTCAGTCCTCTCCTCTTTACAGCATGCTGCCTCCTTAGAAGTATAATGGGGTCTCTATCTTTGTACTGAGCGCACTTCTGGCTTCAGGCTCAAATCTTAGTGTAAATCCCTCTCCCGATGCTCCACAAACAATATTAATTTGAGATTCCGTACTGTTTTTTTTATTTTTGTTTTTTTGTTTTCTACAAATCTGTGTCCTAAAAATGAAGCGGGATTTCAAAGTGTTCGTGTTTCTAGGCCTTTGCCCTACTTCTTCCTTATGCTTCATTAGTGCCCCTTGCACCTTCTTATCATCCTAACCCAGTTGATTATTAATTACTCAATAATTGTGCCAATAATTACTTCCTTCGGGTGCCTTCCCTGACTACTGTGCTTTTCCCTCAGTATGTGGTTCCATAAGGGGACCATCTTCCCTTCTGGGACCGAGCATCACCTGTCTCTTGGAGCCTCTGCACCCCTCAGTACACCAAATACCTCTATGTAGACACTGCATCTTGGTCTCTGTGCCTTAATGCCTACCTACCCATACCCAGAACTAAACAGGTTCTCCAAAAAAGTTGTCACAATGTGATCAAGATGTTGAGGTTCCATGGAATCTAAACATGCCCTCAACAGTTCAGACAAGTTGTTGGAGGAATCCTAGCCCATGTGCATGAGGATGGACACAGATGAAAATCATTAATATGTGCTCTCTTGAGGGGCACCTGGGTGGCTCAGTCGGTTAAGCAGCCGGCTCTTGATTTCACCTCAGGTCATGATCTCAGGGTTGTGAGATCCAGCCCCACATCGGGCTCTGAGCTCAGTGAGGAGTCTGCTTAAGGATTCTCTTACCCTCTCCCTCTGCCCCTTCCCATTTAAAACAAATAAATAAATCTTAATAAAAATGTGCTCTCTTGAAAAAGAATGAGATCTATTTAGGATAGGCAGTTTAACCCAGCTTCCTTCACTAAGTTCATCTATAGCCACAGGAATCAAAGAGGAAGGCCGGCAATTGTCCCATAGTTTAATCAATTCAAGAACTAGTCTTGGCAATTCATACTAAATAAACCACCTGTTCAATAGTGGCCTTTTTTTTTGGACCTTGTTACAGTTCAGTCTGAAAGTGAAAAATTCCTCTTGTTCATGTCCTCTGCCCTTTGGCGTTGTGTTGTGCTGTGGAGTAGAACCTCTCAAACTCCTGTATGTCTAAGAATCACCTATTTAATCCAATTAAAATAGGTAGAAGACATGAATAGACATTTTTTCCAGCAAAGACATACAGACACATGAGAAGATGTTCAACATCACTGATCGTCAGATAAATGCAAATCAAAACTACAATGAGATATCACCTCATACCTGTCAGAATGGCTAAAATCAACAACACAAGAAATAACAGGTGTTGGCGAGGATGCAGAGAATGGGGAGTGCTCTTACACTATCGGTGTGAATGGGAACCGGTGCAGCTACTCTGGAAAACAATATGGAGGTTCCTCAAAAAGTTAAAAAACAGATCTGCCCTATGATCCAGTAATCGCAGTACTGGGTATTTACCCAAAGGGATACATGCATCCCAGTGTTTACAGAAGCATTACCTGCAATCGCCAAAATATGGAAACAGCCCAAGTGTCCATCGACTGATGAATGGATAAAGATGTGGTATAGGGGTACCTGGGTGGCTCAGTCGGTTAAGCGGCTGCCTTCAGCTCAGGTCATGATGCTGGGGTCCTAGGATCGAGCCCCGGTTGGGCTCCCTTCTCAGCAGGGAACCTGCTTCTCCCTCTCCTTCTGCCCCTGCCCCCACTTCCGTGTTTATTCTCTTTCTCTCTCAAATAAATAAATAAAATATTTTAAAAATATGTGGTGTGTGTGTGTATACACACACACACAATAGAATATTACTCAGCCATAAAAAAGAATGAAATCTTGCCATTTGCAATGACATGAATAGAGCTCGAGAGTATCATGCTAAGTGAAATAAGTCAGTCAGAGAAAGACAAATACCATATGATTTCACTCATATGTAAAATTAAAAAACGAAGCAAATGGGCAAAAGAAAAAAAGAGAGAGGCAAACCAAGAAACAGACTCTTAACTATAGTGAATACTCTGGTGGTTACCAGAGGAGAGGTGGGGTGGGGGGCTGCGTGAAATAGGTGGTGGGGATTAAGGTGGGCACGTGTTGCAATGAGCACCAGGTGTCCTATGGATGTGTCGAATCACTATTCTACACCTGAAACTAATATTATGCTGTGTGTTAACTAACTGGAATTCCGATAAAAACTTTAAAAAAAAAATATTTAAGAAATAAATGAACATTATACATACAAAAAATTAATGACCAACTTAGCATATTGCTAAAATGCTGATTCTGATTCAGGCATTTTGGAATGTGTTCTGAGATTTGGAAATTCCAATGAGCTTCCAGGTTAATCACTGCTGTGGCTGGTCAACACTTTGAGTAGCAAGGGATTCATGGTGTAATTTTCAGCTTCAGGTGTGCAGTTAAATCACCTGGGAAGTTTTATAAATGGACAGTTCCTGAACCCCACACCTTAGGCCATTTAAATCAGAATCTGGCTGAGGCCTGGGAATGGCATTTTATGAGGTGTGTCCCAGAGACTTCAGTGGGCAGCCAAGGTTGGGAATGTTGGCCTAAATCAGTGGTTCTCAACGTGTCACCAGAATAACAACAGCAGCATGACCTGGGAACGCGTTAGAAATGCAAAATTTCGGTAAATAGACAAACAAAGGCAGTATAGCCAATGAATGGAATATTATGCAGTGATAAAAAAAGGAATGACGTACTGATACATGCTGCAATGTGGATGGATCTCAAAAGTATTACACTAAGTGAAAGAAAGTAGATACAAAAGACCACATACTGGCTGATTCCAGAGTAGGCAAACCAGTAGGGCCAGAAAGCAGATTCGTGGTTGCTGGGGGCAGAGTGTGGGATCTGGCAGCGACAGCAAACTGGCATAAAGGATTTTCCTGGGGTGATGGAGATGTTCTAAAGTGAGACTGTGGTGATGGTTGTACAAAGCGGTCAAGTTATTAAAATCACTGAATTGTACACTTACAATGGTTGAATTTTATGGTATGTAAAGTCTATCACAATGAAGCTGTTAAAAAGGAAAAAAAGAAATGCCAAGTTCCCTGGGCACTACCTGCCTCCCCAACCTACTGAGTTGAAGACTGGAGTAGGGCCCAAGAATGTGGTTTAACCAGCCCTCTGGGCAACTCACATTTGAAAATCCCCAGTCTAGGCCGGGAGGGTCTTGAGAGCTCCCTGCTGCTGGGATTGGGGTCCTGCTAGGCATTTTAGGATAGAACTTTCAGGAAACTGCTCTGGGGAATCACAGGATGGAAGCAAAACAATCCTGAGGAAACCATGGAGTAAAAAAAACTCTTGAAAATTGGAAGGAAAAGCCCATGTTCCACGTCTGGATCTGCACTTTTGGTGACTGCATGAACCTGGGAAAATTATTTGCCTTTTTCAGCCTTGGTAGTAAATGGGAATAAAAATATGCACTTTTCAGTGTTGCTGTGCATGTAAAATTAGAGGACAAACATGGAAACTGTTTACCATACTGGAGTCATGTTAGGCCCTGGTACATATACATTGAGGAGAATAATAGATATTGGTCCATTCCTCCTTCACATAAACTGCTACAATCTGACCTCTTCTAAAAGGCTCATTCTGGAATTTTCTGTTGCATTGGGGAAGATCTGTGCTGCTATATTTAGAAGATTATTATTCCAGCACATGCATATTCTTCTGGATTCTTTCTTGCCTCAGGGTCTTACTTATTTAAGACTGCTTATTTTCAAAATCATAAGTATCTGCTACCTGGGAAAAGCTTCAGGACAATGCCCTGGATTCAGTTTCATCCTCTTTGTTATCACAAGAACAGAAATAGTATTTTTACTGGGGAAATTGCCACCCCTGAAAGAGTTCTCATCCCTTTCTTGGAACTAAGGAATTGTTCTTTGCACTCCCTGACCTAGTAAGTGGACTAAATGTCACAAGACTTGAAGACACACTTGTTCCCCAAAACTGCCCACTCAGTGTGCTTAGAGAATTTTGAAAAGTTTAGTCCCAATGAGACAACAAGAAGCAAATAGAATAAGCCTTCAAAGGAATGTATTTTAGGGTGACATAAAGCACTTTATGGCAATTGGAGCTCAAGTCAAGACATAATCAACTAATCATTGGTAATCATTGGTAATTCAGATGTGAATCAAGCTAATATCCAGGCAAACAGCCCTTCTGATGGTCGCATTGAACTGAAGGCATAGGTGTTTATGATGAGCAACATTTAGATCCAGGCTAAAAGAAAAGACCTGCACCATGGAGCAGTGGACTGGGAAGCAGTATTAAATCCTCAGTTATCTTCTGGTGCCCCTACCCACCTTAGCGAGCCTACAAAAAGACAGAGCCATTGCCTTCTTCCCTGAAGCCCTGTCATGTCCTTGAAAGGCAGTAATTTCAATTGGCTTTGTCTTCCACTTGATTCAGTTAAGGTAATGATCAGTTAGTGATTCAAATGGAAAAGGTCTCCTATCAGCCAATATAATTTGTCTGACATCTGCATCCCACTATATACTTCTTTAAGGAAGTGTCTGTGTCTTGTCCATTGATGTGTCCTACCCAGAGAATGCCGCAAATTGCAGCAGAGCACTATGCATTTAACATGTTCTATTAACAGTTAATATCCACACCGCTGTAAACAGGGGCACTATTACCTGGAATTTATCAGAATGCACAAGGTAGAATCGGGGGCATAAACCCCTGCATTTCAAACTCTAAAGCCCATGTTCTGCATTTGGTCCCTCTTAGCCTCATCCCCTATTTACATCTAGAAACGGGCAGCAAGTTTGATGCACTGGAACTTGACCCTCCGGTTCATCTCCTGGTTTCTGGGTTATCTGGGACAATAGAAGCTTATAGCAATCCCTGTCCATTCAGTGACAAGAGAACAAGTCCATGCTCCCTGCTCGCTGTTTCCTGAGGCTGCCCTGATTGTTTGAGCCAAATCCATCTCTCCCCAAACCTCGGAGTCCAGTTCTGCCCATAAGCTCTTTAAACTGCTTGCTCATCCTGTCTATAACAGTAAAAATCCCTGGTACAACAAGCGAGGAATTGCTTGAAATTCCAATTAAGCCAAGTCTTACCAAAGCCTTTTCCATTATCTCAGTAAGCTGCTTTCTACATTAAAAGTCTCCCCTTAATTAATTCTTCTTGCTGGACTGTGGACATGCCATGCTTTATTATGACCTGCGAATTCAAAAGCAAGAAAATAAAGTGTAGATAAGCAGTGTGCTGAACTTCTCCCATCAAATCCGAGCGGCCTCATACTGCCCTGTCACGGATTGTGTTGTCTCCCACATCTCAAAAAAAGAAAGCATCTCTGCAGAGAGGGCCCAGGAGGACTCAGGAAAGAGCTCTCTGTGGTCTTTGGTACAAATGATAGTTGTGTCACACCCGCTTCTAGAGGGGAAGCTGAAACGGGAAAGGGATGATTCTCTCCTACATTTCTTGCCTAGAAGTGAGTGCACATGAGGGGTGTGTTGCATAAATAAATGTATGCTGGTGACAACTTTCGTATTCCGGGTTCTGACTATGAGTTGCCCACCTGCCAGGGGCTCCGCCATGTAGAGCGTCTAGTCTAGGGTCTGCTCTGTTCTGCCTGTCTCCCAGGTTTTGGAGGCTAGACCCCCTTCCGGGAAAATCTACGAGAGCGATACCGAGGCAGTGGATCTCCTGCCCAGCTCAACCCAGTCTTGTTCACCGGGAACCCAGGCGGGGCTGAGAAAGTGGAGTTACGCCTGCAAAGCGTATAGCACTTTCCCCAGTTCTCCACGGATTTTGTGTCTCTCTGCTCCCCTGATGGTTGCTTGCTTCTCTGTTTCTCTCTTCACTGCTGAGTTCATCTGCACTCAGGCTTATTTTTTTTTTTTTGGTTATATTTTGTTTTTAACCAAATTCCCCAGGATTCACTGCCATCCGTGGATTAAAAGAAAAATCCTCTCAAACTTTGCAATGGTTCCGTCGTGTGCCTGGTTTGCCCAGAAGTTAGTATTCTATGTGACAGCCAAAGTCGCTCTGACTTAGACACTTTGGCGGGGCCGAGAAGCCAAAGGAAGCAGCCTGGGATCTGGAGTCGATCAGGATCAGTGGGAGGCAGGGCTGCGGGAGGAGAAAGAAGCATCTCTGTTCGGTCTGACAACAGAGGTAGATTTTCGCTGTGATAAAATATGCACCACATCTGCAAACCTATCTACTACCCGCAAAGTATGTATTTCTTTTTCTGCGGCTCAGGCCCTGGGCTGGGAGAGACAGGTCCTCCCTGTTTGTGTTTTATTGCTCACCAAGCAGGATGAGCCGGCCACGGAACGTAAGGTTGGGTTGTTATAGTCACATTTATTTCTCCAGAGTGTGCCGAATGACAGCCTCAGTTTTGACAAAGACGACATTCTGAAAGTATTTCTAATTGTTTTTATTGAAAGGGATGAAAAGAAACAACTCTAGCAGTTACAGTGAGTTGGCTTCTGGGAATCATATCTGCCTCCCAGGATTATGCTTGATTTATGGTTTTGCATGACTGAATGCTAGGGTTCCACCTCCACTTGTCTCTAGAAGCCATTTCTTTCTCTCCATCCCCACTGATACATTGTTTTAGTTCACACAAAGATCCTTCCCCATAGGGACCATCACAGGTATCTGCTGCCTCATCAACTGCCCTCCCAGCTCTGTGGTGCCCTTAGAACAATCTTTCTAAAATACAAAACTTCCAGGGCACCCGGGGGGCTCAGTCGGTTAAGCCTCTGACTTTTCGATTTTGGCTCAGGTCATGATCTCATGGGATGTGGGATCAGGCCCCGTGCTCTGCAGGGAGTCTGCCTGAGATTTTCTCCTTCCCCCTCTCCCCCTACTCTCTCTAAAATATTTTTTTAAAAATTTAAAAAATAAAATACAAAACTTCCCCCAAAGGAAACCCTACCATGGTCCCAGAGCTTTCTCTTCAGGATGAAGACCATGTGCCCATGTTATGGAGCCGTGAGGGTTAATGAGATGCCACCATGAGGCGAGGGTCCATGAGCTGGCCGCCAGTGGGTGGCTGCTCCCCAGCCCCTCTCTGGCCCTTGTCTATCCTCTCCTCTCGTCTGTGACTTTTTCTTAATGTGGACTGGCTTCCTCAGCATCTGTGTGGTTTCTGATTCCTAATATGTACTTAGGAAATATTTGGAATGAATTCACTTGATGAGAACTGCTTTAGGTCAGGTAATGTCCTAGGCACTGAAAATACAGCCATGAACCAAGGAGAGCTCACTGCCTGCACGGAGCTCACCTAGTCACTGAGGGAGGGCGACGCCACGTAAGGTATCCAGAAAGGCCTCCCCTTTGGGCAGAGACCTGGAAACTGGTGAGGAAACAAGTCTGCCAGACCTCTGGTGAAAGAGTGCCCCAGGCGGAGGCCTAGTGCCTTCCCTGAGGTGAAGCCATGCTTGTGGGGTTCTGAGAAGAGTGAGGGACTGGTGTGGCTGAGGAAAGGAGCTGTGGAGGGAGGAGGACACAATAAAGTCCTCCAGAGGGGAGTAGATGAAGTGTGTGGACAAATGTGAGGAGTTTGGATTTTAATTCTCAGTAGGTGAAATACTGCTGGAGGATTTTAAAGAAAGTGACAGGGCCTGACTTAGGTTTTCCGAGGACTGTGTAAGCTGGTACCTGAAGGCCTAGGAAGGGAGAGGGGAGGGCAATGGGAGAGTTGGAGGTGAGGATGGCCATTGCAAAGGTATGTTCTGAAGGTAACGCTAACTGGACTTGCTTAGAGATTGAATGAGCAGCATAGAGAAAGAGAAGGGTTGGGGGAACAAGGAAGGGCAGCCCCAAAATCTTGGCCCGGATAATGGCAATGATGGAATGGCCAGTCCCAGAGGTGGCAAATACTCAGGGACTAGTGAAGCGGGGACTCGGCGGTCTTCTCACAGTGCTATTGAATAGTCAAATCCCTTCCTCACCTGCAGGCCTTCCCTCACCACTGCCCCCTCTTCGAGCTCCTCTACGTATGAGCTTACTCATTATCTATGGCTCAGATAGGTTCTTGGAGCTTCTGCCCACTGGCCCCAACTCAAATCCAGCCATGGAAGTTCTCTAAGCCGTGGTCCGTTGTCAATGACTATGTCTCTCACATGGTTTCCCTTCAGACCAGGCCTACCATCCTCAGTCCTGTCACCTCCTTTCAGCCCGTTGCTTACCTCAGCTTCTTCCCTCGGAATACATCTGCTTTGTCTATATTCCCTTTAAAATTGGCATTCAGGGGGAGCAAAAGTCACCAGGTGGAGTTGAAAAGGGAAATCTAGAAAGACTCACCTCTCACGCTATAATCTTTACTCTTTTTTCTTGCAGTCAGGAATCGCATTGCCTACAGTCACATCTTATTTCCATTGCCGCCTGACACCCTGCACAACGTTGGCCACAGACCTCACCACTGCCACAGCCTCCCAGACAACATGGCCACTCTTGTCCCTCCACCGCTGAGCTTTCTCCACACAGTCTCCAGGATGAGCTAGATTCTGTGTTACTCCGAAAGGCTTCCTATCGAGTTGGAATATAAACTAAACTCTGCCCCGGCCATGGTCTCCTACCACACTGCGTACCACCCGGCTACCATTGTCTCTGTTCCCTTCTTGCAACACATCTAACCATTGCCTCCCCAAGGCCTGATACCTACTGTTCCCTTGGCCCCCACACTTCTCCCTCAACACCTTCCCTAGGTGATTTATTCTCATCTTCCAGGCAGATTCCACCTCACCTTCATTTCGGCAATTGCCTCCTCAGAAAAGCCTACCCAGCCTGACTTCATTACCTGAAGGAATACCCGGTTTCTTCCTATACCTATACCTTCATAGCCCCTGTACCCATTTGTGATTCATTGCCTTACTAACTTTTTAGTTTGTTGCTTGCTGGCTACCTCCCCACTGAAATGGAAACCCCACAAGGACAAGGAGAGTGTCTATCTTGATAAGCACTCTATCATTAGCTTCCACAATGTCATGTCTGGAGGGTGAGTGGAAGACTATGGGGCACATTATAAGTGTGATTGTAAATGACAAAGACATTTACCTAGCCCAGTTACCAAAAAAAAAAAAAAAAGTTAGCTGGATTATTTTTATATTGGTTTTCTGTTAATTAATTTGCAATTTTTTTTAAATTTAGGATTAAAGACATAGACTCTTTGCCTGTCTTAAATGCTGTTTCAGTTCTCTGCTTACCTCTGTAATTGAGTTAGAGTGAGTTTCTTCCTGTATGACTTTTCCATTTTTATTTAGTAAAATCTATTAATGTTTTCTTCATGGATTCTGCCTCTGATGTTATTCTTAGAGGGTTTTCTCAGCCTGACATTTAACATATATTTGCCATTATTTAATTGCATTCATGCTTTTATTTATCACCTAACTCATAACCTATCAGAAAATTTTTGGTGTATATTGTGGAGTGTGCATCTGAATAATACTTTTCTCTAGGGGCGTACCGATTGCTTAATTTTAACAATAAGCAATCTATTCCCCTGTAACAAAAAAACCCTCTTTATCATAATTACATTATCTAAATACTTCGCTGAATGTCTTTGGATTTCCTTTTATTGCTCATTATTGTCTTTTCCTGTATTTGTTACTACATATTTCTGTTATTTACTAATCTCAAGTAAACCTATAATATGAGGGGTCAATCCTATGACTTCGAGCAGGTTACTGAATCACTCTGAATCAGTATTTTTTTGTGAAATGAAGAGAATCATACCTATCTCACAGGCTACTTAGAAGGATTACATTATATAATGCATATAAAGTGTTTATTTTCTTCAGTAAAAATTTACAGTTTTGCTCAAAAGAATTCTGAAGATAACTTACTAAATTTTTATAATATAGATGTATATTCTATATGTACTACATACTGGATAGCATATATACTAGATACAGAAAAGGGACTTCTTTCATCTTTTCCAAATGGTTACTTCTGAATCATAGGATAAATTTCTAAATGTAATTACATGCAAAGTAGCTTTCTTAGATAATTTCATGATGTCTAAATTTGTTGAATTGTTTTGATTTGCCACATGGTCAATTGTTTATACTTTTTCCACTTTCCTGTACATAATTCATATTTATTTTTCCTGGCTTCTTGCATTGGCTGTAGCAATGGTAAGTAACAACAGTGTACCTGAGACACTTAAGCATAATGATGGCCAATGATTTCAAACTGAAGACTTTTTCTTATCTTCTAGCTGGTCTCTCTTAAAATAATATATTGGATGCAAGTTTTCATCCAAAAACCTTTTCTGCTTATCTTTCTTTTTTTAATTTAAATTCAATTAGCCAAGGTATAGTAAGTACATCATTAGTTTTTGATATAATGTTCAATGATTCATTAGTTGAATATAAAACCCAGTGCTCATCATATCACATGCCCTCTTTAATTCCCATCACCCAGTTACCCCATCCCCCTACTCACCTCCCTTTCCACTTATCTTTCTGTAATCATATTGGACATTTTTTCCTATTAAAGAATTTCTAAAATTTCAAATTCCTTTGCCTTGCTGTTTTATTGGGATTTTCACATGCAAGACTATAGTATATCATTTTTACAGTTTTGAATATTTTATCTATGAATATACACACAAACACATATACTCATAGTGAGACTGAGTACAGGTTTTCTTTTGGTGCTCTTTTTTAAAGTTTTGCATCAGTTTCATACTAGTTTTATATAGCTAATTGAGAAGTTTGCATTAGTTTCTTATACTTCGACAGTTTAAATAACATTGAATAAAATTCTTTCAAAGAATGATTTGGCTTGAACACTCATTTTAGAGAAAGCTCACTGACAACTTTTATTTTCTACCACAGTTAATGGCCTATTTTCCTCTTCTAACTTTTCTTGAATAAATTTTGGTAATTTACATATTTCAAGAAAGTCGTGCATTTATCAATGAGCTACATATTATTAAACTTATAACAACATATTGCATTACATTGTAATTATTTCATTCATTCTCATGTGTATATCCTACTTTGAATGCATAATGTTATATATTTTTGTGTTTTATTTTTGCCATTTCTCATATTGCCAGAGATACATCCATATTATTCTTCTTTAATAAGAATCAGGTCTTTGATTTCTCAATTTTTTTTTACGATTTTATTTATTTAGTTGACAGAGGGAGAGATAGCAAGAGCAGGAACACAAGCAAGGGGAGTGGGAGAGGGAGAAGCAGGCTTCCCGCGGAGCAGGGAGCCGGATGCAGGGCTCGATCCAAGGACCCTGAGATCATGACCTGAGCCGAAGGCAGACGCTTAACGACTGAGTCACCCAGGACCCCTGATTTCTCAATTTTATTGCATCGTAGTCTAATTTATTTATGTTTGTTTTTATTAAATGTTTTTATGACTTTTGTAGAAATTTTTCATTTTTCAAAAATATAAAATAACATTCTTGGTATCTTTTTATGCTTCCACCTTTCCATTCTCTTTTGTCTGTTATTAATTTTGCTACATCTGTTTTCTGCATTTTCATTTGCCTGATCTATTGCTACTCTTCCCTTTTGTAATTTTTCCCCAGCTTTATTGAGGTGTAATTGGCAAATAAAATTGTAAGATATTTGATGTGTGCAACATGATGATTTGATATACATGTGCATTGTGCAAGGATTCCTCCATCAAGGTAATTAACACATCCATCATCTGACATATTTACCTTTTTTTTGGTAATAACATTTCAGCTTTACTCTCTTAGCAAGTTTAATTATACAATACAGTGTTATCATGCTCAGTCACCATGTTATACCTTAGATTCTCAGACCTTATTCATCCTATAGCTGAAAGTTTGTGCCCCTTACCAACCTTTCTCCACTTCCCCACCCTGTCCCCAGGTCCCAGCAACCACTTTTCTACTCTCTGTCCCTTCTGTAGTTTATGTTTCAGGCTTATCTGTTTGCAGATACCTTATATTCTAGTTTGTTTGTGTTGAACCCTGCCTGAAACTTTACTCTTTACTAATTTGCATCATTTTTATAACTGATACGTTTTGGCTTATTTAAACTCTCCTATAATTCTTTACTGTCACTTTTCTTTTTTCTTTTTCTTTTCCTTCTTGATTTTTTTTTTTTTTGAAGTAGTAGCTTTTGTGGGTAAATCAAAATTGCACTGAGCATTCTATTCAATTAATTAAAAATCTACTTTATCCAGGCAGTGGGTGAATGCCATGGCTGGGAATGTGACAATGGTCTGGACTATCCCTTATCATCCACTGTTGTCACCACAAATGTTCCTTACGGGACTAAGGGGATGTTCTTCATGTTCAGCCTCCATTCTTGACGGTCCTCTACCACTCCATTCTGTCCTGTGTGCCAGGTAATAGAAGTTCATTATTATTTTAATGTCTTATTTTTAAAAATTAAACTGGGGTGCCTGGTGGCTCAGTCGGTTAAGCCTTGGACTCTTGATTTCAGCTCAGGTCATGATCTCAGGGTCCTGAGATCGAGCCCTGTGTTGAGCTCCCCATTCAGCACAGAGTCTGCTTAAGTTTCTCTCTGTCCCTTTGCCCCGCACCAACTTGCACTCTCTCTCTCTTAAATTAATTAATTAATTAAAATTTAAAAAAATGAAACCTACACAACAGTTATAAGAATAGTACAACGGACATTCACATACTCTTTACCTAGATTGGCCAAATGGTAACATTTTCCACGTTTACAGTGTGAGTGTGTGTATATGCTGCATCATTTGATATGTGGTAACTATAATGACCCTAAATCCCTAAACACCTTAGTACAAGTTTCCTAAGAACAAGGGCATTCTTTATATAACCATGGCATAATTGCCAAACAATGAAAATTTAATATTGGTAGATTGTTATCACCAAATATATAGCCCATACGGGCATGTTACTAATGTTAATAATGTGCTTTAGAGCAAAATATTGTTTTTCTTCTGGTAGGCACCACCTTAGCCAACTGACCAAAGGTAACATCATCCATATGGGGACAAAACCATATCACAAGCCTCTTGGTATGATGCACTGAAAAGGATACAGTGTCACTTCCATAGTATTCCTGCCAAAAATGCATAACCTGAATCTAATCATGAGGAAACATCAGACAAACCCAAGTTGAATGAAATCTACAATATAACTGGCTCACACTCTTTAAAAATGTCAAGGTTAAGAAACAAAGAAAGGGTGAGGAACTAATGCAGGTTAAAGGAGTTGTTAAGGACCTGACAACTGAGTGCGAAGCATAAGTCTGGAGAGAGCTGGAGTAAACTAGCTCTAAAGCAGGGGTTGGCAAACTATTTCTATAAAGAGCTCGATAATAAATATTTTCGGCTTTATGAACCATATGGTCTCTGTTGCAACTACTCAACTCTGTGGTTGTAATGCAAAAGCTGCCATAGACAACATGTAAACAAATGGGCATGATTTTATTCCAATAAAACCTTACTTCTGGAAACAAATGGCAGGTGGGCTGTAGTGCACAGATCCTACCTCTAAAGGGCATTGGGACAATTAGCAAATTTTGAATATGGATAGATGATCAGATAATATTTTTATTTTGTTTTGTCAGTGCTAAACTTCCTAAAATTGATAACTATATGATGGTTATGTAAGAGAGTGTCTTTCTTCTTAGGAGATACACACACACACACACACCTAAACAGAGATGTGGTGAGAATATTATGTATGGAGAAGTAGATAGATAGATCTTTATCTGATCTATATCACTTTCTTTTTCTGATCCAGACTCTAATCCAAGGTCATGCTTTTCATTCCATCTTGTTTAATGGAGAATGGCTTCTCTTCTTTTCTCTCTCTCTCTCATGATTTTGATACTTTTGAAGAGTCAAGCTAGGCTTTTTTAGTAACCTATCCCTCAATCTGTATTTGTCTCAGGATTAGATTTACACTGTGATTTTTGGTAGAACTACTATAAAAGCGATATTCTATCTCACTCAGCACATCCCGTCAAGAGGCACATGATGCCAATTTATTCCATGATTGGTAACGTTAGCATTGATCACTGGGTCAACATGGAGTTTTCTGGATTTCTCCATTCTAAAGGTAACTTGTTTCATCACTCTTCATTTATCATTTTCTAATTTAGTGAAACCACCTTCATCATGAAATCTGACATCTTCCTCTATTCAGAGGAGCCATCATTTCCTGCATTTTATACACTTACAAAAAGAAACCAGCTGCATTGTATTGGTGACCTCGAACTCAATAGATGCTTGTGAAATCTTCTTGTAAGAGTCAACATTTGTTTCTGTCACATGAAAAATTCTTTCCATTACATTTGCACATAACAGTGAGACACAAAGGCCAGGCCTCTTAATCATGTGGGGGGACCCCTTGCAGAGACCCAGTATGTTCAAGAACACACTCTTCTATTTAAAGGTTATTGTGCAAATACCAAATAACTACCACCGCTGGATGTGAGGTGGTGGCTTTGATTCATAGACCTTTCAGGGCTGCTATGATTTGCATTACTATAGTAAGGATGGTTTTATTAAAAGTTATACATCATAATAACCTAGATTTTTAAAAACATGAATATAGATCTTAGGATATTGATGTACCAGCTACACAGCTAATTAAGATTTTAGAAAAAAATATACTAAGATTAAGACTTTGAATGTTTCGAATGATTTTTAGAACTGAAAAGGTATAGGCTTGGTTATGAATATGGCCCACCAGAATGCTTTTTTTGCTTTAGTTGCACACCTCAGGGGCTACTAACAAGGAAGCCAGGACCCCAGGGACATCTATTTTCATAGACGTCATGCACATTCATATCTGTGACCAGGTCTACTTCAGCAAGTGGGCATCCTGGCATAGTGATGGGCATGTGATGGGTTCCATGTGAAATGAATACCTGAATAAGTGAATTCAAAGAAGAGAAGGAGTGGGAGTTTTCAATCCAAACAGAGAAATTGGGTTAGTGGTGTGGATACATCCTTCACGAGGGATGAGGCAACATGACATGCTTACTTGTAATGGAAAGTGCCAGGCACCTCACAAAGCCAGTGGATTAAGAGAATTTTCAAGCTTGACACATTGGAGCTGAAACAGGAAATCATTTGGGGTTCCTCTGCCTTGATGGATGGGGCCATGTAGTACATTTTGGCTTTGAAAACAAATATAACCGGAAGAGTGAAAGGGAGGCAATTGCTGAGAGTAAACGCAAAATCCACTGTCTTCCCAATTATCTTCGGAAGAGATAAAGATTTATTGAAGGATGTTTGTTCAGGATGATCAATGGTTTCTTGTCCAGCTCTAGGTACCTGGCAGAAAATTTTCATTTTCTATGGTGAGTGGAGGACACCAATTTATCTCTCTTTCAGAGGTGATGCTTGACTGGAGGTGCAGAGAGTGAGCACATCTAACTTAGGCTCTTCCATCACTATCTTCATAGAAAGGGATTCGATAAATCCACTTTAGGAAAATATCCAGCAGTGCATTTGCTTCATATGGCAAGTTTTGATGGCCATTCCTCTCGGACTTGGGCCCTAGATCCCTTGGGCAGAAATGAGTGTGGTAGGAATGGGAAAGGATGCTGAGGTACAGCCAGAGCACACAGTCACCTGTCATGCTCTGCAATCTGTGGGACAGAATCAGTGTTGAGCAAAATTTCATCTGAGAAATTCAGAGCCACTCCAGCAAGAGCCAGGGAACCAGAACTTCAAGCTGGAGCTAATTTGTGAGACAGAGGGAGGGAGAAGTTAGTCTGTTCCTTTTGCTTTTGTTGACTAGGCATATATCGAGTACCTTTCATCCCAAGAGCACTGCTCATTCCCCAAATGTCCTCCACTTCCTGCAGCCCACAGAAGCCCAACCCAAGTTTGGGCAGTAACCCTCACTGTGGGTCTAAGAGGAGGCAGAGACTTTGGGCAACAACTCATAGTAGGAAACGGAAAAGATTTTCCAGCATGATGCTCCTGATGGTAATGGGGATTCCTGCTCCCCAGAGAGCCTGTACCATTTTCTCATTCCCGTCTACTCCATCCACCTAAACTATTCTTCCTTCCTCGGAGACCACGCTACACTATAAAAGCTGCCCTGGGTAGTTGCCACTATCCTCCACGTATGTGATCTGCTTCTAACCCAATTTTCCATCTGAGTTAACAAGACCAAGTGAGGTGAAGCAATTTGACCTTGATCCCCAGTGACCCTGTGACTGAGTCTACATTTAGAAGAGAACTCACCCCTCTCCAACCAGAGCTGCTCACAATAGCCACTATGTCCCTGAGCCTTTCAGCTGCACTTAGATGTGGTCTAGATTAATACCCACTTAAGCACCAGATGGATGTCTGCCAACCCAGATCAGTTGGCATGCCACTCTGAAAACTTCTTCACTCTTCCTAAGTACTGTTCATCCTTCCATCAATCAACCAAGCAACTTTGTAAATTAGTAAGACAAAATTTTCCAAAGGACATCCTTGTCTTCCAGTCATTCTTTTTAGCACCTCTATTGTTGCAGAACATTTGCACCTGTTTTTAAAAAAGAAGCATGGAGAGGCAGGCGTCAGAAACTTCAGTGGAACTTTCTTACTCATTGCCTGGGATATATTATTTTCTAGCTTCTTATTCTATTCTTTCTTTTAAAAATTAATTTCTTTTTAAAAAGCAGCAAGACTATCTATAATCTGATGAATTAAAACAGTTTCCTCCATTACTAATGAAACCAATTTTTAGAACTAGCGTTCAATTTGGCAGTTTTAATTATGGACATATTTCCAAATCTGATTAGAGTATCCAACATATATTCGACTGTGGCTTTATGTTTTATTCCAGGGGGGGAAATGTCTGCTTTATGTTTGCTCAGAGTGCTTTCCTAGCATTGAATTGGTGAAGGACATGGATAATTCAGACAGATGGAGACCCTGCCTTGAAGGGCCTTACAGGTTCCGAGAGACACAGGCATGGCTGCAGACAACAGGGCCAAAGGACAGCAGGGTGGGGTTCAGGGAGCAATCTTTTGGGAAGAAAGAATGGAAATGAGTCAGAGCCTCATGGATGCTAGAAACCAAAGGTGGGGTGAGCTCTGAAAAGGATTTGGTGTAAATGCTCCTCGCACTCCAACCCTGGATGTGGAGACATCAGCAAGGATGGAAAGCATGTGGCACGTGTGGAGCATTTCAGCTCCCTCAGCCTGGACAGACCCCATTATCTGACAGGGGATTCATTAGCTCACAAAGCAGAACTTTTGGGGGCAGGATAGGTGGATCCAGTTTTCCACATATGGGGATCCCAGCTCCTGGGAAATGTTCAACCCAAGGAGTTATATATAGGAGACAAGGCATGCAAACCAGTGAGCCCAGTGCCTTGCATGGAGCAGAAGCTTAATAAATATTTCTTGAATGATTAAAAGAATGAGTGAATGGATGGATGCAATTTTATTCCCTTTACTCATTCTGATTCCTGTAGAATCTATGTTTTTGAGACCAAGCAAGTGATCTTGCTAAGATGGCCAACCACCCCAGAGCTGACAGTAAGTCTACAGTACCAACCGAGCCTCGCCAGGTCCCCATGCCCAGCGTGCTAGTGTGGAAAGACAGGAAGCAGGGATAACAACTAAGCTTGGTCCAGAGCACACTGTCTCCCAGGCTCTCTTTCAAGTGTATCTCATGTCTTAACCTTTTAGTCCTCACAGCACCTCTGTGTTAGAGACACAATTATTAACCCCATTAACAGATGAGAAAACTGAAGCTCAGAAAAATTAAGTTGCTTGAAGATACCCTGCTAAGACTGATGCCAGCTGCAATAACAATAGTCCGAATACCATAACCAGATGGAGGTTGTCCTTGAGGAAGAACATGAACATGGGAATCCCCAGGAAATGAATGACTTACAGTCAGGTGGGATGTGGTTTGTAGATCAAGGCAATCCATTCAGTTTGGTAAAAAAACAAAACAAAACAAAACAAAATACCCTGCTAAAGACTGGATTTAAGGGGAGAATGACTTTGCCCAGTAAGAGGCAGGTGGTAGCGACTGAGCAAAAAGTTAGGATGCCAGAAAGTGTGGAGAGCCCAAAGCAAAGCAAGAAATGAAAGACAGATTGCCCTGGGAACATGTGGTGGGGCTTAGTGAAAGCCTAGAATCTACCATGGATAAGCTATGATCCAAGGTTAGGGCAGCAAGACAAATTCATTCTCTGTCTGCAAATGGCCTGGCCTGCTGAAATTCAGCCAGCTTTGCTCAGGGTCTGGATGGCCTGGATGTGAAGGCTCCAGGTCTCAAGGACTCAGAGCATGATTGCTGAGGGCAGAACCCAACACAAGTATGCAAGGGAAAGCAAGAAACAGGTGTCATGCAAGTGGCCCTGGCAAAAGGCTGAGATGGAATCCAGTATCCAGAGTGGCCATTCAAACAGAGGATGAACAGACAATTGGCAGATGGGTGGCATCAGGTATTCAGAGTACTTACAGGTGGGCAGGCAGATGGTACCTGTTGATTACCAGAGGTACAGGTAAAAAGACAGTTGGCAACAAATGACTGGTTTACAAGGGGCCCAGGAAACTCACTGATGAGGTCAGAGATCAGCAGAGGCACAGGTGGAATAGAGAGATGGCACCACGGGATGACCAAGCATTCAGGTAACATTGTAGGAGCCCATCAACCAGTACATGTATGCCTCACTATCCAAATTCTCTGTTATCCAAACCCCAGTCTTGAATAGGGTGGGATGGGTAGGAATTCTCATATTGGGGGCCCAGTCATGGAGATTGGGTATTGTCAAGTAAATTATCTTGAGACTGGAAGGACTGAGAAGGACCAGATGCCAGGTTAGTGAATATAGGATTCCCAAATAAGTGCTACATGGGCTTGCTTGTCAGACCAGCTACAATGTCTGAATCCACTGGATAATATGACTGTTTAAAGTTATAATTCCCCATGCCCCTGTTCCCCACACTGACATCCCTGCACAGAGAGGCGTGGACCTAAACCAATGGAAAGTAATTACACACCAGACCCAAGAGGCTTCCGTAGAGACCCCTGCCCAGTGGTTCTGCATCATGTGGCACTCCATCCAGCACAGAGGTCTGGGCAATGTTGATGTGAAGATGGTCAATCCAAGCCTCAGCCCTCAAGGGATTTTCCGATTTTTTGATTTTTCCAATGTTGCCATATTTGATAAGGAAAGAAATCAAGCCAGGAAGCTCCCCCAGCACTCCATTCTATCAACACACACTTTCTATGCCCTTGGGAATGTGCTCTCTGTCCCACGACTGGCATTTTTCTCCCTTGCAGGAACTCTACTTCTTTTCTTCTTAGCCACAGCCAACCTTTCCTGCCAGACATGTTTCAGTCTCCCCTCTCCTCCTCCTCCACTAAGCTGGCCTCTGCCCGCACTGTTCTTGCTCCTTAACCTCCCTGTGACCTCTGGAGTAGACTATAGGCAGTTCTGCAGAACCCTGAGGCCCCATGGAAAATGACAGAGAAAACAACAAGGGATGGGGGCAGTGGTGTGGTTTTACCTGGCTCAGCCAAGCCTTGCTCCTCTCAAACTCTCTGGCCCCCTTTGGTTGCATGGCTCCCTGACACTCCCTCACTCTCAAACTCCCTTTCAACTCTTCACATGGGTCACACTCCCTCCTCACATAGGGTCTTAGTACTTGTTCTTCTGTCTGCCTGAAATGATCCTCCCTCTCCTCCTCACTACCTCCTATGCATCCTTTAGACTACAGCTCATTCATCACTTCCTTGGGGATATCTCCTCTGATGGGCTGATGAGGCACATGCTCACTCTGAAAGCACCCTGGCCCACACGTGTGACAGTTGTAATCATATTGTGTGGCTATTTGCTTAGTGTCCAACTCCTTCTCTGAGCTATAACTTCACTTATTCCATTCACTCCAGCATCTAGCACAGGACATGATACCTCACAGATGTCCAGCGAATAACTGTTGAATCAGTTAACGTCCTTGGGGACCATACTAACAGCCCAGAGCCTATATTTCCATATATGCAGAACAGAAGGAGGATAATGAAAGTAACCTGCCAGAGGGGTTGTGGTAAGAATTAAATCATAAATCACCTATAAATTTCCTCACATGGTACCTGGCTCATTGTGGCACCCCACACCTTATGAGGCCTTCCTCCCCCTGCATGGGGCTCTAATCTGTAGTTAACCTTAACAGAGACACAAAGCACCAAGAGCATCGACTTTGACGATACATTGACCTGTGGTGTGGCCACTTTGTCTCACTTAAGCCTCAATTTCTCACCTGTAAAGTGGGGATTTTAATAATACTTATATCACAGAGTTGTCATTGATAACACGGAACAGTGCTTAGAACAGTCCCCTGACGTGTGATGGTCTGGAATTGGTGTTTGCTATGATTGTATTTATATTTATCTCTATCACTGACCTAATTAGGAACTCATGGGAGAGGAATTATGAAAACTGGTCCAGAGTTTGCCAAATATTGTTTTAGGATCCCATATAGTTGAATCAACTAGACGGCTATCTCTCTGGCCAGGCGAGAGGTCTTTCAAAGTTGAGGGAACATCACCATGCTGTTTTGGTTAGAGGATTGCTTTTTGTAAGTTGGCTTCTCAGCCTTGTCTATTCAGCAAAATGCATTTTACTGAGACTTGAAAATGCTTGCTTGATCATATTCTCACTTATTCTTTCTGAATACAGCTCTCTTTGAACCCTGCTAAGATTGGCAATTGCATTTCTCAATTCTCAAAGGACACACCAGAGGATAAAGGAAAATTCTATCCACTGTAGTCGGCTGTGTATTACTCAGAAAGGAGTTCATAGGAGACCAGCTTGAGTTCTAGGTGGACAAGGAAAAAAATTGCAAAGGATGAGCCAAATAGATGAACAAAGAAAGTGGAAAAAAAAAAAAAAAAAGAAGTGAAAAGGAAAAAAAATTTAAAGAGAAACATAAACTTTTTGCCATCAGGGACAGACTGTATCTGAGTTCCTGAATAGAGGCAGGACCACCTTAATGGGAAGAATTAAGGAGGAGTCCATGCTAAAGTCAAGATTCTCCCAACACATTTCTCCAAATAGGACATTACAAAGATGCTGTTCTTGCTCCTTAACCTTCCTGTGACCTCTGGACCTCCTTTGAAGGAGCCCAACAGCATCCCCTTATTCTCAGAGGGCCTGCACCATCAGCCTGCAAATAAGAGTCATGCCTCTACATCTGCTGGAACAAGGGAAATTGCTTAAAGAAACTCTGACAAAATATAGAGTAGAACAGAGAGAAGCCAAGTAGATCGCCGGAAATTCTTTGGAAAGACTCCTACCTATCAACAGCTCTGCTCTGCCTGTGGATTTAACTTCAGGTGATCATGACAGGTCTGGAATTTGAAGTGGGGCAATTAATGACTTCCTTTGAGTAGTACAGGATTAAGCTCTGCCTTACTTCTGTGGAGATGGGATTGTTTAGACCCTGTCTTGTGTTGGGAAGTGGTAACCTACTCAGCAAGCTGCATGGTACATGGATTACAAAGACTTCAATGGTTCTTCTGTATTAGTAGGGTCAAAGAGGAATATTTGAGAGCAACTAAACCATACACTATGAAATGAATGATAGGCAATTATATGCAGTTATTTTTGGTGTGTACACATGTGCACGTGCACACACACACACACATACACACACACTCTCTCTCTCTCTCTCTTTCTCTCATTAGGCTGTATCATTGGGATTGTGTATTTTTCCTAACCATTCCCTCAACAACAAATTAAAGAGCTGCTTGATCCTCTGTCTCCAAAGACAATCTCTCTTTCCTAGTCATGTTTTCTTCCTCCTCTGGACTTCCCCTTTGCTGGAATACTTTTCCATTTTCACCATTGCAGATTGGAAAATTATGGTAGCCTTTGAAACAACAGAAGTTACTAAGTGTATAGTCTCTGGCATACTGTTAAACCCTGAGTCCATTTCCTCCACTAGAAAATCAGAATGATAATCTTCTCCCCCCATAGGACTGGTGTAAGGATTACATGTCATCATAGAGGTAAAGCACCTTAAACATGCCTGGTAAGAGGAAGGCTAAGTAAATAATAATTCTCCTCTTTTTCTCCTTTCCATATTCTAGTGCACATTGGATTTATCTTGTATTTACTTCAAAGTTTCATACTAACTACAGAGAACTTTTCAACCTGCCCTTTCTCAAAGTTTGGGTTTCAATCTGGAGTCTTCATCAACCATGTAAAAAGCTCTAGCTTCTGCTTATCATCAGACCTGTGCCTTCCTTGAACTTTGGGAGATCTCCTCTGCCCTAATTCTGGAATGATTACTGGAAACAGCTTTGGCTTCTCTTTTTCTATCTGCATCATGTTAGGAGGAAGAGTTTTGGGATTGTCATGGCTTTTCATGGCAAGAGAACCACTTTCAAATTAAATGCCCATTAAACATTTCCCTCTAGATGACAAAGTCATGACAAATTGCAAACCTGGCCCTAGGTAATTTAACCATCTCTTGCCTTGCCACAGTGATCCAGACAAAGCAAGAAGTAGCTTCTATTCACAGTGTTTTTGGACCTGAACCCTCTTGTGCTTGGAGCTGAGAAGAGGATCCATATGTTTGGACTGGATGGCAGGGGCTTTGGAAATCAACCATTGTAGTTGGCAGGGGAGTGGATCTCTGGGCTGGTCAGGGCAGAGTGTTCATATAATTGAGAGTAATTATGTTGACAAAGAGGGGAAGTGTAAGGGCACCTCATAATTATAAACAGATGTGTTTGAATAATGGCAACTGGCCTTTCAGGGGGCCCAACACACTGATGCTTCAGCAGGGACTCCTCTCCCTAGTTGTACAGAGATGCTCCAACACCTCTGATAACCCAAACACGGCAAGCCAAAGAGATTGAGCTTTTCTCAGAGAAAACCATGTGCATGGATATCAGATGAGGAGGACAGTACAGTAAGAAAAAACAATGGTTTTGGAACCAGATAGACTGGTTTAAACAGCAGATACACCACTTAACAGCTGGGTGATTTCACATCAGTTCTTTAAGCAATCTGTGTCTCAGTTTCCTTATCTCTAAAATGGCTAGAATAAGACCTCTTGGAGTTGTTAGTAAAAGTTGGAAAGTGTAGGTCAGCTGTCTAGCATATAACAGGTCCACCACAATTAGTTTCTAGTCCAAACCAAGTTCATTGTTTGCAATCTCCTACCTGGGCTCCTTGCTTCCATTCTGATCCCAGGATTATCCGTTCTCCAGAGGGATTTTGTTTTAAAACATAAGTGGAACACACAACTGCTCAAAACTTTCAAATAGCTTCACATTACACCTGGATTAAAATCCAGGCTCCTTATCCTATAAGATCTAGGCTCAGCTCTTATGACTCTCCAACCCCCTCTTCTTCCACTTCTCCCTTTCTAGTGCCCTCCACCCAAGATTCTCTCTTGGTTCTTTAAGCATGCCAAATTTGTTTCCCTAAGTGTCTGCATTCCTGGATCCTTTTCATCACTCATTTCCCAGTTTAAATATAGTAACTCAAAAGAGGCCTTCCTTGTTCACCGTCTTGGTTGAGTTTCCTAGAAACAGCCTAAGAGAGGGGTTTGGGAGCACATGGTTTATTGAAAGGTATGCTCAGGGGAAGCCTGCGATGGAGTGAGGGCAGCACAGAGGGGAAGAGAAAAAGAGAACAAAGACACAGTCTTAGAGGTGGTCTTAGGTAATGTCTAGCCTTGGACTGATCTACGGGTTGTAGTGGGGGAAAGATCTAGCGCATAAATCATTGCTCATAGGTAACCTGCCTTGAAGGAGGGAGCCCGGCTTTTGTACCATGGACTCAATCAGTCATTGGCTGCCTCACAGGCATCTCCTACAAGCCAAGTACAATTCTCAGGAAAAGGTTGCAGGTTTAGGCCACTGGCCACAGAATTACCCTCCCACAGCTGGAAGATGTGTGTACTGGCTTGTAAATAGGATCTAGCAGTGCATCAACTCACCTGCTGCAACCACCTGGTCCAGCATTGCCATGTACACGCTCTGTCACCTAAACCTGGTTCAACTCTTTGGCTTACATTTTTTCTCCAGTATTTTTCTTGCTTCATTATTTGTTGATTTTCTGACTCCCTGACTAGCGCATCAGATTTTGAGAGCAACAACCTTGTCAGTTTTTTCATGGATCTATCTCCTGACTCTAGAACAAATCCTGGTTTAATGAGTGAATGTTAATGGCGATGCACTTCCCTTCTTCTGAAATGGAAAAAAGTTTACATTCAGACAAAGAACGTGTCAAAAACAAAATGAGAAAACCGAATCCTCTGTGTCATGGCCACCTGCTCCCTGGAGTTCCTTTGTTTTCTCTCCCATTTTCATGTTCCATCAGTGTAAAGTTGGCTGACTTTTTTTTAAGTATTCCAAAGAACACTGCTTATAAACTGTGTTTTCTCAAACAATGCTATCCACCACCAGGGAGGCAGCTTTCAGGACTTTTCCTGAAATATTTACAGAACGGATTTGAAGAAAGGGAAAGAAGAGGCTGTCCCCAGAAGCTTATCTCCACAGCTTATTTAATATGACTTCTCCCAAAAGATAGTCCTCAACCAGTTAATTGCTACCGGGGCCAAATTTTATGGAGTATTTTCTACAGAAGATGCTATTCCCCACCCCAGATCTTTCATGTATATCAAAGCACAATCTGTCATGTGTGTTACTGTTGTCTCCCTCTTCCTTCTTGTCTTTGGGGAAAGGAGATTATGGCAAAATAGCGACATGTGAGAGGATTAACAGGATAATGAGATGTGTACCTCTGCCTCATACAGTGTCCACAAAAATCATACACATGCAGCCCTCGTTGAAAAATGATGGCTGCCAACAGCTTTTGTAGCAACCTTTCTGAAAGTTCCAGCTTCCCATGGACGCTGTAGCCATCAAAAATCATCAAAATTGTCTGAGAAATTCTGGGGCATTCAAATAAGGAGCCAGAAGCATAAGGAAAGTGAGGCAATCAAGTTGCATATAGGAAGGTATAAGAAGACTCACAAGGCCTGGGGCATTATAATGCAAAATAATAAAATGCTATTTGGAAGATTTACAAAGCGTCAACAATTGTGCTAAGCAATTTCAAACTTGGTATCATTGGTATCCTTGGTATAATGTTGTGAGATACACTGTACATTTGTTTTCTGGATGAGCAAACTGATAGACATAGAGCATATGCAAGTTACCCTATATCACACAGTTGGTTTGGTGGCTATCTATCATTTTGACTGGATGTTTTGTATTGTTTTGCTTTATTTATTTGAATGTCCAGTATCCACTTGCCATTACTGAAGATATAACACTCTAATTTGCCTTTGAAAATGCCTTTCCCCAACGTTTCACCCATGTTGTTCCAGTGGGGCTGACCCCATTCTGTTTTATGTCTAGCTAATCAAATTGTTCCATTTTCCTGGCCATTTTGTGAGTTCAGGATGGGCACATGGCCCTAGCCAGATCAATGATACTCAGTTCCTGAGTTTTCCTGGAAATGATGGAAAAGAAACTGCCTCTTTCTTCTAGGATTGCTCAGGTGAGATAAGTGTAGCTAATTGTAACCAAGTTGCTACCTGATGCGGAGAGTTTGGTGACATGAAAGAAAAAGACATGATAAAGAGGGACATATTCCTAGTGCCATCATTTTAGCACCTGTATTCCACCGTTGCTGAAATTGGTGCTACCCATAGGACTTTTTAGGAGGCCAATACATTTGCTTTATTCCTTAAGACATTTAAGGTGGATTTCTCTTTCTAATAACTGACTGAATCTTAATATAGAATTAAGTAAGTAATATTGACCGTGGATGTTAACTGAAGAATGGATGATCCCTCAATGTTTGTATACATAGCTGGAAAGCAGAGACATTCCAAGGATCATGCAAGGGGAAGGGATTGGATATTCAATCTACTTTTCCTTCTGAACCTTTGGCTACCTCAGGGAACCCCAATGGGTGACACAGGGTGTCAGAAAAGGAGCATATCCAAGAGACAACTCTGATCCAACTGGCCACAGAACTAGCCGAGAAGAGAAAGAATGAGAATAGGGATTGAAACACTAAAGGAACTGGGCCTGGAGTCAGACAGTACTGGATTCAAATCTCAACTCTGATGCTACATATCAAATAATTCTGGAGAATTACTGAACCTCTCTGCACCTCAGTTTTCTCATCAGTAAAATGTGATGATAAAACCTATCTTAGAGGGCTATTCTGAGAAATAAGTAACAGTATGCACGCAAAGTGCTCAACCAGTATTGCCACTCTATGAATACTATTAGTTTCCCACCCTGTCTCAGGTACAGCCTATCTGACTCGGCCTATTGAAACTCACAAATACTATTATAGGGGAATGGCTAGGAATTTTCCCCCATGTCCACCCTAAATTAGAAGTTCCTGATTTTAGGACAAGTAAACAAGGCAAGTTTGGGCTTATTGTCTAAGCATTTGAATAACGGGGTATATGTGTAGACTCTATAGAGTCTTAGAGGGAAGTCATGTTTCTAAACAAAACCAACCCACCTAATAGGATATTTCATTTCAGCCAAATAACCATTGTGTCTTTGACACCTTGTCAAATAACTGGTATGACTGATTTGTCTCTTCCCTCTGAATGAAGGTTGTCTGGATTGATCCAACCAATGAGGTTTCTTGACAAGTTGTAATAATAACAGGGCCATCCTTCATCTCCATCCTGGCCTTTAAATGGGGAACAGGTGTGCCAAGGTCATCAGCACTTGAAAGAGTTGCTCAAAGTCAGTGACACATGGTAATGAAAAATCTAGTTGGAGTTAGGGTATAAATAATGACTGAAAAAAGTTGGAATAGATTTATTTCCCGAAGGAAGGAACTAGGCCTTTATCATTGTCCTGCTATGGGCAAACTAGGGGGCCAGTCAAGGGCCATGTGCATTGTGATGAGGAATCAAACTGTAAGGGGATGGAAGGAGAGATGACCAGGTCCTGGTCTTGGCTAGCATTACTAGAATGAATTTATTTCACACGCATTTACTGAGGACCCACTCTGCACCAGAAAGCGTTCTAGGTGCTGGGTGCAGAAAACACTCGCATCCTCATGGAGCTTAAAATTGATCGGGAGGAGACAGACAAAACATAGGTAAAATATATCGTGGGTTAGAAAATGATAAGCCTTGTGAAGAAAACAATAAAGCCAGGAAGGGGAATAAGAATGATAGATACCAGTGTGCAGGAAGTAAAGGTTGCAATTTAAAAGAGTGTTTACTGAAGAACTCAATGAAAAGGTAGGATTTTTTTTTTTTTTTTTGCGGGGAAACAAATAAAGGAAGTGAAGAAAAGGAAAAAAAAAATAAAACCTGCAAGGATTTCTGGATTTCTGGGAGAAGAGCATTCCTCTGAAGTAGAGGTCTGCCTCAAATGCTGGAAACAGCCAGGAGGAACCAAGGGGCGGAGTTGGAGGGTAGGAGGTGAGGTCAGAGGGTGGGCAGCCTGGCCTGAAGTAGAGTGGGGGCTAGAGAGCGAAAAGCTTTCTCCTCCCAAGGTGAGGGAGCCATCAGTGGGCTTTGAGCAGCTCTCACTTATGTTTAGTTAGCCCTCTCTTGCTGCTGCTCTGAGAATAGACTCTGGAGGTGCATGGGGAGGGTAAGTAAGATATGGGCAGACAGTCCAGGCAAGTGGTTATTACAGCAATGCAGGTGACCCATGAAATCTGCTTATACCAGGATGACAGCAATGGAGAGGGTGAGGGATGGCTCATCCTTACAAAATGTTTTAGATTGTACTCAGGCTTCACCTATGGACTGGGATAAAACACGGGGTCATCCCGCTAGAAAAGCTCTGGAAGAGACATTCAAATGACTTGAATAAAATTGACAGGGTCTCAGGTCAAGCACCTCAAGGCACTTCAGCAAGGCGCCATGTTGGAATCATAGCCTAGAGTCCAAATTTGTAATTTCTCAAGCCCTAAAAGTGAGGCAAAAAGGAAATAAAAGATGTAGGCAGCATCATGACTCAGGAACGAGGCCAATAGTGGTGACCCATGTGTGGGGGGTGTTACAGAGCCCCTTAGATGGCATATGTGTGGCAGGAAAGAGAAACAAGAGACCTCAGGAGCCCCACCCAATGACAGAGGGTGTCAGAAAAGGAGCACCCCCAAGAATCAAGGTGGAGATGAGGTTGACAGAGAATGACAGCCCAGTGGATGGGCTGTGTTTTGTGCACGATGGAGAGAAGGTGATGGGTGGCTCAGGTGGGGCACGTATGAAGGGCTGATGGCAGATGCCAAGGGATGGCCTCATCAAGGTTTTCTTTTTGTGGGAAATCAGAGTTAACATACAAAGTGGCTCCTGCTCTTCCCGCAATGACACTGATTGAAGATGATCCTCCCAAATTTCATTGCAGAAAATGAAGAACGGCTTCTGGTGATTGTGATTTTCTGCCTCTCTGACCCAGTGCTGAGGAGGGAGATGGCTCATCCTTCATGCCCCTTCTGCGGCTCTCTCCTCAGGGCGATGTGCATCTTTCACCTGGAAAGGGTCCCGGGATCCGACGACAGTCAGAGCTCGTTTTGTTCATCTTCCAAATCCTTCAGGCCAGAGAGCACAATCCCTTGCAGAAGACTGAATCTGAACATGAAAGGAAATAAAAGGGAGAAAAGAACTTACGTGCATTAACCATTTCCTCTAGGTTGGGCATTATACCGAATACTTCTCATGTATCATTGTCTGTAACTCTCAACACCCCCACAGAGGCTGGGGCTGGAAGGTGACTAAATGGACGAACTGAAAACAGGTCCTGCCTCCACCCTAAGGTGGCACCTCAACAGCATGATCACCCCAGTTCACCCTGCTGCCTGCAGTATGGGCTCTAGGCAGGGGAGATTCAGCCAGTCCCTCTCTCTGGCTGTGCCACCAGGAACGTTCCACATGAAGCAGTGACACCAGGCTGCTGCTGTCCCCAGCACCACCCAGCACAAGCCTGGGATTACCGAGGAGGCGAGGGAGTGAGGGCAGGGACTTGTATTTTCTGGGCACATTTTTGTGACAGGTTTTGTATTCGGTCTTTTAGATACAGGATTTCATTTAGCCCTCATCATAGCTCCATGAGGAAGATATTATCTCCATGAGGAAACTGAGGCTCAGAGTGTTTATCCAGAGCCTGTCAGTGGCTTCTGGGGGAGGGAGGCACAGCCCTGAAGCCTGTTTCCAAATTCCATGTTCACTGTTGCTGGAGCCCTGGGGAGTTTTGTTGGTTCGGGCAAGGTCAGGAAAGCCACTCTTTGATCCTTTTCATCAAGAGTCACGGAAATTAAATTCAGAAAATCAGACTTGTCAGAATTGCTCATGTAAGAAAAATACCAAAGAGGCATCTTGGGTTTCATGCTCACACGGGTAAGCAAACAATGAGGAGGGTGGATGGTCAGCCGCTTACTGTCAGTGTTCTAGAGACTGACCACATGCATGGGGCCCCAACACCTGTCTGCCAGTCACTAGCTGTGTGACCTCACACATGGTAACCAGTCTTTCTGTTTCTCAGCCATGAACTATCTTGGGTATAAGAACTTGCTTCCTCGCAGGTTTCGTACGAGGTTAACAGGAGATTCTGCTTTATAGCCTTGAATACCATGTGTATGGTGTGCTGGGAAGTCCTAGCAGTAGTGCTCATTGTTGACTAACTAGTACTCTTAACTATAATATTTCACTCCATAGCAGTTTGCTTCGCAGGGTCATCATATTTATTTGGAATTATTTAGCGTCACCACTGGAAGGAAGAGATGAGAAGGGAAGAAAAGGGATAGGAGACTGACAGGAAAGCCAGTGGGTGATGCTTGAGAAAGCGAATGGGACCCACACGTGGGACCGCCTTAGTCCAAGAGGCGGCTGGCCGGCAGGATTGCCTTTCCAGGAGACAGCAGGGTCCCAGGAGTGATGTGGTGAGCATCCAGACCACCTGGGACAGGAGAGATAGGTAAAGCACCTTATCTGCAACGTCATTTTCTTAGGAAAAGTGTTAGAAGCCCTGCTCCTGGCAGGACTTAGGCATGGCTGGTGGTGACCTGGCTGAGGGGCTCATCTTCCTTTTTGCTTTATCCAGATTCCCAACCACCTCCTTTCAGACCAGCCAGCCCTCTACTCCAGTGTTTATGGTAAGGACAAGCAGCCTGGAAGTGTTTGTTTATCATGCAAATGGTTGCAGATTTTCTTCTTGGCATCCCTCCTCTTCCTCCTCCTCCTCCATTTCCCCCCACCCCCCTGTCTCGTTTTGCTCTGATGTCTTTAAAAATCATTATTTCTCTTGTGCTTTCTACTGAAAAAAAAAAAAAAAAAAAGAGTGAAGTCTAATCCTCAACTCAGGCTGTGGCTTCTAATTATCTTATTAAAACTGTCTGGAGTCCTTAAGCCTTTTATACCCATGGCCCTAGGACAATCTTCCTACTTTCTGATGTCCATTTTCAGTGAAGTTTTAATACCTGCTGTTGGGTATGAGGTGAAGGGAACTTTGCTTTAAAATGTGTATTTATCAAAACACGATTCTCCAAGCAAACAGCCTCTGCTTTAAAGAAGCCTACAAGGAGAAGGAGCAATTTGGAGTGTTTACTCTTCACAATGGAGGCCCACCTGAAATGTCATCAGTCTAGAAAACAGGAACACTTGTAGAAGCCAAGCTTATTTTTAAATATAAAATAATAATTTTTTAAAACTGCCTTTGTTGTTAGTCTGAAGGCAGCTCACCTGATCATTTGTCAAGGCCTGATTCTTACTGCCAACAAAATGAGAGAAGCAGGCAGAAGAGAGAGGAGAGAAAGCATTTATTTTGAAAAGGAAAATAAAGATCGTTTTCTAACATGATTACCAATGTCCTATCTCTCTGATGGCAGACAACACACCAGAAATCTTAGTCATTATATGGCAGCTCCTTTGGATATGGAGATTACTTAAGTAGATGTGGGTTAAAGATGGGAAACTCACATAATTACAAGGCTCCATGGTCCACAGAATAGCCCACCCTGAGAAGAAGCTCAGTTGTCCACAGGATGTCACTAGCCCCTTAGTCCGTCCCAGAAGACCATCATGACCCTTTAACTATTTGTATAGCTTTGTCTTTTGTCACTTCAACCCTCCCCTCTCAAAGTTTGTGCTCGCCTCATGTCAAATCATGTCTTTAGCTTCCCCAGACCATCTTGTTTCTAATAGTTCCAGGTTGGTTCTACCCACGCTCTCCTGTCTCACCTCCTGCCTCAAACCTCTACTACTCTCCCCCCTAGCAAACAGCACAAATACCACTTCCTCTGTGAACCTTATCTGACCCCACAGCAGCTATGTCCTTCCTCCCTGCTGTTTCTGCCCGACTCTGTTGAGCCTCAATCATTGTCAATCAATCGTTGTCAAGTCAATCATGCTTTGTATATCTCCAATTATTCACCATTTAGGCTATGGACTCCTGGGAGTTTCTTTTGTACATATGGAGAAACTGAGGCAGAGTGCTGTTTTAGCCTCAAGAAGTCCTGTACCACAGGGAATAAAAGCTAAGATTTTAGTGTGCTGGGCAATCCCTACTTGTGGATCAACAAAACTGAGTGAGTCCCGAAAGAATTTTATGAGAACTTGCCATGCTGGACACCAATCAACACCTGAGCAGCAAATCATTTAATTAAATTCAACACACCTGCCTGTCCCCCACGAGGAGCCAGGCATGTTAGTGGCTACTGGTTTTGAGATGCACCAAACGCTCCAGCATGAGGACTGTTCATTGAGAAGCTATACCCTGAATGAGGAAGTAGGCAAAACAGCGATATATTCCAGGTGGGGCAAATGCCAATAGTTGGGATTTTTTTTCTTTTTTTTCTTTTCTTTTTTTCTGATAGTAAGACCAGCGGGGTTTCTTGTAGTCTCCATCCACTATCCCTAGTTCTGCCTTTTGGTGGATTCACAAAATATTCAGAAATCTCTATAATATAGCAGTATAACTTGGTGGGTTTTTGTTGTTGTTCTTTTTATAAGCACTCTTAGGCTACTCTTTACCTTTTGCCTCAAGCCATCACTTTTTTTTTTTTTAATGAAACACCTGTCTTTCATTTGTTTCTATTCCAAAAGAATGGCTTCCCCATACTGGCCACTCTTTCCTAGATTCCCCACATCTGTCGGTGTTGCTCTTCAGAGTGCAGTGGCCAGCTCCAGACCCCTGGTCCAGCTGTGGTCTGAACTATGGTGCCTCTACTTTCAGCACCACCTTCCTCTGTGTTGTCAGCTGCTTCCCTAATCCATCTCCTGATGGCACTGGCCATTTTTTCAGAAAGCTCTGGATCGCCATCCAGCATATTGGATACCTACGTATTAGAACCCTTTCCTATTCCTGTCATGCAGAAACTTGATAAGAATATCATCGTTGCCTTTTTAAGTCCATAATAAACATTTGAACAGGATAAAAACTATGTGTAGCCTCTGTCACAAAGCAATGATTTCTATCCAGAGAATCAGGGACTACGGAGGGAGGTGGGGTATTAACATAAGATTGTCACTATTTTATTTGGCCAAACAAACACATTATTTTAAAAAAAGAAAAGAAAAAAGGGAAAGAATATCCTGCCATCTACCATCACCATTATTTCATGAGAGAAAGGACAGGCACACTCCCACCCCCACCATCAATGTGCTACCTATCATGATGCCACAGCACATGCTTAACTGATATTTGTGAATGAATGGATGTATAAATAAATATGATTTATAGGAAATAGGCTCCACTGAGTTAAAAATTATCTCCAACAATTCTTTAGTTCAATGACTATTGATTTGGTGGCAAGAAAAGATTCATTTGTCAGAGTGGCCTTGGCCAAAAGAAGAGTTTACTGGCTCTTGTGTGACCAAGTGAATTTGTCTTGTGTGATACGGTCTCCTGAGTCCTGCAGACACCCTGCCTTCCGGCAGGCCTTACATCCCAACATCCTGGTCCTACAATCTTGATGCCCCACTGCCAACAGGATGGCACAACCACTCCTCAGTACCTCCCACACCCACAACTGTGAGAGCTCAGAGTTACTGGCAATCAGCCCAAGACTATGCACACCATGGGGACTCCAGCTCCAAGACTCATGTGACAAATCACTCCAGGATAGCTCTCCTTCCTCAGTCCCCAGGTGATAAGCCGAACTCACCATCCCCACCTCTGAATCCTCCCATGGCATTGCACTTCCCTGAAGTTCAGCTCCTACCATAGGCTTCTACATCTCAAAAATCTTTAATGACTTCCCATTAAGCAGAGAAACAGGCCCAAATCCTTAGACAAGCATTAAAGGTCTCCCTGAATCTGACTTTAATGTATCTTTTCAACCTCAATGCCTTCCAGCAATTTGTCTTCAACTGCCCTCTGGCTTTTGCGATACCCGTTGTGCCTCTTCCCAAGGGTCTGTGCCTTCTGTCCTCTGCTAGAGAAGGAGCTGGGTGCCTCCCTCATCCCCACACAAAGTCCTGCAAACACTATCTCAAATTACAACTGTTAGATGAATGAATAAGGCAGGCAGGCAGGCACAGATACACAAAGCTGCATCTTCACTCAGTTACTCATGGTGTGATCTGCCCCAGCACCGAGCCCAGTGTTAGGTGCATCACAAGCCCTCAGTGCATAGGCCTGGCATAAAGAAAGCATAGAAACCAAGAAAAAGGGAAGGAGGAAAGGGAGGAATGAGCTCCAGGGGGTCAGGATTTAAACTATATTACAGTCTGTCAGTCGCCTGTTTTGTCTTGGACCACAGGGTGAAGGCGGGGTAGATAATGCTGAGACAGTACAAACCAACTCTGTCCACAAAGAGTCAGAGAAGGAGAAACAGTCTCCTGTCACAGGCATGGGAAGGCCTGTCCTCTGCAAAGGAGAGAAAAACTGAATGTCTGGAGTGAAGGCAAGTATGCCAAAGATCGGATGGAGGTCAAACACAGATGGCTTCCAAATGATCCTTGGGCTCATCTGCTCTGCATCCAGATCTTCCAGATCCTAGCTCTGTGAGGCAATAGTGCCCCAGTGGTCCCGTCAGACACTTGCCTATCGTCCGTCGTAGACAGCAGCTGCACAAAAGTGATAGCTTTCCATGGAAGTCTCCCCCAGATCCTCTTCACAGTCCACTTTGGTAGACTTTCTCAGCAACTTCAGCCTGTCCACCTGCTCCATTTGTCCAGGAGACTCAGTCTGTGTCTTTCCTCTGTTCACCCACCTTTCTCTTTTAGACCTTCACTGACTCAGTTCCTTCCACAACTGTGGAGGTTAGTTACTATAATAAATCCCACATTCCACAGAACTTGAAGTAGATCTCCTTCATGATCAAACCTTGACTAACAAGAAATGAGGAGGCCTCTATAAACCCAATCTTTTTTGGACAGGAAGGAGCCTGAGAAAGCTATTGCACTATAAATATGGATCATTTTGTTAGGTAAAAGGAGATGTATTAAAATATACCCAGTATTTGTTTTAATCAGGTATGGTGAGACAGCAGACATGGAAATAACCGTCTTGAAGGATGAAGTTTATATTCACAGATCATGCCACACCCTGCCGGACCATGGGGAAGGACCAGAGATGGTCAGGAGGCAGTGAGGGGAGAGAAGGGAAAGAATGATCCAGAGCCTTGCAGGAAGGAATGGGTGAGGTAGGGTAGATATGCTGAGTAAGTCCAAGATTAGATAGTTTGCAGAATTTCAGGTGGGCTCTGGGTTATTGGGGTGGTCCCTAGTTGTCCAATACTTGGCCCTGGTATGATTTAGGGCAAAAGGAATATTGGTGGGTGAGAATTTGGTAAACTAGATGGTTGGGGCTGTCAGCTCTGGATTGGCTGATGTCAAAGATGTACTAGAAGAGGAGGGAGTTTCCTATATCTAAGAGTTAGCTAGCCCACGGAGGGGCAATCTCTCCAATGTAAAGCTCCAAGTGTCAGAGCAGCGAGAATGTACAAAATAAGAAAATATAGTCAATACAGGAGAGATGACTCAGAGGGTGGAACCAATGGCCCAGACAACAAAACTAGGATCTGAGGAGAAACATATCTAACAACTAAGACCTGAGGGTGCAAACCCAGGTCCTGATCCGTATACATCCCTTACCCCCAGAGGAGGGGGAGTTGTGACATGTGCCCAGGAAGAATTCAGAATTGCTCTGGAACAGTGATGTTTATGTGCCTCATATTTCCTCTCTCTGTGACCATTAGTTTCTATAGTAGTTGCCCTATGTCTGTTATCAGTGCATGTTGAGCTGTGTCTCTTTAACTCATAGGCCATCCGATCTAGAAGAAATACACTAAAGACCTACCCCCAAAGAATGGCACATCCATCAGGGTAAGTTTCTCATACACTTTTGGACATGATTAAACGATAAGATCCTGGTCTTAAAGTCCAAGTCTGATGCTATAATTGAATAAGACTTTTGTGATCACTGGGATGTAGAGAAGTGTATTTTGCATGTGAGAGGAATGTAAGCAATCTGTATCCACAGAATGAACTCTGAATAATTAAAGATGGTGGTAATTTTCTTTTTTTTTTTCCCACTCCCTGCATCTAGAGGTGAGAACAAATCCCCTTCCCTTGAACATGGACTGGCCTTTGGACCTGCTTTGACCATTAGAATGTGGTAGAAGTGACCCTGCATAACTTGCAAATCTAGACCTAAAGACATGTACAGGTTTTGTGCACTAGGAATGCAGTTGTTACACCGGTAGAAGGTCGATCAGTGTGGAGAGGCTGGGTAGAGGATCAGCCAGCTCTCTAGTTGACCACCCCACTGAGTTCCCAGCCAACAGTGCTCCCAAACATTAGTCATTTCAGTGAGTCATCTTGGTTGGTCTAGCCTAGTCAAGCCTACAAATAATTGCCATCCCAGCCAATTGAATGAGGAGCAAAGACACCCTAGGTAAGCCCAGGTGAGCTCTAGAATTTTGAGAGATAATAAACAGTAGTTATTGTTTTTAAGCCATGGGAGGGAGAGTTGTTACATAGCAAGAGATAGATGGAATAACAGGAAGACAGCAAACATGGAAATGCCTCAAAAATATTAATCTAAAAGCAGGATTACAGAATCTGCCCTGTGAGCTCAGATTTTCCCACTGCACATACTTGTAAGAGTCTACTTGTCTCTACCTCCCTCTAAAGAACCACCTTCCTCTAAGGAAGGGCAGCCACAACTCCAGCATCTGGATGGACACATTGCATCTTCTCTCTGTCTGGACAAATCTTCTCTGTCCTTCTTCTCCAATTTCTTATGTTAGCACAGACACAGAAACACTCTTAAAACAAAACAAAATATTGAAATTTCCTTTGGAGGTTGATGCTCCTGGATAGAGAAGTAACAAGCATTCTATGGGTTCTAGCCACTCTGTTTTCATTTTGCTTTTATATTGCTCCTGGCAAATCTACTAAAAGTATATCTCCACACTCTTATGACAAAAATTTTAAATTTCCTTTATAGATCAATGCCACTGAATGAAGAGGTAACGTGTTTATCTGGTTCTAGCTGCTCTGTTTTCATTTCGCTATTGTATTGCTTTTGGCAAATCTACATATCATAAGAAGATATTTGTTCCTGCTTGCCCGAAGCTTGTTAATACCTTTCCAGAGTTGCCTAAAACATGAGTAAGATTATGCAGGACAGTTGTCATGGCTCAGGATCCAAATTAAAGCAACCTAAATTGACTGATGCTCTTGAGGTCTCACACTAGTCAGCCAAGTAGGGCAGCTCAGAGCAGTGAAATGCATATGCACAGGGAGGTTGCCAGAATTAGTGAGGAAAAATACAGGGCATCCACTTAAATTTGAAGTTTGAATAAACAATACGTCATTTTTTTTAGTGCAAATATATTCCTCTGCACTCTTTGGATATACTTAAACGAAAAACATAGTTAACTGGATGCTTACCTGGCAACCCTATCCTATGTCTCAGTAAGATCTCGGAAGTCAGGTGTGTTTCCTATGGTTATGCATCCTTTTTAAAAATGTGTCCCCTTTTCTAGTTTTGTGGGATCCATTGTAATGTAGTTATGCTTTAACACATGGCACGGGAAAGGTGATAGAGACTTCCAGGAACTCAGAGCAGTAGGGAGGAGCCCTCACATCTACTGGGCACTTAAAATCCAATATTTCATGTATGATATTTCGTGTGATCCTCTCAACAACCCTGACAGATGTGTCACCACTTTGCTCTGAGGAAACAGACACTCAGAGAAAGTCTTGCCCAGGGTCCCACAGGTAGCTTGAGGCTCTGCTGTCTGACAAGAACTACCTGGTTCCCAAGCCCATGTGTCCATGACTCCACAACGTGCTAATCTGTAGGGATGTGTATCAGGAGACTGGGGGTGTGAGGACGGGTAAAGTTCTTGTTATTTTTCTGTCACTCTTTTGTCTCCAGTGTCTTCCCTGGTTGTATGACATTTGAGAGGCATGTTGATAACTATATACTTTATGGAGGACAAATGAAGGTAAGGGAGAAACAGGGAAGATTGGGAAAAGACATAAAATATACCTCTATTTTAATCTCTAAAGAGGAATAAACCCTTACCAGTGACTTAAACAGTCCCCTAGCCACTTGCTCTTGTCACATACAGATGGTAGCAGATTCCTCTTCCACAGAAAGAGAGCTTAGCTGGGGGAGGAGGGGATTGCTCTGCAGCATACTTGTGGTTAAGTGATTCCCTCCTCAGTCCCCCGAAGTCCCAGTGGGACAGAGTCTATTCTTACATTGAAGAGCCCCTGGGCACAGAGTAGAAATAGTAGGACTCCTCCTCTGAAGCTTCAAATGGGTCTCTCTGTCCTGGAATATTGTAGGAGTGAATAAAGGGAGAAGAAAATGAGGACACAGGACAATGTCAAGTTATGGGTCCCGCTGCTGTGCAGTTCTGACCTATTCTGCTTCGTAAGGAAGAGGAATTGTAGCAAGCAAAGTGTAGTAATTCAATTATAAAAAGGTAGTGAAATATTATATCACCCCCATGTGGAGGTTTCCCTTCCCAAAAGGAACAAGCCAAGGCACATCCAAGATGTTAGCAGATTGGTGTGTGTGTGTGTTTTTTTTCCATGGAAGACTGACGTCTCTTAGCCAGGTTAAGTAACTCCAGTCTTGGTTTCTATTTTCCATCACTGCTTTTCTTATACTTGAGGGCTTGGAATAAACCAGTCAGCATTTATCCTTGAGTTTGACCTAAATCATTTTCTGGGAGGATGCTGACATGAAGAGAAACCATTGGCCCAAAGCCCAACTGAGCAAATGATTCACAAAATGCTTTTGTCCCTACTGAAGCATATGGTCCCAGTGCTGTTGGGAATCAGGAGAAATAGGGTCGTATCTGGCCCTCAGCCACTCGTAGATACCATTCAGCATGCTTTTCTTCCAAGAGTCCCATGTGGTAGGCTTATATCAAGACCAGGATTAGGACTTGGGAATGTACACAGCAGGCAAAAACCCAGCAAATTCACTAAATGTCCTTGAGCTTACATATTGATTCCCCCAGATGATTGTGGAAGTGTCCCATCTGCTTTCTGTAAGATGTCTTTTTGTAGCTTCTGTGTGTATTTCTGGGATGGGAGCTAGGAGATTTCAATAGATTGTCCAAGTCATCTATGATCCCCTGGATAGAGAAGTTATAAATTACACTTTCCTACTTTAGAGGACCTAGATGAAGAATGATTTGGTATTTTGGCTAGACCAGAAACTGCCTCTTATTGTTTGGGTTTAAGGCAGTGTCAAGGCATGGGTGAATTAATATCTTGAACTATATGCCAGGTAAGTGCAGAGACAAGATCTGACAAGTTTTATCCCTTGGAATCTTCTACTCTACTCTGTGATGTGGGCATCCGTCACCTGGCTCACATGTGAGTTGAACTGAATAAAAGGTGGTGAGCCCATTAGCTTAGATCAATCACTGTCAGGGGTGACATAGCAAACCTACCTAGCCCAGTCTATCTGGTTCCAAAGCTATGCTTTCTGTTGCTTCTCCATTGCTTCTTGGTTCGTTTGTTCCTTTGCTGTAGGACTGGTGCCCTGCCCCTGCCTTACCACCTATAAGGGCCTGAACTGGTTTGCTGAGGGTCTTCTCTTTCTCTGGAACTCCTTTTGCTATGTTCACTATGAGCTGGAAGGAAGCATGGAAGAATTAACTCTCCCACTTCCGGGATTCCTCTACCATGACTAGCGAAGTTGGTACATGAATACCTGCTCTGTTGTTCCTCAGTTGAGGTAATGCTGGTGTGTGCAGTCTATCCTGTTTTCTATTCCCTGTGAGGTGAAACCTCAGATTCTGACATTGGTAGCTATTCACTAGCTTATCCATTTTGGGGGGCCTTCGGTTTCTTGTGCCATTTCTCCATCCCCCTTAAGTTATCTCCTGTATTATCTTATGTACTGCTTTCAAGGGAACCCCCAAAATGTGGCTTCAGCTACTGGAAAATAGAGATAGAGAGACAGAAGAAATGGCTTGTGTATGTGTGTGTGTGTGTGTGTGTGTGTGTGTGTGTGTGATGAGAAGGGTAGGGGAAGGCAATATTCCGAGATAAGAATTACCACTCCTATCAAATATCTACCTTTTCACTTGTAAATGTGATTAAAAAAAAACCTACCTCACATAGCTGCTGAAAGTATTAAATCACATGATTTATAGAAAGCGCTGCCCATCATAAGTGCTCAGTAAATGTTGAGCAGCTGTTGAGTTGAAAGGTCATGAATGTAAAGTTTGACCTAAGTTAAACGCTTGTATTTAAATTCTAGATCAGTCACTTAGCAGCTGTATGAGTTTTAAATTACTCTGAGTCTCATTGCCTCTATCTGGGCAATGGGTATAAAAATGTGCTCCCCACAAAGCCATGCTGAGGACTGAAGTAAGCGATGTGTGCAAAGCAGCTGCAGACGGGACATTGTAATTTCCCAGAATGTGGGAGCACCTCTGCTTCTGCTTCTCCCACTTCTTCAAGGACACAGACAGAGCCTTCTGGGCAGAGTGGCTTTCCAGCCTTCCTAGACCTATTCTAGCAGGAATTAAAATCACACTTTCAATTTTTCTGAGTGACTGATAGGCGTTTCATGATGATTTTATCACTTGGTAGAGGGTGAAAGTCACTCAATGATTACCCGGGTTCCTCCATTAAAACCCACCGCCCAAGACATACTCTAATTACCCACACATTCCTGTTAGGCTTTATAGTGTAATTGCTATTCATGGTCCAATTAAGGGGCAATTGCAAGCTGAGAAAAAAAAATGTGCTTTATTGCTTCAATTTTGAAATTCGTGTATCTCGGAGCCTTAATCTACTCCCGGTCTATAGGGTTCCACATAGAGCGATGCCCACACTGCTGCAACGGGGCTTGTGGGACTCCCTTTCCCTCACAGGCTCTGCAGAAGAGCTCTCCGGCTGACAGCAGAGCCTCCACAGGCTCTGATGTTTGGCACTCTAGAAGGCAGAGGGACAGATGGACAAGGGGGCCTGCCTTTTCTGGGCGTGCTTAAGACCTTGAGAGAAAATCATCAGGTCCTTTGAGAGTCTGAGCTACCAGGGTGGGTGGGGCTCAAGGAGACACCATCCAAGGGGCTGAAAATTCAGGCAGGTCTGGGTCCAAATCCCTGTTCTACCATTTCCTAGTGGTATGACCTTGGGCAAGATAGCTCTTGATGTTCCAGTGTCCCCATCTACTGAATAGGATAATAATAGGACTCACACTTTATCGTAATTGTGAAGATTAGATGAAATAAAGCATGCAAAGCGCCTAGCACATACTAGTCTCTCAGTAAATTCTATCATTATCACCATCATCACCACCACCAGCAATACCACTATTCCAATTTCTACACAATTGTCCTGTTCTGAGCACAGAGGTCAGGAAGGGATGTACCTGCCGGTTGCGGCAATGGTCCCTGGCAGAGCTTAGCAAAGCTGTTGATGTTGTTTCATATTAAGCAACATTAAATAGGGTTCTTTACTGAGTGCATCTCAGAGCATTTAATCCTCTACTTTGAAAAAAGGAATTCTGAGTCAGCCCAAAGCATAGTGGCCAGGGGTATAGACTTTGAAGTCAGAGGCACCTGGGTGCAAATGCCTGGTTCTACATTATCGGCCCTTTGACTTTCAGTCTCTGCATTTATAAAATGGGAATTGTAGTGTTTCTGTTATGAATGTATGTGTGAGGATTAGATGAGATAATATATGGTAAGTGCTTCCTATAGTATGTGCACTTAAACATTCAGTAAAGGTTAACTCATGATTATTCTATTATTTTTTTTTTTAAAGAGATGAGATTATTATGGAAGTTGCCCTGCGCCTCTCTACTGTAAAATTATGGAATCCTAAGAAGAGAACAAATGACTGTCCAGAAGATTCCTGTTGGAAAATCCTGGAGCTATTACACAAAGTGAGGATGGAGGCTGGGCAAGGACAAACTGATTCCACTGTGCTTTGCATATGATTCACACTTCCCAGTGGATGCAAAAGGACCCTAGGGGAGGGACCGTGGGCTTGCCACTAATGGATCAATCAAATCTGCACAAGGAAGATACATTTTTGAGGAGAAATGGAACTGTATTCCCAAGTAGACAGGGATTTGGGGAAAATTCCTAATATGCTTAAGTAGGGACAGAATGGAAGCCTTGACAATCCAATATCCCCGCCAATCAACCAGGAACTGTCCTTTTATCAGAAAGGACAGGGGCTTGCTGAACAATCCCTGCTCTCCGAGGCATTGTGTTAGATGCCATGTCCAACCTCCCGAAGTGGCCTTATCTCCTTTAATTCCCATCTTTAGAGAGAATCTGAGGAATGCGGGACAAACCCTGATCTCCAAACACTGCCAAGTTCATGGGGATGTGGCCCAAAGGCTTCCTCCCACCTGCAGAAGAATTTACCATGCATCTCCCATATGCCCAGAGGAATATGCTTAAGCAGTCCTTCATCTTCCAGAAGTCAAAACCCAGATACACAGATCTTATGGTCGAGGAGCAGGTGATGAAACTGCCTTTCCTCTGTTTCACCAGAGAATTCATTTCATGCTGAGCAGAATGGATCATTCTGCTGTGAGCTTGGCCCCAAGGTTCCCAGGTTCCCATTGGTGAAGCATTACCCATTCATACTCTGTCCCATTTGTTTCCACTGCAAACTTCCCAGGGACTTATGGATATGATGTTCATAGATATTCCCATTTATGTTGTTTCCTCGTGCATAACGATGATCTGCCGGCTTTCATTTCCTTTAATGATCCTCTGAATGGGGGAATGTTCCCGTGTCATGTCACATGTCTGATGCTGGCCTGATTTCAGAAGTTGAAAGTCTTGCATGTCAATGACCTAAAAGGGTCGGTCACTCTTCACCATTTGGCAGGCTGGTGGTAAGTCCCCATCAGAAAAGGAGAGTATCAGAGGGAGGCAGGTTAGGGCAGGGTAAAGAGGGAGACTGTAAGCGTCAAATCAGCAAGCGTTTGATGTATAGCTCTGCCGCTTTCTCAGTGTCTGGCCTTAGGCAAGTCATTTAACTGCTTTGTGCCTCAGTTTCCCCACTGTATGCTGGAGCTAATGCTCCAGACATGGTGAGATGTTGGTAAGGCTTATGATACTATTGTCACTCTCGGTAATAACAGGACATTCCCAGGAATTCTGAATCAGATGCTCTATTCCACTTCAACTTTTTTTAGAGATGAGCAAATATCAGTAAATGCAAACATCTTCAAATTATAAAGGAATTTTAAAATAATCAGCTGTCCTTATTTGTTTACATCTCTCGCTCGCTTGCTCCTCTAGACTGTGGATTTCTTACAGGCAAGAGCTATGTCTTATTTTCATTTGTATCCCCAGTAATTGCTAAGAAGTAAATATTTGTTGAACTAATGCAAATGTCGGCTGTGTACGGAGGCTTAAACAAGGACAGTGGTCCCTATTTCAGGAAACAGGGCAAGCTTGAAAGGACAGTGGCTTATCCTGGAAAGGGGGTGAGCTCTGGGGGAAAAGGCAATAACCTATTTCAACCGAGGCCCTGGGAGAAGGCGAAGCAGCCCTAAGCAGGGAGCCAGCCCAGGGACTTTCCTCTAGAGTTCAAGTTTCCAATTTGAGAGACGGTGGGAGCAGAGCTCTGAGGAGCTGGGCTTGGCTAGGCAAGATGGCTTAGCACTAGGGGGAGGGAAGGAGAGAGCCCTGAGGAGACCCACAGCTCCTTCTGAATTTGGGATTGAGCTATTTTGCTGTGGCCCTTGGAGGAATCTTGATATAAAATCCTTCACAGCAAATGAGTTTGCCAATGTTTGCAGATTCCTTTGGAACCTCGGAGGACTCACAGTACAAGCATTGCTGCACTCGGAATAAGTCCCCGGAAGGCTTGGCTAGGGTGAAGGATAGGACAGAAGGCCATGCTGAGCCACAGGGCACACACGTGTACACACACCCACAAGGACAGGCGGAGCCACATGTCAGTCTGTGCAGTCCCATTCCACGGGACAGAAGCAAGTGTGAGTGTGAAGACAGGCTACCCGTGCGTCTTACCCAACTAGGGCACCTGCACCGCAAAGCCCTGGCGAGGCAGGGCTTGGCGCTCCAGGGGACGCCCAGTCACTAAGTGGATGGGCTCCCAAACACATCAGGGTACATGCCTCAGGGATTACTTTGTGATGTCACAGTAGGAGATGGACAGACCGGAGGAGCAGAGCAGAAAGGGAAGTAGACGTGGGGGGAGAAGAAAGGAAAGGAAAGGGGGGGGCTCAGCTAGGAGCACAATGACTTCCACAGAGCCACGTGCCCAGCCTAGACCTAAATAGGTTTCCATTTCCAAAGCCCAGCAAAGAGGAATTCATCTTAAGTTCTTGTGAATGCTTTGCGCAGGGGATGCCCCCGCTGAGAGCGCCTGTCAGCTGGGCCCCAGCTGCCCTGCGCAGCTTCCTAATGGGAGGATGCATGGTAATCATGTCATTGCCTTCTTAGCTCCCATTAGAGACGATGGGGCTTATTTCCTTGCAGCCACTGAATCATCCAAGGCTGCCACCTTTCTCTGATGATGTACACAGCTTTGCCTAGCAAATCATCTTAAACGAGAGACACATTAAGGGCAGTGTGGGAAAATGTGGGCCCCTGGGGGGGGAGGCTAGCTCAGGCCTTGTCCAGAGGCCCCAGCAGGTGCAGCTGGGGGCCTGCCATCTCCTCCTTTGTTGCTCCCTCCGGAGCAGCCAGACGCCGTCATCCAGTTATTGGGTCACATTCTATACAGGGAAACTGAGGGTAATAAAAATAGCACCTTGCATTTGAAAAGTGTTTTACAATCGCCAAAGTGCTTTTCATACCTGTCATCTGACTCAGTCCTCATAATATCCTTTTCCGTTAAGCAGAATATCCTATTTGACAGAAAGAAGCACTGCATGGCAAAGTCACCTGCCCGACATCCCGCAGCAGGTTCTCCCAAGTCCTGCCTCCACGGTCTGTCTTCCTCCGGTTGTAGCTTGAAGTGGGGTGGGGGGAGGTGCATCCTGTCCATTGACCAGGCCCCTTCGCCTTCCAATCCAATAGACAGCTGCATTCTGCTCACGGCTCCTCCTAAATATCTCTATCACTATGCCCCACCATTGCATCCTGGTGCACACTGTTGACCTCTCCCTGTCGCCCACAGTCTTGTTCACCTTCCCCTACTCCCCACACTGCAGGCAGAACAGAGAGAGCCCCTGGAGGTTCACAAATGTGAACGTGTCACCTTGCTACCCAGATTTCTCCAATGGCTTCTGAAGACAGCATCTAGGGTCTAGTCTGGTCCACAGAACTGTTACTGGGCTTTCAAACGTTGCTATTTACCACCCCATAAATTCTCTGTGCTTTAGTGCTGCTGAACTTTGACCTTTCCAAATGCGCCTGGGAGACCACGCACCCCTGGGCCTTTGCTCATGCACTTGCCTTTGTGGCCTTACAGTAACTGTAATAATTGTGATATAACAGCAACTGTTATGATAATGAAGAGGATGATGGTGATGAAAATAAGCATGTTTTATTGACAATTGAACATCAGAGTTCTTTTTTTTAAAGATTTATTTATTTATTTGAGAGAGAGAGAGAAAGAGGGAGCATGTAAGTGGGAGGGGCAGAGGGAGAGGGAGAGAGAATCCCAAGCAGAGTCTGCGCCAAGCCTGGAGCCTGACATGGAGCTCGGTCCCACGATCCCGAGATCACAACTCAAGCTGAAGACAAGAGTCAGACACTCAACCAAATGCACTACCCAGGCAACTCAACCATCAGAGTTCTTAAAGTCATATCAACTTCCATGTCCACCCCATAGCATAGCTTACATGGCAAATACAAACTCATTCTCATCCAGCTCTCAGTTCAAGGCTTCCCTCTTCAAGAAGGCCTTCCATGACAATCCCCCCTAAAATCATCCGCCTTCCTTCTTCTTCCCTGGCCTTGCCATCCTGATTGCATTTTGTCACAGCTCATTTATGCATCTACAGGTAATGCTCTGTCTCCAATCTTGCTGTTGCTAGCACAGCATGAGCTCCTTGGGAGCAGGGACAGGTTGTCAGGCTTGTTCACTCTGTGGCCCTGTGCTTAGAACATGCCCATGGTCATGATGTTGAATGACTCAGGACCATTTGGTTGATGAGGAATCTGAGACTCAAAGAAAATTAACTGGCCTAAGGTCAACAAGGTACCAAGGGGCAGAGCCAGGTGTTGATGCAGGGTTTCCTGACCCTAAAACCAGCTTCTGGGTTCAAGGTCACATGTTCTAGAAATTGTTTCTAGCATTCCTGGGACTGTATGTTTCAGTACACATGTGTACAAATTCTCACATACTTACTGCCCCCAGTAATTACCCATCTAGGCACTTACCTGCTTTGTCACTGCCAATTTAGGTATTGATAGACTCTAAGTCACTTGACATCAGGGATTCTGTATCTTTTCCTGCAATATCTCCAGTTCTTGGCATGGAAACTGAAATAAAAAAGGTGCTACATTTGTTGAATAAGGTTTAGAGGAAAGTAAGCATCACTTTAGTGGGTGCCCTTTGGCTTAGCATTACTTTAGACCAGAGCTACTCAAAGAGTGCTCTCTGGACCAGCAGCACAAGCATCCCTGGGAACTTGTTAGGAATGCAGATTCTCAAGCCCCTTCCAGACCCACTGAAATGGAAATGTTGGGGTGAGGCCAGCCATCTGGGGTTAAAATGCCCTCCGGGTGATGTTGACACACGCTAAACTTTAAGAATCACTGTTTTAGACCCGAGACTGACACCACTGAGCAAATCTAACATAAATTAGGCTAAATCCCAAATCCCTCAGGCCACAGGATGCTGTGGTCTCAGCGCTGAAGGCAAGGTAAGGTGCAGTCACCCAGTGTGGCCGTCAGAGTCAGCTCCCGCTTTCCTGCCTTACTCGGCACAAACACAAAGGCTCTTCCCTGTGCAATGTCATGCTGGCCTTCCTTCTGGAAGAAACTCATGCCCACTGCCAAGGGGCCTGAGCAAAGGAAGACATCCCTGCCTCCAACACTCCCTCCCATTCTCTTCCACCTTCCTCCACATCATTTATGTCTAGGGCACAGCATTCTGGTTGCCCTTGGCTGGGTCTGTGACTTGACCTAGCACACTGCTCACATTGAGACTCTGGTCCTACTCCAGATTCTGACAAATGTCCTGCTTTGCTTCATTCATTTTTCTGCTCCCTGCTAAGATGGGTCAATATCACCCGCCAGATTCCTGATGCTGGGAAAGACTGTCCTTTCCCTACACCAGTCCAGAACAGTTCCCTAGAGATGGCAAGGTTGGGCTAATAGCTAGCTCTGTCCACATTTGCCTGGCGACTTGAATCCCTGGCCCAAGCCCAGCATGAAAAACTCACCCTTCCTGTGGACCAAGTTTTCACAGGGTGAACCCTTCCCCAACAACAGTTATGCTCCAGTTGCCCCAGCTCCACTCCCAACCACAAGAAACCCACCACCTTCCTAAGCGGTCCATTTCATGCTGGAACAGCCCTGGCTGTTAGAATGTCCTCGTATGATCACAGTCTACTTCTCTGTAGCATCTGCCCACACCTCCTGGCTCTGTAGGCCCATTTGGCTTCCTTTCCCTACAACCTCCTCTTCCCCAAATTATTCACCAGTGGCTTCTAAGTTACTGCCATTGCTCTAGAGAAGCTTAGAGCGGTATCTCCTTCGATCCTCACTAAATTTGTATTTTATCTTTCATAAAATGGAGGGAGAACCTGCACCTGTCATACAGTGCTATGAGGCCTAGCTGCAGTGTTTCTAGGTTAGGGGTGTATATACAGTGCTGATAAGAGATGGGCCACGTTCTACAAATATGTCGGTGACTGCCTGGAGCTTCCCAGAAGCTTAGCTCTGAGCAAATGAATGTTCCTACTTCAGAATAGAATCATTTTATTTTTAGAACATGCCCTGTGGAATTACAAGCTTGGAGGGACACAGGAAAGCACATGAACCTTCTTAAATCACTGCAGACATGTTATGGGGGCATGACAGAGAAAGCCCGCACGGGGAGTGAAATGTCAAAGAGTGGGGGAATAAGGAGGGTGAAGCTATTTGCCAGGTACCAGGGACCCTAAATAGGACATTTCTGCCCAGGTCAAGGCCTCTCTTTCTCCCCCTTTATCCATGTGTGTGAGCTCCTGCAGGCTCCAGCCCTGTCTCCTCTGGCCATACACAATCTCAGTCACCTGAGTAGTACCATAACAAAGAGATCTGACCAGGCAACACATCAGTGAACTCCTGCCCCATCAGTTCATCAGGTTTGGAACCCATCTTGGCTTCCAGGGGACTGAAGTGCAGCCCCCTAAACATCTCCAGAATGTCAGCATGAGTTCTGGAATCAGACCAATCTACACTAAAAGGTTGGACAAATTACCTAACCTCCTCGAATCTCAAGTTTTTCATCAGAATGTATATCAAAGGCCTGTTTGGAAGATGAAAAGAAGTAATATTTGTAAGGTGAGAGCAAACCTAGATCATACTCTACCCACCTGCAACTGGGCTGGGCTTGCAATGACCCAATTTGATAATGAGAAGAGAAAGCTTGAAGGTTTAAAGCAGCCAAAAGCCAGTGGAAAGGGAGTTAAAATGTTTTCCTGCTGTTAGGAATATGCCTGCTCTTAAGTTTTAGGTCTCAGGAACAAGGCATGATGCTACTTTATGGAAAAGAGGTGGGGAAAATGGGTTCCTACAACAATTTAGAATGTAACTAGATCACTGGGCAAGGCAAAAGCTGGAAAGGAGCTGAGACATCAGAGTGCAGCAGGAGGGCAAGGAGGGGTGTTGTTGCGGAGCACAGACCTAAGACTCAATATAGCCACGGAGAATCCAGGCTAGGCCTGGGACCCTAACATGGAAAGGTTCTTCAGAGGAGGGAACAGAGCAGGAAATGGGCACTGTGCCTGAGCCTTGGAACAACAGGTTTCATGTATGTAATTGACTGGGCTTTGGGGCTGGAGAGGAATTCTTGTAGCCTAGGTTTCTTTCCAGACTGCCTTTGTGAGTACTCTCATTTCTGCTTCCATGTTGCTATACATCTGTACCATGAAGTATGGGTCTTGAAGTCTCTTCATGGCTTAGCCTTATCTTTTCTTCCTGCTAGGATGGCACCTGGCTGAGATGCCAATGTCCTAGGCACAGGCCTACCTGGAAGATGGGCGATGTGTTGCAGTCCATTCCATTTCTCATGGAACCCTCCTAACTACACTGTGGGGTAGGTCCATTATTGCTCCCATTAATCGTTGCAAGAACTCAAGGCTCAGAAGAACCAAAGGGCTTTCTAAAAAGTCCCAACTAGTAGATGATGAAAGGGATTTTACATTGTCTGCCTCTTAAGTTCCTCCCTTTCTGGAAAACCTCTAAGGAGAGAGAAAGTAGAAAGGAAAGATGTTTACACTGGCCCTAGGGAAAAAAAGAATTGTTCTATTGCTATACCTTTCCATTGGATAATAGGGAAACTATAAGCAATTCTGCTGAAGAAGGGTGGGAACCATGGGCACGTATGCCCTGAAATGATAGCTGCAAGAACACAAACCCAGCTTCTCTCATCAGTGCTGAGCATGCATAACATGGGACGTTCTGCACAGTAGCCTCGTGTAGGATCTCTGATGGTTCAAGGCAGAAGCGTTCGATTGGAAATTAACCTAGATTATCTTCATGAGTAAATGGGCCATGGATTTTTCCCAAATAGTGGCCTCAGAAAACAGATCATAGATAAAAATAAAAATACCAACAATTATTTTTAAAAATAAAAAAACCAAACAAAGAGACAACGTGGTTGGCAAACACGAGGAATACAGCCTTAAAGATAGAAGGTGGAAGGAGGTAACATTTACATAGCAGCTAAGGTGCCAGACACTGTGTTTGGGGCATGCTGATTGGACTTTATACAAGAGGATATTGATTGAGACAGGATCATGATAAGCCTACAGGAGGAAGGGCATTCCCCAGAGCACTTGGTCTTGATGCAATGAGGATATAATCTGGAGGCACCAGGGGTCCTTATACTGAGAGAGCCTGCATGAAACGAAAGGTCACACAGAGAAATGCAGAGCTGAGGAGAAGGGGTGGAGGGCTAGGAGACCGGGTCCCGATGAAGGTGTCAGCCTCAATCCAGGTGCATGTAAAGTCAGGTCATCCCTGGATTCTGTGCTTGTGCAAGCCATTGCATCTTCTCTTTGGTTTTCACTTAGTTTGTGTTTGAATTATTTTTACTTACAACCAAAAGAGTCCTGCCTAATATGGAAATGAAGTCAGGCTGGATCTCAGGCAACGAGGACAATGCGGGGCATATAGTAGATGCTCAAGGATATTATTGGAATGAGTGAATAATATACTTGATCCTCCAGAGCAATTATAAGCAATGACTCAGAGACACGATGGCCACAGTAACAGAAATAGAAGTAAAATGCTCATCTCTTGAGTTCCAGTTCAGGGCACCTTCCATTACTTATCTTATGCTTCTTGTACATATGGATGGGTGTTTCTTTTTTAAAGTTATTTTTCCATGCTCTACGATTTAAAAAATTCTACACAAATGCTTTTTCATCATAAAAGACCCACTCCTTCCACTGTGCCCTTATTCCATTCTCAATCACAGTTTGATATGTACCTTAATAGACCTTCTTCCATGCATTTATGTAAAGTTAATTAAGTATCAAGTTGATAATAATCTTTGAATTAAAAATAACATTTTAATTTGCTTCCAAATAACACAAGGAGTCAGGAGAAGAGACGGTTGGTGGGGTTCAGATAAAACAGAGTAGGCTGTGTTGATAAATGTCAAAGCAGCACGGGCGTGCGCGGAGGTTTGTCACTCTGTTCTCTACAGTGCATGTGTTGGCTACCCAGAGTTTACCACAGTTAAGGGTATATTCTTGTATGTCCTTCCAAACCTTTATATATGCATAGACACACACACACACACACACACACACACACACACACACGTTGTTTTTTGTCTTTTATTTAACCAATTGTTTCAACTATACATTTAAAAAATTACCTGGGATTTTTCTGTTATTATTACTGCATTTATTTTATTATTTGGGAGGAGCAACATTTACCTCTCCAGGTTGCTATGCCAATATTTAGTATTTTTTGTTTCAATAATGCCCATTCTATCTATATTCAAATTTCTCCAGCCATCCTTAATAATTCATCATTTGTCTGAGAGCATCCAATACAGGACCAGGTACTGTATCTAGTTTTTATACCCTTTAAAACTCATGGGGGGGGAACCCTAGCTTTACTGAGACATAATTTACATAGCATATAATCGCCTATTTAGAGTGTACAATTCAGTGTTTTTTAGTATATTCATAGAATTGTGCAGCCATTATAATCTGATTTTAGCGTATTTCATCACTCCCTAAATTACCAGTCACTTCCAATCCCCCACCACGCCCTCCCCAGCCCTAGGCTGTTCTCTTTCTCTATACATTTGCCTGTTCTGACTTTTCATATAAATGAAACCATACAATGTATGTAGCCTTTTTTGTTTGACTTCCGTCACTTAGCATCACATTTTCAAGGGTTGCCCACATTGGCAGATATGTCAGCACTTCATTCCTTCCTATTGTCAAATAATAGCTCCCTGTATGCCTAGAACACTTTTTATTTATTCACTCATCAGCTGATGTTCATTGGATTGTTTCCAGTTTATAGGTATTTATGACTGATGCTGCTATGAACATTTGTGTTCAAGTTTTTGTGTGCTTTTCTTTTCTTTGGCTAGATACTTACCAGTGGAATTGTTGGGACTATGGCAGCCCATGTTTAGCATTTCAAGTAACTGCCAAACTGCATAATCTAAATGGGGGAACTATATCTCAGTAACGTTTTTAAGATGTTGAATATTTTTCTTTCCAGGTTTGTTTTTAAAGAGTTTAGCCCTACTAGTAAAATTTCCTCATGGGTTGCTTTCTGGATGTCTCCGACATTCAATGAGGCCCCTCTACCCTGGCTGGTAGGAGCTAAGAAGTTTCTTTTCCCTGCGTGAGTTTGGACAATTGCTCAGTTTACAAGTCCTTAGTCATTCTTTGCCTGGCCCTGTGGGGAATCACCCTCTGTATGCACAAAGATTCAAAGGGAAACCTATAAAAATGTCTGTGACTTTTACTCTCTGTGGCTTCTTCCTCTATGGTATCTGCCCTGGAAATTCTAGCTGTCTCAGCCTCCATGAGCTCTGGTATCTGTCCTCAACTCAGCGAGACCACGGTTCTGTACTTGGACTATGCTTTCCTTCCACAGGAAAGCCATTCCCTGGAAAGTGGCTTAGAGCCCTAGTAAGATTGTAAGGCTCACCTCGTTTGTTTCTCTTCCCTCAAAGATCACAGTCTTTTCCTGCCCACATGAAACAATTCTTTCATCTATTTTGTCCACTTTTCTATTTGTTTATGCAAGGAGAGTCAATCTGGTATTTACTCAGTCTCGGTTAAATGCCACCTTTTGCCTTTTAGCCCCACCTCCCTAAATGGATTTCATGAACAATTTTACTAACAGAACTAATTGTCAATTCATTTTCCTCCATTTCCTATTTACAAATAAGATTTCATAAAATCACCAGAACTTGGACCATTATGGTTCAAGCTCCTTTCCAAAGGAAAAGTTCTGAGCTCACATCTTAGAAAATATTTTCAGAGTTATTAGAGAAAGAGTGGTTTCTATGATCCCCTAAGAAGAGCTTCTTTTTCCAATTCATTAGTGAAACACCTTTGGAACTTCGGTGGGGAAAATGCTAGAATTCATGCTCAGGTAGCTCTCTGTAGATTGTCATCATCCGGGTCTGCACAGCATCACAAAGCCAATAAAGTTAACAAAGTAATAAGACAGAGATGACTACAGAAGCTGAGCTTCTCCTGCTACCCCAGAGCAGAGGATAATTTGACAGTTCAACACTGCCTGTTTGCCAAAATACTTCTGTGGCTCATTTCTCATTATGGAAAGTAGCCCTGTGGAAGCATGTCACTGTGTCTGGGTGACAGGGGTCCATGTGGAAAAGTACAGCTCAGAGTGTTGGCTGCTGGGCTTGGCAGGCCATGAGTGACAGGTGGTGTTGGGAGGATTCCCCGTTCTCAGGCTCTCTTCAACCCCACACCCTCTGCTCAATCCTAAATAAAGACATTACTGGAAATGTTCTCCTGTTACTCTGGGCTCAGTTCCTTCTTCCCTCCCTTTCTCCCTTCCCTACTTTCATCAAATATCTGATATCCCAATTAAAAAGATAGTTGAGGTACAATGTTTCAAAATGCTTCAAAGAGCACCCAGGGCAGACATACAGAAGCTTGCCACAAATAATTGAAACATCCTGAGCTAAGTAGAGTGGGGGTGTATTCAAGAGCACAGAGAGGTAGAAGTGAGTCGGCTTGGCAGGGAATGCACTAAGAGCTGGGCATTAAACCACCTGTAGAAAAGCACTAGGTGGGTGACTTGGGGGAGGATTTGCATTTGTAAACACACAGGACCTGAAGTTATCCTGTGCACTCTAAAAACTGCGAAACTACAATGAGATATCTCCTCACACCAATCAGAATGGCTAGAATTAACAACACAAGAAACAACAGGTATTGGCGAGGATGTGGAGAAAGGGGAACCCTCTTTCACTGTTGGTGGATATACAGACTGGTACAGCCACTCTGGAAAACAACATGGAGTTTCCTCCAAAAGTTAAAAATAGAACTATCCTACAATCCAGCAATCACACTACTGGGTATTTACCCAAAGAATACAAAGCTACTAGTCCAAAGGGATACATGCACCCTAATGTTTATAGCACTATTATCAACAATAGCAAAATTATGGAAAGAGCCCAAATGTCCAATGACCAATGAATGGATAAAAAAGAAATGGTATCTACAATGGAATATTATGCAGCCACAAAAAAGAATGAAATCTTGCCCTATGCAATGATGTGGTTGGAGCTAGAGTGTATTATGCTAAGCAAAATAAGTCAGTGAGAGAAAGACAAATACCATGTGATCATACTCATTTGTGGAATTTAAGAAACAAAACAAATGACCCTAAGGGTAAAAAAAAGACAGGCAAATCATGAAACAGACTCTTAACTATAGAGAACACACTGGTGGTTACCAGAGGGGAGTTGAGTGGGAGGATGGGTGAAATAGGTGATGGGGATTAAGGAGGGCGCTTGTCATGATGACCACAGGGTATTGTATGGAAGTAGAGAATCACTATATTGTACACCTGAAACTAGTATTACACTGTATGTTAACTAACTGGAATTTAAATAACAACTTAAAAAAAAAACTGCAAGTAGTTAAATAAAGGTGGAAAGAAAGCTAAAGGAGGTACGGAAATGGGGAGGGTGGAGAGAATGTGGGAGTGGGGGAGTCTTCCCTAACTTACCAGGTATTGGGACTCTATTCTCTGGGGTTTTCTTCATACTTCTGAGATGTGAACCACAAGAAATAGGTTTTACATCAGGATCTACTAGACATACATATAATTGAAACAAAATTCTCATGAAATACTTTTTAACCTCATTAAGTATCCAAGTTCCGGTTATTTCCATTTTACTCTATTTCATGTTTTAGTTACTAGTTATGATTTTATCTCAGTGTCTGCTGAGAAGAAGACCCAATCTGTGACAGTGGGTATCTTGTCTTGCTCTAGATCTCAAAGAGCTTTCAACATTTCACCACTAAATGTGATATTTGTTATATGACTTTTGTAGATTTATTTGTCAGAGGAAGGAAGTCCTATTCATCTTTTAGTAAGAGTCTTAACCCAAGTGTTAAATTCCATGAAACATTATTGAGGTGTTTATGTTTTTACTGTATTAATTTATTAATGTCTATATTAAACTGTTTGACTTTTTTTTTTTTAAAGATTTTATTTATTTATTTGACAGAGAGAGACACAGCGAGAGAGGGATCACAAGCAGGGGGAGTGGGAGAGGGAGAAGCAGGCTTCCCCCTGAGCAGGGAGCCCGATGTGGGGCTCGATCCCAGGACCCTGTGACCATGACCTGAGCCGAAGGCAGACGCTTAACGACTGAGCCACCCAGGCGCCCCAAATTGTTTGACTTTTTTAATGGTAAAAGAGTAAACCCTTGTGTTCACAGTATAGACTTAATTTGGGCATGATGTATTATTTGTCTTGTATATTTCTAGATCTGGTTTGCTCTCATTCGTTTAGAGCTTTAAAAAATTTACATATTGGAAAATTCACTCTACTTGGTGTACAGTTCTATGAGTATTGACAAATATAGAGAGTCGAGTAACCACCACCACAAGCCAAAAAAATAATGGGCAGTGTTCAAATTTCCAATTGTCTCATAAATGTCCTTTTTAAATTTTCTTTGAGTCAGCATTCAGATAAGTTCCTGTTACAGTTTGCTATTGTGTCTCTTAAGACTCTTGTTAGACCTTAAGTTCCTTTCCGTCTTCCCCCATCCACCTTGCAATGTATTTGTTGAAGAATCCGGAGCGTTTCGTCCTGTAGAGCTTCCCATAAGCTGAATCTTGCGGACTACAGCCCTATGGTTGTTTTTAGCATCTGTTGTTTAACATACGATATGTTGTTCCACATATTGTTCTCCTGTACTTTTTCCTGGATTGAATCTGGGGAATTGATCAGATTCAGGATTGATTTGAATGACTGGTTTACATATAGGTTTGGTTTTTGTTTTGTTTTGTTTTGTTTTGTTTTTTTCCCATCGGGATATATGAAGTGTTTACTTGCCACTTTTTATAATGTTAGCAGTAGTTAATGACCAGTGCTTAGCACAAGAATTTATTATGTGTTACACAATGATGATGTTCCAGTTCTTTCATTTATTCTTTATTCATTTTCTAGAATACTTCTATAAAGAGAAACTTTGCTTCATCTACTTTTTGGTGACCTAGTAGTGTGGGAAGACATGATAAAAGGCTGAATTCTTTCCTCTTATTTTCAAGTTTCCAATGGTAACCAAGGTTATTTTTTCTTTCAGTATCATATTGCACTCTATAGTTTTATACATATTTCATGTGCTTAGATTCATGGCAGAAATTAATTTTAGTGATTCTGAAATTGTAACATTTTCGGCCAATAAAGACTTCCTTGAGTTGACTTCAAATTTGTTTAGATAGAACATTACTCGTCTTAATAGGGTTCTTATTATCCAGTATAACAATATGTTCCAAGATCACCTTGTACATTTCTTGCCCCTTGCTTGGAATCAGTCATTCTGAAAGGAGTTCTGCTTCCTTTGATGAGAAATGGCATTTTAAGACTACAGTCTGTGAACTATGGGGTTCATAGCTACTGGTGTATTATGATATGTTTTCAAGGCATTTTCAGGGAACCGTGCTTGAAAATATACATACATATACATTTGTATAAATTTATATATGTATGTGTATATATATACATGTGTGTAGGAATATGTATCTACCTCTATCGATAGCTATCCATCGATTGATCGATCAATTGATTGGACATTTCAGTTTGAATCCCAGGACTCCAGGACACAGGGATGATAGACTAGCATTTGATGAATCCCCAAATACACACACCCAACAGTCTCAAAAACAAACAACAAATAAATAACAGCACTATTACCAACAATATGCTTACTTAATATTTTTTGTATTGCTGTCCCACTAGAACATGTACAGTCCAGGGATGAAGGTTTGAGAATCGGTTTCACTCTGATTAGTCACCAAACAGAAAAACATTTAGAATTATTTGTTCAATATCACTTTTCAAGTTTTCAAAGCTTGATTCCAAAATCAGTTTCATAAATTTCTAACTCAGACCCTCCTATCAGATTATTTCATCCCCCAACTACAGTGAAGTTCACACACACACACACACACACACACACTTTTCACTTTTCTTTAGATAGGTGGTAACAAGCTATACCCTTTTCTACCTGTTATTTTAAAACAATAAGATACTCTCAAGAACTCTCCAAATGAAGATCTAGAGATATTCCTAGCTACTTTCCATGACTATGGAAAGAAAATTTTCTTTTCTCTGAGATAAGTTAGCACTCCACTGTGGAGTATCATGGGCTTCTTCTTCATTCTAGCTCCTATTTGGAGACTGTTGGCCACCTTGGTTGTTTCAATTCTACTGATATTTCAAATATTCCTGCAAAGACTGTCTAGAGCATATGACTTTTCATATTTTGCCTGTGCGTTTTTTGGCATCAACTCCTAAAAGTGTAATTGCTGGGTCATAGGGTAAATGAATATGTAATTTTCCTAGAAATTACCACCTATGGCTACAGGTGTTTATTAATCTGCATTTCCATCAGGGACACGTGAGAATGACTGATTTCCCCCACAGCTTTGACAGCAGAGCATGATGCCAAACATATCCTGTGTGGCCCATCTACTAGGTGAGAAATGGTATCTTATACAATTTTAACTTTCATCTCTCTTATTGTGAGTGGATGTAAGCATATTTTCAAATGGTTCTGTTATATATATTTTCTTTTCTATGAGCTTAATGTTCATTTCTTAATTATTATTCCTAGAGATGTTCTCATTTTTTCTCTATTTTTATAAGCCCTTTATATATTAGAAATATTGAGTTTTTGTGATGGAAGTTGTGAATACTTTTCCAATTTGTCAAATTTAGTTTTACTTTCTTTGGCTTTCTTTTTTGTAAACATGCAGAAGTTTTTAGTTTTGTGGTACTACGTTCATCTATCACTTCACTTAGACCCTCTAGAATTTTAGTAATAGAAAAGTTGTTCACAGTTCCAGATGACAAGGGAACTCCCCCTCAAATATTCTTCTATTATATTTTCAATTTTTATTTTGAAATAATAAAAATCTGCAAAAAGATTGCATAATTAATCAAAAAGGTCCCATATGACCTTCATCCAGTTTCCCCTAATGACAGCATCTTACATAACTGTAGTATAATATCCAAATAATGAAATTAACATTACTACAATCCACACCATATTTAGATTTCATCAGTTTTATGTGCATTCATTTGTGTCTGTGTAATTATATGCAATTTCATCACATGTATAGATTCGTTAACCACCAACACATTTAGGACACAGAATTGTTTAATCACCTCAAATATCCTATGTAAACTTCCTCTTTATAGACACACTCATCCCCTTCCCATGACACCTTGTCCCTAACTGCTGGTAACCACAGATCCATTTTTTAACTCTACAATATTGTTATTTCAAGAATGTTATATAAACCAAATCCTACCATATGTGACGTTTTGAGATTGGCATTTTCATTCAGCATATTGCCATTGAAATCCATCCAAGTTATTACTTGTATCAATAGTTTGTCCCTGATTTATTGCTGAGTAGTTTTCCATGGTTTGGATGTAATACACTTGAGTTGTTGTCAATATTTGACTAGTAACAAATAAAGCTGCTATGACCTTTCATGTAAAGGTTGTCGTGTGGATATAAATTTTCTTTTCTCTGAGATATAAATGCACAGGAGTGTGATTGCTGAGTTGTATAGTAAATTTATATTTATTTATGTATACACATATTTATGTTTAAATATATAAATTTATATTGTGCTTGCTTTGGCAGCACATATACTATATAAATTTATATTTATTTATATTTAACACTATATTTAGTGTTTTTAAAAGGAAACCTTGTTAGTTTTCTGTTGCTGTTTTAACAAATTACCACAAATTTAGTGGCTTAAATACCTCAAATTTCTCATCTTATATTTCTGGAGGCCAGAGGTCCAAAATGGATTTTCTAGACTCACATCAAGCAAGTGGCAGCACTGTATTTCTAAAGTTGCCAGAAGGGAATCTATTTCCTTGCCTTTTCGGGCTCCTAGAGGCTGCCTGTATTCCTTGGCTCGTGGCTCTATTCCTCAAGTTTCAAAGATAAAAATGTCACATCCTTCCAACTGTTATTCTGCCCTCCATCGTTATCTCTGAATAAAGCTGGAGAAAGTTCTTTGCTTTTAAGGGCTCTGGTGATTAGATTGGGCCCATCCAGATTATCCAGGATAATATTTCCTTCTCAAGGTCCTTAACCTTAATCACATCTGCAAAGTCCCTTTTGCTAAGTAATGGGACATATTCACAGGTTTAGGGATCAGAGTGGAAACATCTTTGGGGACTATTATTCTGCCGACACAGAAAGTGTTTATTTTCCACAGTGACTATGCCATTTTATAGCCTCAATCGCAGTGTATGATAGATACATCCTCATCAGCATTTGATATTGTCACAATTTTTTTCCCAGTTGTGATAGATGTATAGTAATATCTCATCATGACTTTAATTTGCATTTCTTTAATGGCTAATGAAGATGATCCTCTTTTCATGGATTTGTTGCCATCCATATATCCTCTTTAATGAAATGTCTCTTCATGTATTTTACTATTTTCTGATGGCTTATCTTTTCTGTTCAGTTGTGAATCCTTTATATATTCTAAATATGAGTGCTTGGTGATGTATATAATTTGCAAACCTTTCCTTCTAGTCCTTAATCGTCTCTTTTACATAGCAAAAGCTTTAATTTTGATGAAGCCTGCTTTATCAATATTTTCTCTTAGGATCATGCTTTGGGCTTCACATATAGGACAGCTTCATCTGACCATGTGTCCTGAAGATTTCCTCCTATGTTTTCTTCTAAAGAATTTTGTGTGTGTGCATTTTATATTTAAAGATGTGATCCATTTTGAGTTAATCTGTATGTAAAGTATGAGTTTAAGTTGGGGTTCATTTTATTTGTCCATGGATGTTCAATTGTTCTAGTACCATTTGTTGAAAGGATATCTTTTTTTTTTAAGATTTTATTTATTTATTTGACAGAGAGAGACACAGTGAGAGAGGGAACACAAGCAGGGGGAGTGGGAGAGGAAGAAGCAGGCTCCCTGCAGAACAGGGAGCCCGATGCGGGGCTCAATCCCAGCACCCTGGGATCATGATCTGAGCCGAAGGCAGACGCCTAACGACTGAGCCACCCAGGTGCCCCAGGATATCTTTCTTTAATTGAAGTGTTGCTCCTTCATCAAAAATCAGTTTAGACATACTTGCCTGGGACAATGTCTTGGATCTCTATTCCATTTCATTCATCTCTGAATCTATCCCTCTGCCAATTCCACACTGCCTTTGCCTTGATTATTGTAGATGTAAATATTAAAATCAGGTGGACTGATTCCTCCCTGTTTATTCTTTTTCAAAAAGAGCAAAGAGGGGCATCTGGGTGGCTCAGTCAGTTAAGCATCTTACTCTTGATTTCAGCTCAGGTCATGATCTCAGGATTACGAGATCAAGCCCCACCTAGGGCTCCATGCTGGACATGGAGCCTGCTTAAGATTCTCTCTCTCCCTCTCTCTCTGCCCCTTCTTCTCCTTTCTTTCTCTCTCCCTCTCTTAAGAAAAAGAAGATCAGTGAGTGGGTCCAGTCCTATCAGACATTTAAACATTTTCTAAACTTTCTATAATTAAAATAGTGATGTATTGGCAGATATACCATTAGAACTTAATAGAAGATCTGTAAGTAGACCTTCTTGCATATTGAAATTTGGTATATGAGATCTGATGAGCACTGGGTGTTATACATAACTAATGAATCACTGAACACTACATCAAAAACTAATGATGTACTATATATTGGCTAATTGAACTTAATAAATAAAATAAAATAAAATAAAAAATAAAATGTGAGCTCAAAAAATAAATTTAGTATATGATACCGAAAAAAATCTCAGACCAACAGAAATGATGGACGTTTAAATTAGTGGTTTTAGTGTAGCTGGAAAGAGATAAAATTTGGTGATCCCCTGTATGTGCACCAGGTTTTCAAATGGATCACAAATGAAATCATGAAAGTACCAAATGATTTTAATGAAATCATGAAAGTACCAGAAGAAAATATGAGTAAATCTTTCTATAACCTGTGAATTGGGAAATCTTTTATTTTTTAAAAAGATTTATTTATTTCAGTGAGAGAAATAGAGCATGTGCCGGGGGGAGGGGCAGAGGAAGAGGGAGAGAGAAACCCAAGCAGACTCCCCAGTGAGTGTGGAGCCAGACACTGGGCTCGATTTCATGACCCTGAGATCAGACGTGAGCCAAAACCCAGGAGTGGGATGCTTGCTTAACTGATTGAGCCACCCAGGCACCCCAGGAAATCTTTTAAATATATTATTCAAATTCCAAAAGCAATAAATAGAAATAAAGATAGTCAATTTTGATAATATTAAGACTTTTTGTGACAAAAAAATACTATAGCCAAAATAAAAGGGAAAATTACATACTGAGGGAAAAAAGACTAGTACTAATGAGAAACAAATTCTGGATCTTCTTAACATAGAGCTTTCAAACATAGGGAAGAAGAAAGCCAACAGCTTCATAGAAAAGGAGACAAAGGGAATGAAACAGAAAATTTACGGAAAAAGAAATGAAAATGACTTGAAAACCAATGAAAAGATGTTCAAACTTGTTTATACAGTAAGAGAAATGTAAATTAAAACTATAATGATATATTATTCTTCATCCATCAGAATGACAAAAACCTCAAAGTTTGCCAATACATTGCATGATGAAGCTGTGCACTCTTATACATTGCTGATGGGAAGGTAAAAGGGTACAATCTCTTTGTAGAGGAATTTGGCAATACCTAGGAAAATTACATATGCACATTTACCCTGGGACCCAGCAATTCATCCTCTAGAATCTCTCCTGAAAATGCACATTACAGTGATTGCAAATTTCTCAAAATACCATTTATCTTATCACTGCTTTGAAATTTTTATAGTTTTAAGACCCACCATTTTACCTTATTATTGAATGTCTAAATTAAAAAGGAAACATACTATCATATCACAAGTTAGCTTTTTAAGAATATTTTGATACCCTTCTTTCCAGTTATTTGAAATTCAAAATAAAGTAAGTATCACTCTTGGGGGGGGCAGCTATCATAATCTCTTAAGCTCCCTTTCCTCCACCAACACGCATACATACATACACAGACACATTTTGAGAATTTTTTTAGACTGTACTGGTAAATATATATCATCATGGGGTGAGAGAAGGCATGGCTTGGGCTAAATGTCAAAGAAAAGTATTGGAGCCGGTAAGCTAAGGACTGTTGATATAATTAAGCCATAAGGTGTTTGAGCAACCTTCCTACATACAATCTTTCTGAAATAGAGACTAAAGAAAATCTACCCTCCTATTACAGGAAAAGACAGTATTTTGGTCTGAATTATTGAGCTTGTCTATTGACCAAACTCAACTGAATAAGTCTATAAGTCTTACTCTGACTAGTTCTATAGGTTGGCCTAAGCTTTAGGTTGGGACTTGAAATGTTAGCACTTCTTATTGTTAGTGAGATGTGCAAAGCCTGGCCTGGGATTGGGCAAGTAAGGTACCGGGGGTGCAACAGTTGAGAGGCACTTGCTTATAGGACTGTATAGATACAGGGCCTGTCCTGACAGTGACTGCCTTCCAAATTTTTGTGCCCTAAACACCTTACTCACTTCCCTAGTTTGAGCTTTGAAACTGATGCCCATGGATACAAAGTGTTTGATTAATTCATGTGGCTAGTTGGTGACAGAGCTAGAACTGATACAGATTCTCTAGTGCAGATCTGGGATCTTGCCTCCTATATTGGACTGCCTTCACCCTTGGCACTGCACCCAAGGAAATTCTCTCAAGACAGAGTGGTCAGCCCCTCAGCCTGGATAAGACTTTGAGCCCCAGTTTGGTCATGGCTTGACAACCAATGAGAGCCCAGTAAGACCTCATCTACAACAAGGTAATCACACTGTTGAAATGGAAAAGTGTTTACAAGGTGAATCAATAGGTAAACAAGGAAAATATTATCCTTCATAATGAAGACCAAGAAACTTCAAGTGCTAATGAAATTATTATGAATAGAGCTATTATAGGCAAACAGTGACTTTACTAATTGCTAAACCATTCTCCTTGTCTAATGATTGAAACATAGAAAATCCAAGGAAAGAAGTGGTTTCACCTTTTAGGACTTGTTAAGGATTTGGAAGAAATAGTTCTGCATTTCTTCAAGAATACTCTGAAACTTAGGGTTTTCAATGAAACAAATAAATAGACCCAGTAATCCTTATTACCCAAGAGAACTGAAAATTTATGTTCTCAAATTTTTATAGCATCTTCTTTTCCTAATCACAAAAAGTTTGGTAAAAAAAAAATGCTCTTCAAAGGGTGAATGGATAAATAAATTATGGTACCTCAATACAATGGAGTACTGCAGAGAAATAAACTTAGATGGATCTCAAATGCATTGTCCTGAATGAAGGAAGACTGATTGAAAAAGAGATTCCATTGACATTTATACGACATTGTGGAAAAGGCAAAATTATAGGGAGAGAAAGAGAAAAGTGGTTGCCGGGATTGGAGTTCAGAGGAGGGGCTGAGAAAAAAGATGTGGGGAATTTTTTGAAGTGACAGAACCGTTTTGTATCTTGTTTGTCATGGTGGTTCCTGAGCTATATGTATTTGTCAAAAATCATAGAATTATACACTAGATAGAATCAATTTTACTATAAAACACACTTTAATAACTTTCTCAGCATAATTGGCTTCTTTGTATGTGTAACTATTTCATTTCATGCATCTAAAAAAATTATTCTGAGAAGGGATCCATAAGCTTTAATCGACTTTTAAAGGGATCCATGAGAAAAACAAGACAAAAAAGATTAAGAATGTCTGCAGTATGGGGTGCTACCCTTGGCTTCTGCCTTTGGCGGATATGAGCTTCTATCCTGTCAACCACCAAGTGTCAACTAAAAGCTTACTCACCTCTCAGATGTTTATCAGGGATGCACGGATGGGAAACAGGATCACTGTGTGTGTGTGTGTGTGTGTGTGTGTGTGTGTCCCACAGAGGACTCTCTCTCATCCCTATTACGTGTCCTTGGCTCAACACTACTCTGCCTCCTGTGTGCTCCAGAGCTCCGCCTGTTGGTCATCTCCCTCCTGATTCCTGAGGAGATCTCAGTGGGCAGAGCATTTTGCTCTATATTTTGTGCTCTTATTTTCAGCCTGTGACTTGGTCCAGCAATCTTCAGTATCTTGTTTGTTCTTTGACGCTGTTAAGACAAAACTTTCTGAATTTTTCCACCTTTTTTGTTTGTTGTTAGTCAAACTATTAGTTTGAAACACCCAGTCTGACATTGTAGAGCTGTGCTTTAATGGTGTTTCAATTATCTGATATTTCACTTGAGTTACTACATACTATTTTATCTAAATTAAGTCTTTTTAAGAGCAACACTGTGTCATTCTTACTCTTAAACAAATGTGTACCAATGATAGGGAATGACTGATTCCCTCCATGATTGATTACATCTCATAGTTGCTGATCTAGTTCCAAATATTTATCCATCTTCATTTCTAACCGATGTTTCAGTCCTGACTAGATACCATGGCCTATCAGAATAAAAAAATATTTAATAAATCATAGATATCAATTTGAGATTAGACTTTATATTTTAAGTATCATTTCTTTAGGATTTATTTATTTATTTATTTATTTATTTATTTGAGAGAGAGAGGGGGCGTGAGTGAGTGGGGGGAGGGGCAGAGGGAGAGAGAGAATCTTGAAGCAGACTCCCTGCTGAGTGCGGAGCCCAGCATGGTGTTCAGTCTCACAACCCTGAGATCATAATCTGAACTGAAATCAAGATTCGGATGCTTAACGGACTAAGCCACCCAGGTGCCCCTTTAATTATTATTTCTATACTGATCGCCAGTTCTGTTCTTCTATGAGGTTTTCATTACATTCTAATCCAATTAGGAAAGCATTAAGAGTAATTCTATGCCTCCCAGGGCTTTTGTGAGCTACAGAAATATGTTTTCATGCTGTACAGTGAGGTCGGGAGATTGGGGGAAAATCCTTTATCCAAGCGTTCCTAAGACAGTTAGCATCGTGACAGTGAAGATTTAAGAACAAAGATAATTTTTCACATCTATGGTGTTATGTTGAGACTATAATGAAGTAAAAGAAACCAGGAAAAAAGAAAACCAAGAAGTCATGAGCCAAAGCCTAGAGCTAGCCAGGAACCTTGAGGAGATAGATTTTCAATCACATTTTGAAGGAGATCTTTCTAGAAGCTACATCCGAAGACAAAACTGTCTCTGCTGTGGGAGGCTCTGATCTCTTCACCAGACTGCTGAGCGCAGTCTGCTGAGCCGCTCCTAGAGAGGTCTGAGATGTGAGTTGGAATCGTGGCACATTGGATTGTGGCCTCAAGGGACCTCTCTAACTCTGAGAATCAGCGAGTCTCCCATCGTGAGGTGCTTGACTTTTTTTTTTAGTTGCCTTGTCTAAAGTAATCTAATTAATATCAGATTTTTCTTATCCCCTTTAAAGTACAGAGAGTGGAATTAATCACACTACTTAGTTTTTGGTACAGTATTTTCTCTGGTCTATGCAAAGCTCCCTTCTTCTTTATTAATTCAATCATTTAGTTATTCCCCCTTATTTCTACATGATCTGTTCCCATTTCCTTCTCCCACATTTGGCAAAATTCTAATATATTTAATATATATCTTCCTGTTTATATGAAAAACTGTATCCTTGCAAAATAGGCATTCATTTTGCAAAATGTATACTGTTGTTTTACATGCATGCATTTTCAATTCACACTAATGATATTGTGTAATATAATCTCATTCTGTTTCTAACTTTTCTCATTAAGCACTCATTCTTCACTATTCATCCATTTTACTATATTTGGTCTGTTGCTTCCAACTACGATATAGCCCTCCCTGGTGTGAATTGCACCATATGTGACCAACACACTCGCTACCTACACAAATAAAATGAACACAGCCTTACCTATGTCCTCGTATGGACTGGGAAATGAAGATGTTGGCATGTGTATTAGTCAAGGTTCTCCTGAAAAACAGAACCAATAGGGTGTGTGTCTGTGTGTTTGTGTGTCTGTGTGTGTGTAGAGATTTATTATAAGGAATTGATTCACATGATCATGGAGGCTGGTAAGTCCCAAGATCTGCAGGGTGAGTCACCAACTGGGGACTCAGGAGACCTGATGCTGTAGTTCTAGACTGAAAGGCACCAGGATCAAGACCCAGGAAGAACTGACACATTTCAATTCTAGTCCAAAGGCAGGAAAAAGCTGATGTCCAAGTTTGAAGGCTGTCAGACGGGAAAAGTTCTCTATTATTCAGGGAAAGATCAGTCTTTTTGTTCTATTGACCTTCAACTGATTGGATGAGGCCCACCCACATTGTGCAGGGTAATCTGCTTTACTCAGTCTATCAATTCAAATGTTAATCTCATCCAAAAACATCCATAAATACAACCAGAATAACATTTGACCGAATATCTGGGCATCCCATAACGTGGTCAAGTTGACACATAGAATTGACTATCACAGCACATAAAACCAGAAGTATACATGCTGAATCATGAAGCATGTGGACCCTTATTTTGATCAAGTACTGTCAGCTTACTCTCCTGATTGGTAGACCTAGTCTTCTCCCACTCAGAGTGAATCAGGGTTCTTACTCCCAGGGTTCTTAATCCCTGCTAACACTTGGCATCACCCCACTTTCTAATTTTGCCAGTCTACAAGGTTTAAAGAGAGATCTCTGTTGTTTTCATTTGCATTTTTCATATTACTAATGAGTTGGAGCAGCTTGTCAGGCACATGCTATCTGGTTTCCTCTCCCTAATTGTGGTTTTAATGTATTTAAATCTCTAACGTCTCTAAATTATTGCCCCATTTCATTTGTTATTTATTTGTATTTTCTAATTTTTCTTGTTCAGTCTTGCCTGAGGACTGTTTTGTTAATCTTTTCAAAAAACAAATGTTGGTCTTTTTTTAATCTTCTCTATTGTTTTTGTGTCTTATTTCCAAATTCTAATTCTAATATTTCTCTTTTTTTATCCTCTTAGGGAAAAGTGAGGATGGTTTATTCTACATAGAACCCCCCCACCCCAAACACAGCAAGGGACCTAATATATAGTATATATACAAGATTGTCAGATGACTGAATTAATGACAAAATATATTATCCTTGAGGTACAACGATGCATTCTGTTTTCTAAATTGAGAGTTTTCTGCAGAGAAATAGGGGTCTAATGATGTAGGTATGGCCAAAGGGCAGAAATAGGACAAAGAGCTTGTATTTAACCCTGCCTCTCTAAGGTTTGATTACATCCACTGAATGCAAACATGCTTAGGAATGTGGGTAGTGAGGATGCCAATTCTATCTTCCAAAAATAATACCAAAGGACTGGTCTACACCACACTTCTTCAAGACTATTTTGTAGAGAACTTTTAGATCTGCAGCAAAATTGAAGGAGAGGTATAAAGATTTCTTAGCCACCTCTGCCACACATATGCACAGGCTCTGTTATAACCAACGTCTCAGACCACAGTGACATATTTGTTACAATTGGTAAACCTCCATGGACACATTATTATCACCCAAAGTTCACAGTTTACACTACAGTTCATTCTTGGTGTACATTTTACTGGTTTGGACAAAAGTATAATGATATGTATATATCATTATAGTATCATGCAGGAGAGTTTCACAGCCCTAAACATCCTCTGTGCTTCGTATATTCATCCCCTTCTCCCCTAACCCCTGGCAACCCCTGATGTTTTCACAGTCTCCAAAGTGTGCTTTTCCAGGATGTCATATAGTTGGAATCATAAAGTATGTGGCTTTTTCAGACTGGCTTATTTCGCTTAGCAATAAGCATTTAAGGTTCCTACATACTTTCCTGGCTGTTATAATAGTTCATTTCCTTTTAGCCCTGAATTATATTCCATTGCCTGGATGTACCAGAGTTTATTTATCCATTTATGTACCGAAGGACATCTTGGCTGCTTCTAAGTTTTGGCAATTATGAATAAAGCTGCTATGTATGACTTATGTGCAGGTTTCTGTGTGGACATAAATTTTTATCTCCTTAGGGTAGATACCAAAGAGCACAACTGCTGGATCATATGATAAGAGTATTTAGTTTTGTAAGAAACTGTCCTCCAAAGTGGCTGTACCATTTTGCATTCCCTTTAGCAGTGAAGGGCCGTTCCTCACCAGCATTTGCTCCACAGCCTCACCAGCATTTGATGTCAGTGGTTTGGATCTTGCCCACACCTGTTAGCAGGTGTGTAGTGGTATCTTGTTTTAATTTGCATGTCCCTGATGACAGATGATGTGGAGCATCTTTTCATATGCATATATGCTGTCTGTATGTCATCTTTGGTGAGGTTGTCTGTTGAGGTCTTTGGCCCATTTTTTAATTATTAAGTTTGTTTTCTTATTCTTGAGTTTAAAAGTTCATTGTTTATTTTGAGTAGCAGTTCTTTATCAGAGGTGTCTTTGGAAAATATTTGTTTGGGGGGTGCCTGGGTGGCTCAGTTGGTTAAGCATCTGCCTTCAGCTCAGGTGGTGACCCTGGGGTCCTGGGATTAAGCCCTGTCTTGGGCTCCCTGATTAGCAGGGAGTCTGCTTCTCCCTCTGCCCACCCACCCCCACTCCTGCTCACTCACTCACTCTTTCTCAAATAAAATCTTTTTTAAAAAAAGAAAATATTTTTTCCGAATCTTTGGCTTGTCTTTTCATTCTCTTGACATTGTCTTTCACAGAAGAGTTTTTAATTTTAAAGCAGCCCAGTTTATCAATTATTTATTTCTTAGATCATGTCTTTGGTGTTGTATCTAAAAAGTCATCACCAAATCGAAGGTTATCTAGGTTTTCTCTTATGTTATCTTCTGGGAGTTTTACAGTTTTGTGTTTTACATTTAGATCTGTGACCCAATTTTAATTGATTTTCTGTGAAGGATGTTAAAGTCTGTGCCGAGATTCATTTTTTTGCATATGGCTATCCAGTTGTTCCAACACCGCTTGTTGAAAAGACTGTCTTTACTCCATTGTTTTGTCTTTGGTCCTTTGTCAAAGATCAGTTGATGATATTTATGTGAGACTATAGCTGGGCTCTCCATTCCGCTCTATTGATGTATTTGTCTATGCTTTTACCAATACCAAACTGTCCAGATTATTATAGCTATATAGTGAGTTTCAAACTGAGTACTGTCTGTCCTCCAACTTTGTTTCTCTCTTTCAATATCGTGTTGGCCATTCTAGGGCATTTGTCCTTCCATATAGATTGTAGACACATTTTGTCAATAGCTACAAAATAACTTCCTGGGATTAAGATTGGGATTGCACTGAATCTATGGATCAGCTTGGAAAGAATGGCCAGCCTGACAATACTGAGTCTTCTTATCATGAACATGAAATATCTCTCCACTTATTTAGTTCTTTTATTATATTCATCAGAGTTTTGTGGTTTTCCTCATATAGATCTTGTATATATTTTGTTAGGTTTATGCTTAAGTATTTCATTTTGGGGAGGGCTAATGTAAATATTATTGTATTTTTAATTCCAAATTCCACTTGCCCACTACTGGTATATAGGAAGGTGACTGACTTTTGTATATTAACCTTGTATCCAACAAGCATGCCCTAATTTATTAGTTTCAGGAGGGGTTTTTGTCAATTCTTTTGGATTTTAGAGATGATCATGTTGTCTGTGAACAAAACCAGTTTATTTCTTCTTTTTCATTGGTATACATTTTCTTTTCTTTTATTGACCTATTGCATTAGCCAGAACTTGCAGTATAATGTTGAAAAGGAGTGGTGAGAAAGGACATCCTTGTCTTGTACCTAATCTTAGCAGGAAAGCTTCAAGTTTCTCTATTAATTATGATGCTCATACAGAGTTTTTAAAGCAGGGTTAATGAAAACTCTGATTACCAGAAATATAATCACCAATAATAATGAGATGAATTCTGCTAACTTATGAAATGAGAATCAGATATACTTTTGCACATCACAAATCATAAGGATCATAAGTCCAGACTTAGAATTATAGAGAAAAAAATATAAACTTGAAACATCAAGTACTGGAATACATTTATCTAGAATAATGCATAGGGAAGTGGATATTAAACATTAGACAAGAAGTTTGACCATAGACCCTCCCATTAAGGGAACAGTGGAGCAGCAAGGGAAGATTTCTGGCAACCACAATTATTTTTTTTCTTTAGAGAGGGAAAGAGAAGTGGGGGTGGGGGATAGGGACAGAGGGAGAGAGAGAGAGAGAGAATCTTAAGCAGCCTCCACACCCAATTGTGGAGTCCAATGCGGGGTTCGATCTTACCACCCTGAGATCATGACCTGAGCTGAAATCAAGAGTTGGGCACTTAACCAACTGAGCCACCCAGGCACCCCTGGCAATCACATTTTCTAATGAGAAAAGAAATAACTTTCCCAAGAGCACAAAGTCAAAAGGTAAGTTTATTACCAGCAAAATACCACAAAGGAGTCAACACACCAAAGAATATGAAAGCTGATATCATGCATAAAGAAAAAGTTCTGATTGGTCTTGTATCAAAAATCTTCAATAAAAATATCTAAAGTGCTTAATAAATTTGTATCAAGGAAGTGAGAATACTTAGTCTCTTAGTCCATTTAAAAAGCTTAAAGAACAAACATTTATTTTTCATAGTTCTGGAGGCTGAGAAGTCCAAGATCAATGATTTTAAATAAAGACAACTGGAATCTCCCCCAAAAGAGAAGTGCTAAATGACATGCTGAATATATTACCTCAAAAAACTTATGCAAGATAAAAGAAAGATGGAGGCCATACAAAGGACAATCATGTCCTGAACGTCCACTTAGAAAAATGAAAATATGGCACATTCCAGCACAATTGCACAGTTACCAAGTAGTGGAAAATGGGGAGGCAGTTGGGTTCTGCTACATGGCTGTATGGTCTGTGCTGCATATAAAACTGCCTACTCTGATGCTTAAGAAGGGCTCAAGCTCTTCTAAGTGAACCACAAGCCGAAGCACAAGTCACAAGCCACAAGTCAGCCTACTAATCTAGAAGCCAGGTCAGAGAGCAAGCAGGAATATCCAAGATCTGTGTTATGTCATAGACCACTAGCACCATGCCAATATTAAAATAAAGATGACAAGAACAATAAATTTAAAATACTACACTTTACAGCTCAACTTGGCAACCCTACTGAAACAGCCTTTATCTTTGGTGACCTGTCCTCATAAAGGGACTCCTTAGGGGTGTATGTCGTCCTGAGGACAGAGGGAGACTCCATCGTGAAGCTGAGAGGTGCTGGTGCCCAAGACATTGACTTATTCTTCTGTAACAGTGGTCAGACAAGAACAGAGATTTAGCGAGAATTTTACACCTATCATGTAATGAGATCATATTTTGTCTATTGATATTTTCTTCAATGCCCAATACCAAGAATGTTAGTGAAACTTACATTTGTTCCAGTTTGTAGATGTTTCTAGAAGTTCTGAGAAAGAAATATTCCCACAAAGGTGACATATCTAAGCTAGTGACCTAGAGGATCCCCCAATTAAAGTAAAATTGACCTGAGTGTTACACTAAGATGCATAGACCTTAAAAAAAAGAATTATAAAAAAATTCCTAGTCTCAGAACAATGAATCCCAAATAAGAGAAACATTTACTGTTAAAATATTGAGTAGAAGAATTCCCCCAAATGGAAATACAGAATATCAGAAATACTGATTATAAAAATAGTGACTATTAGAAATCTCAGTACTATAAATACCGAGAGATGGAAACACAGAGTATCAGTGTTGGGAGTGTTCTTGAAAAGTCCTTTCCACCTACAAGGACTTGTACACAGGTTAAAATCTACAAAGCACTTGTGAGTCCTCCTCAGTGGTGTGCAATATCCTGGAAGTTATTATCATGGAAACCAAAGAGGCTTTCTTCTCCTTAACCTTTCACTAAATCCTCTACTTTATCACATCTCTTATGGTGATATTGACCACCTGGTTTTCCAAACTAAAGCCTCTTCTGGCAGATGGCTTGCAGCGTTTTTCCAGAACAGCTTAAAAGCTGAAACACTTCCATTCCCCCATTCATTGACATGTCAATCTTTCAGAGAGGCTCTCTGGTTTCCACGATGAATAAAAAGAGTTACCAAGATGTACATTCTTAAAAACTAATAATTACAGGGGGGCAGAGCAAGATGGCGGAGGAGTAGGAGACTTAGATTTTGTCTGGTCTCAGGAATTCAGCTGATTAGGGATCAAACCATTCTGAACACCTACGAACTCAACCGGAGATCGAAGAGGAGAGTAGCAACAACTCTCTAAACAGAGAAGCGACCAGTTACTGGAAGGTAGGACATGTGGAGAAGTGAATCCGAGGTGATATTCAGGAGGATAGACAGCGAGGGAGGGGGCCTCCGTCGGCCGCTTCTGGCAAGTGATAGAGCCGCGGAGCACAAAATCGGAACTTTTAGAAGTTGGCTCCGCTGAGGGATATCGCTGCAGTGGCTAAGCGGGGCGTGGAATCCTCACGGGACCGTGTGGTCACAAAACCCTTGGGGTCACAGAAAGACCGAGGGTGCCTGAATGTGGCAGAGCTCCCAGGTATCGGAGTGGGGAAGCCGGCTGCAGAGACAGAGCTGAGGCGCGGCCTCTCAGCTCGGGGTGGCCATAAACTGTGATCCGCGGCCCAGTCCGGCCACTGCTCCTCCAACAGGGACCCAAAAAGCGACAGAGACAGGGAGACTCCCCATTCTCCCCCGAGGAGGAGCGGTGCGGGAGCGCACCACAGGGATCTGCTGGGTTTGGAGACTCCACACGGGGTCGGGTGCCAGAGATAGAAACGCTCTGTCACAGGCCGGGTGAGCACGGAGTGCGGCCAGAGACCAGGGAGATGGGAGTGACTGCTTTTCTCTGGGGGTGCACTGAGGAGTGGGGCCAGAGTTCTCAGCTCCTCTGGGCGGAGATTGGGAGGCCACCATTTTCACCTGGTCCTCCAAAGCTTTACGGAGAGCTTGCAAGGAACAAAAGCTCCTGAGAGCAAACCCGAGCAGATTGCTTAGCCCGGACCGACAAGGGCGGGGCAATTCCGCCTCCAGCAAAGACATTTGGGAACCACAGCAACAGGCCCCTCCCCCAGAAGATCAGCACGAACAGCCAGCAAGCAAAGACCAAGTTTACCAATCAAGGAGAACGGGAGAACTCCAGCGCTAGGGGAATACTGCACATAGAATACATGGCTTTTTTTTTACCATGATTCATTAGTTCATCAAAGTTAATTTTTTTAACTGTTTTTTTTAATTTTTCTTTTTCCCTTTTTCAACCAACATCTTATCAATCCCTTTTTAAAAAAAAACATTTTTTATTTTTCATTTTACACTCATATTTTATCCCTTCACACTAGTTACCCTTATTTTTGGCATATATATATGTTGTTCTCTCTTTAAAATTTTGAAATACAATTTCTTCTAACAGATCAAAATATACCCTAAATCACTAGTGTATGGCTTTGTTCTAGTCTCCTGCCTGATCACATTCTCTCCCTTTTTCCTTTTTTTTTTTAAATCTTCTTTATTTTTTCAAACAACTTATCTTATCAATTCCTTTTATAAAATCTTTTATAATTTTCATCTTTACAGTCATCTTCCATCCCTTCATTGTATCAACCCTTATTTTGTACATATATGTCTTTCTTCCTTTAAAATTTTAGGAGGCACTTTTTTCTAACAGACCAAAATACGCCCAAAATCTAGTGTGTGGCACTGATCTACGCACTAGCCTGATCATATTTGATCATATTCTGCTTTTTTTGTATTGTTCTGTTTTTGTTTTTATCTTTTCTTTCTCTTTCTTTTTTCTTTCCTTCCCTTTCTTTTCCCTTGGTTTCGGATCTTTTCTGATTTGTATAGAGTATATTTGCTGGGAACGTTGTTAACCTGTTAGCATTTTGTTCTCTCATTCATCTATTCTCCTTTGGACAAAATGACAAGACAAAAAAAATCACCTCAGCAAAAAGAACAAGAGGTAGTACCGTCAGCCAGGGACCTACTCAATACGGACATTAGTACGATGTCGGACCTAGAGTTCAGAATCATGACTTTAAAGATACTAGCTGGGCTTGAAAAAAGCATGGAAGTTATTAGAGAAAACCTTTCTGGAGAAATAAAAGAACTAAAATCTAACCAAATCGAAATCAAAAAGGCTATTGATGAGGTGCAATAAAAAATGGGGGCACTAAATGCTAGGATAAATGAGGCAGAAGAGAGAATCAGCGATATAGAAGACCAAATGACGGAAAATAAAGAGGCTGAGAAAAAGAGAGAGAAACAACTACAGGATCACGAGGGCAGAATTCGAGAGATAAGCAATACGATAAGACGAAACAACATTAAAATAATTGGGATCCCAGAAGAAGAAGAGAGAGAGAGAGGGGCAGAAGGTATATTGGAGCAAATTATAGCAGAGAACTTCCCTAATGTGAGGAAGGAAACAGGCATTAAAATCCAGGAGGCGCAGAGAAACCCTCTCAAAATCAATAATAATAGGTCAACACCCCGACATCTAATAGTAAAACTTACGAGTCTCAGAGACAAAGAGAAAATCCTGAAAGCAGCTCGGGAGAAGAGATATGTAACCTACAATGGTAGAAACATTAGATTGGCAACAGACCTATCCACAGAGACCTGGCAGGCCAGAAAGGACTGGCAAGATATCTTCAGAGCACTAAACGAGAAAAATATGCAGCCAAGAATACTATATCCAGCTAGGCTATCATTGAAAATAGAAGGAGAGATAAAAAGCTTCCAGAACAAACAAAAACTAAAGGAATTTGCAAACACGAAACCAGCCCTCCAAGAAATATTGAGAGGGGTCCTCTAAGCAAAGAGAGAACCTAAAAGCAGCAAAGAGCAGAAACGAACACAGACAACAGACAGTTAACAGTCACCTTACAGGTAATACAATGGCACTAAATTCATACCTTTCAATAGTTACCCTGAATGTAAATGGGCTAAATGCCCCAATCAAAAGACACAGGCTATCAGATTGGATTAAAAAACAAGACCCATCAATATGCTGTCTGCAAGAGACTCATTTTAGACCCAAAGACACCCCCAGATTGAAAGTGAGGGGCTGGAAAACCATTTACCATGCTAATGGACACCAAAAGAAAGCTGGGGTGGCAATCCTTATGTCAGACAAACTAGATTTTAAAACAAAGACTGTAATAAGAGATGAGGAAGGATACTATATCCTACTTAAAGGGTCTATCCAACAAGAAGATCTAACAATTGTAAATATCTATGCCCCGAACATCGGAGCAGCCAATTATATAAGGCAATTAATAACAAAAGCAAAGAAACACATTGACAACAATACAATAAGAGTGGGGGACTTTAACACCCCTCTGACTGAAATGGACAGATCATCTAAGCAAAAGATCAAAAAGGAAATAAAGACTTTAAATGACACCCTGGACCAAATGGACTTCACAGACATATTCAGAACATTCCATCCCAAAGCAATGGAATACACATTCTTCTCTAGTGCCCATGGAACATTCTCCAGAATTGATCACATCCTAGGTCACAAATCAGGTCTCACTCGGTACCAAAAGATTGGGATCATTCCCTGCATATTTTCAGACCACAATGCTTTGAAACTAGAACTCAACCACAAGAGGAAAGTCGGAAAGAACTCAAATACATGGAGGCTGAAGAGCATCCTACTAAAGAATGAATGGGTCAAACAAGAAATTAAAGAAGAATTAAAAAAATTCATGGAAACCAATGAAAATGAAAACACAACGGTTCAAAATCTTTGGGATACAGCAAAGGCAGTCCTGAGAGGAAAGTATATAGCAATACAAGCCTTTCTCAAGAAACAAGAAAGGTCTCAAATACACAACCTAACCCTACACCTAAAGGAGCTGGAGAAAGAACAGCAAATAAAGCTTAAACCCAGCAGGAGAAGAGAAATCATAAAGATCAGAGCAGAAACCAATGAACTAGAAACCAAAAGAACAGTAGAACAGATCAACGAAACTAGGAGCTGGTTCTTTGAAAGAATTAACAAGATTGATAAACCCCTGGCCAGACTGATCAAAAAGAAAAGAGAAATGACCCAAATCAACAAAATCATGAATGAAAGAGGAGAGATCACAACCAACACCAAAGAAATACAAACAATTATAAGAACATATTATGAGCAACTCTATGCCAGCAAATTAGATAACCTGGAAGAAATGCGTGCATTCCTAGAGATGTATCAACTACCAAAATTGAACCAGGAAGAAATAGAAAACCTGAACAGACCTATAACCACTAAGGAAATTGAAGCAGTCATCAAAAATCTCCCAAGAAACAAAAGCCCAGGGCCAGATGGCTTCCCAGGGGAATTCTATCAGACATTTCAAGAAGAATTAATACCTATTCTCCTGAAACTGTTCCAAAAAATAGAAATGGAAGGGAAACTTCCAAACTCATTTTATGAGGCCAGCATTACCTTGATCCCAAAACCAGACAAAGACCCCATCAAAAAAGAGAATTACAGACCAATATCCTTGATGAACATGGATGCAAAAATTCTCACCAAAATACTAGCCAATAGGATCCAACAGTACATTAAAAGGATTATTCACCACGACCAAGTGGGATTTATCCCTGGGCTGCAAGGCTGGTTCAACATCCGCAAATCAATCAACGTGATACAATACATTAACAAAAGAAAGAACAAGAATCATATGATCCTCTCAATAGATGCAGAAAAAGCATTTGACAAAGTACAACATCCTTTCTTGATCAAAACTCTTCAGAGTATAGGGATAGAGGGTACATACCTCAATATCATAAAAGCCATCTATGAAAAACCTACAGCGAATATCATTCTCAATGGGGAAAGGCTGAGAGCTTTTCCCCTAAGGTCAGGAACACGGCAGGGATGTCCACTCTCACCACTGCTATTCAACATAGTATTAGAAGGACTAGCCACAGCAATTAGACAACAAAAAGAAATCAAAGACATCCAAATCGGCAAAGAGGAAGTCAAACTCTCACTCTTTGCAGATGATATGATACTGTATGTGGAAAACCCAAAAGACTCCACCCCAAACTGCTAGAACTCATACAGGAATTCAGTAAAGTAGCAGGATATAAAATCAATGCACAGAAATCAGTCGCATTCCTATACACCAACAACAAGACAGAAGAGAGACAAATCAAGGAGTCGATCCCATTTACAATTGCACCCAAAACCATTAGATACCTAGGAATAAATCTAACCAAAGAGGCAAAGGATCTGTACTCAGAAAACTATAAAATACTCAGGAAAGAAATTGAAGAAGACACAAAGAAATGGAAAAACGTTCCATGCTCATGGATTGGGAGAATCAACATTGTGAAGATGTCAATGCTACCTAGAGCAATCTACACATTCAATGCAATCCCCATCAAAATACCATCCACTTTTTTCAAAGAAATGGAACAAATAATCCTAAAATTTGTATGGAACCAGAAGAGACCCAGAATAGGCAGAGGAATACTGAAAAAGAAAAGCAAAGCTGGCGGCATCACAATTCCGGACTTCCAGCTCTATTACAAAGCTGTCATCATCAAGACAGTATGGTACTGGCACAAAAACAGACACATCAATCAATGGAACAGAATCGGGAGCCCAGAAATGGACCCTCAACTCTATGGTCAACTTATCTTTGACAAAGCAGGAAAGAATGTCCAATGGAAAAGAGACAGTCTCTTCAACAAATGGTGTTGGGAAAATTGGACAGCCACATGCAGAAGAATGAAACTGGACCATTTCCTTACACCACAGACAAAAATAGACTCCAAATGGTTGAAAGACCTAAACGTGAGACAGGAGTCCAACCAAATCCTAAAGGAGAACACAGGTAGCAACCTCTTCGACCTCAGCCGCAGCAACTTCTTCCTAGAAACATCGCCAAAGGCACGGGAAGCCAGGGCAAAAATGAACTATTGGGATTTCATCAAGATAAAAAGCTTTTGCACAGCAAAAGAAACAGTCCACAAAACCAAAAGACAACCGACAGAATGGGAGAAAATATTTGCAAATGACATATCAGATAAAGGGCTAGTATCCAAAATCTATAAAGAACTTATCAAACTCAACACCCAAAGAACAAATAATCCAATCAAGAAATGGGCAGAAGACATGAACAGACATTTCTCCAGAGAAGACATCCAAATGGCCAACAGGCACATGAAAAAGTTCTCCACATCGCTCGGCATCAGGGAAATCCAAATCAAAACCTCAATGAGATACCACCTCACACCCGTCAGAATGGCTAAAATTAACAAGTCAGGGAACGACAGATGTTGGCGGGGATGTGGAGAAAGGGGAACCCTCCTACAGTGTTGGTGGGAATGCAAGCTGGTGCAACTCCTCTGGAAAACAGTATGGAGGTTCCTCAAACAGTTGAAATTAGAGCTACCGTTCGATCCAGCAATTGCACTACTGGGTATTTACCAAAAAGATACAAATGTAGGGACCTGAAGGGGTACGTGTACCCCAATGTTTATAGCAGCAATGTCCACCATAGCCAAACTGTGGAAAGAGCCAAGATGTCCATCGACAGATGAATGGATAAAGAAGAGGTGGTATATATACACAATGGAATATTATGCAGCCATCCAAAGGAATGAGATCTTGCCATTTGCAATGACATGGATGGAACTGGAGGGTGTTATGCTGAGTGACATAAGTCAATCAGAGAAAGACATGTATCCTATGACCTCACTGATATGAGGAATTCTTAATCTCAGGAACAAACTGAGTGTTGCTGGAGTGGTGGGGGGGTGGGAGGGATGGGGTGGCTGGGTGATAGACATTGGGTAGGGTATGTGCTATGGTGACCGCTGTGAATTGTGCAAGACTGTTGAATCACACACAGATCTGTACTTCTGAAACAAATAATGCAACATATGTTAAGAAAAAAGAAAAAGAAGAAGATAGCAGGAGGGGAAGAATGAAGGGGAGTAAGTCGGAGGGGGAGACGAACCATGAGAGACGATGGACTCTGAAAAACAAACTGAGGGTTCTAGAGGGGAGGAGGGTGGCGGGATGGGTTAGCCTGGTGATGGGTATTAAAGAGGGCACATTCTGCATGGAGCACTGGGTGTTATGCACAAACAATGAATCATGGAACACTACATCAAAAACTAATGATGTAATATATGGTGATTAACATAACAATAAAAAATTAAAATAACTAATAATTTCAATTAATTTCCCCTTTTGAGGGAATGCACAATGCAGGCTATGGAGAGAAGGAGAGTGTTGGGGGTCTCATTGAAAACCTGTGGGTGCTCTGTCTCACCATATGCCCAAAGGTACCTAAACCAACACAGGGGTATCAGAAAAACAAACACAGCCTAAACACTTAAGCCTCAAAAATGTTGCACTGCTTGAGAATTCTGCTCATTTGATTTGTTTCTTTCATTTTGTGGCTTAATCTCTAACATCCTTAAGCAATGTCTCCGGCTCTTTTGTACCTTGGACAAGTGTCCGGGAATCTGTTTGAATCACTGAAGTGCAATTAAAATTTCAGTGTGGGCAAGTAGAACGTAGTATATAAAGTGGACAAAGGCATATGCAACCAACTCCTTGGCTTTGGGGAAATTCAACCTTCTGAGCCTCAGAATGAGGCTTACATGAATACATATCACCTTCATAATAGATAATTGTTATTATTAAATGAAGTGTTAAAAGATTGCCGGGCACCGTTCAGGTATAGCATAAGGGCTCAGGTGAGGATTGTATCTGCCTTGTGAGAACTCTGGCCTGCCACTGTGGATCTCACCTGGCCTCTGATACTGAGAACACTGTCTTCTGTCCCTTTCCTGCTTCAAGCTCATTATTAATCATGTGGAAGCCCGTGAAGTGAGAACTTAACTGAGCCAGGGTTTCAACAAGGCTTTGTGACTCTCACCCATTCATTCTAGCAGCACATAGTCTCCATGGTGTGAGGATCAACATAAGTACATTCATGCTTACATGATGTGATGCCAACTATATACATATATATGATATATATGTATCATGTATGTAATATAATATATTTATTATTAGATACATTTATATCTAATATACCTTGTATGTATTATATGTGTATGCCTCTTGGTTGTATTTCCTCCATGGAACGTAAGCTTCCTGAGGGCAGGGATCTTGCCTTGTTAACTACTACACCCCCAGCCCCTAGAAGACTGGTTGGCCCAAGTGTATAAGATATTCTTGATAATTCATCAAATAGTTCTTTCTAATAGTTTTCTAGGTGTTTGCCTTAGCTTTCCTAGGCGTTTCTACAAATGTTTGTTGAGTAAATGAGTGGATAAGTGGATGAATAAATTAAAGTGAAACGTTGCAAATTACAGTGGCTCGGGTACCAGGTGTGCTTCAGATACAGACAGAAGTACAACTTGGCCTCTAACAGTACTGTGTTGACATTTCTCTCTTCCCAGTGGTATTAAAATTTATCTTATTGACCATCAGGTTCCAAAAGGGGCATGCAAGTAGGAGGCATTCATTCATGAAGGAGCCCGACTTTCTAGGGGAATGCATGGGCGGGCAGAGGGGGAGGGAAGGCACTTTTATAATGCAAACTAATCACCAGCCCTTTCCAGAGACCACCTAAAAAATCGTACCAGCTCGGATGCTGTTTTAGACTATATTGATAGATCTCCAATAACTATAATTAAGTTTTCTCCTCCCCGAGAAGAAACAAGTGATCAATGACCTTTTCTAAGGTTTCTTGCGATTGTGTAGCAGAATGTGTCCCTCAAATGCTGTAATTTGTGAGGCCTTCAATATAAGACTTAATGAGGGTTTGGAGACATGCAGACTGAGTAATCATCATTTAGCTGACAAAAAAAAAAGTGTTAACGTATCTAAAAAGGGCATAAGGTTAATTGATATTTGGCAAAATGAAAGCCCTGTTTAGTATACTTTTCTTGCCACAAACTGGAGATGTACTTCTTGAACCTTGTATCAGCATGAGCCTGCTCATTACCTACCTCCTCTGTTCACACATCTGTTTAAGTTTCCAATCCCAATGCAGGAGCTAAAATGCAAGAGGAGGCTAGAAGGACTCCTTCAACAGTCACAGAACTTAGGGTAAATTTGTAGTATGAAGTATACATACTCATAACACAGAATCTGTAAAACATGAAAATGTAGAGGGAAACAGGGAGGGAAAACATGAAAATGTAGAGGGAAACATATACCAAAGCCACCATATGCAAACCTCTTGATGTATTATGTTTTATATTTCATTTATGCTTATTCCTAGCATATTTTAGATGTTCCTGTATGTATAATTTTGCAATTTTTAAAGACTAACTCAAGGGGTAGTCCCATCCTTATACATTTAATGGTTAAGTAACACATCAGGAGCAGATTATAATTTAAGTGATCTTTTCCTTATTGCTGAGAATTTAAAATTAGTTTCCTTTTGTACTTTCACTAATGTTTCATTGAACGTTTTTTGCGACTATCTGTTTTGGAATTCGGGATAATGTTCTCACTCTCCAGTCCCACTAGTAGAATGTATGGATCAAAGATTCAGAGCAAATTTAAAACTCCTTCCTCACACTTCCAATTTTTTTTTTTTCAAAAAGTTTGGACCAGGTGCTTTTACCTCCTGTAATAGAAATGCAAATAAATTCCTCAAGCCTAAGTCTCTCATGGAACATATGCCACCACCTTGACTTTAAACTTACCCCTGTCCACAGCAGATGGCCCCTGAGCCAACCCAAGAAAAATCTCTTTGTCTTTCTCTCTCTCTTTTTTGTTTGCTTTTTTTTTTTTTTTGCATTATATTTTGCTCTAAGAAACCTAAAACACAGTAGACTTCTGCTCTTTAGTGGGCATGGTGGTGACACGACTGCGTGGTAGCACATCACATGCAAGCCAAAGACATAGGGGACAAGGACCCAGAAACCCCAGGAGAAAAGTAGGAGACTTGCAGAAGGCGGTTTGCACCGCGACGAGAGGTCATGTGGCCCAGAGGCAGGGAGAGCCGGAGACCGAAAATCATGTCAGCCTGGAGGGCTTACACTTCCCATGAGGTCTGGCTGCACCTTCCCCTCTTCTTATCATCAACCTCCTGCTTCCTTAAGCTTCTCTGAGTGGGTTTCTGCTCCTTGCAACAGAAAATCCCAAGCACAAAGCGCAAGCCAGTGCCAAAAGGGACAGCATTTTGTATATAACTCTTTCCAATTTCTCAAGAGCTTCTAGAGAAGCCAGATGTAATGGATATAGGAGGACCGCTTCAGAGCTCACATCAACTTGATAGCCACTCATTCAGTCTCTATGTATAAACATACATACAATTACATATGTGTGTGTTTATGTGTATACATAACATATGCACATACATATTTGTTATAACACACATATATATTGTTATAACATGCATATATGCACATGTGGGTGTGTATATATATTTACATATACATACACACTCATGGCTAATTTTCTGATAGAAAGACCCACCAAAGATTTGAAGGCCAGTGTTGGTTACCCGCAGGTATGACTTGACGCTATCCTTCAATGTTCTGAAATCCAAAGAGAGAAGAATACGAGAAGCAAATCTATCACTTCACCTCCGGACATATCATAAAAGAATGCAGATGATATCTGTAGCAAATGTATAACTTAACCCAGAGAAATTTAAAATTAGCTTCCTGCGGAAAAAAAGAGTCAGGGAGGGTGATGTCATGGCATTAAAACAATAAAACCTATAATAAACCATTCATCTGCTACACAATTGTATTTCTGCCTCTGAATTAGCAGACAGGTAATCACAGGGAAGCGAGATCTTACCAGTTATGATTCCTCAGTGGGCCCCGCATGCATCAGGGTTGGTGCGTGTGCCTTCCATGGATTATAGCCACAGCGGTTCTTTGTGGTAGGGACAAGCATCCTTCCCCCTGTGAGGGAAACTGAGGCAATATTACCTGGTTAGCCAGCAGCCTCTCTGTTAGCAAGCGATAGGGCTGGACTAGGAGCCTGAAGGCACCCCAGGGGCCATGCTCCTACCCTTCTTCCCTCAGACTTACACATGTTCTATTGCCACTAAATCTGGAAACAGAAAATGCTTCTGTACGCACAGTCCTTTCCGACTTATCCTTAAGCCAAACGTATTTTGTAGGGCTTGTTTTTCTATGATCAAGGATTGAAACCTATTCCTCACTCAGCTTCTCATTATTCCCCTAACTCACACTCCACCAGACTTTGTAGCTTTGGAAATTGCAGAATTTTGAGATGAAGATATATAATCAGGAAGATGAAAGGCTGAAGGGAAAAGGCTCTTAACAGATGAGTTTTCTGAGCCGCATCCACCTTTAAGGCAGCCTCATGGTGAAGGCCAGAGAAGTAAAGTAAAAGGGAAAAGAAGAAAGAACCTTCCAGATTGTGTTTCTGTGTTGAGGCTTCCCCACCCCACCTCCACTGTGACTGGTCACACTGAGTCTTCCACTCCCCCAGATTCTGTTGAATGTTTTTTAAAGTATCACTACTTCGACTCATCCATTCATCTACCTCTGAGTTCAAGGAAAGATTCATATTACTGATTTTTCTTACCATGAAACTTTTATTTTCAGGCCCAAGTAAATTGATGTTTATCTCCAATTGCCCACATAATCTCCCAGGCACACTCATTCTATGTCGATGTGCTCTGCAAGACGTACAGCTCCACTGTGGGCAAGGTGGGATGTAGTTACTGAAATGAAATGTAAAAGCCAAGAAGGAAAAATCACTGCCGTGCTCCCTCACCCCATTTCCAAAGGGTCAGCCTGGAATTTATCCTCCAAAGTATTCTCTTAGGCTTTATCTCATCCAGGGGCACACCTTAGATGGTGCTATTTGGAGATGCCAGAATTAATTTTCTATCAATGATAAAATTCTACTTGATTATATCTGTGTCTTAATTCATTCACTTCATTGAGCAAACATTTATGGAGTGATCTTTATGTACTGGGCACTGTGCATGTCCCTGAAGGGAAAAGATAACCAAATTGGTAAGGTAGAGATTCTGTCTGTCGTAGGAAGAAGGAAAGTAAACGATCATAGAGTGGTGAGAAGGGCTGCAGGTGAAAACTCCGGGGTGCCTAGAGAGGCACCCTCCCTCTGCCCAAAGGGTATTGGAAGAGATTTAGCCAGAGAAGGCACTTTGGATTTAGTACTTGCAGAATAAATTAGAGAGGGCATGCACACAAGCAAGTGTGTCTACTAGAACCAGGGGAGGTAGCAATGAACGATTCTCTTGCTGACAGAGCCGGGTGCCAGAAGCCATGGGGAGGCTGTGGGGGAGCGGCACAATGATCATGGGGGACCGACCGTGCCCAGTGAGGCAACAGACCAGGGCCACACTGCAGAGAACCCCCTAAGCAGAAGTAAGGGCTTCTCTACCCTGCTGGTCACTAACAGGGTGGGGCAATGTGAACACAGCAGCCTTGCTTGTGGCTGTCGGGGCTGTATTTTTCCTGGTGTGGGTGTTGAGTTCCTGATCCTGCAAGCTCCAGGAGGGGGCTCTAAATCCCTGGTTTGAAGAAGGAAATAAGAGCGAGGAGAAAAGAGAATCCCTGTCCTGCTATTTATTAACTGGGAGACCCGAACAAGTAAATTAACGCACTCATACTCTGTTTACTTATTTGCATACTGAGGGTGAACTGAGCTGCCTTGGTAGGTAAATATCTCAGTGTATAAATGCCTTGCTCGCTGCCTTCGTGGAGATAAAGCACGCTGTGATATTTACCCAGATTCCCTCATTGCTGTCCCCTTCCCCGGGCTTCCACCTTCGCAACCTGTGTCAATTCCGAGCTTTGGAGTCGCAAAAGCCACATCTCTAGCAATAAGCTGAAGACGCAAGAGCCAGTGTATGAGGGGAGGCAAGTGTTGGGCTCTAGTGTGTGTAGCTGAGATGACTGTGTCCTTCTATCCTATTCCCTGCTCTAGGCGAACGCATAATGATAAGCTTCCCGGGTAGTTTTGGGGAAGTCAAGGGTAGAGGGAGCTGGGCTCCTGATTCATTTCCTCTGGCTACTGTAACAAATTGCCAGAGTCAGTGCTTAAAAGAACACACATTTACTCCTCTTACAACTCTTTGTAGATCAAAATCAAAGGGGCCGTGCTCCCTCTGGGAGTAGGGGATGATGTTTCCTTGCCACGTTCTGGAAGCTGTCCCCATTCCTTAGTCAGTGACTTCTTCCACCTTCAAAGCCCACCATGATCACATTCAGGGCCCAAGTGGGTCCAGATAATCTTCCCCCATCTCAAGATCCTTACGTTAATCAACATCTACAAAGACCTTTTTGTTTATTGTTTGTTTTCTTGTTTGTTTTTAATTTTTAATTGAAATACAATATTATTGACATACAATATTATATTCATTTCAGGCTGTACAACATAGTGATTTGACAATTCTGTATGTGACTCAGTGCTCATCACAGTAAGCTGTCACCATACAAAGTTATTACTATATTATTGGCTACACTCCCCATGTACTTTTCATCCCTGCGACTTGTTTTTCTAATAACTGGAATTTTGTGCCTCTTAGTCCCTTATTTCACCCCTCTCCCCACACCCTCCCTTCTGGCAACCACCAGTTTGTTCTCTGTAGTTATGGGTCCATCTCTGGTTTTTTGTTTCTTTTGTTTTTTAGATTCTACATATAAATAAAATCACATGGTATCTGTCTTTTTCTGTATAACTTATTGCACTTATAAATACCCTCTAGGTCCATCCCTTTTATCACAAGACTTTATTCTTTTTTATGACTGAGTAATATTCTACTATATATATATATGTATATATATATATATAGTCACATCTCTTTTTAATGTTTATTGTTAAGTTAATCACCATATATTACATCATTAGTTTTTTTATTTTTATTGTTATGTTAATCACCATACATTACATCATTAGTTTTTGATGTAGTGTTCCATGATTCATTGTTTGTGCATAACACCCAGTGCTCCACGCAGAACATGCCCTCTTTAATACCCATCACCAGGCTAACCCATCCCCCTACCCTCCTCCCCTCTAGAACCCTCAGTTTGTTTTTCAGAGTCCATCGTCTCTAATGGTTGGTCTCCCCCTCCGACTTAGTCCCCTTCATTTTTCCCATCCTGCTATCTTCTTCTTTTTCTTTTTTCTTAACATATGTTGCATTATTTGTTTCAGGACAGATCTGTGATTCAACAGTCTTGTTGAACAGTCTTGCACAATCACAGTGCTCACCATAGCACATACCCTACCCAATGTCTATCACCCAGCCACCCATCCTTCCCACCCTCCACCACACCAGCAACACTCAGTTTGTTTCCTGAGATTAAGAATACCTCATATTAGTGAGATCATATGATACATATCTTTCTCTAGTTGACTTATTTTACTCAGCATAACACCCTCCAGTTCCATCCATGTCCTTGCAAATGGCAAGATCTCATTCTTTTTTTTTTTTTAATTTTTTTATTGTTATGTTAATCACCATATATTACATCATTAGTTTTGGTGCAGTGTTCCATGATTCATTGTTTGTTCATAACACCCAGTGCTCCATGCAGAACGTGCCCTCCTCAATACCCATCACCAGGCTAACCCATCCCCCTACCCCCCTCCCCTCTAGAACCCTCAGTTTGTTTTTCAGAGTCCATCATCTCTCATGGTTCGTCTCCCCCTCTGACATACTCCCCTTTTCTTCCTCTCCTGTTATCTTCTTCTTTTTCTTTTTTCTTAAAATATGTTGCATTATTTGTTTCAGAAGTACAGAACTGTGATTCAACAGTCTTGCACAATTCACAGCGCTCACCGTAGGACATACCCTCCCCAATGTCTATCACCCAGCCACCCCATCCCTCCCACCCCCAACCACTCCAGTAACACTCAGTTTCTTTCCTGAGATTAAGAATTCCTCATATCAGTGAGGTCATGTGATACATGTCTTTCTCTGATTGACTTATTTCACTCAGCATAACACCCTCCAGTTCCATCCACGTCGTTGCAAATGGCAAGATCTCATTCCTTTTGATGGCTGCATAATATTCCATTGTGTATATATACCACCTCTTCTTTATCCATTCATCTGTCGATGGGCATCTTGGCTCTTTCCAAAGTTTGGCTATGGTGGACATTGCTGCTATAAACATTGGGGTACACGTACCCCTTCGGGTCCCTACATTTGTATCTTTGTGGTAAATACCCAGTAGTGCAATTGCTGGATCGAACGGTAGCTCTAATTTCAACTGTTTGAGGAACCTCCATACTGTTTTCCAGAGGGGTTGCACCAGCTTGCATTCCCACCAACACTGTAGGAGGGTTCCCCTTTCTCCACATCCCCGCCAACATCTGTCGTTCCCTGACTTGTTAATTTTAGCCATTCTGACGGGTGTGAGGTGGTATCTCATTGAGGTTTTGATTTGGATTTCCCTGATGCCGAGCGATGTGGAGAACTTTTTCATGTGCCTGTTGGCCATTTGGATGTCTTCTTTGGAGAAATGTCTGTTCATGTCTTCTGCCCATTTCTTGATTGGATTATTTGTTCTTTAGGTGTTGAGTTTGATAAGTTCTTTATAGATTTTGGATACTAGCCCTTTATCTGATATGTCATTTGCAAATATTTTCTCCCATTCTGTCGGTTGTCTTTTGGTTTTGTGGACTGTTTCTTTTGCTGTGCAAAAGCTTTTTATCTTGATGAAATCCCAATAGTTCATTTTTGCCCTGGCTTCCCGTGCCTTTGGCGATGTTTCTAGGAAGAAGTTGCTGCGGCTGAGGTCGAAGAGGTTGCTACCTGTGTTCTCCTTTAGGATTTGGATGAACTCCTCTCTCACGTTTAGGTCTTTCAACCATTTGGAGTCTATTTTTGTGTGTGGTGTAAGGAAATGGTCCAGTTTCATTCTTCTGCATGTGGCTGTCCAATTTTCCCAACACCATTTGTTGAAGAGACTGTCTCTTTTCCATTGGACATTCTTTCCTGCTTTGTCAAAGATAAGTTGACCATAGAGTTGAGGGTCCATTTCTGGGCTCTCGATTCTGTTCCATTGATCGATGTGTCTGTTTTTGTGCCAGTACCATACTGTCTTGATGATGACAGCTTTGTAATAGAGCTGGAAGTCCGGAATTGTGATGCCGCCAGCTTTGCTTTTCTTTTTCAGTATTCCTCTGCCTATTCTGGGTCTCTTCTGGTTCCATACAAATTTTAGGATTATTTGTTCCATTTCTTTGAAAAAAGTGGATGGTATTTTGATGGGGATTGCATTGAATGTGTAGATTGCTCTAGGTAGCATTGACATCTTCACAATGTTGATTCTCCCAATCCATGAGCATGGAACGTTTTTCCATTTCTTTGTGTCTTCTTCAATTTCTTTCCTGAGTATTTTATAGTTTTCTGAGTACAGATCCTTTGCCTCTTTGGTTAGATTTATTCCTAGGTATCTAATGGTTTTGGGTGCAATTGTAAATGGGATCGACTCCTTGATTTGTCTCTCTTCTGTCTTGTTGTTGGTGTATAGAAATGCCACTGATTTCTGTGCATTGATTTTATATCCTGCTACTTGACTGAATTCCTGTATGAGTTCTAGCAGTTTTGGGGTGGAGTCTTTTGGGTTTTCCACATACAGTATCATATCATCTGCAAAGAGTGAGAGTTTGACTTCCTCTTTCCCGATTTGGATGCCTTTGATTTCTTTTTGTTGTCTCATTGCTGTGGCTAGGACTTCTAATACTATGTTGAATAGCAGTGGTGAGAGTGGACATCCCTGCCGCGTTCCTGACCTTAGGGGAAAACCTCTCAGCCTTTCCCCATTGAGAATGATATTCGCTGTAGGTTTTTCATAGATGGCTTTTATGATATTGAGGTATGTACCCTCTATCCCTATACTCTGAAGAGTTTTGATCAAGAAAGGATGCTGTACTTTGTCAAATGCTTTTTCTGCATCTATTGAGAGGATCATATGATTCTTGTTCTTTCTTTTGTTAATGTATTGTATCACGTTGATTGATTTGCGGATGTTGAACCAGCCTTGCAGCCCAGGGATAAATCCCACTTGGTCGTGGTGAATAATCCTTTTAATGTACTGTTGGATCCTATTGGCTAGTATTTTGGTGAGAATTTTTGCATCCATGTTCATCAAGGATATTGGTCTGTAATTCTCTTTTTTGATGGGGTCTTTGTCTGGTTTTGGGATCAAGGTAATGCTGGCCTCATAAAATGAGTTTGGAAGTTTCCCTTCCATTTCTATTTTTTGGAACAGTTTCAGGAGAATAGGTATTAATTCTTCTTGAAATGTCTGATAGAATTCCCCTGGGAAGCCATCTGGCCCTGGGCTTTTGTTTCTTGGGAGATTTTTGATGACTGCTTCAATTTCCTTAGTGGTTATAGGTCTGTTCAGGTTTTCTATTTCTTCCTGGTTCAATTTTGGTAGTTGATACATCTCTAGGAATGCACGCATTTCTTCCAGGTTATCTAATTTGCTGGCATAGAGTTGCTCATAATATGTTCTTATAATTGTTTGTATTTCTTTGGTGTTGGTTGTGATCTCTCCTCTTTCATTCATGATTTTGTTGATTTGGGTCATTTCTCTTTTCTTTTTGATCAGTCTGGCCAGGGGTTTATCAATCTTGTTAATTCTTTCAAAGAACCAGCTCCTAGTTTCGTTGATCTGTTCTACTGTTCTTTTGGTTTCTAGTTCATTGGTTTCTGCTCTGATCTTTATGATTTCTCTTCTCCTGCTGGGTTTAAGCTTTATTTGCTGTTCTTTCTCCAGCTCCTTTAGGTGTAGGGTTAGGTTGTGTATTTGAGACCTTTCTTGTTTCTTGAGAAAGGCTTGTATTGCTATATACTTTCCTCTCAGGACTGCCTTTGCTGTATCCCAAAGATTTTGAACAGTTGTGTTTTCATTTTCATTGGTTTCCATGAATTTTTTTAATTCTTCTTTAATTTTTTGGTTGACCCATTCATTCTTTAGTAGGATGCTCTTTAGCCTCCATGTCTTTGAGTTCTTTCCGACTTTCCTCTTGTGGTTGAGTTCTAGTTTCAAAGCATTGTGGTCTGAAAATATGCAGGGAATGATCCCAATCTTTTGGTACCGAGTGAGACCTGATTTGTGACCTAGGATGTGATCAATTCTGGAGAATGTTCCATTGGCACTAGAGAAGAATGTGTATTCCTTTGCTTTGGGATGGAATGTTCTGAATATGTCTGTGAAGTCCATTTGGTCCAGTGTGTCCTTTAAAGTCTTTATTTCCTTGTTGATCTTTTGCTTAGATGATCTGCCCATTTCAGTCAGAGGGGTGTTAAAGTCCCCCACTATTATTGTATTGTTGTCAATGTGTTTCTTTGCTTTTGTTATTAATTGCCTTATATAATTGGCTGCTCCGATGTTCGGGGCATAGATATTTACAATTGTTAGATCTTCTTGTTGGATAGACCCTTTAAGTAGGATATAGTGTCCTTCCTCATCTCTTATTACAGTCTTTGTTTTAAAATCTAGTTTGTCTGACATAAGGATTGCCACCCCAGCTTTCTTTTGGTGTCCATTAGCATGGTAAATGGTTTTCCAGCCCCTCACTTTCAATCTGGGGGTGTCTTTGGGTCTAAAATGAGTCTCTTGCAGACAGCATATTGATGGGTCTTGTTTTTTAATCCAATCTGATAGCCTGTGTCTTTTGATTGGGGCATTTAGCCCATTTACATTCAGGGTAACTATTGAAAGGTATGAATTTAGTGCCATTGTATTACCTGTAAGGTGACTGTTAACTGTCTGTTGTCTGTGTTCGTTTCTGCTCTTTGCTGCTTTTAGGTTCTCTCTTTGCTTAGAGGACCCCTCTCAATATTTCTTGGAGGGCTGGTTTTGTGTTTGCAAATTCCTTTAGTTTTTGTTTGTTCTGGAAGCTTTTTATCTCTCCTATTTTCAATGATAGCCTAGCTGGATATAGTATTCTTGGCTGCATATTTTTCTCGTTTAGTGCTCTGAAGATATCTTGCCAGTCCTTTCTGGCCTGCCAGGTCTCTGTGGATAGGTCTGTTGCCAATCTAATGTTTCTACCATTGTAGGTTACATATCTCTTCTCCCGAGCTGCTTTCAGGATTTTCTCTTTGTCTCTGAGACTCGTAACTTTTACTATTAGATGTCGGGGTGTTGACCTATTATTATTGATTTTGAGAGGGGTTCTCTGCGCCTCCTGGATTTTAATGCCTGTTTCCTTCCTCACATTAGGGAAGTTCTCTGCTATAATTTGCTCCAATATACCTTCTGCCCCTTTCTCTCTCTCTTCTTCTTCTGGGATCCCAATTATTCTAATGTTGTTCCATCTTATCATATCACTTATCTCTCGAATTCTGCCCTCGTGATCCTGTAGTTGTTTCTCTCTCTTTTTCTCAGCCTCTTTATTTTCCATCATTTGGTCTTCTATATCGCTGATTCTCTCTTCTGCCTCATTTATCTTAGCATTTAGTGCCCCCATTTTTGATTGCACCTCATCAATAGCCTTTTTGATTTCGATTTGGTTAGATTTTAGTTCTTTTATTTCTCCAGAAAGGGTTTCTCTAATAACTTCCATGCTTTTTTCAAGCCCAGCTAGTATCTTTAAAGTCATGATTCTGAATTCTAGGTCCGACATCGTACTAATGTCCGTATTGAGTAGGTCCCTGGCTGACGGTACTACCTCTTGTTCTTTTTGCTGAGGTGATTTCTTTCGTCTTGTCATTTTGTCCAGAGGAGAATAGATGAATGAGAGAACAAAATGCTAACAGGTTTACAACGTCCCCAGCAAATATACTGTATACAAATCAGAAAAGACCTGAAACCAGGGGAAAAGAAAGGGAAAGAAAGAAAAAAGAAAGAGAAAAAGAAAAAAAAAAGATAAAAACAGAAACAAAACAATACAAAAAAGGCAGAATATGATCAAATCTGATCAGGCTAGTGCATAGATCAGTGCCACACACTAGATTTTGGGCGTATTTTGGTCTGTTAGAAAAAAGTGCCTCCTAAAATTTTAAAGGAAGAAAGACATATATGTACAAAATAAGGGTTGATACAATGAAGGGATGGAAGATGACTGTAAAGATGAAAATTATAAAAGATTTTATAAAAGGACTTGGTAAGATAAGTTGTTTGAGAAAAGAAAGAAGATTTAAGAAGAAAAAAAAAAACGAAAAAGGGAAAGAATGTGATCAGGCAGGAGACTAGAACAAAGCCATACACTAGTGATTTAGGGTATATTTTGATCTGTTAGAAGAAACTGTACCTCAAAATTTTAAAGAGAGAACAACTTATATATATATGCCAAAAATAAGGGTAACTACTATGAAGGGATAGAATATGACTCTAAAAATGAAAAATAAAAAATGTTTTTTTTTTTTTAAAAAAAGGGATTTATAAGATGTTGGTTGAAAAAGGGAAAAAGAAAAAAGAAAGTCAACAAAAATTAACTTTGATGAAATAATGAATCATGGTAAAAAAAAAAAAAAAAAAAAAAGCCATGAATCTATGTGCAGTATTCCCCTAGCGCTGGAGTTCTCCTATTCTCCTTGATCGATCAACTTGGTCTTGGCTTGCTGGCTGTTTGTGTTGATCTTCTGGGGGAGGGGCCTGTTGCTGTGGTTTCCAAATGTCTTTGCCGGAGGCGGAATTGCCCCGCCCTTGTCGGTCCGGGCTAAGGAAGCTGCTCCGGTTTGCTCTCAGGAGCTTTTGTTCCCTGCAAGCTCTGGGTACAGCTTTGGAGGACCAGGGCAGAAATGGTGGCCTCCCAATCTCCACTCGGAGGAGCTGAGAACTCGGGGCCCTGCTCCTCAGTGCGCCCCCAGAGAAAAGCAGTCACTTCCGTGTCCCCGGTCTCCGGCCGCACTCCGTGCTCACCCGGCCTGTGACCGAGCGTTGCTATCTCTGGCACCCGACCCCGCGCGGAGTCTCCAAACCCAGCAGATCCCTGCAGTGCGTTCCCGCACCGCTCCTCCCCGGGAAGGAAGGGGAGTCTCCCCGGATCTGCTGCTTGTTGGGTCCCTGCTGGGGGAGCCGTGCCCCGACTGGGCCGCAGATCACAGTTTATGGCAACCCCGAGCTGAGAGCCCGCGACTCTGCTCCGTATCTGCAGCCGGCTTCCCTGCTCTGATACCTGGGAGCTCTGGCGCACTCAGGCACCCCCGGTCTCTCTGTGACCCCAAGGGTCCTGAGACCACACTGTCCAGGGAGGATTCCACCCCCCACTTAGCCACTGCAGCGACGTCCCTCCGCCGAGCCAACTTCTAAAAGGTCCGATTTTGTGCTCCGCGGCTCTATCACTTGCCAGAAGCGGCCGGCGGAGGCCCCTCCCCCGCCGTCTATCCTCCCGAATATCGCCTCGGATTCACTTCTCCGCACGCCCTACCTTCCAGTAAGTGGTCGCTTCTCTCTTCAGAGAGTTGTTGCTACTCTCCTGTTCGATCTCCTGTTGAGTTCGTAGGTGTTCAGAATGGTTTGATCCCTATTCAGCTGAATTCCTGAGACCAGACGAAATCTAGGTCTCCTACTCCTCCGCCATCTTCGATCTCATTCTTTTTGATGGCTGCATATTATTCCATTGTGTATATATACCACTTCTTTTTTATCCATTCATCTGTCGATGGACATCTTGGCTCTTTCCACAGTTTGGCTATTGTGGACATTGCTACTATAAACATTGGGGTGCATGTACCCCTTCGGATCCCTACATTTGTATCTTTGGGGTAAATACCCAGTAGTGCAATTGCTGAATCGTATGGTAGCTCTATTTTAAAATTTTTGAGGAACCTCCATACTGTTTTCCAGAGGGGTTGCACCAGCTTGCATTCCCACCAACAGTGTAGGAGGGTTCCCCTTTCTCCACATTCCCACCAACATCTGTCGTTTCCTGACTTGTTAATTTTAGCCATTCTGACTGGTGTGAGGTGGTATCTCATTGAGGTTTTGATTTGGATTTCCCTGATGCCGAGCGATGTGGAGTACTTTTTCATGTCTGTTGGCCATTTGGATGTCTTCTTTGGAAAAATGTCTGTTCATGTCTTCTGCCCATTTCTTGATTGGATTATTTGTTCTTTGGGTGTTGAGTTTGATAAGTTCTTTATAAATTTTGGATACTAGCCCTTTATCTGATATGTCATTTGCAAATATTTTCTCCCGTTCTGTCGGTTGTCTTTTGGTTTTGCAGCCTGTTTCTTTTGCTGTGCAAAAGCTTTTTATCTTGATGAAATCCCAATAGTTCATTTTTGCCCTTGCTTCCCTTGCCATTGGCGAGGTTTCAAGGAAGAAGTGGCTGCGGCTGAGGTCGAAGAGGTTGCTACCTGTGTTCTCCTTTAGGATGTTGATGGACTCCTGTCTCACATTTAGGTCTTTCAACCATCTGGAGTCTATTTTTGTGTGTAGTGTAAGGAAATGGTCCAGTTTCATTCTTCTGCATGTGGCTGTCCAATTTTCCCAACACCATTTGTTGAAGAGACTGTCTCTTTTCCATTGGACATTCTTTCCTGCTTTGTCAAAGATGAGTTGACCATAGAGTTGAGGGTCCATTTCTGGGCTCTCGATTCTGTTCCATTGATCTATGTCTCTGTTTTTGTGCCAGTACCATACTGTCTTGATAATGACAGCTTTGTAATAGAGCTGGAAGTCCGGAACTGTGATGCCGCCAGCTTTGCTTTTCTTTTCCAAGATTCCTCTGGCTATTCGCCGTCTCTTCTGGTTCCATAAAAATTTTAGGATTATTTGTTCCATTTCTTTGAACAAAGTGGATGGTATTTTGATGGGGATTGCTTTGAAGTGTGGTAGCATTGACATCTTCACAATGTTTGTTCTTCCAATCCATGAGCATGGAACGTTTTTCCATTTCTTTGTGTCTTCTTCAGTTTTTTTCATGAGGATTTTATACTTTTCTGAGTACAGATCCTTTGCCTCTTTGGTTAGACTAATTCCTAGGTATCTTATAGTTTTGAGTGCAATTGTAAATGGGATAGACTCCTTGATTTGTCTCTCTTCTGTCTTGTTGGTGTATAGGAATGCCACTGATTTCCGGGCATTGATTTTATATCCTGCCACTTTACTGAATTGATGTATGAGTTCTAGCAGTTTTGGGGTGGAGTCTTTTGGGTTTGCCACATACAGTATCATATCATCTGCAAAGAGTGAGAGTTTGACTTCCTCTTTGCCGATTTGGATGTCTTTGATTTCTTTTTGTTGTCTGATTGCCGTGGCTAGGACTTCTCACACTATGTTGAATAGCAGTGGTGATAGTGGACATCCCTGCTGCGTTCCTGACCTTAGAGGAAAAGATCTCAGCTTTTCCCCATTGAGAATGATATTCACTGTAGGTTTTTCATAGATGGCTTTTATGTTATTGAGGGATGTACCCTCTATCCCTATACTCTGAAATGTTTTGATAAAGAAAGGATGCTGTACTTTGTCAAATGCTTTTTCTGCATCTGCGGAGAGGATCATAGGAGTTTTGTTCTTCCTTTTTTTAATGTATTGTATCACGTTGATTGATTTGCGGTTGTTGAACCAACCTTGCAGCCCAGGGATAAATCCCACTTGGTCATGGTGAATAATCCTTTTAATGTACTGTTGGATCCTATTGGCTAGTATTTGGGGGAGAATTTTTGCGTCCATGTTCATCAAGGATATTGGTCTGTAATTCTCCTACTTCATGGGGTCTTTGGTTTGGGGATCAAGGTAATGCTGGCCTCATAAAATGAGTTTGGAAGTTTTCCTTCCATTTCTATTTTTTGGAACAGTTTCAGGAGAATAGGTATTAATTCTTCTTTAAATGTGTGGTAGAATTCCCCCGGGAAGCCATCTGGCCCTGGGCTTTTGTTTGTTGGGAGATTTTTGATGACTGCTTCAATTTCCTTAGTGGCTATAGGTCTGTTCAGGTTTTCTATTTCTTCCTGGTTCAATTTTGGTAGTTGATACATTTCTAGGAATGCATCCATTTCTTCCAGGTTATCTAATTTGCTGGCATAGAGTTGCTCATAATATGTTCTTATAATTGTTTGTATTTCTTTGGGGTTGTTTGTGATCTCTCCTCTTTCATTCATGATTTTGTTGATTTGGGTCATTTCCCTTTTCTTTTTGATAAGTCTGGCCAGGGGTTTATCAATCTTGTTAATTCCTTCAAAGAACCAGCTCCTAGTTTTGATGATCTGTTCTACTGTTCTTTTGGTTTCTAGTTAATTGATTTCTGCTCTGATCTTTATTATTTCTCTTCTCCTGCTGGGTTTAGGCTTTATTTGCTATTCTTTCTCCAGCTCCTTTAGGTGTAGGGTTAGGTTGTGTATTTGAGACCTTTCTTGTTTCTTGAGAAAGGCTTGTATTGCTATATACATTCCTCTCAGGACTGCCTTTGCTGTATCCCAAAGATTTTGAACCGTTGTGTTTTCATTTTCATTGGTTTCCATGAATTTTTTAAATTCTTCTTTAATTTCCGGGTTGACCCATTCATTCTTTAGTAGGATGCTTTTTAGCCTCCATGTATTTGAGTTCTTTCCGACTTTCCTCTTGTGATTGAGTTCTAGTTTCAAAGCATTGTGGTCTGAATATATGCAGGGAATAATCTCAATCTTTTGGTACTGGTTGAGACCTGATTTGTGACCTAGGATGTGATCAATTCTGGAGAATGTTCCATGGGCACTAGAGAAGAATGTGTATTCTGTTGCTTTGGGATGGAATGTTCTGAATATGTCTGTGAAGTCCATTTGGTCCAGTGTGTCCTTTAAAGTCTTTATATCCTTGTTGATCTTTTGCTTAGATGATCTGTCCATTTCAGTCAGGGGGGTGTTAAAGTCCCCCACTATTATTGTATTGTTGTCAATGTGTTTCTTTGCCTTTGTTATTTTTTTTAATTTTTTCATTGTTATGTTAATCACCATATATTACATAATTTGTTTTGGTGTAGTGTTCCATGATTCATTGTTTCTTCATAACACCCAGTGCTCCATGCAGAATGTGCCCTCTTTAATACCCATCACCAGGCTAACCCATCCCCCTACCCTCCTTCCCTCTAGAAACCTCAGTTTGTTTTTCAGAGTCCATCATCTCTCCTGGTTCGTCTCCCCCTCTGACTTACTCCCCTTCATTCTTCCCCTCCGGCTATCTTCTTCTTTTTCTTTTTTCTTAAAATATATTGCGTTATTTGTTTCAGATCTGTGATTCAACAGTCTTACACAATTCACAGAGCTCACCATAGCACATATCTTCCCCAATGTCTATCACACAGCCACCCCCTCCCTCCCACCCCCGACCACTCCAGCAACCCTCAGTTTGTTCCTGAGATTAAGAATTCCTCATATCAGTGAAGTCATATGATACATGTCTTTCTCTGATTGACTTATTTCACTCAGCATAACACCCTCCGGTTCCATCCACGTCGTTGCACATGGCAAGATCTCATTCCTTTTCATGGCTGCATAATATTCCATTGTGTATATATACCACCTCTTCTTTATCCATTCATCTGTCGATGGACATCTTCGCTCTTTCCACAGTTTGGCTATCGTGGACATTGCTGCTATAAACATTGGGGTGCACGTACCCCTTCGGGTCCCTACATTTGTATCTTTGTGGTAAATACCCAGTAGTGCAATTGCTGGATCGAATGGTAGCTCTAATTTCAACTGTTTGAGGAACCTCCATACTGTTTTCCAGAGGGGTTGCACCAGCTTGCATTCCCACCAACACTGTAGGAGGGTTCCCCTTTCTCCACATCCCCGCCAACATCTGTCATTCCCTGACTTGTTAATTTTAGCCATTCTGACGGGTGTGAGGTGGTATCTCATTGAGGTTTTGATTTGGATTTCCCTGATGCCGAGCGATGTGGAGCACTTATTCATGTGCCTGTTGGCCATTTGGATGTCTTCTTTGGGAAAATGTCTGTTCATGTCTTCTGCCCATTTCTTGATTGCATTATTTGTTCTTTAGGTGTTGAGTTTGATAAGTTCTTTATACATTTTGGATACTAGCCCTTTATCTGATATGTCATTTGCAAATATTTTCTCCCGTTCTGTCAGTTGTCTTTTGGTTTTGTGGCCTGTTTCTTTTGTTGTGCAAAAACTTTTTATCTTGATGAAATCCCAATAGTTCATTTTTGCCCTTGCTTCCCTTGCCATTGGCGAGGTTTCTAGGAAGAAGTGGCTGCGGCTGAGGTCGAAGAGGTTGCTACCTGTGTTCTCCTTTAGGATTTGGATAGACTCCTGTCTCGCGTTTAGGTCTTTCAACCATCTGGAGTCTATTTTTGTGTGTAGTGTAAGGAAATGGTCCAGTTTCATTCTTCCGCATGTGGCTGTCCAATTTTCCCAACACCATTTGTTGAAGAGACTGTCTTTTTTCCATTGGACATTCTTTACTGCTTTGTCAAAGATGAGTTGACCATAGAGTTGAGGGTCCATTTCTGGGCTCTCGATTCTGTTCCATTGATCTATGTCTCTGTTTTTGTGCCAGTACCATACTGTCTTGATGATGACAGCTTTGTAATAGAGCTGGAAGTCCGAAACTGTGATGCCGCCAGCTTTGCTTTTCTTTTCCAAGATTCCTCTGGCTATTCGGGGTCTCTTCTGGTTCCATACAAATTTTAGGATTATTTGTTCCATTTCTTTGAAAAAAGTGGATGGTATTTTGATGGGGATTGCATTGAATGTGTAGATTGCTCTAGGTAGCATTGACATCTTCACAATGTTGGTTCTCCCAATCCATGAGCATGGAACGTTTTTCCATTTCTTTGTGTCTTCTTCAATTTCTTTCATGAGTATTTTATAGTTTTCTGAGTACAGATTCTTTGCCTCTTTGGTTAAATTTATTCCTAGGTATCTTATGGTTTTGGGTGCAATTGTGAATGGGATCGACTCCATATTTTGTCTCTCTTCTGTCTTGTTGTTGGTGTATAGGAATGCGACTGATTTCTGTGCATTGATTTTATAGCCTGCTACTTGACTGAATTCCTGTATGATTTCTAGCAGTTTTGGGGTGGAGTCTTTTGGGTATTCCACATAAAGTATCATTCATCTGCAAAGAGTGAGAGTTTGACTTCCTTTTTGCTGATTTGGATGCCTTTGATTTCTTTTTGTTGTCTGATTGCTGTGGCTAGGACTTCTAATACTATGTTGAATAGCAGTGGTGAGAGTGGACATCCCTGCCGCGTTCCTGACCTTAGGGGAAAAGCTCTCAGCTTTTCCCCATTGAGAAGGATATTCGCTGTATGTTTTTCATAGATGGCTTTTATGATATTGAGGTATGTACCCTCTATCCCTATACTCTGAAGAGTTTTGATCAAGAAAGGATGCTGTACTTTGTCAAATGCTTTTTCTGCATCTATTGAGAGGATCATATGATTCTTGTTCTTTCTTTTGTTAATGTATTGTATCACGTTGATTGATTTGCGGATGTTGAACCAGCCTTGCAGCCCAGGGATAAATCCCACTTGGTCGTGGTGAATAATCCTTTTAATGTACTGTTGGATCCTATTGGCTAGTATTTTGGTGAGAATTTTTGCATCCATGTTCATCAAGGATATTGGTCTATAGTTCTCCTTTTTGATGGGATCTTTGTCTGGTTTTGGGATCAAGGTAATGGTGGCTTCATAAAATGAATTTGGAAGTTTTCCTTCCATTTCTATTTTTTGGAACAGTTTCAGGAGAATAGGTATTAATTCTTCTTTAAATGTCTGATAGAACTCCCCTGGGAAGCCATCTGGCCCTGGGCTTTTGTTTCTTGGGAGATTTTTGATGACTGCTTCAATTTCCTTAGTGGTTATAGGTCTGTTCATGTTTTCTATTTCTTCCTGGTTCAGTTTTGGTAGTTGATACATCTCTAGGAATGCACCCATTTCTTCTAGGTTATCTAATTTGCTGGCATAGAGTTGCTCATAATATGTTCTTATAATTGTTTGTATTTCTTTGGTGTTGGTTGTGATCTCTCCTCTTTTTTATGATTTTGTTGATTTGGGTCATTTCTCTTTTCTTTTTGATCAGTCTGGCCAGGGGTTTATCAATCTTGTTAATTCTTTCAAAGAACCAGCTCCTAGTTTCGTTGATCTGTTCTACTGTTCTTTTGGTTTCTAGTTCATTGGTTTCTGCTCTGATCTTTATGATTTCTCTTCTCCTGCTGGGTTTAGGCTTTATTTGCTGTTCTTTCTCCAACACCTTTAGGTGTAGGGTTAGGTTGTGTATTTGAGACCTTTCTTGTTTCTTGAGAAAGGCTTGTATTGCTATATACTTTCCTCTCAGGACTGCCTTTGCTGTATCCCAAAGATTTTGGACAGTTGTGTTTTCATTTTCATTAGTTTCCATGAATTTTTTTAATTCTTCTTTAATTTCTTGGTTGACCCATTCATTCTTTAGTAGGATGCTCTTTAGCCTCCATGTCTTTGAGTTCTTTCCGCCTTTCTCCTGTGATTGAGTTCTAGTTTCAAAGCATTGTGCTCTGAAAATATGCCCGGAATGATCCCAATCTTTGGGTACCGGTTGAGACCTGATTTGTGACCTAGGATGTGATCAATTCTGGAGAATGTTCCATGGGCACTAGAGAAGAATGTGTATTCCGTTGCTTTGGGATGGAATGTTCTGAATATGTCTGTGAAGTCCATTTGGTCCAGTGTGTCATTTAAAGTCTTTATATCCTTGTTGATCTTTTGCTTAGATGATCTGTCCATTTCAGTCAGGGCGGTGTTAAAGTCCCCCACTCTTATTGTCTTGTTGTCAATGTGTTTCTTTGCTTTTGTTATTAATTGCCTTATATAATTGGCTGCTCCGATGTTCGGGGCATAGATATTTACAATTGTTAGATCTTCTTGTTGGATAGACCCTTTAAGTAGGATATAGTGTCCTTCCTCATCTCTTATTACAGTCTTTGTTTTAAAATCTAGTTTGTCTGATATAAGGATTGCCACCGCAGCTTTCTTTTGGTGTCCATTAGCATGGTAAATGGTTTTCCAGCCCCTCACTTTCAATCTGGGGGTGTCTTTGGGTCTCAAATGAGTCTCTTGCAGACAGCATATGGATGGGTCTTGTTTTTTAATCCAATCTGATAGCCTGTGTCTTTTGATTGGGGCATTGAGCCCATTTATATTCAGGGTAACTATTGAAAGGTATGAATTTAGTTCCATTGTATTGCCTGTAAGGTGACTGTTACTGTATGTTGTCTGTGTTCCTTTTTGATCTTTGCTGCTTTTAGGCTCTCTCTTTGCTTAGAGGACCCCTTTCAATATTTCTTGGAGGGCTGGTTTCGTGTTTGCAAATTCCTTTAGTTTTTGTTTGTTCTGGAAACTTTTTATCTCTCCTTCTATTTTCAATGACAGCCTAGCTGGATATAGTATTCTTGGCTGCATATTTTCTCGTTTAGTGCTCTGAAGTTATCTTGCCAGTCCTTTCTGGCCTGCCAGTTCTCTGTGGATAGGTCTGTTGCCAATCTAATATTTTTACCATTGTAGGTTACATATCTCTTCTCCCGAGCTGCTTTCAGGATTTTCTCTTTGTCTCTGAGACTCGTAAGTTTTACTATTAGATGTCGGGGTGTTGACCTATTTTTATTGATTTTGAGAGGTGTTCTCTGTGCCTCCTGGATTTTGATGCCTGTTTCCTTCCTCACATTAGGGAAGTTCTTTGCTATAATTTGCTCCAATATACCTTCTGCCCCTCTCTCTCTTTCTTCTTCTTCTGGGATCCCAATTCTTCTAATGTTGTTTCATCTTATTGAATCACTTATCTCTTGAATTCTGCCCTCGTGATCCTGTAGTTGTTTCTCCCTCTTTTTCTCAGCCTCTTTACTTTCCATCATTTGGTCTTCTATATCACTGATTCTCTCTTCTGCCTCATTTATCCTAGCAGTTAGTGCCCCCATTTTTGATTGCACCTCATCAATAGCCTTTTTGATTTCGACTTGGTTAGATTTTAGTTCTTTTTTTTCTCCCGAAAGGGTTTCTCTAATAACTTCCACGCTTTTTTCAAGCCCAGCTAGTATCTTTAACGTCATGATTCTGAACTCTAAGTCCGACATCGTACCAATGTCCGTATTGAGTGGGTCCCTGGCTGACGGTACTACCTCTTTTTCTTTTTGCTGAGGTGATTTTTTTCGTCTTGTCATTTTGTCCAAAGGAGAATAGATGAATGAGATAACAAAATGCTAACAGGTTTACAACGTCCCCAGCAAATATACTGTATACAAATCAGAAAAGACCTGAAACCAGGGGAAAAGAAAGGGAAAGAAAGAAAAAAGAAAGAGAAAAAGAAAAAAAAGATAAAAACAAAAACAGAACAATACAAAAAAGCAGAATGTGATCAAATATGATCAGGCTAGTGCATAGATCAGTGCCACACACTAGATTTTGGGCGTATTTTGGTCTGTTAGAAAAAAGTGCCTCCTAAAATTTTAAAGGAAGAAAGACATATATGTACAAAATAAGGGTTGATACAATGAAGGGATAGAAGATGACTGTAAAGATGAAAATTATAAAAGATTTTATAAAAGGACTTGATAATATAAGAAGTTGTTTGAAAAAAGAAAGAAGATTTAAAAAAAAAAAAGGGAGAGAATGTGATCAGGCAGGAGACTAGAACAGAACCATACACTAGTGATTTAGGGTATATTTCTATCTGTTAGAAGAAACTGTATCTCAAATTTTTAAAGAGAGAACAACTTATATATATATGCCAAAAATAAGGGTAACTAGTATGAAGGGATAAAATATGACTCTAAAAATGAAAAATTAAAAATGTTTTTTTTTTTAAAAAGAGATTGATGAGATGTTGGTTGAAAAAGGGAAAAAGAAAAAGAAAAAAAAAACAGTTAACAAAAATTAACTTTGATGAACTAATGAATCATGGTAAAAAAAAGCCATGAATTCTATGTGCAGTATTCCCCTAGCGCTGGAGTTCTCCCGTTCTCCTTGATCAGTAAACTTGGTCTTGTCTTACTGGCTGTTCGTGCTGATCTTCTGGGGGAGGGGCCTGTTGCTGTGGTTTCCAAATGTCTTTGCCGGAGGCTGAATTGCCCCGCCCTTCTCGGTCCGGGCTAAGCAAGCCGCTCGGGTTTGATCTCAGGAGCTTTTGTTCCCTGCAAGCTCTCCGTTCAGCCTTGGAGGACCAGGGCAAAAATGGTGGCCTCCCAATCTCCACCCGGAGGAGCTGAGAACTCGGGGCCCCGCTCCTCAGTGTGCCCCCAGAGAAAAGCAGTCACTCCCTTGTCCCTGGTCTCCGGCCGCACTCCGTGCTCACCCGGCCTGTGACCAAGCGTTTGTATCTCTGGCACCCGACCCCGTGTGGAGTCTCCAAACCCAGCAGATCCCTGTGGTGCGTTCCCGCGCCGCTCCTCCCCGGGAAGGAAGCGGAGTCTCCCCGGATCTGCCGCTTGTTGGGTCCCTGCTGCAGGAGCAGTGGCCCGACTGGGCCGCGGATCACAGTTTATGGCAACCCCGAGCTGAGAGCCCGCGCCTCAGCTCCGTCTCTGCAGCCGGCTTCCCCGCTCCGATACCTGGGAGCTCTGGCGCACTCAGGCTCCCCCGGTCTTTCTGTGACCCCAAGGGTCCTGAGACCACACTGTCCCGCGAGGGTTCCACCCCGCTTAGCCACTGGAGCGCCGTCCCTCAGTGGAGCCGGCTTCTAAACGTTCTGATTTTGTGCTCCGCGGCTCTATCACTTGCCAGAAGCGGCCGATGGAGGCCCCCTCCCCCGCCGTCTATCCTCCCGAATATCGCCTCGGATTCACTTCTCCGCACGTCCTACCTTCCAGTAAGTGGTCGCTTCTCTGTTCAGATAGTTGTTGCTACTCTCCTCTTTGATCTCCTGTTGAGTTCGTAGGTGTTCAGAATGGTTTGATCCCTATTCAGCTGAATTCCTGAGACCAGACGAAATCTAGGTCTCCTACTCCTCCCTTTGCCTTTGTTATTAATTGCCTTATATCATTGTCTGCTCCCATGTTAGGGGCATAGATATTTACAATTGTTAGATCTTCTTGTTGGATAGACCCTTTAAGTACGATATAGTGTCCTTCTTCATCTCTTATTACAGTCTTTGTTTTAAAATCTAATTTGTCTGATATAAGGATTGCCACCCCAGCTTTCTTTCGGTGTTCATTAGCATGGTAAATGGTTTTCCATGCCCTCACTTTCAATGTGGGGGTGTATTTGGGTCTCAAATGAGTCTCTTGCAGACAGCATATTGATGGGTCTTGTTTTTTAATCCAATCTGATAGCCTGTGTCTTTTGATTGGGGCATTGAGCCCATTTACATTCAGGGTAACTATTGAAAGATATGAATTTAGTGCCATTATATTGCCTGTAAGGTGACTGTGACTGTATATTGTCTGTGTTCCTTTCTGATCTATGCTGCTTTTAGGCTCTCTCTTTGCTTAGAGGACCCCTTTCAATATTTCTTGGAGGGCTGGTTTTGAGTTTGCAAATTCCTTTAGTTTTTAGTTTGTTCTGGAAGCTTTTTATCTCTCCTTCTATTTTCAATGACAGCCTAGCTGGATATAGTATTCTTGGCTACATATTTTTCTCGTTTAGTGCTCTGAAGATATCATGCCAGTCCTTTCTGGCCTGCCAGGTCTGTGTGGACAGGTCTGTTGCCCATCTAATGTTTCTACAATTGTAGGTTACATATCTCTTCTCCTGAGCTGCTTTCAGGATTTTCTCTTTGTCTCTGAGACTCGTAAGATTTACTATTAGATGTTGGGGTGTTGATCTATTTTTATTGATTTTGAGAGGGGTTCTCTGTGCCCCCTGGATTTTGATGCCTGTGTCCTTCCCCACATTAGGGAAGTTCTCTGCTATAATTTGCTCCAATATACCTTCTGCCCCTCTCTCTCTTTCTTCTTCTTCTGGGATCCCAATTATTCTAATGTTGTTTTGTCTTATCGTATTGCTTATCTCTCGAATTCTGCCCTCGTGATCCTGTAGTTGTTTCTCTCTCTTTTTCTCAGCCTCTTTATTTTCCATCATTTGGTCTATATCGCTGATTCTCTCTTCTGCCTCATTTATCCCAGCAGTTAGTGCCCCCATTTTTGATTGCACCTCATGAATAGCTTTTTTTATTTCGACTTGGTTAGATTTTAGTTATTTTATTTCTCCAGAAAGGGTTTCTTTAATAACTTCCACGCTTTTTTCAAGCCCAGCTAGTATCTTTAAAGTCATGAATCTGACCTCCAGGTCCGACATCGTACTAATATCCGTATTGAGTAGGTCCCTGGCAGACGGTACTACCTCTTGTTCTTTTTGCTGAGATGATTTTTCTCAACTTGTCATTTTGTCCAGAGGAGAATAGATGAATGAGAGAACAAAATGCTAACAGGTTAACAACGTCCCCAGCAAATATACTCTATACAAATCAGAAACGACCTGAAACTAGGGGAAAAGAAAGGGAAAGAAAGAAAAAAAGACAGAGGAGGAAAAAAAAAAAAAGAAAAAGATAAAAACAAACAAAAGCAGAACAAAACAAAAAAAACAGAATATGATCAAATATGATCAGGCTAGTGCATAGATCAGTGCCACACACTGGATTTTGGGCATATTTTGGTCTGTTAGAAGAAAGTGCCTCCTAAAATTTTAAAGGAAGAAAGACTTATATATGTACAAAATAAGGGTTGATACAATGAAGGGATAGAAGATGATTGTAAAGATGAAAATTATAAAAGATTTTATACAAGGAATTGATAAGATAAGAAGCTGTTTGAAAAAAGAAAGAGGATTAAAAAAAAATGTGAGAGAATGTGATCAGGCAGGAGACTAGAACAAAGCCATACACCAGTGATTTAGGGTATATTTTGATCTGTTAGAAGAAACTGTATCTCAAAATTTTAAAGAGAGAACAACTTATATATATATATATATATGCCAAAAATAAGGGTAACTACTATGAAGGGATAAAATATGACTCTAAAAAAGAAAAATAAAAAATGTTTTTTTTAAAAAAGGGATTGATAAGATGGTTGAAAAAGGGAAAGGAAAAGGAAAATTAAAAAAAAAAAAACAGTTAAAAAATTAACTTTGAAAAACTAATGAATCATGGTAAAAAAAAATCAGCCATGAATTCTATGTGCAGTATTCCCCTAGCGCTGGAGTTCTCCCGTTCTCCTTGATCGGTAAACTTGTTCTTGGCTTGCTGGCTGTTTCTGCTGATCTTCTGGGTGAGGGGCCTGTTGTCGTGATTCCCAAATGTCTTTGCTGGAGGCGGAATTGCCCCAGCCTTGTCGGTCCGGGCTAAGCAATCTGCTCGGGTTTACTCTCAGGAGCTTTTGTTCCCTGCAAGCTCTGGTACAGCTTTGGAGGATCAGAGTGAAAGTGGTGGCCTCCCAATCTCTGCCCAGAGGAGCCGAAAACTAGGGGCCCCGCTCCTCAGTGCGCCCCCAGAGAAAAGCAGTCACTCCCGTGTCCCTGGTCTCCGGCCGCACTCCGTGCTCACCCGGCCTGTGACCGAGTGTTTCTATCTCTGGCTCCCGACCCCGTGTGGAGTCTCCAAACCCAGCAGATCCCTGTGGTGCGCTCCCGGGCCGCTCCTCCCGGGGGAGGAAGGGGAGTCTCCCCGGATCTGCTGCTTGTTGGGTCCCTGCTGGAGGAGCAGTGGCCCGACTGGGCTGCGGATCACAGTTTATGGCCACCCCGAGCTGAGAGCCCGCGCCTCGGCTCCGTCTCTGCAGCCGGCTTCCCCGCTCCGATACCTGGGAGCTCTGCCGCACTCAGGCACCCCCGGTCTTTCTGTGACCCCGAGGGTCCTGAGACCACACTGTCCTGCGAGGGTTCCACCCCCAGCTTAGCCACTGGAGCGACGTCCCTCAGCAGAGCCGACTTCTAAAAGTTCCGATTTTGTGCTCCGCGGCTCTATCACTTGCCAGAAGCGGCCGACGTAGGCCCCTTCCCCGCTGTCTCTCCTCCCAGATATCACCTCGGATTCACTTCTCTGCATGTCCTACCTTCCAGTAAGTGGTCACTTCTCTGTTCAGAGAGTTGTTGCTACTCTCTTCTTCGGTCTCCTGTTGAGTTTGTAGGTGTTCAGAATGGTTTGATCCCTATTCAGCTGAATTCCTGAGACCAGCCGAAATCCAGGTCTCCTACTCCTCCACCATCTTGCTCTGCCCCCCGCCACATCTTCTTTATACATTCATCCATTAATGGGCCCTGAGGCTGCTTCCATTTAAGGTAACATAGTCACACATTATTGGTACTAGAACCGGGAAATCTTTTAAAGTGATTCAGCAGCCCACCAGGGCTCTTTCAATGAGTAAAGTCCCCAGAGCCCTGGAGTGGAGCCGGAACTAGGGTGAGGTGGGCAACGCACTCAGGGCACATAGCTTAAGGAGGCTCCCACTCTCAGGTCCTCCTGAGTGAGCAATCAGCTCCTGAAAATGGGCAGCTCCTCAAGTTTTGTGCACTGGGTGCCTTTCTCCCCTCACCCTAGGTCCAGGTCCCGTCCTGGAGTGCTTCAGTACGGCGACATATGGCAAAGCAGAGCTAGAGACATACACAGGTGGACGTATGTCTAGGCAGCAAGGCTGAGATAGCCCAGTAGAGTTCCTGCTGTTTCCAGAAGCTGGGAAGCATTTGTGCATGCGTGTGTGTGTGCGTGCGTGTGTGTGTGTGTGTGTGTGTGTGTGTAGCAGGACACAGAGTAACACACAAGGAAGAAGATCCAGAGCAGCAGAATGATGCCCCATGACATGACCACAAGTATAACCCCTCACTCTAGTAATACCCAGGCCAGGCAGGAAACGAGATGGTCTCTGAGCTTCCCAGCATGGACTCCACCAAGGACAAGAAGAAAACTGCCAGGGAGGTACGTGCAACAGGCAAGGGGCATGGGCAGACCACAGACTGGCAGCAAGTGAAGCTCCTGGGGACTGAACCCTCCGAGGGGAAATGAAATACAGACGTCCTATGTTTCGTCGATACATCCACAGCACCCCAAATGCTGTTTGGGAACTGTCACTTCTGGACTCCTGTCTCCAGGAAACTCAATGAAGAATAGCACTGTCCCAGGCCCAGGCACGGCTATCTTCCTCCACATCCTCTCTTTCTCTCCTTCGCACAGTACCAGTGAGAGGACAGTGACTCATGCTAATTATACAGTAACAGGAGAAAAAAAATACACTTTTTTTTTCCCCAGCAGCAGCTGGGACTTTCTATTTATTTGTCTGCTATTTATAACTCACTCAGACAAGGAGGTCTTATCTCCTCCTCTCCCCTCCCCACATTTCTCTAGGGTGGATCCAGCTTTATCTAAATTGGTTGGACAGAGGGGCACAGCATATATAATCCATACTGAAAGAGATTAGGGCTTCTCCTTGTACTAGATATAAAAATAACCAACAAGCAAAATGAGCATGGATAAGGAAAAATTAATTTACTTCCCTGCCTAATTAGTAGATGCAGGATAAATGTATCTGCTTAGTTCCCTAATTATAATAATACTTAGCAGTTACATGAAACTCTTCATCATCAGAAATACCACCCTCTCCTGACACTAAATAATTACTCTTTGGCACCCCTGTGTGAGCATCTTATCTGAGCAAGAGAAGTGCCATGAGGTTGGAGGGGGTGCAGAGGAGCAGGGAGGGGGAGGGGCTGAAGCCACTCCTTATCGTTACAGCAGAAGCTGCTTCCTGGGTCCAGTCCCTTGGCTTCAGGGCGTGGGAGCCCGGGAAGAATCTGTCCACTTGGGCTGACCCAGGTGAGACATCTACCACCGAGTCCTGGGGCCTATGGACTGCCACCTGTCTGGCTGTGTAGCCAGAAACTCCTCCTCCCACAGGGAATGAGGCCCAGGATGGCCTCGAGAGGAGGACCTCCCAGGTACAAGGCTGGGGCAAGGAGCAGTCACCAGCTGAGCCCCACTGGGTACCTTCCCTCTGTTACCGCGCTGTCTCCCCACTTCTTGGGTTGATGTTCATTTGCTCAGCTCTACCTTTTCCTTTTTCCTGTGGTGGGATCCGATTCCTGGTATTTTGCTCTATCCTCCTGAGCAACAGGAGTGTTGTCTTGCCCTCCTGGGGGGACACGTTCTTCTGCCCCCTCCTCATTTTTTCCTCAGCCTGCTCTGCTTCTGTCTTGGAGCTCCCAGTGTGCCGCATGCTGGACCATGCCAGCAAGGGCAGGAGCTTTTGGCCCAGACCAGGACTCTGGTCTCAGGCAAAGGGGAAGTGTACCCTGCTTCTCTGCTCTTTATACTAGATACTTCCTAGCAGCTGCAGAGGCCCCTGTTGTTCCCAGACATCACAACCACATTAGTGTTATGAAAGAAAGAAAAAAAGAAAGAGAGAGAGAGAGAGAGAAAGAAAGAGAAAGAAAGAAAGAAAGAAAGAAAGAAAGAAAGAAAGAAAGGAAGGAAGGAAGGAAGGAAGGAAGGAAGGAAGGAAGGAAGGAAGGAAGGAAGGAAGGAAGGAAGGAAGGAAGAAGAAAGAAAGAAAGAAAGAAAGAAAGAAAGAAAGAAAGAAAGAAAGAAAGAAAGAAAGAAAGGAAGAAAGGAAGAAAGGAAGAAAGGAAGAAAGGAAGGAAGGAAGGAAGGAAGGAAGGAAGGAAGGAAGGAAGGAAGGAAGGAAGGAAGGAAGGAAGAAAAGAAAGAAAGAGAGAAAGGAAAGAAAAAGAGAAAGGAAAGAAGAAAGAAAGGAAGAAAAGAAAGAATCCAGCACAATCATCATTGTATTTGGAGCTTGACAGATCCTCAGTAACGTTTGTTTTAAAAGTTAAATTTCAGGGGCACCTGAAATTGGGCACCAGTTGCAGTTGGTTAGGTGTCTGACTCTTGATTTCAGCTCGGGCCATGATCTCAGGGTGGTGAGAATGAGCCCTGCATCAGCATGGAGCCTGCTTAAGATTCTCTCTCTCCCTTTGCCCCTCCCTGCCACTCTCTCTCAAAACAAAACAAAACAAAACAAAACAAAACAATACAAATTAAATTTCAAATCATTTGCTAAGGCCTTGTTTTTTGTGACTTTCCGAAAAAAGGAACCATATGGCCAAACTATGGAGAGCATCTACAACCATGAGATCCTGCCTTATCTTGTACCCAGGGGTGGGGAAAGGGGAGATTAATAAAAACAATCATTACTTAAATTGCAGCTTTATTGTATTTTTATTTTTTCTTATTTTTATAAACATAATAGGCCATATAAATATTACTCAAATTTAAAATTCACTAAAGCTCAAGGCTACTATAATGGGATAAGAATTATAAGCTCTAATTATATAGCTTTGAGGCAATGTAATTATGCAACAGTTTTTGAAAAAATGAGTGCAACACAACAGATCTCTCTTTCTCTTTTATTTTCTTAATTTTGGGCTTTATCCTTAACTATGGAAGAATAGCTAACTCCTGGATTTCCCACCATAGTTCAGTTAATAATACATTTCTGGTTAAATCATACGGGTTCAGACAAGGGAGGAGGCAAAGAAAGGCACACGGTTGCTTCATTCTCCCACAATATGCCGACATGTGAGGTGGTAACTCTCAACCCCGTTTCACAGATCAGAAATCTGAGTTCGTGGATTCTGTCTGGTGTCAAATCCCCACCGCTTACTTCTGTTTGTCACAGACTGGGCCAGTTCAGAGGGCCAGACAGGATGGGGAAGGGGACCAAGAAAGGCCCTGATGAAGGAAAGACACAGCAGGGGACAGTGCCACCAAGAAATCACTGAGGCACCAGGATGGGAAAGGATGGTCACCCTCGTCCTTCAGGGAACCCAGGGCCGGGATGAGAGTGAGAACTTCAGGAGTCAAGTTTCATTTGAAACTAATAGGAAATGACTGGGCCATGGGAGCTCTCAGACAGTGGGCCGGCCCCTGGCGTAGTCTGTTTCAGCAGATGACTTAACATAGGGAAGGAATAGACTTGTCAAAGATGATGTAGAAGAACTGTAATCTGCAAGCAGATACCGGCTTCTTTTGAGGTCATTTCCAACTAAGGGGAGCTCCAACTCTGTATTTGAGCTCTCAGTGTTGCTGTTTCCCGAGCCGATACAAATGCTTCAAATTTCATAGATCTGGGTGTGTGTGACCATAAATGAAACTTACATTGCAGTCTACTTTGTGCAGACACCACATGACACAGCTGCACTTAGCAAGCTAACCACAGTTACCAGAGAAAGGATAAAGAGATTGTATTTCCTGACCCGTGATTGGTTGATTAATAAAACCAGTGGGAGAGAAGAGAATGGTTATCCTACTTAGATGGATCAGAAATGACAATCAGCAATGATGTTCTCAGTCGGCATCTCAGAGGATGCCCATCTTATTTTCATAATAAAAATAGCCAACATCTTTTCCATGTGCTCTGTACCTTCTGCTTTCGAAGGTATGCTATATGCTTCCCTTATTGAATCTGCACAGCAACTTGTTATTATTATTTATGACCATTCCTATTACACAGAACAAGAAAAAAAGCTCAGTTAAGATGGTGTACTCAAAGCCCCCAGCCTAATTCTCAGGCCCTGATCCTAATGCACTTACCACTGTACTCCCTGTGCAAGGATAATCACAGACACCAGAATCCAAAGAGCTAAAACATGATTCATTCTCGTAATTTCCAGAGAAACTCCTTTTTTTAGGTAATGTGGGCCTGTCAGGACGGTGGCACACTTTTCGGTGGTGGAAGCCATCTGCCCATCTTTTGAGTGTCCAGCATTCGGGACACGGGAGCCCATCAGTTTCGTAGCTGCCTTCACTCATGAGCATGCTGTGGGGCAGCCTTTAGAAATTACACCAATTCCCACTTCACACCCAGACCCCCTTCAAAGAAACCTCAACCTGGATTCTCCCCACACCTCTTCATTACTCATCCCCAGAACAAGCTTCCCTAAGATTCCTGAAACCACCATTGGTCCTCGGCGATAGCTCCTTAAGAGGGTGAAGACAAATGCGTTCTCTTTCTCAGAAAGTTAATTCTGCTTCACACAGACATATGCTGTACTGACAAAGGGCCACAGGCCTTTCTATCCCCTAAACTTTCAAAACAGAAGGCCTCCGCCCAAAATAGAAATGTATGTTACACTGTTCCCTTAAAAGAAGGAAACAAGAGGAGTCTCAGAGCCACAAACATTTTATTTCCAAGTTCAGAGCAAACAAAAAAATATGTCAGCCCAGAGGGGATGGATTTGGAGTGAAGAGGGGAGCGAGACATGCAAACTTTATTCTATGTTTAAATCCCAACATATGGGCCATTCCTATTTTAGGATGACAAATACTGACTTCCATATTATGATAATTAATGATATAAAAAGAGGAGCCAAGCTACATGAGAAGGTCTCAGTGGGCTATCCTGCCATCAGTGGTGTGGAGGCCAGGTGCCCATTTCACAGATTAGATTTGAGGAAATCAAATGGCATTGCCCAAGGTCACCCAGCTATTTAAAAGCAGAGTAAGGATGAGAATCTGTGCCAGGGTACTTATCTCTCCTGATGAATCTCATTTGCTGGGATCAACTTTTAATAACTTGGTGTACCCCTAAGATGAAACCTGCCAAGTTCCCCGGTTGGTGCGAGAGCTCTTGCAGGTGCTGGGCTGAAGGACAGATGTTGCTGAAGGCTAGTGAAGGGGACGTGGCACCTGAGCCCCAGTAGGGGAAGCAGTGGTCTGTATGAGCGAAACTCAGGGACCAACAGACCATTGGGCCATTCCTGTTGGTAGGCTAGCTGGAAACACACTTGAGAATTCAAATGAAACAAATCCTCTATATCTTTCCCATGAATGAAAGTGGGCTAGTTTCTACAGTCCATGTTACATGGTGCTACTAGCACATCTGTGTCCCAGGACCCCAGACTCTAGCCCTTCTCTGTGCCTGAGCTGTACCCCTGTTCCTTGCCTGGACTAATCTTTGATCTAGAAGGTCAAGTTAGGACTGCAGACTGCAGTTCTCTAGGGATTCCCAGCTGCTCCATAACTCAGGCCCCTTATCATATGAAAATTCTTGGTCCCAGAATGCTCACTTAGCAGTTCACCAACTTAGGTGGATGAAATGTACAGCTTTCCTCTTAATTTTTTTTCTCTAACGAGACATGATGTATCAGTAGCTTGGAGTTGAAAACATAACAGTCACTTCGGGGATACCCATCAACCTTGCTCAAAGTTCTGTCTAGGTTTCCAAAGTTTTGCATATGTTAAGATTTTAGGGTGGGATTTTGTTCAGGTTAATCGTCGGCTGTGCGGCATATACTCAGACTTAGGGACTGCATTCGGTTTTTGGTTGTCAGTCCACACAAAGGACTACGGTTTCTGATTTCCTGTCCTCACTGCACAGCTCTCCCTCAGCTGACTGTTGTCCTTTATGGTACAGGAGATACGGTGCTTGCGGCCACACCAAGTTGGCTTTGAAAAACTGGCCTTTGACCATGGTCATGTGACTCCTGGTGCAGAGGGATGTTTTCCTTCACTGGAAGTTTCCTATGCTAGGAAAACTCTGAGGCTCTTTCAGGGCTGCCGGCGCCGACATGCCTGCAGCCATTTCTGTTCTGGATTTGATCATTTTCCTGGGCTCCATCTGGGGAAACAGGCATAGTTTCACTTGGAGTTATCTTTTTCATCCTACCAAAAGTAGCAGTTTTTCCAAAAGTTTAGCTAAATACACTGTCCCCAACATCATCTACTCCATTCTGGCAAGTGGATCCAGATTTTCTTTTTGCTAAAACTTTAAAAGTCCACACAGGAAATAAAGAATTGATGAGTAGAATGTGTGGGTGTGCACTCATGAGCGTGTGTATTTTATAATTTACTAATTAAAGCTTTTTCCTGCCTTAACTGATCTTTTAAATGTGATCACATGCTTTCTGTTCTTTATTAATGTGGTAAATTATAGTGAGTGATTTTCAAATATTAAATTAACTTTAATTCTTGGAAGAAAAATCCCGACTTCGCTAAAAGAGTACATTTGCTTTTCTGTAACCCTGGATTTGGCTTACTAATGAATGTTTAAGAATTTGCATCTATGTACCTCAAGAGGTTGCCCTTCCTTGCAAACTCCTTGTCAGCTTTTGATATCAAGTGATACTGACCTCATAAAATGAGTTGGGAAGGAATCCCTCTTATTCTATTACCTAGACAACTTTGTTTAACATCTGGGTCATCGCTTTCATAGATATCTGCTGGGTTTCACTGGTCAACACTTGTCAACCCGCAGTGTGGTGGTTGCATTGTTTTTGGTGGGAAGTGCATCTCCTGGAGATTTAATTCCTTTTAGGCCAATTATTTATGCTCTTCGTATCATGTTTGGTTAAGTTAACCAAAGTTCCTTTGGTTAGGAACTTTTCTCACCAAAATTTTCAAAATTATTGGCAAAAAAATGGTTCAGAGTGCCCTCTTATTACCTTTTAAAAGTGACTATGGGGGATGTCTGGGTCTCAGTCAGTTAAGCATCTGCGTTTGGCTCAGGTCATGATCCCAGGGTCCCGGGATCGAGCTCCATGTTGGGCTCCCTGCTCAGTGGGGAGCCTGCTTCTCCCTCTGCCTGCCGCTCCCCCTGCTTGTGCTCTGTCTCTCTCTCTCTCTCTATCAAATAAATAAAATCTTAAAAAATAAATAAAAAAAATAAAAGTGACTATGGATGTTGTTGGGACAGCTTTTGTTTCTAACAGTGGAGCCATTTATGCCATCCATACTTGTCTGTTGTGTTCAGTGCCTCTAGACGTTTATCAATTATGTCTTTTCAAATAGCTTTCCCTGTGCTTATTCTCTGGATGATGGATTTATTTTTGATTCTAGCACGTTTGTTCTAGTCCTCACTGTATCCTCCTTCTACTTTCTTTGGGTTTAATTTGATCATTTCTTTTGAACTTCTTGAAATAAAGGCTTTACCTTATATTCTGCATTTTTAGGGTATAAATGTACTTACAATCACAGCTCTCATCATGTATCACAAATTTAAATACATAATATTTCTATTATCATTCAGGTCATGATTTTCGGGGGTTTTTCTCTTTCTTAGTTTTTGGGGTGAGGGAGGGGCAGAGGGAGAAAGCGAGAATCCCAAGCAGACTCCCCACTGAGCCTGACACAGGGCTCTATCTCACAACTCTGAGATTATGACCCCAGCAGAAATCAAGAGTCAGGTGTTTGACCCAGCCACCCAGGCACCCCCGGTTTGTTTTTGTTCCAATTTCCATTTTCATGTCTTCTTTTATCTAGTGATTATTTAGAAGTGTACTCCTTAATTTCCAAACATCAAGGAAATTTCAATTGTCATTTTGCTACTGACATCTACCATAACTCCTGTCTAGCCAGAGAAAATATTCTATATTTTCTCTCTCTCATTTTTTTTTTTTTTTGGTATTTGTGTCTGTATTCTTTTTTTCTACTGAATCTTTCAAATCATTGTTTACAAAGGCATTTTGATGAATATTAGTATCTAAACCTCCTTTCCATTAAGGGCTTTGAAAAGTTCAATTATTTGGGATTTTAATTTATAGCAGCAATTGGTCAATTTTGGTTAATAGCCCAGGTGCTCTTAAAAATGAATACATATTGTATTCTGTTGTATGCCTGCCTTTAATCATTATTTTAATCAAGATTCTTGCCGATTTGTTGGATTTTTATTCTTATCAGTAATAGAAGGGTAAATTATTATCACCCACATTAATGTCAGTTTCATCATTTTTGGTTTTTGTTCATTTGTTTTAGTTCCATCAGTATTTGCTTTACATATTTTGAGGCTATCATGGGTTAAACTGAGTCTTCCCAAAGATTCGTTGAAGTCCTAACCCCTGGAACCGTGAATGTAAATTTATCTGCAAATAGGGTCTTTGCAGATATAAGTTAAGATGAAGTCATGCTGGATTAGGGCAGGCCCTAACCCAAAATGATTGTCCTTCTAAGAAGAGAAAACAGAGACATGAAGAGGAGAGAGCATGTGAAGACTGAGAGGCACATGGAGGGTGTGGTGGGATGATGGAGACGGAGATTAAAGTGATGGAGCTGCCAGCCTAGGAATCCCAAGGCTTGACCGTCACCACCAGATGCTAGGAAAAGGCAAGGAAGCATTACACCCAGAATCTCAGAGGCAGCATGGCCCTGCAGACCCCTTGATTTCAGACTGCCAGCCCCCAGAACCATGAGACAACAAATTTCTGTTGTTTTAAGTCACTTGTTTTGTTAAACAGCAGCCCCTGGAAACCAGTGGATGGGGTATGTCACTAGTTGCATAGAAATTCAAGGTTTGTATCATTTCCTGGTGAACTGAAACTTCTATCATGATTATATATTCCTGTGTATCCATGCTTTTTACCTTAAAGTCGACTTTGATATTATTATTTTTTAAGATTTTATTTATTTGACACAGAGAGAGAGCACAAGTAGGCAGAGTGGCAGGCAGAGGGAGAGGGAGAAGCAGGCTTGCCGCTGAGCAGGGAGCCCGACGTGGGACTCATGACCTGAACCAAAGGCAGACACTTAACCAACTGAGCCACCCAGGCGCCCCTCAACTTTGATATTATTATTACTCCTTCTTTCTTTTCAATATTTCCATGGTGTATCTTTCTGCATCTTTTCGTTTTCAAACTTTGTATATTCATTTGTCTCATAAGATTTAAAAAATAGTTAAGTCCAATAATCTTTGTCATTTAATTGAATTACTTAGTTTTCTTACATTCAATGTTAAATTTTGGGTTTAGGCATAGCATTTTCTTATTTGCTACTCTACCATTCCCCATCTGCTTTTTTCTCTCTCTTCTTCCCTTTTTAAGGAATTGTTATTATTGTTATTAATTATTATTATTTACCATTTCCTCCATTCACTTTTATTATCTTGTTAAGTTAAAAATCTAGCATGTATCCTTGACTAATTAAAGTCCAGTGTAAATAAATACTTCCAGCATTTATTAGACAAGGCAAGGACATTATAATCCCATATCTATATCTGATCTTCTCCTACCATACATACTCTTTTTAAAATATTTGAATTCTACATATGTTTAATTCTTATAATACATTATTGCTATTTTAATACATGCAATATTAATTTAAATTTATTTACACGTTCCCCCTTTGCATTGTTTTTTATTCCTTTCTATTCTCTTGAGCTTCTATCTGGGATTACTTTTCCCTTCTTCCCCAAAAACTGGCTTTAGCGTCTGATTTAGGGTGTGCTTGCTGGTGATAAAGCTTCTCAGTTTTGTATGTTTATTTGTATTTGAAAGTATCTTTATTTTTGCTTTATATATGAAGGCTATTTGTATTGGGTCTAGCATTCTAAATTGACAGATTTTTGTTTTCTTTCGGCACTTTGAATATATAATACAGTTGTCTTCCCTTTTCCATTGATTATGTTAAAAAAATCATCTGCTGGCCTTATTGATGCTTTAAATGAATATACCTCTCAACTCCCAGTTCTAGGCTGACTTTGATATTTTTTCTTGTCTTTGGATCGTAGTTTTACTATTATGTGCCTGTGTATGGTTTCCAAAGATCTTCTTCTGTTTGAGATTCAGCTTCTTGAACATGTGGTTTTATATTACTTCTCAGTTTATGGAAAATTTTAAGCCATATATACTAAAATACTGATCGTCCACATTTTCTCTTTCTCTTTTGTTCCTGGGAGTTGAATTATACATGGGTTATAGCTTTTACCATATTCCATATGCCTTTTATTCTATTTTTTGTTTGCTTTTACCTTCCCATTTTTCAGTATATCTTCTTCTGATGTTTCATTAACTAATCCTTTCTTCACTTGTGACCAACTTGTTGACCAACCCAAATAGAAGTTTTTAAATTCAATTGTCTGTTTAAGTTCTAGGTTTTGCATCTCCCCTACTGCCTATGCAGATTAAAAACCTTGTCTGCAGTGAGATGTGATCATTCAGTGTTGCCTGGAGGCATTAACAGGCATCCATGACAGTTGGGTAAAACAGACAGAAAAAACAAAATGAAAAACAAAATAAGAAACAACTCTCTGTGTAGGGCAGGAACATGTGTTAGGCACGGGACAAAATCTAGAGGAGGTACAAGATCACGAGAAAGGCCACGTCCTAGGAAGGTGGGGATATAATGCTTACCTAGGATTGATACTCAATCAGAACATTAGAGAACACCCCTCACCCGCTGCCCTCCAACAGGCTAATAAGTATAGAGTAAAAAATAACAGTGTAATGTTAGCTAACTGTAGAACTCTAGGAGACAAATTCTTCCTGAAGCACAGAGCAAAAGGGAAGATACAAAGCCAAGAAGGGAGAAATCACCTCTGGAAAACCAGACCACAATCTAAACCCAAGGAACCACCACAAAGGGATGAAGGACTGTTGGGGAACAAAATTATCTTGTTTCCTTATTGTGTAGGTGGTTACATAAATCTATACGTTGAAATAGACACCAAAAGAAGGTCAGTTTGGCTGCATGGTAACTATTTCTTTTTAAGGGAAAGGAAATAAAACGTTCTGTCACAAACAAACCCTGAGATAATTTATTGCTAATAGGCCTATTCAATGGGAAATACTAATGGAAGATCTTGAGGCAAAAGGAATGAAATATTGTTTGGAATTCTGAATCTAGAAAAAGAAATGAAGATCTCATTGGAAATAAAATATATAGTGGTAAAATAAAATTCATATTTTTAATTTATTTCTAATTGCTATAGAAGATCATTGACATCCTAAGGTAATTTTAATATACACAAAATATGTGTTCATAACAAGTGTAAAAGTAAAATAACAATATCACAAAGGATGGGGCTTGAGAATATACTCTTTGTAATAGTTCTGACGCTCGATGTGAAGCAGTATACTGTTATTTCAAGGTAGATTCAGATTAATTAAAAATATACCTTGTAAACCCTTGGGCCACCCCAAAAATGTTTTAAATGGCATAAATAATAAATCAATAAAGGAAATAAAGCTCTCAAGTAACCCAATAGATGTCAGAAAAAAAGAGGACAAAAAGAACAGATGGAGCAACCAACAGGGTGGTAGATATCAATCTAATCCTATTTATAATCACACTGAAGATGAATGGTATAAACAAATTATTTAAAAGATTGAAATTGTCAAGTTGGATACAAAGAGAGACACAACTATTGCTGTCTACAATAAATCATATTAAATTAAAAAATAGATGAGCTAAAAGTAAAAGGACAAAAGAATATACCATCTAAAGACTAACCAAAAGAAAACTGTATAGTTATAATAATTTCACACAAAGTGGACTTCAAAACAAGGAACATTTTCAGGAACAAAGATGAACATTAATTCATGATAAAAGAGTTTAGTTGTCCAAGAAGACATATATTTTTTAAGGTATTTTATTTATTTATTTGAGAGAGAGTGAGAGAGAGAGCACAAGCAGGGGGAAGAGCAGAGAGAGAGGGAGAAGCACACTCCCCGCGGAGTAGGGCGCCTGGCTCAGGGTTCAATCCCAGGACCCAAGATCATGACCTGAGCCAAAGGCAGATGCTTAACCGACTGAGCCACCATACATATTAATTCTAAAAGTATGTGCATCTAACAACAGAGCTTCAAAACACATGAGCAGAAATTGGTAGAACTGCATTGAGAGATAGACAAATCCATGCCTAGGATCAGAGGCTTCAACACTTCTCTCTCGATAGTACCAGTAGGCAGAAAATAAGTAGATCATAGAAAATCAGTAGATCATAGCAATCCGGAATGCAATCTACACTTTGACAATGACTCTTAATTGTATTACAAATGTGTAACATAACCACACTGAAGGGTGCAGGCAAGAAAGGATCTGACTTAATTATCTCCGAGAAACAATGAGTTCAACCAGCTATATCATGAGGCTGAAAACAAAAAGAACTGTATGTATGGGGCCCCTGAGTGGCTCAGTAGGTTAAGTGTCTGACTCTTGGTTTTAGCTCAGGTCATGATCTCAGGGTCCTGGGATGGAGCCGCAGGTCAGGCTCTGAGCTCAGTGCAGAGTCTGCTTGATAGTCTCTCCCTCTTTCTCTCTCCCCTTGCCCCTCCCACTGCTCATGCACATGTGAGCTTGCTCTCTCTCTCTAAAACAAATAAATAAAATCTTAAAAAAAAAAAACCCGAACTGTATGTAAATACTGTATTCTAATTGGTAAATTTGTTTCTCACAGGGGTACAAGTTAGTCATGCTGAAACTATGTTACATATACACTAAGTTTGGACAAAACAATATCTATTTAGACAGTGAAAGCCAGGTTTTTCACTGTCAGAGAAAGGTGTAACAAATAAGTAATGAGGTAATGTTAGAATGAATCCATGATGCTGGATTGGAGTTGAATATATCAGTGTGAATTTATACTTTTTAATATGTGTACTTAGGCTGCCTGTCTAGCTCAATTGGTAGAACACAAGACTCTAAATGCATGCACAAATACGGAGATACATAAGAGTATATATATTTCTGGAAACAGAATAAAAATGAGAGAGAGACAGACAGACAGGCAGACACCTTGGTTTCTAACTACCACAGGTATTAGTTCCATGGGGAAATGGACCATTCTGGGGCTGGGAAAGGGTGAGTACAAGATAAACTCAGAGCATCTTTTGGTGCCAGAATTAAGGGAATGATTTAAAAAGAAGAAACACAAAGCATGTCAAAAGATCATGGGAACCAACCTTAAAAAGGAGCTCCCAGTGACCAAAATTGGAATCATTTGAACAACAAAATGAAAAATGGTAGTTCTGGGTTACAACCCAAAGAATAAATATGTAAATACATAACTGAATAAATAAATCAGGTATAAAGGGCCATGTGTCCTTATAGAAAAATCCCAATTGATAAATATAGAAGAATGGGAGAAATGTAAAATTGCCGTTGAAATGCCACAGGAATAATTGCTGTGAACAAAATCCACTATGCTAAATTTAGTGGAAGCAATATTAAAGAGAATTAAGATATTTGCGTATCTTCGAAGTATGTCTCCTGAAATATCTATTAACTAGTATGGTGATTTTAACCTACGTCCACCAACTCTTTGATACTCCCTCCAGGTGGTGGCGGTTAATTCCTCACCACTAGGCATGCATCAGTTAGATTTAGTCACATCTAACAAATAGAGTAAGGAAAGGGAAAAATAATAGCCTTACAATAGTGATCAAGGGGAACATCACCTGTCATATTGGTATCACATGGGTTTGATAATGATTCCATAACAAGGGCCATCACCTTTCAGATGTTCTTCCTCAAAATGTAAAACCTCAATCTAATCATGAGAAACATACAAAAATAAATCAGGGAACATTTTATAAAATACCTGACCAATACGTTTCAGAAGTGTCAAGGTCACTAGACAAGGAACAATTGAGGCATGATCAGAGATTAGATTAAGGTTATCTAGCAACTAAATGCAATGTACAATACAGGACTGGATCCTAGAATTAAAAAATAATAATAATAATTCTGGGAAAACGGAAGAAATCTAAATAAAGTCTGTAATTTTTGTTACTAGTATTGTTCTCATGTTAACTTCTTAGTTTTAATAATTGAACCATGGTTATGTAAGGTGTAACATTAGGAGAAGCTGTTTGCATGGTAAACAGAAACCATCTTTGCAACTCTTCTCTACGTCTGAAATCATTTCAAAAAAATTAAAGAAAAAAGTGATACAGACTCTAATAATATTCTACTTTGGAAATAAAGACCCCCTGGGTTGGTGTTCTGCTTAGTTGTCCTGTTTTGAATTATCACCAAACTTCAGTCAATCCTAGTGGTTTCCATGTCCTAAGAGTATAGAAATTCTCTTCTCATTATGAATTTCTCTTTGGTGTCACCCAAGCAAGTGTAGATTCAATTTGTTATAGCTTTTACCCAGCTGGATAAAAGTCAGTCTTCCGATCATTTTTTTACAATGTCTGGGCCATTTTGCTAACTGTTTCATGAAAGAGCAACTTTTTTTTCTCCTAAATTGTCTAATAGGCATTCTCTATGCAATTCATCACACACATGCTATGTCTTATTAAAAAAAATTTGTTGTATGATACTGCAAGGCACTATAGGATTTGTATTTTAAATAGTATATTTACATATTGTATTGTATATTTTATTGTGTGTATGACTTTTGTTTTACTTGTGGTTTATCTTATAATTAACATTTCCCAATACATGTGGACACATTCAGTAGCCTTTCTATGTCTCCTTTTCTGAGACTGGCAGAATTCCAAACCAAATATATCCATGGTCATATAAAAAAGTTCTTCACAAAGTCTGTTGCAAGGAACATTGTTCTCTCAAGAAGGTCCCAAATTAAAGAAACTCATGATGAAATTAATATGAAAAATTATATATATTATATTCCTTTATGGAGTTTCAAAGCACATTCAAGTCCTTAACAATATAATAGGAAATATAATTATTTGACCTAGAGATTCCCAACTTGTTTTTTCATATAATACTTATCAATTGTGGAAGCCAATTTGGGAAACATTAATGCTATAAGAAACAGAATATACCAAAAGAGACAAACTGGAACATTGCTATTCCACACTGGATTATAGCTCACAGTGGCCAGTCCGTGCGTGCATGAAAGCTTTCTGAGCCTGCGGTTGCCTAGATAGACAGATTCGATATACAGATAAATGATAGGTAGGTAGGTAGAGGGGACTGGGGGGAGAGTAGATGGATAGATAAGAGCCACTGTTTGGACATATTTCATTAGTGTCCTATCAGATGAGGAGTGAGAGAGGGGTGGCAGAGGAGAGACACAGAGTCAAGTATTTTGTGTAATGCCTTAAGGATGACATGGGCAAAAAAGCAAAATAAAAGCAATATTTAATATTTGTTCAGCATTTTATGGTACTGCTCAAATGTGCTTTCTTTTCTGTGTTTCCATGGGTCCATGTGGTTATTATTTTAATACTTACTATGGTGTTTTAAGCATCCCTACTTAGTAATCTTCTTTTCTCCTGTGTAATCTCCAAGTGGTAAGATAAACATCATAGTCATAATTATACCATAAATTCCTAGTAATGGCCTAGTACAGAGTCGGTAATAAATAAATGTGACTTCGATGGATGCAATTTATAAAAGCACCTTATCTAGAGTTATATCTTATAGCAAAGGTGCAAGAAAAGGTGAATTTACAGATTAACATTTTTAACAATAATGATAATGATAAAATAATAATAATGTTAGGCACTGGAAATTTAAAAAAGAAAAAAGTTTATGAAAAATTAATATTAAAAAGGTTAAAGTGAATTAGAAGGCAACAATATTCTGTGTTTTGAAAAATAAATACCCAACAAAACAAGTTTAAAAAAGGGAAAAATATGCAAATAAGGTGAGAAGCAAGGAGATGAGACAGTGATTTCAGAAGAGATGTTTAATTTATAATAAAATACAACAGCGCATATTGATTAATCTGAAATTTTATGTAACAGGTAATTTTCACAGAATGTTAAAAATTCAAAATACCTAAGTGATGACCAAATGAAGTAGAAAAACAGAATAAATACATAACATGAAAAGTGGCTCAGAAATGTATTAAAGAGTGACCCAAGCAAAGCCTCAGGTCTTGTTGGTTATAAACGCTAGTTCTTCTAAATATGCAGCAGCAGAAAAATCTTCACATAACAGAAAATGACCTAACACTCAGAAGAAATAAAGCAGACCAATTTGATTTTTAAAGGAAATATAGTCCTAATATCAAAAAATTTCCAGGATAATATGAGCCGAAAACAGATCAATGAATATAGATTTGAAAACCCTCACTTCTTTCTTAATAGCAGCTCGCGTCTCACTAAAACAATTCCACCATGACCAAATAAGTTTTAATCTTTCAAACACAAAAACGGTTAAATATCAAGAACTTTATCGCAACAAAATACCAAATCAATCGTTCAACTCAAACACAAAGCAAAACAAAATTCATCTCAATAGAAACCAAAAAGCCTGGTTAAATTATTAAATTCTTTCTAATAACAAGATTCAAGATGATAATTACCAGTGTGAAGCAACAAGGGCATTTCCATAAACATGAGGAATCGGGTAACAACCGTGCCATCACTGTTCTTTAGGACTCTCTGGATAAGCAAGTCACTTATGTAATAACAACAACAACAACAACAACAAAATAACAATATTATTATCAAGAATCATTTCTTGAATAGCCACTATTTTTGAGTTTTAGTCTGATGTCGCTTATGTCATTAAAGTGCCATATGTCCCTGAAATACACAGATGAGAAAAGACATGATGTGACTTGCCCAAGGTCTGACAATCCTGGCGTCAAACCTGGACTTTGCAGGGAAGTCCTTCTAGGGACTTTTGACAAAGGTCAATGAACAAAAAATCAGATAATTCACAGGAGAAATGGGAACTAGTAAATATTTTAGGCAAGGACATGAAAAATAAAAAGGTTCACCTTTGCTAATAATTAAAAAAAAAAAAAGGCAACCAGTACTTTTTCATTTATGAAACTGGCAGAATGTAAATAAAGTAACTATCTGATCGTAGGAAGAATAAGACATTTTTTCCTTGTATAATGAAGGTGACAATGAAAATGAGAACAGAAAATGTCAAAGAATAAAAAATGACAATAAGTGTTGGAAAGCATAAATAGATTTTTAGGTTTTGACAGGATTAAATAAATTGTCCACTCTTTGGGAAGGAACTATTATATCATACAGGTTTGCAGGTATGTAGGATTCACAGTAGTGAAAGGACATTACTGTTTCAACAGTGGAACAGTTGAGTAAGTTGCAGTTGATCCACTAAATCAAATGTTAAGTGCAATTGTTAAAATTATGTTTTCAAAAATCATGTAGGAAATTGACATACATTAATTTTAGCTGAGGGAAAAAAGGTGGAAAATAGAATGAGCCCTTTGATTAAAGCAATGATATTTGCACATGAAACCGACCATGACATTCGGTATAAAACAAGCAATGATGCCCTTGAGCTATGACTTCTGGAGGATTGTTTCAAGGTGGAATGCAAAAGGCACCAGTGTTCTGCATAAGGGGCATCTGTTCTCATATCAGCTTCTCCCCACTGATGTTACCGTAAAGCACTACTTCTATTCCAAAACTGCAGCAGAATGCTGATGACACCAGAGACCACAGACAGTGCTCCCACTTTAAGGAGACAGAGAGCCGCCACTTCATCCAGCCATGAATGAGAGAAGTGGGAAGTCAGCAGGTTGCAATGCATGTGGTAGAGAAGCCAAGCATGGTGGGCATGGCTTGAAAAAAAAAAGACTGAGAATTGAACAAAGATTAAGAACCGCAATCTAGACAGTCAGAGTATGGGCTTAGTCATTCTGAATACATCATTTTGGTTTTCTCATAGGCTGTGTCATTGTTATAATAATCGCTAAACCAGGTGGGCCCAACTAAGCAGAAACAAATTTCTAGTCGGGTCAAAATGCTTATTGAATGCTTAATTTTGAATGTGGAACATATTGGAAACATAGAAATAAAGTTTTGGAGAAACCTTTCATCAAAATTCTCATAATGGGATATATCGTTCAAGTTTATGATTCCCTTTCCTCTGGTAACTACTCCTGAAACAATGGGACTCTCTCCCACCCCCATCAGCCATGTCCATGTTAAATGACTTTGCACCAGCAGGGAGTTCTAAGTCTCCAGAATTGGACTGCACTCAAGATGGGTTGATCATATTTTGAGCTGAATCTATTTTATTAACAATTGGGCAGAAGTTTGATGTGTTTCTGATATCCAAAACCTTGGGTTAGATAAGCTCACGTTGCCTCCAAAATAATGTTTGATTCACTACTTTCTTAGATTCCATGAGACTGCAGAGTGTAATTCCAAAAGTTCTCATTTACCCTTAAACTAGTTACAATTGCTTCATGTCATTTGAAACAAAATAATCTGTATGAATATGGATGGATGTATACACACATACTTCCATATATATATACACTTATATACTATATGTAGTATACTATATGTATGTAGGTATGTATATACTATATATATGTGTATATAAATATGTATATGCACAGTATGGATATATATTTAATAATAGGTTAAAAATGTATAATTAAAATCAAGTGGTCAAAATCTTTTGTGGCCAGAAAAAAATTACATGTGCATTCAGCTTTGTCATTATCTGAAGGCTATGGAGTTAGCAAATTAATTTTATAGATTAATTTTATACATTTATTTTATTAATTTAATGTCCTGCCAAAAAGAATGATCTTGCTGTAACTTTGACTATCAAATCAGATCTAGAAATTCCTTAAATGGATTTGTATTCCAATTCCTATTGAGTGACAAACAGTTAAATTGTGCATTTTCTTTGACAACTCCATTCATCGCTACCAAAGAGTTCTCTATCTTTTCTCAGCTATGTTTTAAATTCAGGCTTGTTCCACTTCAATAAACACCATCATCAAAAGGTGCCATATCACCTGCTCTGATTTTTCTCATGATCATTGGCAATTGAAAGGTCCACCGTACATTTCAGAGGCTCATCTCCTGTAGGGAAGGACAATATTGAAGGGAACTTATTTTGCTTTTAAATTTGGCACAATTATGTAGTAGCAAAGAGAGCACACACTTGGAATGAGATGAAAGGTATGATGTTAACCAACTCTGTGACCCGCATGGGCTAAAGTCCTTAAATTTTGTAAGCTTTATATATGATCTGAAGAGATCAGTGTCAATACAGCAAGGTTGGCGTGCAGATTAAATGTAATATAATGTGAAATGACCTGGATAATGTCTTGTGCAGAGTAATTGCTCACAAAATTTAGCTTCATGACCACACTTTCTTTGCTCTCTTCCTCCCTGATCTTAGAAACAAAAATAAGATTTGGTTTTGAGTGCCTGGGTGGCTCAGTTGGCTAAGTGGCTACCTTCAGCTCAGGTCATGATCCCAGGTCTGCATCAGGCTCCCTGCTCAGCGGGGAGTCTGCTTCTCCCTCTCCCTCTTCCCTCCCCCCTACTTGTGCTCTCTCTCTCCCTCTGAAATAAATAAATAAAATCTTTTAAAAAATGAGATTTGGTTTTTCACCTTTGGTAGACACAGTGACTTTTGGCTTCCTTCCTTAAGGAGGGGGACTGCATGTTTTGGGGGGCGGGTTGACAGACAGTATCATTTAGCAAATTATATACTGGAGAAATGAACAAAATCCAGAAATGGAAAATATTTTAACTACCCAGGGTACTACAAAAAATGTACATTTACATGAAAACTTATAGAATGTATATGAGTTTGTCTAGTGAAGAATGAGGGTGGATGAAGATGGGACTCCTGCCTGAAAGATCCAGCTTCAATCCAACTCTTGGTCCCTGTGAAAATTAAGGATTTGAGGAGACCTATTTGCCTTGCTCTCCACTGCATTAGAAAGAACTAAACAAGCTTCTTTTTGATTTAACAAAAAATGAAAGGAAAAGGTCCACTAGTAGTTAACTCTACTTCTTTCTACCTTAGCATATATTTCAGGGATAAAGCATATTTAATTTATACGTCTCTATTTTTATTCCAGGAAGACAAATTTTCATAGTGTCTTTCTACTCATAGGGCACCCAAAGAGTTTTGTTTATAAAAATCAATAAGCCCAAAGCTCTTTGGTGTTTTTTTCAAGCCAATCTATTTCATCTTTCACCGTCTGCTGAAGGAAGCCATGTATCTTCCCACGAGCTGTTGGATTGTGTCAATTCTTTGTGGTCCATTATCAGCCAGCCAAAATTCAAGGTCACCGTTTTAGTGTCTGCTTCCTGGCAGAGCTCCCTCGACCTGAAGAGGGCCCTCCACTTTGGTAAATGGGCACGGACTATTTGGGGTTGTATGAAATGCAATTCATCACCCTGCTCAATGCACCCCAACTAGTCTAGCTTTGTGTCTGATCATCTGACATTTTCAGCAGGTGAATGGAGCTCCTCAATCAGAGGACTGATCAATTATCTGCTATAAAGTACTCAATTTCTGCCAAGGATTATGTAACCCAGTCACTTCCCTAAGTGTCAGGACACTAAGAAGTAACCTCAAATTGATTGCCTAATTCAAACACATTGGTATAAATTTTATAAATATTATTATTTATTAATGTTATAAATATTAATATAAATAGTTCTCTGTCTTTTTTGTTTAACTTTGTTTTACCTTTTTATGTTATTATTTTTAGCTATTATCTTTATTAATTTATTATTTCTGCTTTTAAAAATCACTAAACTACAACAAAATTAAATAAAAATAAAAAAATAAAATCACTGAATTGTCCTATTCTAGCTTTTTAAATTGAAAGGTCAGTTCATTTATTTCCAAAATTTCTATTTTTCTAATATATTATTTTAAGGTCATAGGTTATTCAAAGTTTAGTTTTTTATATCTAAGTGTTATCTTTGACAAAAGTTTTATAAGTAATAATTTCCATTTTATATTTTCTCTAACTCAATATAAAAGTTCTATAAAACTGTGTTTTATATATTTATATGCTTTATTTTTCAGTGAATGCAATTTTTTGCTCATTATTTTGTTGTTAATTCTTAATTGTATTATGCTTTGTTATTGGCTATAGATTACATGAAATCAGCTTTTTGTAATTTATTGAGATTCCTTTGGGTTCTAATTCATAATTAATATTTGCAAATGTTTTGTATGTATTTTTAGAAGTGTAGTTTTGTGAAATTTTTTTCATTATTTAAATTCAGAAAGCAATGTGCAATTTCTATTGAATTCAAATTCTGTTTGCTCAAACATTTTATTTTTCAATACACCTAGACTTATTTTGGTCTACTTCTCTGTTCTGTCATTTTTGAGAGGTGTAAAAAACTCTCTCACTAGGTTTGTAGCTTAGTCAATTTGTTCTCCATGACTAATCATTTCTCCTTTATATATTTCAAGCTATGTTGTGGGTACATAAATATTATTGACTGTAATATTTTCATGCTGGAGTGTTCCTTTCATCAAAATGAAAAATTTTGTTTTTGCCTTTAAAGATTTTCATCCTGAATTTTACTTAATACTGTTTGCTTTTATTTTTTGCAATTTAAAAATGTTTTTAACACATGAACTTTATTCACTCAAAAACAATGTGATTATTAATATATTTGGACACATTTTCTGTGCTATTTAGTGATTTATATTTATCCTGATAGCTAATTCCCCCTCCCCTCACTGTGTGTAATTTTATATATGTCTTCACTTATCACACTTCCTTCAAGGATTTTTTGTTGTTTTTGTTCCTCTAATGAACCGCAAGTTATTAATTCTATTTCCATTTTTCAAGTGTTTACCCTAAGGTGCTAACACATGTACTTGAAGTTATATTTGTCAAACAAAATCTGGCTAACGTTAATCTGTATCTGTATTGCCCTCCTCCCACCAACTCTTCCAAATGCTTATCCAGGACGACAAAGAAATAACCCCTTTTACCTTCAACTAGATATAAGGTTTTTGTATTGACAGAATGTGGTTTCTATCATGGTACAAATTTTTCTTAAATAGCTGGTTATTGTGAGCGTATTGTTTATTTGAGAGTTCTTTGGCCGGATTGGGAGCGCCCTGTGAGTCTGTGCAGTGTGCCTGTAGGCAGTGCTGCACGTACCACCTCCTCCCGTGGATTTCTGGGATAATCCCACCCTGTGGACACCAGCCCCCAACTCGCTGCTCCTGCCTTGAGCGAGGCAGCTTTGTGGGATTGCAAATGCTGCACGGGAGAGATGAATTGTACAGGTGTACAATTCTGGCCTAATTGGATGTCGCAACTGATCACACTGCTTAGGAGAACTGGGCCCCAATCTATTCCCAGAATCTTCCATTTCCAGGCTTAGGGAAATTCTGGAAACACTTCCACCATGTTAGCAATCTCCTTCCGTGCCTGTTTTTGCCTGTGGTTTTTTTCTTTTCTTTTTTCTTTTCTTTTCTTTTCTTTTTTTCTTTTCTTTTCTTTTCTTTTATCCTTTCCTTTCCTTTCCTGGCCTTGCTGGTTTTGATGATTAGGAGTGTGGGCATCCTCTAGAAGGTTGGAAGATTAGGAGTCAGATTCTCCCTTAGTGCCTCAGAAAAGAAACACAGCTCTGCCAACACCTTAATTTTAGCCCACTGAGACCAATTTCAAACATCTGAACTCAAAAGATGTAAGATAGTGTGTTTGCGGTGTTTAAGCCACTGTATTTGTGATTATTTGTTACAGCAGCCATAGTATACTAATACAAAGGTGGAATCAGTTTCAGGCCAAAAAATTGCATTCTTTCCCCCCAATTAATTCTTTTTTTAAAAAAGATTTTACTTATTATTTGAGAAAGACAGAAAGCGAAGGAACATGAACCAGAGGGTGGGGGAGCAGAAGAAGAGGGAGAAGCAGGCTCAGCGGGGAGCCTGACACAGGGCTAAATCCCAGGACCCTGGTATCATGACCTGAGCCAAAGACAGACGCTTAACAGACTGAGCCACACAGGAGCCCCTCCCCCATTAATTATTAAATCCCCAATCTCTTTTTGCTCACTTCTTACCTCGCTCAGCTTTTTCCTCTCAGTTTCCTCCACCCCCTCTCTTGGAAGTGGTCCTATACCCGCCCTCCTTCAACTTCTGCCTCTCACATTTCTTTTCCCCTTCTCCACCTGTCCATTAGACTCCCCCTTTCCCTCATTTCCCTTATCCCATTTTTTACCCACCATTCCTTATTTTATGTTTCCCAAATAATTCTCCTTCCTTGGAAGGAGGTGGAAGTCAGAAGTGCAAAGAAGGCAGTGTAAGAACATCCGAGCTCTCCTGTTGTACACTTATCTTTTTAGAAAGAAATTTCACTGAGCTCCAGTACTTGCTTTGAGAAATCAATGGATATCAACAAGATTCCAGCAAAGATCTACAGGACAATAGGAACAATGCATGACTCATAGTAACCCACACACATGAAAGCCTGAATTCAGCTGCAGTTTGCTTGCATCTACGGACTATTGATCTGACTGGAAAGTGCTCCTCCATTAAGGAGTTTCTCAGAGTAGAGCTCTTAAAATGAGAAGATTTCTATCAAAAGGCACAACTCCATGAAGAATAGCTGAATACACAAGATCAGAATTCTGCAACTTTCCTTTAATTAAAAAAATATAGTAAATATCAGGGCACCTAGGTGGCTCAGTTGTTAAGCGTCTGCGTTCAGCTCAGGTCATGGTCCCAAGGTCCTGGGATCGAGCCCCGCACTGGGCTCCCTGCTAGGCAGGAAGCCTGCTTCTCCCTCTCCCACTTCCCCTGCTTGTGTTCTCTCTCTCATTGTGTCTCTCTCTGTCAAATAAATAAATAAAATCTTCAAAAATATATATATAGTAAATATGAAAACTCTCTAAGAGCTGAACAGGTAATCATAAAGTCAAGATATGCTAAACTGGATACTGACTATTGGGAAATTGCAGCCAAGTTTTACCTTTTATTGTGAAATAGTATATAAATTTTAAATACCTTTCAGATTTGGGTTAAGGGGTCAATTTGGGTGAAAGAGACATGAAAAGTGCTCAATTCTCTTTGTCATACTTCCCATGTTTGACGAACTACAGATATTTCATGTTTCTAAATAAGATGCTTGATATGGCACATTCCCTAACTATCTGTAAAGATTAAAAGGAAAGTAACTGAAATGGCTTATACCTTAATTCATATTTTATACCTCAAGCACTGGGTAGGGAAAGAGCCAGAAAAATGCACATGACAGATTTTACCCATAATCAGAGACAGAGAGTGAACAGGAGATCAGGAAGAGATAACCAGACCCCGTAAGCCAGTTTGAAAGCAGACATTCAAGAAGGGAGCTGAGTTTTGTGAAACAGGTTGTTGGAGGGGCAATTGGAATTAATTCTGCTGTAAGGTGTTCTCAAGAGGGTAGTTTTTGTCACATTCAGTTAAAAGAGATATTAGTGAAGATAGGGAGAGATTTTAGAGGACCTGGTCTCTAGCTTTGGCCTTGAAGATGAAGTCATGATTCTGAAGCATCACTTACACTAGAATAAAGTCTATACTCATAATGACACGTCATGACCTGTCCCTATCTAGTCCTCCAGCTTTATCCTATACAATCAAGACCCTATTCACAACACTTGAGCCATATTGGCCTTCTTTCTGTTTCAAAAATGCAGTAATCTGAAATCACACATTGATTCATTTGTTTCTATCTTCAATCAACAGAACAAAAGCTCTTTTGAATAGCAGAAAACTTATCTGTCCTGGTTGCTTCCATAATCCTATGTGTGTTATAGTAGCCAACACATTATGAGAGCTCGAGGCATATTTGTCAAACAAATGAATAAATGGTATTCACCATGGTCAAGTGGTAAAGCACATGCCACATCCAAAGTCTTGAATATAGAATTTTACTGTAACAGGAGAGAAAAACATATTATGAATTATTTTTCAAATCCAACAATAAAGTCTGTGAATATAGCTTTTTCTTCTCAGGAGAAGGTAGATGTCTCTTTACAGTTTCTACAGCAGGTATGGGGACAGAGCAAAAAACCCTAGAATAACACATGATCTCCACATGTAGCACCAAGGTTCCTCCATCTCACCTCCATGACACTTAATATATTCCTTTCTCTGTACATCAACTTGCCCTTTGGAGAAGAAGAGAAGGTAAAAAATACCAGAAATATGTATCTAAAGACTGACTTTACACTCATCACTTTACACTCATCAACCTACACTCACAGGGAGCTTGCAATTTAATTGGAATTTAACATTGGAGATAATTCTAGATAGGGAAAAGCGTTCAGAAAATAAATTAGGGTAACGGGGTAGAAAGTGACTAAGGAGAGCATTCTCTTTGTCTAGGGTGGCCAGAGAAGCCCTCTTTGAGGAAGTGACATTTGAACTGACACCTTATTGGTAGAAAGTGTTATTTTAATCAGCTCCACTGTGGGTTTAGCCAAAGGAAAGAGTTGTGCACCCATGTCAAAGACTGAGCTGGCATCTTCGTCTCTACCTCTGGTGCTCTTCCTAGAGGTCATAGTAATGTCACTGTCCAATTCACCTCTCAAACAGAAACCTTCCATTTTTCCCTTCCTTCACTAGCAACATTTGTCAGCTAAATACTCTTTTGAGTCTCCCTCACCAAAAATCTCAGCAGTCCTCAACACCTATTGTTGGGACTTAGTACAATACAGTTCAGTACCCACTCAGTACTCTTCTAAGTACCCGAAGGGCAGAAAGCATTTCTGTGTTCTTCACTACTGTCCCCCCAGGGTCTTGCATAGTGCTTGACACAGGGTAGGCTTCAACGTATCTTTTTGTTGACCAAAAGAACACATCTGATTGGGGAAATTACCTTGATTGGTTTCTGTTTTCTGTAGGAAAAAAAAAGCTAAACCATTCATGAATGAATCCCAGCTTGCCTGTCCATCTTCACCTCCAACAACCAGCTCTAGTCACTGTGAACTATTACTATACCTGCGCTGTTCTTTCAAAATCTGACATCTTTTAACACCTGCTCTGTTGAATGTCTAGTTCATGTGGGGGGAGAAATTTCATCTTGAGGATGAAGCTGAAATATCCTCTCCTTTATGGAGACCTTCTTGAATCTATAAGTGTATTCACCTATTATAGCACCTATAACTGTGTATTGTCATCATCTCCCTGCAATACTGTCTCATTATTGTGCACCAGACAAGAATTCGGATTCCTTCCATTGCTAGCTGCCCAACACTTATCACAGTGCTAGGCATAAATGTAGGTGCACAATAAATGCTAACTGAAAAGACAGCAGGAGGCATCTGCTGTTTTATTTCTAAAAATAAAGGTTGCAGGCACTGACCCCATGGATCTATGCCTTCAATAAGTCATTGGTTAGAGAAGAACTAATTATTGAGAGCTAATAGAAATCATAATGATCACTCACATGGTATACCCAAAGGTGCCTTGAAAATCTTCAGTTGTCGGATGCTTATATGTATGGAGTGGTTATATTTTTCCAATAACATTTGAGTTCAAAGAAATGTGCCTCACAGCATGTTATAATTAGTTGTGTGTTCACACACACACACACACACACACACACACACAGATGGCCTTAATTTAATTTATTCTGGTTTTTTTTAAATATCAAAGATGAAATAATTCCTATATTACACAAACCATTTCAAAGTAGATTTAAAAGATTAGGGCTAATTTGCTCACTTGTTATAAAGTAAATCTGACTTTGACTGTCAAATATGATGTTAAGAACAAAAAAATAACATTATATTCTCACCTAACTTGTGGCAATCAATGCAAAATTATTTTTCAAGCTTATTTTAACCAACCTAAAATCTTATTTATCTGCCATTATCAAAATCACTCATTCTCCAAATAGAAGGCTGCTTATCACAAGCACACTATAATAATGAAATTTAAGTCCTGTATGCCAATTTTCTCATCTCTAAGGTGGGAATACTATCTCATGCATATACACCTTAGGTTATTTTAAATGAAAATTCAGTGAGTTAGTATATGTAAGTTCCTTTCAAAATAGTGCCTAGCACTTATTAAATCTTATATATATATTAGCAATCATTATTAATAGTAGTAACGATAGTCATAACTGTAAGCACTAATGTGTATCATGCACTATTCTAATTAATTTAAATATATTGATTCAAATGCTAATTATTTTGTATATGTTATTCAAGCCTTTCAATAATTCACTGAGGTAGGTATTAACGCATGCTCTTTTTTATAAAAGGGGAAAATAAGGCTAAAACGCATGAGTTAAAGGCACTTTCTGAATTAGAGACCTGAAAAGGCACTTTCTCGTAGCTGGAAGGTGCTAACACTGGATCTGAATCCATGCAAATCTCTCTGGAAGTTCATGCTTGACCATCCAGTTACATTGTCTCTTACAGGAGAAGGGGCCAAGCTTTTGGCACTGAGCCTCCCATACATTAAAACCTTACTAGCTTATTTGTTTTAGTGTTCATATAATTAATATTATATAATGTTAATTCTTACAGTTATGTGATATTATAAAGCATAGTACATATTACATATTTTATTTGTATTTTATTTTATATTTTTGTATTTATTTATATTTTATATTATATATGTATATATTACATGTAAAATGATTCTTTTTTTTATTATGTTACGTTAATCACCATACATCATTAGTTTTTGATGTAGTGTTCCATGATTCATTATTTGCATATAACACCCAGTGCTCTACGCAGAATGTGCCCTCTTTAATACCCATCACCAGGCTAACCCATTCCCCCACCCCCTCCCCTCTAGAAACCTGTTTGTTTTTCAGAGTCCATCGTCTCTCATGGTTCATCTCCCCCTCTGACTTCCCCCCTTCATTTTTCCCCTCCTGCTATCTTCTTCTTCTTCTTCTTTTTAACATATAATATATTATTATGCAGCCATCAAAAGGAATGAAATCTTGCCATTTGCAACGACGTGGATGGACCTGGAGAGTGTTATGCTGAGCGAAATAAGTCAATCAGAGAAAGACATGTATCATATGACCTCACTGATATGAGGAATTCTTAATCTCAGGAAACAAACTGAGTGTTGCTGGAGTGATGGAGGGGTGGGAGGGATGGGCGGCTGGGTGATAGACACTGGGGAGGGTATGTGCTATGGTGAGCACTGTGCATTGTGCAAAACTGTTGAATCACAGATCTGTACCTCTGAAACAAAACAATTCTTATAGTAAGTTATACATAATAGAATGAATTGTAGTTGTAAAATATGGAAGTAGATATTACATTATGTACATTATAGATTACATAAAATTAAAAGTAAAACAATGAAATAAAGATGAAATAACATTTATATTTTAAAATTTATTTTACATATTAAATATACATAAAACCTTTCCACAGTAAACATTCCCATAAATACTAAAATTGTAATAGGAACAATGTGTTTGAATATGTGTCATTTTTATATAATACTTGTTTCACTATTGGTGATGTAGAAATTCAAAACTCTGGTTCTAAGTTCAGTTTATTTTGATCCTTGGTTTAATGCTTATAGTATCTGAAAAAGATGGCTCACAAACATTCATGAATCTAAATGAAGAAGGTCATCATTGGCTGTGCATAATTAATCATAGCATCATTTTCCATTCCAATTATGTAGTGGTATTTGCAGAAATTGGACTTGTATATTTCCATGATTCCTGAAGTCAATCAGCCGTTCCTACACACTAATGAGAAGATATTTCATTTTGCTATTTTAATAAATTTGTTCAACATTCATTGAAATTCTATATTTGGAAAATTCCTAAACATGTAAAAATTTGAGTTCCAAGTTTTATGTGTGTGTGCTTGTGTTCAGACATAAAAGACTTTATAATTTTACTTGATTTCTCGAATTGGTTTATTAGCTATACTTGCTTTTTTTCTGTTTTTAATGGTTGCTTTGGGGTTTACAGTATGCATCTTTTAAGTTAGCGCAGTCTGTCTTCAAGGAACATTGTAACATTTGACATATTGTATAAGAACCTTACAACAGTACACTTTTGTTTTCCCTTTACTGGACTGTGTGCTAAAGAGAATTTTATAAAACTAGAAAAATTTCTTCTGCATTTATCCACATATTTGACTATTTCAGTGGTATACATTATTTCATGGTGATCCCACCTCCATCTCACATTATTTTTCCTTCTGTCAAAAGGGCTTCTTTTAATATTTTTTATAATGTAGTTCTGCTGCTCATAAATTCCTTCAGCTTCTGTATGCTCAGAAAAAATCTTTATTTTACCTTCAACATTGCAGAATATCTTATTAGGCATTGAATTCTAGGTTGACAGCTTTGTTTTGTTTTGTTTCTCAGTACTTTAAAGATATTTCTCCAGTGTCTTCTGCCTTGTATTATTTCTAAGGATATGTCTAATGTATTTTTTCTCTTTGTGTCTGATCTAAGAAATCTTTGCCTAATCCAAGTCACTAAGATCTAAATGTAAAACTTAAATCTATAAACCTTCTGGAAGAAAATAGAGGAGAAAATCTTGTGACCCAATTTTCCTTTGCTTTTCAATTCACTACTAGTCAAGTAATGAAAAGACAAGTCACAAAGTAGGGGAAAATATTTATAACACAAATATCTTTATCCAGAATATGTAAAGGACTTTTCAGTATAAAGAAGCAAAAATAAAAAATAAATTTAAAAAATCAGGCAAAAGATTAGAATAGAAATTTACCAAAGAAGATATATGAAGAGCAAATAAGCAAGAGAAAAGATTAACAATAAAATTAAACATTAGGGAAATGCAAATTGTGACCACAATGAGTCACTGCTACTACACAATCATTAGAAATGATAAACTAGAAAGACTCACACTACCAACTCTTGTTGATGATCTGGATTAACCAGCACGCTCATATGTCATTAGTGAGAATACAATCTGATAATTTCTTATAAAGTTAAGTACGCACATGCAAGAGTAGACCCAGGAATCCTATTCCAAAAGAAATGAAACTTCTATCCACATGAAAGCTTACATGCAAAAGTTTATAGAAGCTTTATCAAAAATAACGCCAAATTGGAAATAATTTAAATTTCTATCCAACTGGTAGATGAGAACAAATTGTAGCATAGCCATACAACAAAAATAATAGGCTAATGATACACACAACTGCATGAATAACTCTCAAAAACATTATTTTAAATGGAAGAAGTTAATAGGAACAAATAATTGAAAGTTATAAATAAAATTATATAAACTAATTTGTTGATATCAAACCTGAATTAGAAATGTTCACAAAAAAAATGTAAGGAGCTGATTGAATTCAGGATATAAAATTAAATAAGAAGAGCTATCATCTCAGTAATAAAGACTACATCATATGATGCCCAAAGGAGAGTGAATATATACAGTAGAGGAGATTTTGAAGAAATGAATGAAAATTTCCAAGAATAGAAAAATGAAATAATGAAGTAAAAATTATCAGAGAGGAAGTGATAGATGCAGGACCTAGGCAAAGATGTCCAAACATAAGTAGGTAGGTAGGTAGGTAGGTAGATAGATTGTAGGATGGACAGATAATTGATAGATAGACAGATATCACTGCTCAAAACCAGTGATAAAGAGAAAATCATAAAAGTAACAGAAAAAAAGAACAGTCTAAGTACAAGAGGAGAAAGATGAAGATAACAGCAGATTTCTCATTGTGTTAAACTTTTTAAACACTAAAAGAAAAAATTCTGCTAAACAAGAATTCTATACATTTTGAAAATATCCTTCAAAAACAAAAGAAAAATAGTCTCTCTTCTGACATACAAAAGCTGAAAGAATTCATCACCAGCAGACCTACATGACAAAAAATGTTAAGGAAGTCCTTGGGACAAAAAGAAAAATGACACCAGATGAAAATAATTTACATAAAAGACTGAAGAAAATAAAAAATGGTTATTCTTGGGGCAAATAGAGGAGAAATGTTTATTATTTAAATATTTTTAAAGGATAATTGACTATTTAAATAAATACAATAACATGGTAGTGTGAGGCTTATATACAAAGAACTAAAATGAATGACAAAAATAAGAAAATCAGAGACTGGAGGAATGGAAGTATATTTTTATTAAGTTTTCATACCACACAAGAAATGGTATGTCACTTGAAGTTAGACAATGTTAAAGGAAAAATGTATACTTCAAACTCTAGAGCAAAAGTAAAATAACAAATCAAAGAATTATAGCTGGTAAGCCAACAAGGAGATAAATAGAATCATAAATAATATTCAGTTTATTCAAAAAAGAGAACAAAAAGAAGAAAGGGAGTAGAAAAAATAGAAAACAAATAACAAGATGGTAAATTGAAACCTAAGCATATCAATAAATACATTCAATTTAAATGGTCTAAATCCACATCACTTCCAGATAGAAAGAAGCAATTGTCAGATTGAATGAAAAAGCAACATAGAAATACTGGATACAAAAACTTACTTAAAAAATCATTAAACAAACAGGTTAAATGTAAAGGGATAAAGAAACATACCATGGTTAAGCTAAATAAAAGAAAGCTGGATTGATGGTAGACAAAGCAGATTTCAGAGCAAAGAATATTACCAGGAATAAATAAATGCATTTCCTCATGATAAAGGAGTCAATTCATCAAGAAAAAAATGTAACTCTAAATGTTTATGCACCTAATAAAGGAGCTCCAAAATACATGAAGCAAAAACTGATATAACTGTAAAGGACAAATCCATAGGTATAGTCAAAGACTTCAATGCCCTTCTTTCAGTGATTGATAAGACAACTAGATGGAAATTCTGGGAAAGATATAGAAGACTTGAGTGACCCCAGTGACAATTTGACTTGATTGACATTTACATGTCACTTGACCCCACAACAGCAAAGTGTACACCCCTTGCAGTACACGTAAAACGTTTACCAAGATAGTCCATATTCTGGGTCATAAAGCTAGTCTCAATAAATTTAAAATTATTTAAATCATGCAAAGTGTGTTCTCTAGCCACAGTGGAATTAAATTTGAATCAATAACAAAACATTATCTGGAAAATCCCCAAAGATTTGAAAATTAACTAATGCACTTCTAAATAGTAAATGGGTCAAAGTGGTAATCGAAAGGGGAGATAAGATCTATTCGGAAATTAATGAAAATGAAAATACAACATAGAATTTGTGGGATACTGCCAAAGCAGAGCTTAGAGGAAAATTCATAGCACTAAACATTTATATTATAAAAGGACAAAGATCTCAAATCAATGACCTCAATTTATGTTTTAGGAAACTAAAGAAAAATAAAAATAAAATAAAAATTTTAAAAAAGAGGAAATAAAGCCCAAGATTAACAGATTAATATTTGGCAGGTTTTTTTGTTTGTTGGTTGGTTTGTTATTTAGAGAGAGAAGGCAAAAGAACATGGGCACTTGAACAGGGGTGGAGGGGCAGATGGAGAGAGAGAGAGAGAGAATCTTAAGTAGGCTCCATGCCCAGCACATAGCCAGACTCGGGGCTCGATCTCAGGACCTTGAGATCATGAACGGAGCCAAAATCAAGAGTCCAAAGTTTAACCGACTGAGCCACCCAGGCACCCCAAAGTCTGGCAGTTTTATTTATTTATTTATTATTTTTATTTATTTTATTTTTTTATTATTATGAACAGTTTGGCAGTTTTAAAATTATTTAATTATATACCTAACACATGACCCAGCAATACCCATCCTAAGTATTTACTCAAGAGAAATGATAGCATATTTTTTTACACAAATGTTCATAGTAAGTTCATTTGTAATAGCCCCCAAATGGAAACAACCTAAATGTCCACTAATAGGTTAATAAATAAATTGTTGTATGTCCATGCAAGCGTGAGTACTCAGCAATAAAAAGCAACAACATGGATAAATTTCAGAATAATTATACTGAAGGAAAGGAGCAAAACCAAAACAAACAAGTCAAAAAATCCCTACATACTGTATTATTCCATTTATATGCTATATAATAAATATTAAACAAATAAACTAAAAACCAATGAAGGAAAGCAGACCAGTAACAGAAATAAATGGTGACAAAATGCCTAAGGAGGACAGTGGATCTGGCAGGGGCAGGAGGAAGGGGTTACCAAGGGGTAGGAGGAAACTTTTAGGGGTGATAAGTAGGTACATTTTTTCTAAATTTAGGCAGTGGTTTCACAAGTATAAACATACATCAAAACTTGTCAAGTTTTGAAGTTTATCATGTATCACTGAACTCTAAAAAACATATATATTACAAAACTGGAAAAAATAGGAAAATATTGTCATGACTTGGAGTAAGTAAAGATGTTTTCAGGAGATTAACTTAGAAGACAGACTTTTAAAAGTGAAAAGATAAGCCTTTTTGCAACACATATATCCAACAAAAAGACTTGTATCCAAAATAAAGAGTTCCTACAAATCATGAAGAAAATTTTGACAATTCTATTTAAAAAAAAAAACTGGCAAAACTAATTTTACTCTTACTACTATGGCAAAGCAAATTCCCTGCTTGAGTCAAATATCCTGGAGATAATAAAATTAATGGGAAAAATACAAAAATAAAATTAGTTTATCTGGCTGAAAACCTGGGAAAAGAGTTTGAATCACCCACTGATACTAAAACCAGAGTGGGGACACCTACAAAACAAAGTCAGAGTTGTGAGTTTAAAAAAGAAAGAACCAAAAAGGAGGCTTAGGATAATACCCACATTTACTGCTGACATGCAGTAATTAGTTCAGGAATAAGCAAGAGACCCACTTCAGTTCAATGAGACACAAGGGATATATTGGAGATGGGAGAGGAGTGATTTCTGAGGTCTCCTCAATCTTAAAAGAGTCACTGGAAATCAAGGTCCATTCATTTGCTGGGGACTGTCATGCAAATGTGAGGCATGAAGTGGCTTCAACAGGCTTCCCTCCCCTATCAAGGGGACACCAAGAAGGCAAAGGCAAGAGAAAAACAGAGATATGCAGCCAAGGCCCTGCTGAACAGAGCAGTTAACCTGACTCGAGAAATCTACTTCATGAAATAAGCCAGTCTGAATTGGTTTTTCTGTTCTCTGACTTCAAACATTCTAACAGATACAGCCTCTGACAAGATCAAGTCTCTAGAATTGTGGAAATGACTGCTTCACTACAGAACGTGGTGACTCTGCCGTGTGACTTATCCCTTGTGAAATTGTCCATGGGCGCCTCTCAACATACCTATATTAGCAAAACAAGGTACGAGTGACTAAAAAATGTTTAAAGGCAGTGTTGACAAGACCGTGGGGAAACAGGCACAGTTGTGCTTTGCTTTGGGCATAGCAAATTGGTTCAATCTTTCTAAGGAGAAATCTGTTGCTGTGAAATGAGACCTTTAAAATTGTTCACAGTTTTGACCCAGAAATTCTACTTCTGTGATAATATTCCAAAGAAATTCTCCTGAATAAAGTAAACAAAAATTTAGGTATTCATAGAAATACAATTGAATAGAAAAAAAAAAACTGATAAATAATCCAATTACCAAGTAAATGGAGAGGATGATAAATATAAAGAAACATGGTTGCCTTTCCAAATAAAAAAAAAATATTAGGACTATGTCCAGCTTGGAAAAAAAATGAAATAAAATGAAATGAAAATAGCAGATCATGGGGTACCTGGGTGGCTCGGTCATTAAGCATCTGCCTTTGGCTCAGGTCATGATCCTGGGGTCCTGGGATCGAGCCCCACATCGGGCTCCCTGCTCGGCGGGAAGCCTGCTTCTCCCTCTCCCACTGCCCCTGCTTGTGTTCCCTCTCTCGCTGTCTCTCTCCCTCTGTCAAATAAATAAAATCTTTAAAAAAAAAAAAAAAAAGGAAAGACAAGAAAATAGCAGATCACAAAATGGTAAGAACATATTATTCTCTAGGACTCAGCTTTTCTTCATATGTTCATCAATAATCAAATCAAATCGTCTTCCTCAGATATGGGGAAGGTTACTCCCCTACACACACACACGTACGCACACACACATACACACACACACACACACCTTACTACCTCCAAACTACTGACATAATGGCAGAGAATCTGAGCAATCTCAAATGAACTTCATATGAAACAAGGAACTGAGCAAGGGAGACACAAGGAAGAAAAAGTATAGATATGTGTCTTCATAAAGTCAGTGGAGCGTGGAGCACAGCAGACCAACAAGGAAACACGTGAATGAACAAGGTATTCACTGGTTGTGAGAAATTTGGTAGAGATAAGCACGGCAATGAGGAGTGTGTAATTGGTGAATGTGGTAGGGTTCCTCTGGATTAGGTGGCAAGAAAGAGGTATTTAAGCTGATATTTGAAGAATGAAAAGAAGCCTTTGAGAGAGTTAGGAGAAGAGATTGTATGTAGGGTGATCAAACAATGTGAAAGTCTGAAGTGAGGAAGGTTTTAACATGTTCCAGGAACAGAAACGGGGCCAGTGTGGCCAAAACAGGTGTCTCTCCAGGATAGAAAAGACACGTGACGACCCTTGAAAAGAAGGCAGAAGACAGAGCATGCAAGGCCTTCCCTGCCATAGTGAAAAATTGGATTTATATTTAGTGTAATGGGAGGCCACTAAATGGTCTTAAAGAGAGGGAAGGGAATGATCAAATTTATTTTTAAAAGGATCACTCTGGCTACTGTGTAGGGAGTGAATTACAGGGGCTTATGTTTGGCAGTAGGGAGCTGGTGCGCAGGCCGCAGTCATGTCCTAATGAGATATGATGGGCAGCTTAGACCAGGACAGCAGCGATGGCCCTTACAGCAGCAGAGGCATGTTTTGGAAATAGTATCAGTAGGACAGATGAATGGATTCAAGATGGGAGCAGAGAACAGGAGACTCACCAATGCCAGATCCCAGGAATGCTAGGGGACATTCCAAATGAAGGATCCCATGTGATCTCCAAATGGAATATGTAAGCAGACACTATATCTAGGGCACTATACCAAGAAGGCATATGATAAGAAGCATGAACCAAGTCATGAAGCCAACAGTCTGGAACTGGGGAGTCAAAGCCCGGGATGAACAGGAGAACATGGATCCTATGAAGACAAGCAAAGAGCTGGGGGCTCTGTGGTTGATGCTGCAGTGAGCAGAGACACAGGCTGAGGCAAGCTGTTTGTCTTTGGTCTAAGTTCTTGTCCATGACTCCATTTCCCACCTTTGTGCCAAAAGCTTTCAAATCTATACCTCTAGCCCAGAACTCTCTCTCTCTGAAGACCAGGGCAGAGATAGACAGCATTCTTTGGGACATCTTTACTTGGCTGCTCTCCTGGCATATGGTAATTTACTTGTACGAAAGAGAATTAGCATCTTCTATCACTCTATACCCCGCTGCTCCTCTTATGCACCCTTCTTCACTTAACAGGGTCATCTAGTATGGTGAGATTTTTCTGTCATTTCAAAGAACAGTGATGCTAGATGAATGGGTCACGTAAGGCCTGGCATTGTTTTTCTCCCTGTGAAGTCCTCTCTGATATCAGGTCTTTCCTAGGAAACAGCAGCCATTATCTCCCATTTCCTATTATTACCTCCTACCATGTTTTAACAGTTATCTGTATACTACCCACACCCACATCATTCATCTTTGTATTCCCAGAATCTATGACTGAGGTACCTTAGATATTAGATGCTGAATGTCTATCTTGCTGAATTAATGGATACATGCAAATCTATGCACTATCAGGCAAGGCCATGAATCAGAAATGAAACATTACATTTGTCAAAGAAGACATACAAATGGCTAACAAACACATGAAAAAATGTTCATTATCATTAGCCATCGGGGAAATGCAAATCAAAACCACATTGAGATACCACCTTACACAAGTTAGAATGGCAAAAATTAACATGGCAGGAGACAACAAATGTTGGAGAGGTTGTGGAGAAAGGGGAACCCTCTTACACTGTTGGTGGGAATGCAAGCTGGCACAGCCATCTTGGAAAACAGTGTGGAGGTACCTCAAACAGTTAAAATTAGAGCTACCCTATGACCCAGCAATTACACTACTGGGTATTTATCCCAAAGATACAGATGTAGTGAAAAGAAGGAGCACATGCAACCCAATGTTCATAGCAGCAATGTCCAAATAGCCAAACTGTGGAAGGAGCCGAGATGCCCTTCAACAGACAAATGGATAAAGAAGATGTGGTCCATATGTACAATGGAATATTACTCAGCCATCAGAAAGGATGAATAGCCAACTTTTACATCAACATGGATGGGACTGGAGGAGATTATGCTAAGGGAAATAAGTCAAGCAGAGAAAGACAATTACCATATGGTTTCACTTATTTGTGGAACATAAGGAATAGCAAGGAGGACATTAGGAGAAAGAAGGGAAAACTGAAGGGGGGGGGGATCAGAGGGGGAGATGAACCATGAGAGACTATGGACTCCAGGAAACAATCCGAGGGTTTCAGAGGGGAGGGGGGTGGACGGATGGGTTAGCCCAGTGATGGGTATTAAGGAAGGCATGTATTGCATGGAGCACTGGGTGTTATACACAAACAATGAATCATGGAACACTACATCAAAAACTAATAATGTAATGTATGGTGATTAACATAACATAATAATAATAATAAAAAAAGAGCCTCCCCCAAAAAGAAACATTACATTTGGCAGAAATAGAATGTGTTGAGGAATGGAGCCACCCAAGAGGGACTTAGAAGAGCCTCTTTTGTGGCCATGCCATGCAGATTCCTTATCTTGTGTTAAGTGGATCCCGGGCTACCAGTCAGGGCCCAACCAGAGAAGCAGAATCACAGAGGTATGGATGTCCTGCAGAAGCCGGGGCCCTTTGTTATGGAACTAAACATACCCCTGGTCCAAGAGTCAGAGAAGCACAGGAGGCTCCAGTGGAAGGTGGAACAATGGCAGACCCAGTTGAAGCCTCCTGTCCACAGGTGAGTCATTTGATCAGGAACAGTGTGTGTGAGCTGCCAGATGGCTGCTGCTTCCCTTCTGCCCCCAAATATTTCAGGAATCTTCCTGTGGCTCACCCTAACTGAAAACATGAATGAAAGGGAATTTGGGGAAGTACCGTTCAGCCTACCCACATTGACACCATTTTACAAAGTTACCACACCCAGAAACATTGATGCTAGAGTTAAAGAGGAGGATCTTGGAAGCTCTGGGGTTTGATTACTCTTACTGTAGCTTGATCCTTGATGCATCAAAACAATATTGGATTTCCTGGGATAATTCCAAGGTCAGTCCATTACTCTTAACAAGAGCACTCAAATCTTGGGCTTAAGCTGTTATCCGTTCAAGCTGCTGAGAAGCAGACTCAAAGTCAAGTCTGACAGAGCCCTTCCTCCCAGAATGGAAAAGGTGAAGGCCAGCTGGCCCTGGCTCAGAGGACAATCCAGTGTTACAGGGCACTGTGAAGCAGGAATAGCCAAGTCCAATTCTACTACTAGGTTCACTTTGCTATATGCACACTGAGGATTATCTTATTGAATAATCATAGGTAGAGAGATCGATAAATGGATCTGTATCTAATTATTTGTACAGCTCACAGTATCAGTAATATTTTAAAAATTGCCAAAAAATTATGACCAGCCTTAGTTCAGAATTTTTCCTGAGTATCTTCATACAGAGAACCATATATGATAAAATAAACAGTGTCCTCAGCAACATTTTGACAGCACTCACAGTAATAAATTTCACAGGGTTATTTCTCATAGTGTCCTTAAATTTAATCAAATGGTGCCACACAAAAGCACAGCTTAATAAAGTGGTTTATAAGGATTCAGTATGATATACCTGAGTTGGAACAACATTTTAATATATTAAACGGTGTGTCTCTTTTTTTCCTGACGCTATTTTTTATCCCCTGGCCTTCCCCACTTAAGCCTCAGAGAAGGGTTATTAGAGCCTTATAAATCTTCGAAAGCTTAATCCTGAGAGGACACAGGGCATCAAAAGAAAAAGAAAAGAAAAGGCTTTTTGGTCTGAATATGGCTTCCGCCTCCAGCCACAGACTAGACAAAGTTCCCCAGTCATGGAGAGGAAAAAGGTTAAGAGGGACATGGGCTGGAGTAGAGGTTGATGAAGTTGGACTTGAGGTGACCAGACCTCAAGGGGACAAAGAGGCAGAAAAGGAAATAGTGAATCAGTCAGAATATGTTAGGATGCATGCTGTAATAGCAAACCACCCCCAGATCTCAGAGGCTCATATATATATTTAAATATGCCTATTAAGGGTCATTTGCCTTTCCCAGTTATTCAGACCTTGGCTGACCAAGCAGCTACCAACTTGAATGTGGCCAGTGGCCATGTCAGAGGAAGAAAAATCACTATTTTCAAATTGAGAATTAAATGCTCCAGCCAAGATGATATGTATCCCACATATATACTTAAAACTCACTGGCCAGAACTGGTCACATTGTCTTGCCCTACCGCAAGGGTCCGAAAGTGCCATTCTCCACATGCCTGGAAAGCGGAGAGAAGTGGCTATCTGTGAGAAACATTGATGATAAACCCGGTTAGCATCAAAGAAAGTCTCAGCCTCCATCTGATCAAGAATCATGGAAGCACATCCTGAGCCCATCTGCCAGGAGTTATTGTGATAATGTTATGTGAATTTGACTGCACTAAAGATTGCCCAGATTACTGGTGAAACATTACTCCTGGTGTGTCTGTGAGGGTACTTCTGGAAAAGATTAGTGTTTGAATCTGTAGACTGAGTAAAGAAGATCCACCCTCACCAATGTGGATGGGCATGATCCAATCCATGAAGTGCCTGAATAGAACAAAAAGACAGAGGAAGAACAAATGATCTCTTTCTCTTTTTAAGTTGGGACATCCATCTTCTTCTGCCCTCAGACATCTGACCTCCTGGTTCTCTAGCCTTTGGACTGTGGGATTTATATCAGTGGCTCCCCTGCTTCTCAGGCCTTCAGGCTTAGACTTGGTTTACACTATTTGTCCCCCTAGTTCTCAGGCCTTTGGACCCGGACTGAATTACAGTGATGGTTTTCCTCGTTTTCTGATTTGCAGATGGCGGATTATGAGACTTCTCAACCTCTAAAACTACATAAGCCAATTCTTGTATACATCTCTCTTTCTCTTTCTGATAAGGATATATATATATATATAATCTGGGTGGCTCAGTCAGTTAAGCATCTGCCTTCAACTCAGGTCATGATCCTGGGATCAAGCCCCACGTCGGGCTCCCTGCTCAGCAGGGAACCTGCTTCTCCCTCTGCCTGCCTGCCACTCCCCCGTCTGTGCTCTTCTCTCTCCCTCTAGCTCTCTCTCTCTCTCTGTCTGTCAAATAAATAAATAAATAAAATCTTTAAAAAAAATAAGTATTTTATTTTTAAAAATCTCCTATTGATTCTGTTTCTCTAGAGAACCCTAATTAAAACAGTTCATTTTTGGAGAAGTGCTATGTATTACCTATACGGAGGCGCTGCTTTAATTTCTTCCCCACTGCAATCCATGAGGGTTTCTATGGATAGCAGCTAGCAAGTTGCCTGTTGACTTTCATGCAGGAGTTACATTTACCAGTCCTTCAAGATACTATTCCATTCTCTTCAAATGTACCCCAGAATTCTAAGACCCTAGAAGAGAGAGTGGGCCAAGGGCACCATGGCAGGAATGAGAAAAGGAAAGGTTATTTCAGGGAAAGAGGGACAGCTCTTCCCTGAGGTGATAACTCCATTGTTGTGGCTGTAATCATTCATTTACAAAACATTAATTCAGAGTGGATCCTATCTCTCAGGTTTCCTGGTAAGCAATAAGGCATTTTGCTATATTTATTCATGGAAAAATATTCCAGTTTTGGAAGATGTGAAATAAGGTTGTATTAATTGAACATTTCAAGATTTTCGTCAGTTATAACAATTATATGGTAAACCTGTAAATGGTACTTTCTGTATGCATGCAAGCAAGGTTGTGTGCTAATAAAATACATGGACTTCAGAGTCAGGCAGATTTGAGTTAAATTCTGTCCCTAGAGAACCAGTAACACCTCAGATAATATATTTTATCTCTTTTAACTTTTCTCATCTAAAATGAAGACAGCTGTATTTTTTTTTATATTGCAAGTTTGGCTTCCCTTATTTTTAAATGGAGATCTCATTTGTATTACAGTGTTGATTCTAGGATTAGTATTTTTATAAGTAAACTGATGAGCACAAAGCATGGCACATTGGAGAAGTGATTGTCATTATGTGCTGGCTATTATATTTGTTGATCTGTAAGATGTACATTGATTAGTTTTAACAAACATGCATGCATTCTAGAATTAATGAAGCCTTACAGAGATGAATTAGATGTGGTTTGGGGAAAGTCCCAGCCTCCGTCTGATCAAGAATCATGGAAGCACATCCTGAGCCCATCTGCCATCCTGTCTAGTGATGTTGGGGTAAAGAGCATGCAACACTATACCCTGCAGAACATGAACTCAAAATGGAGATGAGTCCATTGGGAGGAACTGGTGAGGATCAATCATTGATAAAAGTGGGTGAGGACAGGAGACTGACCGGGACAAGAAGGAGCTGTCCAACACTGAAAAGAAGCTATTGAAGTGTGAGTGTACCTACCACGGGAAGGGACAATGCAGAGTTTGGAATGGATAAAGGAAAAACAATCGAAAGAAATGACTAGAGAAATTTAGGTTAGCTTAATAAATAATGCAGAGACAGACACACATTGGCTTCAATCTTTGCAACTTTATAACAAAACAGGTAATTTGAGGGTTAGGGAGATCCCTGAATCTCAGTGCTATACCTAGAAGGTAGGAGTTCTAATGTATCTCACAATGTATAGGACACAATAGGTATTTAATTAGTGCTATTTTTGTTGTTGTTCTTTCTGGGTTGGCTTTGTTAGACTTTGAGCATTTTACCAGTGGAAATCATGCCATTTAATTCCCTCAATGCCTTCATAAACAATATTGACAAGACATCATACATTATTTTTTACTCTGCAATCTTGCTTCTAAATATCTACCTTCAAAATGAATCATGTATGTGCCCAAAGGTTTACTGCCACAATGTTCATCTCATCGTTATTTACCAGAGTAAAACAGTTGTAAATGGTTAAAACATCCTCTAATCCAGGTGTATGCATGTAGGTGGGGGGAGTGAGAGGGACTTCAATAATTTGTGGTACATCCATTCAATAAAGTATTGTGCAGGTCTTAAAATCTAAGGTTGAGATATTTAGTCACGTGAAAGGTAAAACACTCTCCTCTTTCTGCCTCGATGAAAACATGTTCTCCTACTGTCCTTCATCCAGACCCCACTGGCCTCTCCTTCTTCTGTCTTCTTCATTGACTTTTCCTTCCCTTGCCAACTGCGGAACTCCCTCCAGGGACTCCGCTGATCTTGTATATACTCTGTTCTCTAACTCCAATGCCAAGACCTGTGCCAAGGTCAATGTCCCATCTTCATATATCCAGTCTGGGCCTCTCCTATGAACTCTAGATGAACAGATCTAATTGCTTCTTTAAACCTCCACTTGGATGTTTCACAGCATCTCAAATAATAACAAATGCCCAAAATGGATATCTTGATTTCCCCATTCCTCCCCCCTGGAAAGAGAGCAACTCAAAGTTAGTTTTCATCCAACCTGATCAATATTAGCAAATTCCACACCCTTCTAGAAACCTTGAAGACATAACTGACCACTCACATCCAAGCCATTATTAGCACAGACATTTGGTCTACCTTCCAAAGTATATCTCAGACACATGTATTTTTCTCCTGGCCAAGCCACAGTGCATAGCCTGTGGCCTGGATTGCTGTAGTAGCCTCCTCATTAGTCTCTCCACTCTGGATAAGCCCCCTTCCTTATGTTCCCCCCACAGCCAGTCAATGTGATATTTTAAAATAATTTATCAGATTATGTAGCAAACTCCCTTGCTTAAAATCCATTCATATGATCTCACTGATATGAGGAATTTGAGAAACAAGACAGAGGATCATAGGGGAAGGGAGGGAAAAATGAAACAAGATGAAACCAGAGAGGGAGACAAACCATAAGAGACTCTTAATCTCAGGAAACAAACTGAGGGTTGCTGGAGTGGTGGGGGGTGGGAGGGATGGGGTGGCTGGGTGATGGATGTTGGGGAGGGTATGTGCTATGGTGAGCGCTGTGAATTGTGTAAGACTGATGAATCACAGACATGTACCCCTGAAACAAATAATGTATTATGTGTTAATAAAAAAAATCTATTCATGTCTTTCTGCTTTATTTAAATTAAATCCTCTTGTGGCTCACCAGGCCCTGGCCTCCCCCTCCAACTTGACCTTATATCTCTAACTTTGTAATTTCCTCTGCTCCACCACTCTGCCCTCCCTTCAGTGTGTCACACATACCAAGTTCTTTCCCACACCAAGGCCTGCAGGGTTGGGGTTGCTGTTCCCTCTACCTGGGATACTCTTCTGATTGTCCCATCTAAAACAGGTCCCATGTGTCACATCACCTGGCTCCAGAAGCCCTGCTCCCCCTGCTAGGCTCCGCTTCAGCATCTCATTCCATTAGAATACTTGATTGTGAGTTCAGTTTTAGGTTTATAGGATGCTGTGTCCTTCTATACCCATTCAGTTCCAGGAGGTCTGTTGATGCCTGTGTATCTTCAAGCCTTAGAGGGGGTCTGCACAAAGAGGCTTTAGTATGTGCTTTATGAATTAATTAATTAATGCTAAAAATCAGGTTTCTAAATAGTACCATCCCATTCTACTGGTAAAACAAGAAGTACTGAATGTGTGTGTGTGTGTGTGTGTGTGTGTGTGTGTGTGTGTGTGTGTGTAGAGGGTGGGGATGTGTATGTAAAAAGATTGGAAAGATTAAAACAAAATCTTAAAACAAAACAAAACAAAACAAAATCTTAACATTGATTATTACCAAGTGAGGTATTGTGGATGATCTCAATTTTTTTCTATTTCCTAAAGATTCTACAATGCATATATTTCTTGAATAATAAGAAAAGAATGTTATTTTTTAAAAAGACATAAATTTTAAGTAAAAGTTAACATTTTTACAGTAGGTAGGAGTGACCTAGCTGATCTCTGGAGGTCATTGGTGAATGCTAAGCTTCCTGGGAATTCCTGTCTTAAGCAGACATAATGAGCACATCCTAGAGTCTGGCCAATTTGTTGATTTTAATTTGCTCAGGAGTGAATCCACTTCCCCAAGACCTGACTTCTTCCCCCTACATTTCCTTCTTAGTAGGGTGAAGAGTTGCTGGCCTCCACCTGCCTCTCTCTCATTTGAGCTTTTTCTTATCTCTTGTAGTAACTGAAGAAAGTTAACACAGGATCAGAGGACAGCAAGGAGATAACGCCTGGAGCTTAATTCAACCTGCATTTTAACAAGCTGGATACACCCCACTGAGGCGATTACAGAAGCCAGCCAGCCCTGCCTTGCCTCCTCCTGCTGAGCCTCTCATCTCTCCACCTGCAGGAGCTGTCCTGCCCCAATTCCCTGGGGCAGTCAGGTGGTAGGGCACTGAGTCACTCTCCCTGAGGACTGACCTAGAACGTGGAGTTCCAACGCTGCCGGCCTGACTCGTTCTCTTTCAGCAGGAAGCAAGGAATGCTTCTGGAGCCTGGAGCCCGCTCCGGCTTTGCATTTCCAGTTTGATCCATGGGCACTTACCCCCGACTTTAATTATACCAGTAATGTTTGAAGTTCTCTGCAAGCTGGCTCAGGTTACCTCACGTGACCAGGTTAGTTTTTTTGAACGCTTCTTCCTATAATATGCATAACTTCTCCCTGCTCTTGACCAAATTAAATTCTCTGCATCCTTAGAGCTCATAACGAGAAGCACCTCCGCAAGAAGCTTCCTGGTCGCTCTCTTCAGTGTCCTCCCTGTCCTTCTTGTATGCTCAACTAAAGTAAGTCATTTTGTCCTGGACCAGTGGATACAGCTGGCCTTATCACAGGCACGCCAGCTCTTGCACAGAAAAATCAGCTACCGACCATCACAGAAACAGCACTCCTTCCAAGTATGACGCAAGATGGCTCTGCAGCACACAGCAAGTCTGTCACCTGGCACTCCACTGCCTCATTCTGCCATCTTTGCAATATCTGCAGTATCCCATTCCCCGTTTCAGCTCTGGCCCACCAGATCTGGGCGTGTTTGGACTGAAGGGACACGACTCCCAGGTAGACACTCAGCAACACTTGTGCTCCAGAGTTTGGAATCATACCCAGGTGACAGAAAGTCTCTGCTAAAGCCACACACATTCCCCACCTTTCTCTTGGCCAGAGGGGGGACATGCAGCACCAGGTAAAATGTGCCTATTTACATTTCTGACAGCTCCAGCGTACTGGTTCCCTGAGGGCAAAGACCTGTCCCTATGTTTGTTGTGAGCATGCCTGGCAGAGCACTTTGCAGATAGCAGCAGAAAGCTGGGGGGGTATTTGGCTCTATGAAGGAGCAAATGGGAGTTGAGAGTCCCTAGTGGTCCTTACTAGAACCCAGAGGCTGGCCCTGAGAATCCCTGTGGGTCCTTAGGTGCAACCTTCTTTGGAGTGACATATCATCTGCTACCCCACTATGACTATGTGGGAAATGGAGCCCCTTTAGTCAAGTCCCTGTGCTTGACTTCAGGGGAGTAGACCTCTGTCTTGGTGTCAGAGCTAAGATCCCATTCATCTCCATGTGTACCTGCGTGTGTGTGTGTGTGTGTGTGTGTGTGTGTGTGTGTGTGTGTGTACACACAGGTGCATGCATGTGTATACAAGGGTGTATGCACGCGTGTGTGAAGGGAGCTACTGGAGAACTGAATCCCGGGTTTCCTGCCTAAACTCTAGTTACTCTGTCTTCATTTGGACCTGTATCCACCTGTGGGCTCCCCCTCACCTTCTCTAAATCTCCAATGCCAACTGCTTTCCTGGCCCTAAAGATCTTCATGCATTGACATTTTCTCTAACATTCTCATCCTTTATATGTCAAAGTTATTTCCAGTATTAATCATAATAATAGTAATGGCCAGAAATTAAAAATACAGACAATGAAAATCTTGTATTGAATTTCAATTATGAATTTCGGGAGATAAGAATAAAATAACCATTTGTTTCAACTGTTTTAAAATTTAAACATGAATTTCAACTGAAGTAATTTGAGTTCTATTTGTTTGTCTTTAAAATTACTCTTAATTTCTAACTGATTATTTAAATACAGGTGCATGGACAAAAGAGAGGAGTTGGAGACTTAAACTGTATCAGATAGTAGCTCAAAGGATTCCAAACTTTTAAGAACTTACTCTTAGGAGCGCCTGGATGGCTCAGTTGGTTAAGCTTCTGCCTTGGGCTCAGGTCATGATCCCAGGTCCTAGGATTGAGCCCCACATCAGGCTCTCTACTCTGAGGGGAGTCTGCTTCTCCCCCTCCCGCTCCCCCTGCTTGTGAGTGCTCTCTCTCAAATAAATAAAATCTTAAAAAAAAAGAACTTCTCCCCCTGCTTGTGAGTGCTCTCTCTCTCTCAAATAAATAAAATCTTAAAAAAAAAAAGAACTTACTCTTAAAATTGACGACATATAGCTTCAGTCACTGTGTCCTGGGGACCAAATGTATAACTGGTCTTTAAATTAATTTCAATGTTAAATATATTTTTATTAACGTTTAAGTAATAAAAATTCAATAATAATGAGAGCAATTGCTTAGAACTTACATCACAAAAAGATTTTTGGGGGAAAGAAAATGTTATTACTGAAATTGTTTAGAATTGCTGGAGCATGAGAATAATATTGTTATGGGCTGCATTGCGTCCCTTCAATGTTGAAGGGACATTCATATGTTGAAGCCCTAACCCCCACCACCTCAGAATGTGACTGTATTTTGGAGATAGGGCCTTTAAAAAGGTAATGAAGTTAAAATGAAGCTTTTAGAATGGGACCTTAATACAATCGGACTGGTGTCCTTATAAGAAGAGGAAATTTGAACACACAAAGCAGACACTAGGGGCACTTGCCCAACAGGAAAGACCATGTGAGGACACAGAAAGAAGACACCATCTACAAGCCAAAGAGGAATGCCACAGACAAAACCAACCCTGCCAACACCTTGATCTTGGACTTACAGCCTCCAGAACTTGAGGATACTGTCCTCATTCCCCTGGGCATACTTCGGAAGAAGGAAGCCACTGTCACGGGGCATGGTGCTGAGGCCATTTCGTAAGGAATAAGGGTTTGCAGAGCACAGAGGAAGCCCAGGAAGGCACAACAAGGTTGAAAAGGCCACAGATGCTCTCTCTGCAGCCTTCAACACACTCCCTGCTTTCTTCCCAAAGCAAGTCAGCACTTCTCTAGGATAGGGTAGGGTTAGGAGCCATAAATCCTGACCCAGGTGATGATGGGTTGCTGAGAAAGGCAAAGAATAGAAAGTGAAGGCACAGTTTATCCAGGAGGTGATAGTCGGAAGACAGGGCGGGCTCACACCTGCAGTGACCCTCTCTTTCTCTCCCTCTCCCCCTCCCCGCCCCGGTATAGCATCCGCATCCACACTCACCTACTCGCTATCTCTCACTGATTCAATCCCCTTGTGCTTCCTACCCCTGTACTCAACTGGGGAGTCCCCCCCCCTTACTCTCCTTATGCCTCTCTTCCCCTCTCTCCAGTGCTGCTGTGACAATAAGTGCATTTACAGTCTGGGCCATTATACTGCCCCTGGGAATCCTGCTGCTGAGCGCTTTCTGGCCCGGAGTTGCTGGAGAGAGGCAAACACCCTAAAGGGAACTCAGACAGTTTTCAATTATAGATCAGTAGACAGCTCCCTTGGAGAGTGCTCCTCCAGAACATCTGTGAGCAAGCTGGGGGAGGGGCTGGCAGGGGGAGGAGGGCAGGTTCAGCTTCAGTAAATGCCAAGCATTTCAGGTTTCTGACCTACTCCCCCTAACCTCTACACCTATTTTGTCCTGCCTGCAGTGGTATATAATGGATGATGTGGCAGCGGGAGCAGATGTGTCTATGAGGAAAAGGGTTTTGTCACTGACTTTGAGTTTAGAATTGCAGGAGAATAGTGGTAATAAAAAGCAAACCAACTTTTAGTAGTCAATTTTAGCATTGTTTTTCAATTCCCTGCAGACCGTATACCCCCTTATTGTGTCCAGCCAAGGCCGACTTCCCCGCTGCCTTACCTTTGAGACACCGCTATCCACCTGGACATCAGTGACCTTGCTCACGAGTTAACATAGCCAGTCCCTGTCTTAGGATCAGACCTCTCAGATTGGCACATCCTCCCTCTAAGTTGTGGACCACTGGGGTTGCTGCAGAAAGAGAGATATCTTAAGAACAAGTTGGGGGGTGGAGCTAAGAGCTCCTCTTCCTCATAGTATTATAGAAATCCTTCAGACAAACAAAAACAAAGTAGGGCCAACAGAGATGTCTGATTGGACCTGGAATTCTTAGCCTCATAGCAAAGGTGATTTCTCAGGTCATACGGTCATTTTCAAACCTTCATAGGTATTCATCTACTTACCTCTAGACCATTTCACTTGGCTTTTCCAACAGGACCGGTAAAGAACTCTTCTATATGGATGCATAGGGCTTCACCCGACTGACTCCTCAGGGTGTCTGTGCTGGGCAAAGGAAAATAAATGAAAACAAAAGATTGGAAGAAGTTCTGAAAGAAAAGACGGGAGATCCAGTGTGTAATCCTGGCTTGTCCCCTCACTAACTGGGTAATCATGCAAATCGCCTACATCTTGCTCAGCTTCAAAAAAATGGGGACAAGAATACTTGCTTAAATCACCAGTGAGTGAGAAAATAATTGTTGGGACCATATTTAGAAATGCATACTATAATACCAATTAAAGAAATCACTATCATCATTGTGTAAGATTCAGAATACTAAAGTGAGCATACTTTGAGGAACCAAACCTGAAAATTTTCTGAGCCTAATCTCTGCAATGTAGCCATGAGAAAATTGAGCATGAGAACAAAGTATCAGGAACATGGACTGTGGTGTCAGAAAGACAAGTGTTCCAGTCACAATCTATTAGCTATGTAGTATTGTGATATTACTACACGTGGCGTCATTTGCTTCATTTGCATAAGGAAAATAACTCTTTTTTTCACACTGGTGAAATAAAGAAAAAAAAGTAGTTACACCTCTTATTGTAGTATTCTGATTTTTCTCTTCCATATTGTTTATGTGGGATTGTTCCCAGCCTACTCACCAGAGATAGAGGGACTAAACCTAATCCAAACATTGTTCTTCAGTTCTTTGGCCAAGATGATTGGATCAAATATGTATATATAACCTAACTTGATCCAATGAAAAGCACATCTAATGGGGCACCTGGGTGGCTTAGTCGGTTAAGTGTCTACCTTCGGCTCCGGTCATGATGCCAACGTCCCGGGATCAAGCCCCACATCGGGCTCCCTGCTCAGCGGGGAGTCTGCTTCTCCCGCCCCCTGCTCTTGTGCTCTCGATCCCTCGTTCTCTCTCTCTCTCCCTCTCAAATAAATAAATAAATAAATAAATAAATAAATAAATATCTTAACAAAAAGAAAAGAAAAGCACATCTAAAACTTTTAGTGAAAAAGAGACCTTCCCTTTCTTCTGTTGTTTCTGGAAGGAAGATACTCCGTAAGCTTGAAACTGTGACTACCATCTTGCCACCTCAAATGAAAAATCTACCCAACTGTGAAAGCAATACAAAGGAAGATAAAGCTGGGAGATGAGACATGTGCTCCAAATGGCCCATGAGAATCCATGGATCCATCCATTCTAAGTCAGCTCTTCTCTGGTATTTTCAACTACATGACCAATAAATTGTTTCCTGTCTTTTTTTTTTTTAAGATATTTTAGGTTGAGTCTCTCTTAATTGCATCAGAAAGAGAAATTATTAATAAAGTAATTAGAATCAGGAGTGGGCTATTAAAAGTGATTACCTTTAAGATAGTACTTACTACCTGTTTCATTGGAAGATCATGGGAACCCCTCCATTACTGGATGGAAAGTCATTCACTCATATCATGTAGACACAAGCCATACAAATTCACTTATATCCTGGTTCTAAAGCTATGTATCTTCAAAGGTTAGATTTTAAGTGACTTTGACAGAGAGAGAAAAAAGACAAGACCTTAGCCTCTGTGTGTGTCTCCCAGTCTTCAGTAGGGTTATATTTGTTTTAAATCCCCTTGGAGCAGAAACCAAAATGGAAGCCATTAAAGTCAGGCCTAAGAACACTGACACCTAAAGCTTAGAGGGCAGTAAAACCCTAGTGACAGTTTCATTTTCAAGTAGTTGTAAGAAGAGAAAAGAACCAAGAATGATGGATAAAAGTCTGTGATTACTCAGTTCATAAAAGAACTCTCAGCCTCCATGCCCACAGACCCTAGAGGTTCCCAAATTTTCTCCTGACCAGCCAACTGCTGAAGGGCTTGCCAGGCAGGCCTTTTTCTAAATCCAAGTTGATGAAAGTTTTATCTTCATAACTACCACCCTGACAGGCACATACCATACAGATACATACCATTTGTGGCCTACTCTGAGGCCCAATGGAAACAGGCCAAGATGAGTACAGGGAGCTCATTCCCTCTCAGAAAGTCAGCCTGGAGATCACCAGGCAATTATGCTGAGAAGACATGCAACAACCCCCACAAACCACAGACATTCAGTCTAAATCACTGGTGAATTTGAAATGGAGATACTTGAAATAAGTTTAGTTCAGCATCCAATGAGAAGAGAAAACGAGGCTGTACAGTAAAGCCATTTTTATAGGTCCACTTACAGTTAATCATAAGGACAAATCAGATGAAGTGTTCTGATCCAACAAAGCAATTTTTCTTTTTTTCCCTTTTTTTTTTTTTTTTTGACAGCAGCACAAGGTAGGGGCAGGGGCAGAAAGAGAAGAGAAAGAGAGAGAGAATCCTAAGCAGACACCATGCCCAGTGCAGAGCCTGATGCAGGGTTCATTCTCACGACCCTGAAATCATGACCTCAGATGAAATCAAGAGTCGGACACTTAACCGACTCAGCCACCAAGTCGCCCCCAACAAAACAATTTTTCTGGAGGACATTAATAAATATGGAGATACGATAACTGACATGCACCATACATTTACCTTCTGAAGTTTGGTTGTGCTAGAAAGTTGGTTGTCAGGATAATCAAGTAGAATTACTCAGAATCACAGACTTTGGCCACTTATTCCCAAGGACTTTCCATCCTTGTGATTTGGAAGTTTCTTTACCACCCCCACATGGGTTGCATCTTCCATTGTGAGATGGTATATAACAAATACAGGCAAACTTCGATGTGTGCCTTTTCTCAGCCCAACCCCAGCGACAGGTTAGCAGAGAGGATTAAGGGGAAATATTAAGGGGCTGAGCTATTGGAAATATGAGCATAATCCCCTCTTAGTCTTTTCAGAGAGCTGAGGGCAAGAATCACAGAGAGCCGTGTGTGATTTCCTTCTTGCTCCCTTGCTTCCCAAGTCCCAGGCCATTCCACTGGTTGGGTCAGGGATCTGTGTTTCTTCCCTGGTGGTATGTATAGGGCCATACCACAGATTTTTTTCCCCAAAATTTTTAGGCTGCACCTTTGTTTGTTTGCTTTTAATCCACTTCTCTTTGAGAAAAAAATGGCCTTAGAAACATGTGCTTTCAATGCCAAAGGGATCAAGGAGAATCACCCAGTATAAATCTACCTTTCACTTATGCTTAGCTTTGGAGCAGTAAACCAGTTTTGTACAAGTCCTGCTATGACTGTCTTTAATGATGCTTATGTAGGGTCATGCTGCTTCCCCATCAGAAAGGGGGTCCACTTACACTGTCCAGGCAAGAAGGGGTCCTGGCTTGGGGCCTGTGCTAAGGTCTCTGGGCCAACAGAGAAGACTGGACATCAGGTCTCGTCAGTTCACATATCTGGAGCTGAGGGGAGCAATCTGGGCAGCTGACACAGGGAGAAATCAATACAGACCCCAGTCCTGAAAGGCTCATCCAAAGAAGGGAAAATCTTGCCGCTGATAGTAGTTTCCAGAAAAATCCAACAGGGGTCAGTGGATCCTTTGGTGCTTTTCATTCACCGCCTCAGTGAAGTGAAGGAGATGGATCTACAGCAAAGGCGAGATGTTTCCAGGCCTGCTGAAGCAGATATGCCTCCCCAGCCAGGCACTAGAAGACCCCTTTGGTTACCATGGAAACAACTGTGGGAAGAGGAAGAGTGGATAGCACACTTTAACTCTGTTTAAATGCAAATTTTGCAGGTAATTAAGAGGCAAACCACAGTAAGAACATTACAGGAGATATATAGTCACTGGAAAGGTAATAAATGCCTGCCTTGAAATGGATATAATGAAAAATTTGAGTTTGTCTCAGCAAGAGATTCCATCTTTAAAAAATCTCAACCATTTCTATCTTCCCCTCCAGTTTTGGAAATTGTCATTCTGTGTTTTGTTTGTTTGTTTGTTTTTAATAATAAAAACTCAGGCTTGCAATTGTTTTTAAACTCTTCTCATTAGCAGGTGTCTCCTATCTTCCTCAGAGCCCTCACTGGAGCCTTTCATGAGCTGGAGCGCCATCGATTTTCAGCTTCAATTTTCCTGTTGTTGTTGAAGAATCAACTGGTTTGAAGGGGAAATTTTCTCTTCTGTTCATTTTCCTTGAGTTGTCCCTTGGAGTGAACATGCATGTAGGCTCCTCAATTAAGAGCCCTCACCCACCCCAACTACCCTCCGCAAGCCTCTGATACTTTCCCATGTAATTGGAAGATTCACCTCAATAAGCTCAAGTGAGAAAAAAGGAGAGGATCCAATCAGGGCATATTTTGGCTGGGAATTAAAACTTTCAGGACTTGCTCCTCTCGAGATGAATGGTCTGAATTAGTTCTGAAACGGCAGCAGGCTAGGCTTGTGTGCCTGTACTTAAAAAACGGTAGCATCTCCTTAATTAGGGTTTCATTGCTTTTTGGCGCCTACACACATAATGAGGGGCACTTGGCTTTGAGTGGAAGGGACTGTGATTGCTGAGTGGCTTTCAGCAGAGTGGCTTCCTCCCCCACACCTCTTAGCACAGGTGTGATGCTTGTTTCCCCTTCAGCCTTTCCCCATGGAGACTTTGGCCAGTTTCTGCCTTACATGCTCAAATCCACATTTTAAATTTAATACATTGAAGCTGGCCACCTTTAAAGTCAAATCAAAGAAGTTGGTGTTTTATTTTTTTTTTAAGATTTATTTATTTATTTTAGAGAGGGAGGAGGGGCAGAAGGAGAGGGAGAGAGAATCTCAAGTAGATGCTTTGCTGAGTGTGGAGCCTGACATAGGGCTCGATCTAAAGACTCTGAGATCATGACCTAAGCTGAAACTAAGAGACGCTTAACCGACTGTGCCACCCAGGAGCTCCGACGGGGTTTTTTAAAGTTGAGTATTGATGGTAGGGATGGAGAGGAGGGTTTTTTTTTTTTTAATTCCCTGCCTAGAAATCTCATTATTTGTATCTGTGTAATTAAAATTAAAAATGAATCATAGGTGGGGTTCCCGGGTAGCTCAGTCGTTAAGCGTCTGCCTTTGGCTCAGGTCATGATCCCAGTGTCCTGGGATTGAGCCCCACATCGGGCTCCCTGCTCTGCGGGAAGCCTGCTTCTCCCTCTCCCATTCCCCCTGCTTATGTCCCCTCTCTCACTGTCTCTGTCTGTCAAATAAATAAAACTTTAAAAAAATGAATCATAGGAACTAAGAACCAAAAGAGATATTAGAATTTATCTAGACTGTGGTTTCTTGATTTGGGTCCATATATTAGTGTCAAGATAATCATAAACACCTGGAAAACTAGAATGCTGCCTACTACTGATGTTAGGCACTAGAATGGATCCATTACACTAAAAAAATAAAAAGATGAAGAACCAATGCTATATTATAACATCTAGTGCTAACAGGTAGTCCCTGTTTATGAACTCTGGGAGGAATGAATGACTAAAACTGTGATTAAGGTTTGTTTTGTTTTTTAAAGATTTTATTTATTTATTTGACAGAGAGAGAGCACAACCAGGTGGAATAACAGGCAGAGGGAGAGGGAGAAGCAAGGAGCCTGATGTGGGGCTCAATCCCAGGACCCTGGGATAATGACCTGAGCCAAAGACAGTCGCTTAACCAACTGAGCCACCCAGGCACCCCTAAAACTGTGATTAAGGTTTGACTAGGTCTTCCAAAGACACTCCACCTAGTGCCATCTCCTCTCTCCTTACCCCTACCAGGCGGATAAATACATCATCGAATGAAAAGAGAGAGGGAAAACAAATGACAAATAAACAAGAAAACTGGAGACAGGGATTTGGTTTGGGCACATCATTGATGTCCTTCTATGATCATGACAGCTTAGGACAAAATACTCTCGTCCACAGGGTACCTGGTGGTTGGGAAAGTCCACATGGCAAACATATATATGAAAGACTGTCGGTGCTCGGGGGCCTGGGTGGCCCAGTCGGTTAAGCATCTGCCTTTGGCTCAGGTCATGATCCCAGGGTCCTGGGATCGAGTCCCACATCAGGCTCCTTGCTCAGAGGGGAGCCTGCTTCTACCTTGGCCTGCCGCTTCCCCTGCTTGTGCTCTCTCTTTCTCTCTCTCTCTCTCTGACAAATAAATAAAATATTTAAAAAAGAAGACTATTAGTGCAATTTTCAGAGCTGGCCTCAGGAAAGATGGTTCTCCCCCCCACCCCAAGTACCGAACAATGTCTTGAATTGACAGTCTCACAATCACATATATAGTAAGGTTTCCCATGTTAGGCCAGGGGCAGCACTGTTAGTGGGGAAAGCAGCAGCTTAGACAGAGCTGCAAGTGTGTCCTACTCTAGGGCACAAATGTGTTCTACACAGAGCTCCCCCTGACGGAACTTCTAGCCTGCCTCCAACAACAGGAGAGCATGCTCATCACCTCCAGGCACCCACACCAGAGCCTTGCTTTGCATTTCTTTTTCCAAACTTTTTTTTTTTTTACCTTTTTACCTGATAGGTCCAAAAACACTTTTCACCCTTGAAACAAATGAATAGCTCCCCCATTTACATGGCATCTGTGTAATCCATCTTGGATTACATGAGCACGTACTGAGTCTTCTGCTTCCTAGAGCTAGCCTCACCTAGGGCATGGGTACACAGTCCAGCCTTCATGACCTATGCAAGCAGTGAGATGCCTGGGCTAAAGATCTTTTTAGGAAAAGAAATGTAGTAGTAAAGCATCTGAAAATTATCTAGTAAAAAAATTGTTCCAGGTAAGTAATCAAAATGGAAATTAATGAAAAATGGCCACTCATGGTGAGCCTTAATGACAAAGAGGTACATCATCAACCCAGCCTGCCTACAACCCAGTAGTACCAAGGTGAGGATGGGAGAGCCGATGATGAGCTTTGGTTTGGAGGGTGGCAGTAGTGTGAAGGTTCTTACTGGCCCCTAAATGACTCAGTAAGCCCTAATGAAGAAGGATGTTGACCCAAAACCAGATGAAGCAAATGGAGCAAAGCTCTTGGGAAGGACCTCCATCACCTGTGCAGGTGGGAGGTACAGTTAACCTTTTCAAGATGAGTGTGCTTCTAGGTACAGTGGACCAGAAACCACTGAAACTCCTAAACCTTATTCAAGAATAGGTCTCCCAGCCTCACCTACACCAACTTATTTCATCATCTGCCAGATGGGGATACTATTATTTCATTTGTTGGTTTGTTTTGTGGACCCCCTGAAATAACACAGGTAGAGATTTGCTCCCAGCACACAGCGGGTGATAAGTACTCAACAGAGAGTAGCCCACCTTTTTCTCTAGCGAGATATCCTGAAATAACCCCCCAAACACCATCAGAAAGCAGTGACTGGGAAGGATTGCTTTTTTGACAAAACAGACCCTCTCCGGTGGCTCCAATTATATCAAGAGAGCTTTTATTTTTTATGACAAAAATTAATTTTCAGTTACCTCTATTTGAAGATAAACTGGTAAAAAGAATCCCGAAGAGATAGCAGAATAAGATGAATAACAAAGAATCTGTTCCCCCTAATGCTCATCATTATTACTATTAAATCATCCAATCCGAGGAGTTTACAGCAGCAGCAATTACAGCAGGGACTCATGGGGACTCCCAGGGATAGAAGGCACATCCCATTTTTCCTTTCAGCCCTGCCACTCCCACAGCACTGGAGAACAGTCTCTCTCTATGCAACCATGTCTTCTTGGTGGTAGTAGGAATCTGCTCCCATACCTGGGGGTGGTACCGCTGAGGGTCTAGGAGACCATCTGAAAGTGCCTCGCCCCTGGTGCTTGTTCAGGAGCAGCTCCTACCTCTCAGCCCACCTGTGATCCAGGTAGAGTTCCCTAGTGCAGCCGGACGGTGATGATGTCTCTGTGGCTTTCTCCTCAAGGCTTTCAGAGCCATCTCTCCAGTCTCAGTCCCAGGTTGTACTCTACACTAGGCAGATGAGTGAAAGCACTCAAGCCTCTAGCTGTTTTACTTTCAGCATTTAGATTGAGGTGTGGTCATTGTCAGCCCCAAGGTATCGAAGAAAAAGCAAAAAGTGGCTTCTCCTATTGCCTTCTTCTTTAGGACTAGACCCATGCAGGGCAAGGTGGGAATAAGTTTTAAAGCAGCACCTTAAGATAACTAAGGAAGAGTGGAGATGCACACATCATACTAAATACAAAATCCTGGCTTTTATGAAAAAAACATGAAAGCATAGATACCACAACCAACCAAATAAAAATGATCTTGGAATAAGCAAAATGTGGCTTCACAGAGAACCAAATGTTGACATAGAAGATAAACTTGAGAAAAACAGTCTACACACAGCCCCCCATCACTCAAAAGCCCCCCATCCTTTGTGTTCCCAGCATGCTGGGCAAGCCTCCACTAAAACCCTCCTTGTTCTGGGGGTTTGTGTACATGTGTTTTCACTATTGAGATCATAAGTAGCCAACAATAGTAATGCACTGAATGTTTGTGTCCCCCCCCAAAGTTTGTATGTTGAAACTCTAATCCAAATGTGATGGTATCTGGAAGTGGAGCCTTTGGAAGGTAACCAGGTCTTGAGGATGGAGTCCTCATGAATAAGATTAGTGCCCTTATAATAGACCAGAGAGCTAGCTAGCTCTGCTCTCCACCCTATGAGGCTACAAGGAGAAGACAGTCATCTGTTCCCTCACCAGACACTGGGTCTGCTGGCACCTGTATCTTGGATGTCTCAACCTCCAGAACGATAAGAAATAATGTTTGCTGTAGAAGCCACCCAGTTTGTTACAGCAGCCTGAACTAAGATAGTTATCTTAGAATCTCCAGTGTCTGGTAGTACCTCTAATGGGTATGGATGTTTGGGAACTGTTTATTGAATGAGTGGACAAATTTCTGGCTTGAATACGAGAATGGGGTAGGGAATGAATGACAAAGCAGAACATGAACATTCAGCTCCCAAATGGTCAGTATCCCAAGGATGGGCATCGATAATTACAGATCTAATAAAAACTTTGCAGAACTGAAAAGAAAATATTTTTAAAAATCTGAGATGAGGGTGCCTGGGTGGCCCAGTTGGTTAAGCGACTGTCTTCAGCTCAGGTCACGATCCTGGAATCCCAGGATCGAGTCCCACATTGGGGTCCCTGCTCAGTAGGGAGTCTGCCTCTCCCTCTGACCCTCCCACCTTTCATGTTCTCTCTCATTCTCTCTCTCTAATATAATAAAAATAAATAAAATCTTTAAAAAAACAAATAAATATGACCTCACTGATATGAGGAATTCTTAATCTCAGGAAACAAACTGAGGGTTGCTGGAGTGGTGGGGGTGGGAGGGAGGGGGTGGCTGGGTGATAGACATTGGGGAGGGTATGTGCTATGGTGAGCGCTGTGAATTGTGCAAGACTGTTGAATCACAGACCTGTACCTCTGAAACAAATAATACATTATATGTTTAAAAAAAGAAGAAGAAGAAGATAGCAGAAGGGGAAGAATGAAGGGGGAGGAATCGGAGAGGGAGATGAACCATGAGAGACTATGGACTCTGAAAAACAAGCTGAGGGTTCTAGAGGGGAGGAGGGTGGGGGAATGGGTTAGCCTGGTGATGGGTATTAAGGAGGGCACGTTCTGCATGGAGCACTGGGTGTTATACGTAAACAATGGATCATGGAACACTACATCAAAAACTAATGATGTAATGTATGGTGATTAACATAACATAATAGTAAAAAAAAGAATCATTTTACATGATATATATAATATAAAATATAAATAAATACAAAAATATAAAATAAAATACAAATAAAATATGTAATATGTACTATGCTTTATAATATCACATAACTGTAAGAATTAGCATTATATAATATTAATTATATGAACACTAAAACAAATAAGCTAGTAAGGTTTTAATGTATGGGAGGCTCAGTGCCAAAAGCTTGGCCCCTTCTCCTGTGAGAGACAATGTAACTGGATGGTCAAGCATGAACTTCCAGAGAGAGACTTGCATGGATTCAGATCCAGTGTTAGCACTTTCCAGCTACGAGAAAGTGCCTTTTCAGGTCTTTAATTCAGAAAGTGCCTTTCTGATAAGGCACTTAAATAAATAAATAAATAAAAATCATTAAAAAAAACAAATAAAACTCTGAGATGAGAAATTTAGTAGAAATTTAGAGAAATTTCTACTCTACCACAATACCACATGGACTGATCTAATTGTCTCCATCCAGGCAAATATAAGAACCTTTCAGAGTAACTGTCTCCATGAAATTCTACAGGCAGACAAGCCGGAGAGCAGCATGGTAAAAGATGAAGGAAGAAGGAAAAGGCAACCTCCAGGTTCCAGGATTATCGTGCAGAAATTTTAGAGAGAGAAATTCTCTCTCTCTAAAATAATAAAAATGAATAAATAAAATCTTTAAAAAAACAAATAAAAATCTGAGATGAGAAATTTAGAAATTTGGTCCATCACATGCTGGACAGAGTTAATAGTAAGGAAATATGCCCAAGCATATCCTACGGGAAGGAGGGAGATGCTTTCAATTTCAAAGATAAAGACTCCTGGAAGCTTTCAGGCCAAATAGGAGGAAAAAATACTTACAAGCCATCCTTCAAAAAGATCCTTTGACTTACAAGAATAAAACCCTGAGCATTCCTAATTCAACAAAGAAAATGGAGCAGCTCATCTTACAGCCAGACAAGGTTTTGAGAAGAGATTGCCTTCTTTTGGCATAACCTGTTATCCCTGGGAATTGTGGTACTCTCCCACAGGACCTACATCTTCAAAGACTCCGGACAGCATGGCTGAGAACCAGCTGCCTCTGCCTTTGTGGGAGGAATGTGAGCCCCAAGGCACCTTGTCACAGCTCTGGAGCTCTGGGGTCCCACTGAGCTACCACCTGTCCCCAGAGGAAAACCAGAGGAACCAGCACAGGATCCATGATTGTGCAGAAAACATCTCGGGTCTCAACTGTGGTCCCTGAAAAGGCCTGCTTGCAGTGTGGACTCCTGTCTGGTGTCTGGGAACTTATATTTCAGGAAGGTTTCCACCATAACCTGATAAGAGCAGCTCACTGTGCTGTGTGAACAGTGTGGTTTATGCTGAACACCTGCTTTCTTTCTGGGAGTCTGGAATTTTCGTGCATCCAGGTAGAGGCTGCCAGTGGGATCAGCCCCCAATAAAACCTCTGCCCTGAGCCTCTGAGTTTTCTTGGTTGGCAACACTTCACACATGTTAATGGGGGGATTAAGTATGTCCTAGGTGATTCTAGTGGGAGAGGACCCTGAATGCTGGAGGCTGGCCTCCTCCAGACTTTGCTTCCTGTGCCTCTTTCCTTTGCTGATTAGACTTAGTATCCTTTTGCTTGTAGTACATCACAGCCAGAAGGATGACTATGCTCTAGTCCTGCCAGTACTCCTGGCGATGTCGGTCCCAAATCCCTGACCTTTCTACTCTACCATGATACCACATGGACTGATCTAATTGTCTCCATCCAGGCAAATATAAGAACCTTTTAGAGTGTCTCCATGATATTCTACAGGGAGACAAGCTGGAGATCAGCATGGTAAAAGATGAAGGAAGAAGGAAAAGGCAACCTCCAGGTCCCAGGATTATCGTGCAGATATCTTTAGCAAGAGAGCAGCCCAGAGATGATTCCTGAAAGCTCCACCAACATGTCAAGCAGATGCTCAACATTCTTCTTGAGCACCCCCGTGTCCTGCCAGGTCCTTGCCCATTCCTGCTGGGATGATAAAGAGCTTTATATACCCTCTAAAACACAGACATTTTTTTCCAGCTGTGCCATCTGGTTGTTTTTTTCTTTTTACAGGCAGTCAGCAGAAAGACTCATCTGTTGAGACATAGATGGGGCACTGTGGAGGGATGGAGGATGGGGTCTATGTACGTTTGTGCTCATCTGTTGATGGGTTGGGCAGAGGAGCTGCAGGGTGGGTATGGCATGTGAAGAACATGTGGAAAATATTCTCAGACATGTAGAAAAGATTAGGCCTCAGAAGGTCCCTGAAGTATGCCAAGAGTGGTCAGCCCCAGCCTCCTCCCACCCCCCCTACCTGCGCTGGGGCCTCTCTATTGGGCTAGCTTTGCTCTTGTTCTGAGACCAAACCAAGCCAGCCCATGAAATCACCAGCAATGGGGCTCTGTGGTACCCATGCTTTTGCCAAGTCAAAGCCGGGTGTCCCTGAGATGAGAAAACCCTATTGCCATTGGGATGGTCAAAGACACAGTACCCAGCTCTCTCAATCAACTGGCCATTACAATTGGTTACTTTGTGAAAACAGCTGCTGTCAATATCTGCCCAACAATGGGGATTGAAGCACCATTTCTTTTTTTTTTTTTCTTTAGAAATCTATTACAGACTCAAGAGACTATCAAGAGGCAGTCTATGGCCCTGGCTCAGCCCATATAATCCGAAGTATCTCTGAAATAACCCAAATATTTATCTAGATATACAATAATAGGTACTCAATAATGGTAATTGCTTTTCTATAGGTCTCCAAGGAAGATGGTTCTTTGACCTTCTTTTAACTGATATCAAGTGTTACTGAACATTTACTGCATATCCAGGCACTCTGCTGATCCTAGTTAGGTTGTTCTCCAAAGAACTGAGCTTCTGAGAGTATTGTAAGGGTTACAGCAGTGAAGTGGAATGCTCATGGATTGATCCCAGGTCAAGCAGACTGCATGTCTATGTTCCTTCCTCTGTAGCAGAATTTCTCAACCTCAGCACTATTGACATTTTGGGCTAGATAATGATTTTGTGTGGGTATTGTCCTGTGTTTTGTAGGATGTCTAACAGCATTCCTTGCTTCTACTACCGTATGACAGTAGCATCCTTTGGGTTATGACAATCAAAAAATTCCCAAACATCACCAAATATCTGCAAGGAGGGGAGGAAAACCCCCTTTTCCTACTGCTACCCTATGTTGAGACCTGTAGCAAGCTGCCTCTAAAGCCTAGTTACTCAAAGTGTGGTCCAGGGACCAAGAAATTCAGCATCCACATCATCTAAGATCTTATTAAGAGTGCAGCATTTCATGCCTCTTCCCGGTCCTACAGAATCAGAATGTGCATTTTAACAAGATCCCCAAGATGATCCAAGTGTACATAACAGTCTGAAAAGTGCTGTTTCAAGCTATCATGTGGTCATGTGTTCCCAACAGATTTTCCTGCACAAATTCAGTTTCTGGAAGTAAGATTCCTTAGCAGATTGCTCATAGATCGAGTCATATTGTTTCAACCAAAGACTGAAAGATTTCTGTCAAAAGATCCTAGATGTTTTAACTATCCTTGGTTACCACAATATTTTCCTAAAGGCAATCATCTTGGGATAGGGTAAGTGGGGCACTAAGCTTTGATCAGTTTATCCATTCATTCATTTATTAACTTTTGTCAAGGAAGTTAATTGTGCAAGGCACTAGAGATACAGGTTGTGCAGCAGCCTGGGCAGCCATCTGGAAGCTCTGCCACTCTCCATGATGCCCAGCATGAATCTCAGCTGCTGGATGCAGATATTTCTCTGCTTTTCTTTGGTCTCAGCCCATTGTTCACAGTCCATACATTTCTGAGAGTGCAATCTGGACTCATTGTATCTGCACAGAACCAGCAGTGCAAGAATCTATGGGAAGGGGATCTTGACTTTCAATCTGTCTATTAATCTGCTTGAAATGCACAATAAGGGCCAGCCAATAACCTTATGGTTAATAGCTGTCTGATTCACAAAGAGAAAGGCTTAGTCCACCATCCACTGCTCTGGAATAAAAAGAACTGGGAGCGTTTGGGCTTGGAAATCAGAGTTGTTCTTTTTTCCTACCAAGAATCTGGCAGAAACAGTTTGAGCACAGCACATTCACTGTCTATTAATGCTAGATGGTTTTAAAGTAAAGCTTGGGTTAAGGAGAAGGGACTCTGCCCTTAGCACCATAAGGCCATTGTTAGGACAAAGACTAGGCTAGATGGTCTTCTGAATGCAATTCGTTCTCATAAAATTAATATTTTTAGGCACAGCCCAGGTTGAAAGTTCCCTGACCACCACAAATTTTCTTTTCCAGAGCTTGTTTGGAATCAACAGAATAAATTGTGAGGCTCTGGGATTTATAAGACCAAAAGACTGGAAAGACTAACTTTACTGTCAAATAGCGGGAAGACAGTGTGTTTCAGGACATTGGGAGGCAGTCACCAGAGGGAGAGGGCTGCAAGCAAGGGGAATACAGGAAAAATAAGGGGAAATGGTGTGACCTGGGGAAGGAGGGGAGGCACTTTCAGAGCCATGAAGCTTTGTGCCCTTTGGGAAGTTCAGGGCAGAACACGGTCACAACACTCGCCTTGCATGGCCTTGAAAATATTTCACTAGGTAAACCTGTCAGACAAGACTGGCTTAAACTCCTTTCTGGGTTAAGCATGTTTTCACTTTGGGAAAGATGGAACAGGTGTTTTACAGAATGGGAGAACACCCCCCCACACACACACACACCAATCATCACCCAATGGTATTAGCTCACGTAGTCTTTCTGTACAATGTAGAAATGGGAAGTCTCCACCTACAGACATCTACCAGTTGGGGAAATAGTAAAAAGCCTAAAACCTCTATAGTACTGTGCCTTTACACAGGTGCCAGTATGCACAGCGAGCCATGATGATAGATGGCAGATAGATAGATATAGAAAATATATATAAAGATATTCATTATATGCCTATATTACATAACAGAATCTCATAAACACAGAAGGTTTTTTAAATTAATTGCTGGACCTTCAAGTTGAAAGGCCATTAAGAGAGTCTATAATGTCTCCATTTTCCATATTTAAGCTGGCCCTTCACTGCCTTTTCCTCAAAATTCATGGAATAGGAAATTGTTTTAAAATTTTATTAGTAAGACCCAATTCCATCTGTGCATATATAATTTAGAAAGATCAAATTTCATGAAAATATATGACAATTAGCCAAAGACATTCTTTCAGTCAAATATATATATTGGATGACTATATACCAAGTTCTATAGTTAGCATTAGGAAAGCAGAGGTGAGAAAGTCACACTCCAATCTGGAGGGGATGTGGTATCTTGAGGTAAACAGAACTGGGAAGCAGCATCTCCATTCCGATGTATTGAAAGTGCTGGAATTAAGGTACTAGAGGGGTCCTTGGTGCTAGAGGGAACCCAGCCTTCCTCATCTCCTATCTTTTGGTGGTCAACGTCCCAGAGAGTCTTTGGTCATGCAGAGAACAGAAAGATCAATCTGTCTTGCAGTCATTTGGAAGTTTTATTTGTTTTCTTTCTTATTTGTTTTAATCTCATGATGCTCTTTGCCATCATGAGATCAGACTGGATCATGGCTCGAAGTACTCCATTTTAGTAGAGTGTGTGTGTATGTACATATTTATATATGTATGCATATACATATATAGTTTATATATACATATATGTACACACATATGTATGTATGTATATAACCGTCATGGAATGCAGGTATTAAAATAATGGAAGAAATCTGTTATCTCCCCTTCAGTATTGTATAATCCCCTCCTGGTTCAGGTTTCTTTCATTATTTTAATACCCACATCCCATTATGGATTGCTGGGGCATTATCCAGAGAGAGGTCTGAAGCATAAACTTCGCTCCATCCCTGGACAAGATGTACTCAAGAGCCTTATCTGTGATCTAATTTGCTACCTTGAAGGCCTTAAGCATTTTTGAAATGTAGCATATGGCTGGAAGAATTAACTTGTCTTTGTTTTTGTTTTTCCGTTAAGTGAGAGCTCTCTACTTTCTTGGTATTGAGAAGAGAAATGCCTCCAAATTGAACGACAGTAGATGAGAGGCCTACTCAGGCCTACCCATAACACGGCCTGAGACCTCAAGCAGAGGTGTAGGCAAAGCCTCTTGAGATGAGAAGCTTCGATGATTACAGGGTGGCATTCTCTAACGGGTAGGTGAATGAAGACTGATACAGCACTATGACACGGTTTTACCAAAGGCAGATATATGCCAGGTGCTCAGAGCTTTAGCACAGAGATTAGCAGAGCTTCCCTACATCTGTCTGGAGCCCTCTCATCATGGATGAAGTGCAATGGGATCAGAGGGAAGACTAACCACTGAAGAATCCTATAATTATCCTAAAAGAGGGGATGATTACAGCTAGGGGCTATGATCCCTGGAACTGACTGCTAGAACACATTACCCAATACAAGTAAAGGCAAGTTGCCTAGGCTTATAAATTATTACAGTAGACAGTTTCCTTGGTATTACTAACCCTCTTCCTTCTGATTCACTTCTGGTATTCTCAGATGGCCCATATGGTATATTGGTGCTGTCCTTTCTCCAACATTCCCCAGCTTCACCCCACCCTTCTCTCCACACCATCCTTCCCTCCCAGGTCCCTGCCTCACCCACTACAGTATGAGCGATGGTCAGTTCTGCTTCCACAACATCATTCAATCATCTCCCTTAGGACTGTCCCCCCCCCCTTCTATTCCCTTTGCCCCAAATTCCTGGTACCTTTGCATAATAATAGGAATTCTCACTTAGCTCTTGAATTTGTCCATATCTGGGTGGGCCTGGAAAAAGAGGATTTTCTATTTGGTGGCCAAGTGTTCTGAGCAGATCAGTCACCTTTAGCATTTGAACTAGACTTCAGTGGGTGCGTAGGAACATGTTGGGTGTAGAAAAGGAAGAAGTTCCTCTGGGAAATGAAGGCAGCATATAAAATGGCATCCAGATTTGGGAAGTGCATGGGGGCTGAGGAAGCAAGGAGTGGCAAGGAGAAGCTATAGCACAGGGTTTAGCAGGGGTAGGGCATGGTGTGTATGTAAAGTACAACTATGCCATCCTAAAGACAAAGTCACCCTGGGAGAAATGTGAAGGATGATCTAGAGGCAGAGAGACAAATAGAATGTTATTCAAATAATCCTGGAAGGCCTGAGAAAAGACAGTGGCAAAGCAAACTAGGGCTTTGAGAGACACTTCTCAGATTAGACCAGTCACAGCTATGATAGAAAAGTTATCAGCGGTTAAAGCAAAAGAGGACTCCAGAACGCCCCCTGAGACTAGTAAATTGATTTAACTGAAACTTAACAAAAAATAGGGCTGGAATGCCCCCCCATGTTTTAATACCACTCTAAGCCTGCAAATGGGAAAGTCCGCATGATTTTGCCTCAGATAATGCTGAGGCTATTTTGCCTGCCAACGTCTAGAATGTTCTTCTTCGTCAAAGAAGATGCCAAGATTTTGGAAAAACCAGGAAAGGAATGATTCCTCTCCCCATAGAATAGCCTTGGGTTTTAATATGCTATATGCTATTCCAGCAGCTCTGGGGAAAATTACCATAAAAACACTTTTTTTTGGAGAATTGCCATGTGATATTTAATGTCAACCCAGTCTTTTCTTTACGGTACAGATGCCCACTGGGCCTGACGTGGTCTCCTCGGATGGTCAGTATTTATGAAATCAGGCCAAGTCATCCAGATGCAGTGGCAATGGCTGGCCAGGCAGGGCCAGACTGGGTTCCGTTCCATTTGGGTCCTTTGTGCCGGGGCTGCTGTCTTGTCTACAGGGAAGCTACTGGCAGGAAGCATCCCCAAACACTCAGTTGCAGGGCTGTAAATTTCAGCGAGGCTATTCAATATTCATGTAATTACCCCAGAAAGCACATTTGACATTTCATAAATACAGCAGAATATTTAACATTTGTCTCTCCCTCTCTGCTACCTAAGCATACATGGGGAAAAATAATCCCCAGGGATCCCTGCTGTCTGAAATGGCAACAGTTATTGAATCCATAAATTTGATGGATCAAAGTCTTCCTTCTTCATCCCTTCCATAATTTACAAGTGGAAGTGCGATCATATAAATGAGGTGGCCATGTTGTCCTTTTGCATGGAGTTCTGCTTACAGCTCCAGTCCCTTATGTTTGGATGTCTTCCCCAGAGTGAACAGTACAAACCCACAGACCGCCCCCCCCACAACCTCGTGGCCATAGCACAGGGGCACAGGTGGGGAGGCCCCCAGATGCCCAGGGTGCCGAAGGCAGTGTTAATTACAGCCTCACGCTCTAGCCTCAGAGCCACTGAACACGAATTCACTTTCCCAGGGACTCTGGGATTCTGCAGTTGGTGGGAGGACTCTGGTGCCTTACACCCTGCACCACCACCCACCGCCCCCCCCCCCCACTGCAAACACACACTCAGGAAGCTGAACTGCAGATCTCCAGCAGGTCACCTGAGAGCGTATCACTGAGAGAAGAAAAACACCTTGTACTAACCAAGCCCAGCCTTCCGTGAGCCAGTGCTGAAGACGGAGCCTCTGCATGAGAATAGCTCATCCCACGGTTGGCTGGTGGTGCTCCAAATGCAGACTGGCTCTTCATGCCAGGCTGGGGAGTTACCCAACTCCTCTCTCCAGGCTGAGAAGCGGGCGTCTCTCCTCCACGCCTGACATGAAGTGATGACCTTCTCCACCACCAACAGGCTAATGAAGATCACGGAGTGCCTGTCTAGAGTCCAGGTGTTTTTCCCCCAAAGAAGCAACAGAAATGGTTTTTCATACTTGAGGTAATAAGATTAACAAATCAGAGATTTATTTTCAGAACTATGAATTATCTCCACTTGTCTTTGTATTAAAGATAAATTCTTACTATGTAAAATGTGTTTTATATATTATATAGGTATAGGTATGTACACAGATGTATATGTAATATGTATCTATGTGTATGATATGTATGTATTATATATGTGTATATGTGTATATATGTCTAATGTGGTGCATTTGAGAGTAAGTTGGTGTATGCTAACGTATGCATATGTCTAAATATACATATGCATACATATGTATATGAATGGTTGTAAATGTTAATACATGGATGTGTATACAATCATTCTGTGTAATGGTATTTATGGTTGGATATGTGCTTTATATATGCAGAGATGAATGTATGGAAATAAGTGTATGCGTGCACATGAATGAATGTGTATGTATGTGGGTCTATGTACATGTAGTCTAATAAGAGTTTATATTTAGTTTAAATGTATATGTGGTTAAATATATGGTAGGCACTAAGTTTTGTACAGATATCATCTCAGATTATTCTATCACCTTTGAAAGTCTATAATTACTTTCATTTTATCGATGCAGAAAGTGAGCATCAGAGAGCTAGAAAGTTTTGTCCAAGATCACACAGGTAGCAAGAGGCAAAGTTGAGATTAAATCCCCAGTCTGACACACTGTAGACCTAGTGCATCGAATGTGTGTGTGAGAGATGTAGGAGACACGTGTATATATCTCTGTGCATGTTGTGTGGGGAGGTGTGTATGTGTGCATGCATGTGTGTATGAAAGAGGTCCCCTGCACTGGGGTCTGTGTGCACAGACAGACCTTGACAAGTGCATGCAAACGGGACCCCCTTACGTGCCCCTGTGGACTAAGCCACCTGCACTCACTGATCCATTTAGTTTTCTAAAAGCCCTTCCTCCCCTCAGCTGTCCCTTCAGAGGATAACTGTCTGTCTGTGGCCCCATGGCCCTTTAAGAGCTGGTGCTGCAAATGCACAAGCAACCACCAGACTCAGATGGTGGCAAGGCCCCATGTGCTAGGGTGTACCCCTAGCACATTCCGGAGGCCTATGGAGCCAGGGGCTAGGAGGGCCCGGGGTGCCAAGATGATCTCTGGCAACAGAGCAGTGCTGTCAGCTTGCTCCTATTCATGAAGAACAGGGGCACCTTCTGGATGAACTGTGATCCCCCCTAAATTGAGGTCATAAGGTCTGAGCGAGTCACTAATCACAACAGGAAGACCACCAGGTCTCCGCCCAGAGTGGCTGGCAGGAGAAAGTGAGATAAGAGAGAAGTATCTAGCGTGAGGCCACACGGACGCGGTGCTCTAAAAGCCAGGGTCTTTTGGCCGAGGGGGCATGATCAACTGTAGCATTTCTGCCCAACAGTGAGGAGGGGATTTTCTATTCATCTTATTTCTTTGAAATCAGCTCATTTTGTATGTGAGATTCCACTTGTGATCTGCCTCCAGATCCAGGTACAGGGAAGGGAGGAAGACTCCCGACCCAGCAGTCAACCCACAGTGACAACCCAGGGGGGTGGCGCCTCCCACGAACCTGAAGGGAGGTGGAGGGGTGCCAGGCTCTGTGGAGTATCTGATTGCCAAGCTCATCTGGGGCTGGTCTCGAGCAGGGCTGGGGATCCCATGCGTGCTGGGATGGGAAGCTGTCTGCAAAGGGAGACACAAATGCAGCTAGAAGAAACAGAATCAAGAGACTGTGTGGTCCTTAGACAGCAGGCAGTGACCTTGGTTCTTGATTTTCTAGTTCCGCTTGTTCGCTCCCAGGTGCAGCCCCATCCCTTGAGCTAACTACAGTATCTTTCCAAAAGAGCCTCCCTTTTGTTCATTGTATTCTGAATGGGTTTCTGTTCCTTGCTACTCAGTGGTGCCTGAATAAAAAACACTCAGCCATTTCTAGGGGACTATGAGTTCTAGAACATTCCTAGCATTCTCTTCTACTGTGGGTGGGGACACACCAAGTCCGGCATCCCTATGTTCTTTACCATGTAGTCTATGGGCTTTAGTAGAAAAATTTAAAGGTCAGGGTATCCTAACATCACTGAGCAAGAAAAGTACCATGACAATTTAATGTGCAGTTAAGGATCCCAAATTTTGAATATCCTCAAAATCAGCCATCTTCATTTCTCCTGAAGATGTGAGAGCTGCATGTTCTGTTCTAAAAAAGACACCATGCAGGTAAATATCATGGGTGACATATGACACGCATGTGTAGGCAAGAGCAAACAGCTTGTGTCTCTCTGTTCTTGAATATGTAAATAAAATTGATTAAAATTTTATGCTGTTTCTGTCTTGAAGTTTAATACTTCTCCGATATTTTTGTGAGTTCCCAGGGGCTTTTGTTTTTATGTCACCTAATTTCTAGTCTGTGCCTTTTTGATACCTCGCCTCTTCCAGTGATTTACTTACCTCTGCCCTGAGCTGCCCTGCCCCGGATCTCAGCCCCTGCCCCTTGATTTCCCACAAACATCATTCATGCATTTGGGCTGTGCAGCTGCGTTCCCTGAAGGGGCATGACAGCACTGCATAAACAACAGCCTAAAAGCCAGTGACAGACAGCTCATCCTCTTCTCAGCAGGCTTGAAGGCCCCCTGCCCACTCTCAAGCCTCTCCCTGGTGGCAGAGTGGTTCTCCACCATTCCCCGAGTTCTCCTTCTTCTCACCCTCTCTCCTGCTTCTGCTCCACCCGTGGCTCTGCTCCTCCTTCTGTTCAGCTCTTCTGCCCATTTCCTGGAATCCCTCTACTATACAGGTACCTCTCCCTGATACACCTCAACCCATTCTGACAATCCCTACAGGGCTGCCAATCATACTCAAAAAGGCCCAGTAAGGTTTGTTTTGAAACGAGCACCATTCTCTCCCTGAACGGAATTCTGCTCCCACCATCCAGAATAACATTATTTCCCTCCCCTTTGCACAACCAACTGAAGGAAACGAGGCCTTGTAGAAGAGCTCGGGGACCTCCTTGTGTCCCCACTCTTCTTTGCAGCCCCATCCCCTGGCAGGTACCTTCTGACAACCTTTCTGCCTGGAGGCAGAACTTCACATTCCCCAGAACAAAGCCTCAGCCTTGCAGGGCTCACCTCCTTCCCACTGGGCCTTTCTCTCTGCCTGGAATACCTGGCCTTTTCAACTGTCAAATTCCCCTCATCCCTCTAAATGGAGCTCAAATACCACCTCGTCTGCAGCTTCTCCCCCCAGTACTTGGGACAGAGAAGGAATTAGATGCTTCTGCCCCTGAGTTCCTTCAACAGACGTTTTCATCTCTGAAACAATCCCCCCCATCAATCATGATGTACCTCTGAAGGTACATCATGAATGTCACTTCCCCCCTTACTAGGAGAGGTACATCATGAATGTCATTTCCCCCCTTACTAGGAGAGCCCTGCATGGAGGGGCCAGTGCTCAAACCCCTGCATCTCTGCCTATTTTGCAGTTGGCAAATAATTGCTGCTCTGAAAATGTGATTTAAACGGATGTATAAATGGAGAGAAGGTGATACGTACACAGTGCTTACCGTGTGCCAGACATGTACTAACTCATATCTTTCATGCACTTCCTCACCACAACACTGGAAATAGTATTGGGTATTTTACATGTGAGCACCCTGAGGCTCATCAGAATTACTGTACTTATAAAAGACGTGTCAGGTAGAAAGTGCTGGAGCAGAAATCTGAATGCAACCTAGGCTTCTAACCATCATGCTGGTCTCTAAGAAATGAAAATTTTGTTTGACGGTGGGGAGTGATGGAGGGGTTCTGCATGGAGCATGGTTTCAGGTCGCTCGATCATGAGCAAACATTGACGAGGGGGCTATGTTGATACTGTGTTAGAATCACAGCACACAGAGGCCACTGTGTTCTTCTAGTGCTGGGACTGCAGGCTCTCCAAAGTCAAGCAGCTTTGGTGGGCATTCCTGATCCACCTTCCAACTGCAATAGGAAGTATCTACTGTAAATACAGAGGACTCCAGAAAGGGCAGCCATTTTCAGTCTCACTGTGATGTAGTATAATATGGGAGAAAGACACACACATGTGCACACACACAAGCAATGCTTACACCAGGCTAGTGGATGCTATCGGCCCTGCAGGCTCATGTGAGGCCACCAGTTGTTATAAGGACTTGGGGTATACCTTGGCCATCCAAACAAGTACCCCCAGTACTCTGACTGTAGCCAAGGAACAGAAGGCCCATTAAGGACCCAGAACCATGACTGCGGGCCTCTGGCCCTGTTGGACCGACCAAGTTGGATGGAAGTTGACACTTTCTAACGCTTTGATGTCATTCGAATTGCATCCTCTTTGCCAAAAGAAATGTTAGCCTCTTTGCTAAAATCAAACTCTAAAGTCCTCATAAAAACATTCCAGTTCCATTAGCCAATATTGACCTAAGAACAATGAGAAGCATGTGTAAAGAAAGTTTGAGTCCATGGAAACAAAAATTCACTGCTCTCATATGTTGTTAGACTCATCATCCAGTAGCCCGTGTGGGTCTTCTCTGAATGAACACACGGGGAGAATATGAGGTCACTTATGCTATTACTCACTTGAGAGGAAACGCTAACTACTCTGGGGAAAGTTGAGTATGTTTTTGAGCTTCTCCTAAATAGTACTGATAATATTAATTTCTGGTGGTTATCAGCTAGCTATTGCTGTATAACATAACAAACCACAACAAAATTAATCACTTAAATAACAAGTGTCTTATTTGTCAGGAGTCGGACAGGATGGCTTGGTGGTGAGTTGATCTCAGCTGGGCTTGCTCACACATGCGTGGTCAGCTGGCTGGTTGGGAGGGACTTGCTGGTCCAGGATGGCCTCAGCTGAAATGACTCTGTTTTGTTCCATGTGTTTTTTGGTTGTTGTTTTTTTTTTTCCAGCACGTTTATCCAGGCTTGTTCTCCTGGTAGCTGTGAAAGTTTAAGAGAAAAGTGGAAGTGTGCAAGATCTCCTGAGACTTACAACTGACACACCCTCACTTTCATTACCATCTTTTGGCCAAAACAAGCCCCAAGGCCTACCCAGCTTTCATGGTAGAGAAGTGAGTATCATTTCTTGTTGGAGAGCTCTGCAGAGTCACATTGTCATCCATGTACCACAACTGTCCAGCGGCAACAGGGTGAATGGGTTAACTACCATGTGTGAAATACTTCAAACCCACTCTCACCTAGTGATCATTATCCCTACCTTTATGATGAGAAAACTGCGACTCAGAGAAGCTAAGCAACTTGGCTGGAGATTCAGAGCCCTGAGATTCGAAGCAAGATTTCCTTGACTCTAAAGCCTGTGCTTTTTCCATTTCACCAAATGGACCTGATAGCACGCCACACTCTGAAATATTGATGCAAAGAAGCAACTGTGCTTGGCTCTGGGTGTTCACGAGGGATGTGTGACAAGGGGGAGGATTAGCCCAGGCTCTGGGGAATAGGCAGTGTCCAAGCAAACAGGCCAACACAATGGAAAGACAAATGGCTTTAGAATTAGACACCCCTGGGTCTAAGCAGCTATAAATCTCTTTCTTCATCTGCAAGACTGTGATAGGAGATACTCCCTCACAAGACTGTAGGAAGAATAAATATGCTCCGGGCCCCCTCGTTTCAGGTGCAGGCTCTGGCACTGGCTGGATGTCTAACCTCAGAGAAGGTGCTTTGCTTCCCCATGCTTCAGTTTCTTCAACTATACAATGGGCATGATGAGTATCCTTGCGTCTCAGGGTTGTGGTGAAGATTAAATGAATTAACATGTACATAGCACCTAGAATATCTGGCACCGAGTTAAGTGGTATTATAATATAATCACTTATAGGAAATATATATTTGGTCTTTCAGATGATCAAAATATATATCTCAGATATATTTAGTCTTCATCCACTATACCTAAAAATGCTTCAGAGCCATAAAGGTAAAGTGGGTGTCTTGTTATTAATAAAGATGACTTTTGGATCCCACCCAAGGATGGGGACCTGGTTGCCAGGAAGACCAGCCATGTGATTAGAGGTTTGAAACTTTCAGGTACACTGACCTGGGATAGGAGAGGGGCTGTAGATTGAATCAGCCAATGACCAATGACGTAGTCAATCATGACTATGTAATGAAGCCTCCAGTAAACCCAAGAGAACAGCTGTTTGGCCCTTCTTGGAGAGCTCCCATACTTGGGGAACCAGAATCCTTCTTTGTGCCACTGAGCTGGGTCCCAAGGACCATGAAGACGGAAGTTCATTTGTTCAGCACTTCACCCTATGTATCTCTTCACCTGGCTGGTGACTGGTGTCCTTTATCAGATCCTCTAATAAGCTGGTAGGAGTAAGTGGGTGTCCCTTAATTTTGTGAGCTGCTCCAGCAAATTAATTGAACATAAAGAAGAGGTCATTGGAACCTCCAATCTGTAGCCAGTCAATCAGAAGTACAGGTAACAGCCTGGAGCTTCTCACTGGTGTCTAAAGTGATGGATAGGGGGCAGTCGTAGGGTAGAACCCTTCATCTGTAGAATATGATGCTATTTCCAAGTAGATAGTGTCAGAATTGAGTTGAGTTTGAGCACAAGTTGCTTGAATTGCTTGGTGTTACAGAGGGGGGACCCCTCACATTGGAATTGGGTCCAGAAACCCCAAAAGAGGCATATAACAATCAACACGTAAATATGTATACATACCTATGATGACACCGAGTTAGAAAGGGTCATACAATGTCAATGTGCTAAACCCTATAAAGAACCTGGTGAAGAGCTGAGCACAGAATGAGTACTTGGTAAATGATGGCTGCACCTTTATGGTCTGAGCAGACTGAAAGGGCTGACAGTCAAAATCAGACCCTGACCTCAGGCCTTCTGTAAGGAGTTGGTGCTTCTGCCCAGCTTGGGGGCAGTGATGGAAGTGGGTTTCAAAGCTGGTTTATGTGAATATGCTTGGAGGTCTGTTGTCCCTCTGAGGGATATAACTGTCATGCTCTTTGGAGATATGTAGCTCAGGGGTTTGCTTATGTGTAGTTGTTGAAAACTAGGATAAATCAAGTATTAGTAGGAAGAAAATAACCATTTTGTATTCATGCATAAATACACACACATCTACACAAATGAACACATTTCTAAATGGGGACTTGGTGTTAGTTGAGGGGAAAATGGGAAAAGCTGATGTTATGGGTTGAATTGTGTCCCCCTAAATTCAGATGTTGAAGTCCTAAACCCCCAGCACCTCAGAATGTGACTATACTTGGAGATAGGACCTTTAAAGATGTGATTAAGTTGAAGTGAGGTCATGTGGGTGGCCCCAAACCCAATATGGCCAATGTCCTTATAAGGAGAGGATATTAGGACATAGACACTCACAGAGGGAAGACCGTGTGAGGACACCAGGGGATGAAGGCCATCTATGAACCAAGGATAGAAGCCTCAGAAGAAACCAACCCTGTTGACACCTTGATCTTGGACTTCTTCCCTCCAGAACTATAAGAAAATTAATTTCTATTGTTTAAGCCGCTCAGTCTGTGGTACCATGTTAAAGCAGCCTGAGCAAATTAACACAGTCAATAATTGGCCATTAACTCTATCACAAATTCCTGGAAAGAATTTCAGCCTGCTTTTCCCATGTCAGGAGTGCTATAGAGCCTTGAAGTAAAGGGTGGAGGGTCTGGCCAACAGAACTGTGTGGGGGAAAGACTGAGCTAGAGGCATATTTCCATCCTCCTCACTCTCCGAGGTCCTTCTGATGCAACCCCCCTTTTCCTTCCAGTTGACCCCTATTTCTGTGTCTCCCCCCCTGGTCTGTGCTCATGGTCAGCCTTTGGCTTTAGCCCACATCCTGGATTTTCCACTGTGGCACCAGCCCTGCTCCTCCCAAATGTGCCTTCCTGCTCTTCTCCCACTGGACACAGCGGATCTGACAGACATGGACTCCTGTGAGTGATCCCTGCTCTTTGCCTCTCTCCCGACTTCTGGCCTGAAGAAGTGTGAAGGCAGAACGTTATACGCATGTCCATAATACCTGCCTGTTCTGCAGGAGTCCCATGGCTTGGACCTCACTTCACGTTAACATGAACAAGTTGACATTTCTGAGGTTAATGATCCAGTTGCTTATAAGACAGGTGGGGTTTGAAGTCAAACAGCTTACATGAATTGGAAGCCTGTAACACAGTCTTTATTATGCTGCTCAGTAGCATCCAAGAAAACAAACTTGTCCTCTGGCACCAATACAACCATCTAGGACCTGTGTCTTCCGTCTAATTTGCACTTTGAAAAAATGTCCCCAAGTCTTCTCACTTCAGCAAGTGTTTCATGGTTTTTAAATTGATGTCCATCGTGATCCAACTTGTTGCAATTACTGAAGGTAAGCTAGAGACTTGCTGGGATTGAAGAATGGAAATTGCTTTGCAAGGAAATGGACAACAGTGAAATTACAGAGTTACAACAAAGATTTAAAAAACACACTTTTTTTTTTACTGATTATAATTAAAATTGGGAGCTTTTCAATCACATGACAAATAGCATATCACCATTTTTCTCATTTCCTGACATTAAGAGGCAGTGAAATGTAGGGGGTCTTCTGCATCTCTTCCCACCCCTGACATCTCTGGAGAGTCAGTCCCTCTTCCAGTCTGACTCAGGTCCTGAGTCAGTGCAGCCACCCCAATATTGACATAACCACACCACACTGACTTCCACAAAAGGCCCAGTCTTCCTGTTCCTGAGCCTCAGCTGCACCCCCCCCACTCCCTCTTAATGCAGAAGAATATGCTGAATTTCACCTCCCTGTTTGATTTTCTATTTTTCCCCTTTTAGGTTGCTTGTACAAATTAAAAAAAAAATAATAAGGCAGGGTAGTACTAACACATTTACAAAAATGCAGTTGTAAAAATAAAAATACTAGTCTTGCAACTTCTCCCCACCTCCCAATCCCACTGAATTGAGCATTAGCAGTTGGGTCTGTGTGTATTCTCCCTCGCCCTTCTCCCTGATTGGACGAAGATATAAAAATATATATGATGTACAAATGTTGTTTTCCATTTGCATTATTTTACAGAGGTGTGAAGATGTTGTCACACAACTCTGCACCTTGACTTGTTTTCACATACTAACCCCTCATGGCCAGCCACATGCTGGCCCACACACGTGCCTCCTTCTTCCTTTTAAACAATAGCATGAAATTTCAGAGTAAGAATGTTCTGTGGCTTATTCAACTATCCCCTTCCAGTGGATATTTAGATTGTTTTATCTTTATGTTCTTTGTTTTTCTATTTGCTTTGGATATTGCAAACATTGTTATATTAAACATCCTTGTACATATGTTTGTACTATCAGCTTCCAGAAGGTCGAAATATATAGATACTTTCAATTGCACTTAAAACTCCAATATTACTTTCCTAAAAAGTTACATGGATTTACAGATCTATCAGCAATGTGTATATTCCCCCAAACCTAAATTCATGCAGGTATTATTCAGGTAGGCAGCATATCAAGATATGGGAATTTCTGATATATTTAGGAAATTAACATTTAGTACTGTGTACAATTTTGATTTCCATCTACAAATGCCTCTAAATTTTCTTTTAACTTAAATTAGTTTTACTTGTATTCTTTCACTTGCAAGAGAAAGAGACCTGACTAATACATTATCTATTTTGCTGTAATAGTATTTTTCCAAGTAAAACACTCTGAGTTTTCTTCCCTAAAATACGCCTCTAGCCAACCATTCAACAAGTATTCTCCTAAAGTTTCACCTAGAATTTTTTTTGTTAGGTAGTTTTTCTGTTGGTATATTGGGTTAGAGATAAGTGTCCTAACAGTTTAAGATTTTCATGAGAGCAGGAGACATTGAACATGTTTTCAGGTCCATCTGACCATCAATGCCCTGTACTCTGTATTTCACCCAAAAGCAGTGCAGGAGACATTTGTGGGGAAAAAGGAAGGGAAAAGAGATTGAAGAAAGAAAAGAAGAAGAGAGAACAAGAGGCGGGGGGGAGAAAAAGGGAGAAAGTTTAGGTGGAAAGAAGGAAGAAAAACTAGAAATGTGTTTCTAATCCTTTATTTAAAAATTAATTTTTTCCGTATTAGCCAGGATAGAGATGTTAGTCACTGAGTCTATCACAGCTTTCATGTTTGCTAAGATTTGAGGGGCTGCCTCTACTGATGATAACTATTCTTCTGTATTTTCCCTTCTCTTTTCAAAAGTTCTGACAAGGGAGTCAGGCATATTTCAGTTTAAGATCCTTGATCTTACACTTATTGGCTGGTTATCTTAAAAAAAGTTGCCTTGTTTGCTGAGCTTGTTCTCCCGATTGTCCAGTGCAGCTAACAGCATCATCCTGAGAGGGTATCCATGAGGCTCCAGGGGGATTACAGAGACAAAGGATTGACCCAGAGGGTGCAGTGGAGCTGCATGCCAACTTTGTTCAGTCACTCCTGCCCCCCAGATTTGTTTCGACTGGCCTCTTCTAGCATAGACATCTTCAAAAAGAGAAGACATCAGAGTGTGAGGAGGCTTTCACACATCTCATGTCCCTACCCCCTCTCCTTTCAATTTCCATGTTTATTGGAGCCCCCAATGTGGCTGGGTACCAGGCTGCTCTCTCTGTGTCATGGATTGTCATCTAGGACTTGGTATTCCTTCAATTCTTCTGGATCACAGAGCTCCTTGAGAAACTGGTGAATGCATTGGATCCTTACCTCAGACAGATGAACACAAAGTTTTTCATAACTATGTCCATGCAATGTGGGTGCCACAGACACCCCATGTGAAGCTCATCCTCAGACCTCATGTAAGGGGGATATGGAGAGTGGTGGGCAATAGGTAAGTCCCTCCCCTGCACCCTCCATGGTAGATATTCTATATCAAATGCAAGCTTCCATGGCAGCAATATGTTCATCAGCCAGCATCTACCCCATTGGCACCCCACATTTGAATTGTAGGGCCTCACCTGCAATGTAAATGGTAATGCCCATGTTGGGATTGACAGAGCTGGCTGCCCATTCTCAGCCAGCAAGAGCTGGATGGAAGATTATGTCTGGGATAGATGGGGATGGGGTGTCCAGCAGTTTTCCCATGCTTTCTCTTTTTCTTACTTGGAGGCATTTCAATTAGAGAAAATACAAACTGGCTGTATCTTATGTAAACCCCATAGAAAACCTGAGAGGGAGGATGTTATTCTTTATTCCAGATTATGCTGTGGGAGCCTGAGAAAGAATGTGACTTGGTCAAGGCAGCATCAATAGGAAAAGGAATCAGGAACCAAACCCATGCTTAAATTCTGTGCTTTAATATTCCAGTGTGGTTTAGCCATAACTGGGTTGTGGTGCATGTTCTAAGACTTAACAGCCTAGTAATAAAAGTAGGATGCTAACCAAGAAGAAGAAAGAAGGAATCCGTCCTCAGGAGTGGGTTCCGAAATATCCGGGGACATATCCAGAGGACCTGGTGTTAAGGCAAAATGTGTGGGGCCTCACTGACCATGAAGATTCTAGGAAAAAGAATCTAAATGAACGAAGATGAAAGAAACCGTGGGGAAAAGTCTCAGTTAATATATCAGCAATATAACAATGCCCTGTCCAAGCGCAATCATCTGAGTTTTCATGTGACTTCCTTCTGAGAGCCATGCCTGTGCTGGTGCTAAGGATGGGGAGATGACAGTGCATGGTCCTGATCTCCAAAGAGCTCACAGCCTAATAAGGGGCAGATAGGCCCAACATAAAGTAATAATAAGGTATATGCAAAGTGTATATGGGGTGAAGAGAACAATTAATTGTGCCTAAAAGTGGTGAAAATCCCCTACAGATGGTGCTATGACCACTGGGTATTAAAAAAAAAAAAATGTAGCTGTTTGTCATGCAGAAAAGGGAAAAGGGAGACAGGAGACATTCCAAGCAAAGAAAGAACATGTAAGTGGAGAGTTGTATGTATTAGTAACAACCACTAACATATCAGGGGTTTAAGACAACAAAGATTTACGTTAGTTTACTTTACATAACCAGTGAAGGCCTGGGATGGGGTTGGGAGCACATGGATGCTGCTCCACACGGTCACTAAAGGAACCAAGGCTGAATAGGTGATGACCTGCAGGGTCACTCAGGAGAAACACTGGCTGTTAAGTAATGCAGCCTGGAAGTGACACATTATTCCCGTTCCTATTTAATTGACTAGAACTAGTCACTAGACCTCACTTAACTGGCAGGGAAATGGGAAGTGTTTTCACACAATACCTAGGGAAGAGAGAAGAACCAGATCTGCGTGCACACTGGCTATCTCTTCCAGTTGCTTAGAAAAATGTGAAGAACTGGATTCACTAGACTGAGCCATATGTTGGGAAGATACCAGGACAGTGTGCACCAAACAAATGCTTTTCAATCATTTTTGCCTCTGGTTTCTGTAAATCATTTTGCCTTCACAATTGAATAGGAAAGAATCATATGCGTTTGTATAAGAAACAAAGGAAAAACTTAATATTCTTTTTGGTGTTCACAGACCTTCAGAAGGTCAAGATCATATACAGTCTAATCTAAGAAAATGCCACATGTGGGGAAGAGCATATAGGAAAAATGAAGAGACTAATCCTATTCTGAAAAAGTCTTTGACGTGAGAGCTCAGAAACTTGGTGAGAGCTTAGAAACCTGGTTTCCCAACTTGGTTGGGACCAAGTATCTGGAAAGCATCTGACCTTCTCCAAAGCCTACAACAGGCAACTTAACCTGGCATCTTTCTTGGCACCAGGGGACAGTAGCTCCTCTGAGTCACTTCCCAGCTGTCACTAGGTCTTCTCAGCCCCATGGCCCTGCCTCTCACCTCCCACTCCCCTCCCCCAGCATACTGTGTTCTGGTCTCTGTAGAATTTCCTAGCTCCCCCTAGACCCAAGGCTTTGTTCTCTCCCCACCATTACTCAGGGGCACACATGTTCTCTCCTGGTCTTTTCCACTTTCATATTCTCTGCTTCACATCTTAGGGCATTTTCCCAATATTCTTTTGTCACTAAACCTTTTCTTCCCTGTTTCCGCACCTCTGATCAAGAGTGGTACATCAGAGAAAGCACATCATGCTCCTGCCCAGCCCCAGCCCTCAGCAAACCCACCTGAGCAGCTGTGGGAGTCTCCCAACCAGCCTCTTCACACTCAGGGCATGCTCCCACCCATCCACGCTCCCCACCTCCACTGGACCCAAAGCCACAGAACACAGTGGTTCAAAGTGCAGGCTTCAGAGTCACATTTAAGTCCTAGTTATCTAACTTCTTTAGGGCTCAATTTCCTTATCTGAAAAAATCTGGATAATAGCAAGACATATGTTGTTAAGTTGCTGTGGTTGTTAGATGCAATGATGTACAGAACACTTAACAGAGTTCCCATCAAAGTGTAAGCATATGACATAACCCAACCATCATCAACATCATCATTACCACCACCCTATGCTCGGAATACCAGTGAGCCCAGCTTCTCCTGGTAACTAGCCACAGAGCGTCGTGAATCTCCATGTGCACCACAAGTTTAGGGAGGTGATGATCTTGCTCCGAGCTCCTGCCCACAAGCCCCAAACTGGCATGCCAGCCCTTGAGCCTGTGACCCTCAGGCTTAGCACCATGACACTAGCACAGCAATGGTTGGGAATTGGATGTCATTGCCTGGCATGAAAGGCCATTCCTGGGGAGCCAGAAATCACAGACACTTGGGTGAGGCTGAGTTTGAAAAGCCGGAGAAGCAGGCAGGTGTCAGAAACAAGAGCTAGGAACACCTGTTACCTTAGAGATAAAACTAACCTCAGCCTCTCAGTCTGCAAATCTTCCTGAATCCTTCTCTCACGGATGGATAAAATTCCTGGTAAAATAAGACTCAGGGAAAGTTCTGAATCCATCTCTAGCACTATATTTGTCACAAACACTTGATTCAACAAACCTAGCTTTGAGTGCTTACTCCTCGCCCTGGGGATAGAACGTGAATGAGAGCCACGAGGGCCCCGCTCTGTGGACTTACCCTTCAGCAAGAGGGGTAGTAGATGATAAACAGGTGAGACAGAAGTAAGTCATGGAACTTCAGAAGATGGTCAGTTCTCAGCTGAAATAGAACAGAGTAAGGAGAAGGAGGCTAGAGGGAGAGGGGATGGTTCGGCAGGTGGGAGAGAGAGAACGTGGCCACTGGGAAGATGCAAGCCACTGTCATCCAAAGCTTGTGTGCATGGGACCAGGACACACAAAAGCAGAGCAGTGTGGTGGGAGGGCACAACTGATGTGTGCTGGCATCTAGTAGACACTCCACAAAGTACAGGTGTTATTGTGTCATCAAGGGTGGCCCGGGAACAGAGTTTCTGGCCTGGGTGAAAAAAGAGCCGGATAATAATGCCAAATTGCAGACATCCCTTTGGGAGGGCAGAGGGCATACCGGAAGCGAGCTTGGGGTGGCCGTCCCCTGCCTTCAGCGATGCTGCAGCTGCCCGGACTGCGGGACTTCAGGTGAGCGCGGCTGGCTGTGAGCCAGGAGGCCCTTTTTGTATTGAAGCACAGACATCAGTTTTGTTCTCCTGTCAGGTCATAAGCAAGAGGGCAATGATCTCAGAATATGAGCATCCCTGGCTTTGGTGTGAGCGAAGTGCCTGAGGACAGATGATTGTCACCGCACAGGATAACAGATAGAGGCGCGCGGCCACCTCCGTGGACACGCTGTGCAGAGGAGCAGCCTGCAGCCTCCTGTGTGCCCGGGAAGCTACATGAAAACGGCCAAGCCAGAACATCTGGTGAGGTCAGGGGCCCAGGCCGGGCCCCTCGGAGCCTTTGTTCTTGCTCGCTAATGGTGCTCCTGCCCGCGTCACGGATTGGGGAGGAGGTGCCCGGGTGACAGGCTCAGGAAGCACAGGTTAACAAGAGCACATCCCCACAGAAGCATGAGAAAATCAATTAGGAAAGGCCAGCAGGTGACTGCCTGGCCTCCAGCCTCCTCTCCCGGTGCCTTCCCGGGACCTGGGACAGATTTGCTGGTTTCCTGTAAGCTGGATCACAGGCAGCAAAATGCATTCTTGAAAACTATGAAGGACACATGGGACCTTCCAAAGCCCTCCCCTCTGCAAGGACAAGGATGCTGCCTGGAATGCTCAGCTGAGGCTCCAGGGAGGGGATGCTGGAAAGGGAAAGCCAATATGTATAGCTCACTGTCATTCTTTCCTGGGGAAAATTTCACAAATCTCATGTTGTTTCCAAAGGGCCTATGATCTAAAAGAACTTTAAGAGCATGGCTCCTAGAAAGGGGAACCCTCCTATACTGTTGGTGGGAATGCAAGCTGGTGCAACCACTCTGGAAAACAGTATGGAGGTTCCTCAAACAGTTGAAAATAGATCTACCATATGATCCAGCAATTGCACTACTGGGTATTTACCACAAAGATACAAATGTAGGGATCCGAAGGGGTACGTGCACCCCAAAGTTTATAGCAGCAATGTCCACAATAGCCAAACTGTGGAAAGAGCCAAGATGTCCATCAACAGATGAATGGATAAAGAAGAAGTGGTATATATACACAATGGAATATTATGCAGCCATCAAAAGGAATGAGATCTTGCCATTTGCAACGACATGGATGGAACTGGAGGGTGTTATGCTGAGTGAAATAAGTCAATCAGAGAAAGACATGTATCATATGACCTCCCTGATATGAGGAATTCTTAACCTCAGGAAACAAACTGAGGGTTGCTGGAGTGGTGGGGGGTGGGAGGGATGGGGTGGCTGGGTGATAGACATTGGGGAGGGTATGTGCTATGGTGAGCGCTGTGAATTGTGCAAGACTGTTGAATCACAGATCTGTACTTCTGAAACAAATAATGCAACATATGTTAAGAAAAAAGAGAAGAAGATAGCAGAAGGGGAAGAATGAAGGGGAGTAAGTCGGAGGGGGAGACGAACCATGAGAGACGATGGACTCTGAAAAACAAACTGAGGGTTCTAGAGGGGAGGAGAGTGGGGCGATGGGTTAGCCTGGTGATGGGTATTAAAGAGGGCACGTTCTGTGTGGAGCACTGGTTGTTATGCACAAACAATGAATCATGGAACACTACATCAAAAACTAATGATGTAATGTATGGTGATTAACATAACAATAAAAAAAATTTAAAAAAAAAGAGCATGGCTCCTACAGTTTCACTATTTCGTTTGATAGCCAGAGCCTGGGAATCACTTCTCAGGGGAGGGACCTGTCCGCTGAAGGGTTGGGAAGTGAAGAAAGATAAAGGGCCAGGCACTGTACCAGCTGCTTCACACCTGGCATCACATTCAATTGTCCCTCATTAGCTACAAGGTTGCATTATTTTCCCCGATTTATAGACAAGGAACTAAGGCTCCAAGCTGTTAAGCAGCTTGTCCAGGGCGGACACACACTATGATAAAATTTGGACCCAGGGTTGTCTGATTCCAAATGGTGCCTTTCCTACCTCATCACAGGGATTCTTTCAAATAACAGGGGCAGAGGATTTGGACCTCGGAGTATGATCCCATCAACCCACCGGGTCCATTCAGGTTGCCCCCACCAGCCCACACGAAAGTCTGCCTTCCCTCTCATGGTACATCCTTCTGGAAACTGTAAGTGCTTGGATGGGTCAGGGAGTAATGGTCTTGCTGACATAAGAGTGGCGTACAGGGAACCCAAAGAGCAGAGTTTTCATCCCATTCAAATCCCCACTTTACAGATGAGGGAATTGGAGCAGAACCTGCAAACAATTTACCCAAGGTCATGTCTGGTTTGGGTGCCTGCACTTGGCCAGGCTGGCAGGGACATCAGCCTTGACTTGTCCCATGGGAAAGGTCTCTTCTTGTTCTATCTTACCTTCTCACACCACCTCTTGGCTCTGGGTCAAACCTAGAGAGTCTTGTTTCACAGTTCAGGTGTTTTCCCAGCCCTTTTAATAAGGAACTCTGGACAGAGCATGGCTTTGAAGTCAAATCACTCCAGATTCAATTTCTCTCTGCCAAGGCTGAGCCATGTTACTTTGGGCAAATGTCAACTTCTCTGAGACCCTCAGTGTCTTTTTTCTTCCCCTCAGTCTCTTTCTATAGAAAATGGGGGGGGGTGTTTAGAGATAGTCATCTTACAAGGCAGTTATGAAGATTCAATGAGATCAAGCATACAGAGCACCCAGTAGGTGCCCAATACATGATAGATACCTCTTTTTACATTCTTGCCTTTCTCATGGCTGTGGCTGAGCCAGTGGGGCTGGCTGGACTCAGAGACACTGCACTCCTGGCCCCAGGTAGAATCCTTGCCCTTGGGCTGGTCACGTGCTCTTCCCTTGCCAGTTGCTCTTTAAGAGGAACCAATTTCACACTTCCAGATAGATCCACACTCCAAATTGTGTTTGTTTTAAAATAATGAATAGTGGCATTATTATCCCCACTGCTCTCCAGGGCGCTCCATGCTGAATGTATTCCTTTTGCATTAGCAGAGCTTCACTGCGGCAGATAAACGAGCCGGTGCCTGAGCTGAATGCACTGAAGAAAGGCTGGCCCACCCTGCCTGCTTCCCCTTCTCTCCTGGTGAAACCTTCCCAGGAGGCTGCCAACAAGCCTTCTGCTGCCTGGGGAAGCAGTCAAATGTTTCAGCAGGCTTCCAGAACACTGAGCAGATGGCAAAGGAAGGAGCAGCCAGGTCTCTGTCATCCCCAGCTTCCCTGACTCTCAGGTGGCAGCCCACAGTGGCTGGAACTGTTGAGGAAGCCATGAAGGAACTGAGGGAAGGGCAAAAATCCTATCTTGCATGAAGCAAATCAACAAAAAAGTTGCCTGTGCCCCGAACACCAGGCAAACTCACGTTTGCTCAAACACATGACAATGACAAGACATGGCTAGTTCCAGGGCGGTCATTGGTGCAATCCCTGCTCAGAGAAATTACAAGCCAGGGGAGTCCTGGTTCAGCAGGGGTGTTTTTCCTTTTGTGGCCTCGACCCAAAGCACATCTCCTGGCATCCCATAGACTTGCTGTGTCCCAAGGCTTCTGCAGTTTTTAGGAGCAGAAGCTAAGGCTACTCTTCCTGCCTCTCATTCCTCGCCCATGGTTGGGTCGGGGGAGAAATCACAGAGGAACCTCCAGCTGGATAGGCATTATGGATGGGTATGCAGTTTAGTGCCGGTCAAGGCTAGGAAAAGTGGGGGATGATATTTGTTTTACTTACTAGTATGGGCTGAATTGTGTCCTCCCAAAATTCAGTCTTACCCCCCACCCCCAGTACCTCAGAATATATTTGGAGATAAAGTCTTTATTTATTTTTTAAAGATTTTATTTATTTATTTGACAGAGAGAGATACAGCGAGAAAGGGAACACACGCAGGGGGAGTGGGAGAGGGAGAAGCAGGCTTCCCGTGGAGCAGGGAGCCCAATGCGGGGATCGATCCCAGGACCCTGGGACCATGACCTGAGCCGAAGGCAGACGCTTAACGACTGAGCCACCCAGGCGCCCCTGGAGATAGAGTCTTTAAAGAGGTAGTTAAGTTAAAGGATGTCATTAGGGTAGCCTCTAATCCAATATAACTGGTATCCTTATCAGAAGAGGAAATGTGGACAAAGGCTTACACAGAGGGTAAAACCATAGGAGGGCACAGAGAAGAGACTGACATCAACAAACCGAGCGGACAGACGTCAGAAGAAACAACCCCGCCAATGCCTTGATGTTGGACTTCTAGGCTCCAGCACTGGGTGAGAGGAAATTTCTGCCTAGTCTGTGGCACTCTGTTATAGCAATTCAATACAAATGTCATCTTCTCTGCCACCCTGCAATGAAAGACGTTGTTAGGACAGCTCTGAGCCCATCGGGAGGCTGGTGACACAGGAAGACTATGTACACTTTGGATGTTATATTCAGATACTATTGCACGTGCAGTTAGAGAACTAACTTGGCCAATTGAAGGAAGGAGACACCCATCATAAAACATTAAATGGGTGTTCTTTCCTGTACCACCATCCAATGACATCTTCTTTTTTTTTTTTTAAGATTTTATTTATTTATTTGAGAGAGAGAGAGAATGAGAGATAGAAAGCACGAGAGGGAAGAGGGTCAGAGGGAGAAGCAGACTCCCTGCTGAGCAGGAAGCCCGATGCGGGACTCGATCCCGGGACTCCAGGATCATGACCTGAACCGAAGGCAGTCGCTTAACCAACTGAGCCACCCAGGCGCCCCCCTATGACATCTTCTTCATGCATATGGTTTTTAAAATTCTGGGATCATATTGCACAGATTTATCTTTGCTTTATTTTTGTAAAACCATTAATTTGCTCCAAGGAAACATTTAATATCTATTATTTTTATGACCCTCTTTTTAATTTCTTCATGTTTTTAATATATTAGGAGCTTTAAAAAATAAGCATATCTTGGACCTCGATTAACTTCTCAATGTCCCTGTGGGAGTTTCTCTCTCCTTTTACACATCTGCTTTCCCTGGCATCTGTCATGTTTCCCATCTCTGGTATTCCTCTCTTCTTTCCTGCATGTGTGACCTTTCCAGGACTATGGAATGAACCTCTGCAACACATCTAAGTTTTCAGGAGGAGGAGGTCAGAGCAGGTGACCCGCCCAAGGTCAAAGATTCTCCAATGTGCAGGTGACACTCTACACTTATTCCCATTGATTGGAACCAAACTGTGTTAGGAAAAAAGTGCTGTTTTGCCTGGCTTTATTCTTTGCACACATATTTCCCATGAGAACCTTGCAGGGAGAGGTGACTTGTCAATGGCATCTACAGCTGACTTGATTGTTCCTGGATCCTCTTCCCAAATATCACAAAAATATCAGCTGAATATCTTCAAACAGCCCTGACATCCAGCATAGTTACAGCTATAATGGGATTAACATTTTGCATCTATTCAAAAGCCCTAATAAAATGACCTCTGACCAAGCTGAGGGATCCTGAGGATGCAGAGCTGAGCTTCTACTGATCTGTGCATTAATTGTTGTCTGTCCCATGTCATATATCAGCCAAAGAAACAGAGCTGCTTCCACCTAATGAGACCCCTGAGCCAGAAGCATTCAGCTGATGGTGTGTCCTTGGATTTCCGGCCTTCAACTTACTTTTCCTTGCTTGCAGCCTCTGGAGTGTGAGTGTCCCATCCTGATGCCAGTGTCTTGACCCATTCTCTGAGAGGTCTGTGCCTGAGCATCTCCCTTGGGTTGGTTTTGTTTAGCAATCGCTAGAGACCAAATCTGTCAGCTCTGCCTAGTTTCTCAGTCTCAGAAATGTGACATGACCTAGAGCCCTTTGTGTAATGTTAAGCAAGGTGCTGGCAGAGCCCAGGGGACCATTCTTAATAGGTAGGGCTTGGGTCCCCCCAGGACTATTACCTACTCATCCATCTTTGCTGAGGAATCCCTAGCCTTCAGTCATCCCAGGCTGTACAAAGAAAGGATTTCAGATGGAATTTGAGGCAAGAAGGCTGACATTTTTTTTTTTTTAAATAAGTGCCTTATACCTCCTCACATCAAAGCTCCAAGCCCCTTTGTATCATGCCCTCCTTGACTATGGTACCTGTTCCCTAGAGAGGCAGGAAGAGGGCACCTAATAGACCCTGGGTCCCAAAAAGGCACTGTCAGAGTACATTCTTCTAACTCAGTTGGTCTCACACTTTAGCAAGCCTCAGAATCACTGGACAGCCTCTTCAAACACCCTCCCCAGACTCCTCCTTCAGAACTTCTGATTCCATACATCTGGCAGGGAGCCTGAGACTTGCATCCCTCACACATTCCCAGGTGATGCCTATGCTGCTGTTCTGGGCCCACACTTTGAGAACCACTCCTAGAACTCACTTCAGGACAGAATCGCAGGGCACACTGGAGGCCATGCCAGGTCTCACCCACATGTCTCCACTTCAGACTTGTTCCATGGTGCTCCTTTCTGAGACTTTGGCCTTCTGTTGCAAGAACTCCTTCAGAAATGCTTCTTCCTTGTCCCAACACAATATTCTGGGGCTTCTCTGAGCAACTCCTTCCTCCCTATGAATAGCACAAGTAGTGGTTGAGGGGCTGGAGTGGAGTGAGCATCTTTATGTGGCAGGTTGAGTGGAGTTTCTTTTGGGGGAGTTGTTCTCCACAATTCTGTGTCAGCCAAGAACTGGGGTTCTATGTCCCCAGAGATCTATGTGTTTCACTCACACAGAAGCCTCTAGCCTTGTTTCCCGGAGAAGCTGCCTTTTCTAGACTACCAAGGAAATATCTCCGTGCTCTTTCAATCCAAGAAAGAATCAGAATGGCCTTTGGGGAATTTCATCACTTAGATGAAAGCAGTGAGGTTTGGGCAAGAATGAGATTATGTGACCCAAGTATATAATTCTGCCACTAGCAGTAGGCATTTCTGCATTCCAATAGCTGTAGGAAAAGAGAAGTAAATCATAGGTCTAATTCAACTCTTTTCCACCATGCTTTCCCAAGCAATCATCATGTACTGTGCACTGTAGAGACCCAGAGATGCTTGGTGACTGTTGCTCCAGAAGTTCCTAAGAATGACCACAATGAAATCTGCACTACCATTACTGCAGGACTCTGTGGCAGCAGAAAGTGCTTGGGCACACGGCCTTCCCATCACAAAGATTTGCTGGAGTCTACATGCTGGGCCCTGTTCTATGCACTGTGGATCCAGAGAGGACAGAGCAGGAGCTCAAAGAATAGCAGACAGTTATGCCATCCATTAGAGTCCTGTTAGAAAAGAGATGGAACAATCACCCTCTCATAGTTTTAGGAGAGCTTAGCAACAGGACTCTTTGCAAAGACATAGGCGGGTTTTAGGAAAAGTGAAACAAATGATGGTGCGGTGTCCTCTTTGGTTTGCAAAAGCAGGATGAGCCTTCACCTCCCATAAAAGAGTGAGGTATGAAGGGAGGACCTGAAAGGAGCCATGGCCTTTAAACCAGGATATAGCCAGCCTGTGATGATGCCACCAGAAGCAACAGCCAGAATAGATGTCTCTCTTCTTCTTCTCCCTAATCTACTGGGGCTCCCCATTAGACAAACTCAACCCAAAGCCAGTGGGCAAAGCAAATCATCAATGGAATCCATATAGCTCAACCTCCAGGAACACAGAGCAGGGTAGAGAAGGGTGGGGAGCAGAATTAGAGGGGCAAATGGAAGATGCCCAGCACCTTGCCCAAACTACTAGTGCTATATTTGAGAGAAAAGGAACCCTGAGGACAGGCGCTTGATTCCAGATAGGAAGGTGGGGAGAAGTAGGAATATACTCCAATGAATACCTACCGAACCTACTATCCCTAGTACTCTTTCACATGAACTAAAATGTGGCTATGTACTTTACAGATTATAAGAAAAAAAATTATATCAAATGACTCATTTCTCATTACAACGAGAGCTCCACTTCCATATTCAGTACTGGGAAATAAGAGAGAGGGGCATTCATTAAGAAGATCAATAAGAAAATCTCATTAGGGTTTTGGAAAAAAAAGTTCATATTTCCTGTACGTCTTAAAGGAAGAGGAAGCACTTCAATAGGGAGTAGGTCATAGCATGTTGGGTGTAGTTTGAACAAAGGTATGCAGTCAGAAAAATAAAGGTGTATTCAAGGATCGGAAAATTTCCAGGAATGGTGCAATGCATAGTATGCTGGGAGGGAAATGTGGTGAGTTTCATATGAAAAAGTAGACTGGTGCAAAATTGGGAAGATTCTGAAATGTCAAAGAATAAGAGACTTTATTATGTATGTGATAGGGTGTGCTTGAGTGGGGAGTGACTTGCTCAGTCTGAGATGTGCTGTGGCACCAACCTCACTGGATATCAGCAGTGGAGGACAGACTGGAGGACATTGACTGCTGGCTGCAGAAGGTCAGTCAAGAGGCAAACAGTAAAGAGGGAAAATGACTGTGGACAGTGGAAGGAGGAAGAAGGGACAGCTGCAAAAAACAAAAAAGTTGGCATCAAAGCACATGGGCACTTAGACATCAAGGTGGGGTGAAGAGGGAGAAACCAAGCATGCCTCTGCAATTTCAGTATCTTTCTATGAAGATGTTTATGTCTTTCTCATTATAATATAGCAGGGTTATTTGGGAGAGAAGTATAATTCAGTTATAGAATTAATTTGCTTCAAGATTTCCAAATTGAGATGCTAAATTTGGTAGCTGGAAGTATGGATCTGATATGAGAAACTGCAATGTGGTGATGGGTTTTTCACAGGAGGGAAAAGCAAGACAAGGAAGCTGTAGTCTGGGACCAGTTAAGAGCTTGAGATGTCTTACATAAAGCAGCTCTGGCCTGGGAATGTCTCTATAGATTGCCTGACAGATACAATGATGAATGTTGAAGGGGAAGTGAGGAAGGAAGGCTCCAGTAGTGAAGAGGATTTTGAGGTAATCAGGATTTTAGAGGTGCCATTTGCTAGATGCTAAAATGATCTAAGATAAAGCAGAGGAAAGGGGTAAATGTCCCTGGATTATAGGATAAAGTTGCACGGAAGACCAGAGCCTTCCCGGTTTGAAGTCCACTCATCTCTCTGGATCCAACTCACCATTTTCTTGCTTTTGGAATGAGATTGTATTAGTTTGCTATTACTGCTGTAATGAATTCCCACAAACATAGTGGCTTCAAATAACCCAAATTGATTATCTTATGTTTCTGGAGGTCAAAAGTCTGAAATGGTATTCCAGGGCCTAAACCAAGCTTTCCATAGTGTTATGTTCCTTCTGGAGACTCTAGAGGAGAATCCATTTCCTTGTTCTCTTCCAGCATAGGAACTACCCACATCCTTTGGCTGATGGCCCCTTTCTTCCATCATCAAAGCCAACAAACTAGCATCTGCAGTTCTCTCTCTGATTATGACTCTCCTGCCTCCCTCTATCACTTATAAGGATGCTTGTGATTACATTAGGCCTACCTGGATGATCCAGGATAATCCTCCCATCTTAAGATCCTAATCTCAGTCATATCCAATTTGCCATGGAAGGGAATCTGTTCACAGGTTCTGAGGATTAAGATACAAACATTTTGGGAGTCCACTGATCTTGTTGTCATAAGGAATACACTCTTCCCTACTTGGAATGTCCTGGAATATTCTGCACACTTTTTTTTAAATTTTATTTTATTATGTTATTTTAATCACCATACATTCCATCATTAGTTTTTGATGTAGTGTTCCACAATTCATTGTTTGCATATAACACCCAGTGCTCCATTCAATATGTGCCCTCTTTAATACCCATCACCCTTTAACATAAAGCTCAAATAGCACCTCCTCTAGCATTCATTCAGTGACACCCCCAGGCAGAGTTACTCCCTTTCTTCTCCCTGGTATGGCAGGATCAGATCCAGTTCTCAGATCACCAGGCAAGTTCTACTGTCACTCTAACCTTCCCCTCTGACTGTGAGAGCAAGAAATTTGGTTCAGGGGCGCCTGGGTGGCTCAGTCGTTAAGCGTCTGCCTTTGGCTTGGGTCATGATCCCTGGGTGCTGGGATTGAGCCCCACATCGGGCTCCATGCTCGGTAGGGAGCCTGCTTCTCCCTCTCCTATTCCCCCTGCTTGTGTTCCCTCTCTCGTTGTCTCTCTGTGTCAAATAAATAAATAAAATCTTAAAAAAAAGAAAAAGAAATTTGGTTCAATCATATGCCCAAGGACCAGCACAGAGCCTGGTTTTCAGGATGCATAGATATTTTTAGGAAGATAAGAAGGAAGAAAAAAAAGAGGAGAAAATGGAAAATAAGAGAAAAATAGGAAGAAAAGTGAAAATGGTTGAGTCCTCTCTGAGCCAGGCCTTTAATATATTTTCTTGGTTCATCCTCCAAACAATCCAGCATAACAGGCATTGTAACCCTTATTTTACACATGAGCAAACTGGGCTCAGAAAAGACAATTGCCTTGTCCAAGGTTGAGCTAAGAAGCTCTGAGCTGTCCACAGCCTCCCTGGCTTTACTACCTTACTGTCAACACTATCCCCTTGGTGGACCCCACCCCAGCCACACAAGATTTCATGCTGTTCCATGAAACACATTAACTCATTCCCAACATAGTCCCTTTGAATGTGTTGCTCTATCTCCTCTGAATATTCTACCCTCCGTATATTCACATCACTTACTCCATAGCTTTAGGTTGTCTGCTCAAATGTCCTCTCTTCATCAAGGCCTTTAATGACCTTTTTCTCTCTAATAGGTCCCTCCCCCAAATACTCTCAAACTCCTCACTCTAGTGCTTTTTTCATCATAACAAGTTTTGCCAGCTAAAATCAAATAATATATTTTTATTTTGATGATAGAGGTCCAGGGAGGCAAGGATTTGATCTGTTTTGTACATTTCTACATCCCCCAAACCTAAAACAAGTGTCTTGGAATATGGTAGGTGATTCTCAATAAATATTTATTCAATGAATGAATGAATTAGGTGAAAAATACCATCATGACACACAAAAGTTGAGAGAGAAAGATTCGAGGAAGCACAAACTAAGGAGGAAGTTATTAGGCATTTGGCATTGGTACTGATTCTTAAGGTAAGGTTAGGGATGATAGAAGTGGAATATTCCATTTGCACCAACGACAAAGTATGGAGTTTGTCAAATGTGTGAACCTTCCATAAACATTGAAAACATGACTCAATGTGTATAGGCATTTTGTTCCCTGGTGGCCAGCTTCGTTCTGATCCAAATGACACCTAATATTTTGGAAAGCAGGGTTGTGTGGCCATGGATGTGGCTCTGGAGCCAGGCCAGCTTGGGCTTCATAGAGACACTCTGCTGCTTATCAAACTTTGGCAAATCAATTACCCTCTCTGACCTCAGTTTATTTTCTCATATAATTAAGATGATAAATTCTAGTTTGCAGCGTTTTCCTGAATGTGCATTTAGAGAAGTTATTTAAATCACCAGACACTTAGAAAACGCTCAAGAAATCTTAGTTCTTCCCCTTCATCCCAACTTTCCTAACTGGCCTAGACTCAGTCTAGTTTTTTTTTTCCAAAATATGCTGACATGTTTTTATTCTCAGTAATTTCTTTAAACTTCAGGGTTGGATCTAAAGATTATTACTGTCTCCTTCAGCTGCCCCAAGGGGATGGCTGTGTTTTAATGGAATTACATTCCTCCACAGCGCCTACCCCGAAGGGCTGTAACTAGGGGCAGCCATCAGCCCTTGCTGTTCCTCGCTTGACCTTGAGTAAGAAGGAGGGCATGCAGTTCCCTTGGGCCAGCCAAGTACACAGGGAATCAGATGATGTGAGGCCAGCCTGGATTTGGCTTCCTGTCAGCAAGGCTGCCTCCAGCATCCATCCTCTCCGCATGGACTAAATGTGCCACAGTGGGAGAGAGTTCCTGCAGAACCATACAGGCCCTTGGGCAAAAAGCTGATCCCAGTACCCATCAGTCTTCATTACAATGAGAGAAATTAGAGCTGGAGGGTCCCACGGGTGCCCAGAACTGCCTTCTCCCCTTTCCTAAAATGGGTTGTTCCCAGAGTCAGCCTACAGCAATGGTTTCTATGAACACAAAGGCTAACAGATTTTCTCACGAAAAAATCCATTTCAAGGAGTCCAGCTCTCATCCCTTCCCTGATTTCTTCCATCACTTCCTGCTGTTTAATCACAGGAAAGAAGCCAAAGTAGATGCTGGGATTACTTCTGAATTAGGAGGGCAGACATCCAGCCCCAGACCACAGAGCCTGGCAAAACGCATATCCAGGTTGAAATGCAGAGGGTGAATCTGACCCTCTAAAACAGCTGGGGCTCCTGCTTTCCCTCAACCCTTCTGAGCACAAAAGAAAATCAAGAGATGAGATGCTCTTGAGCAGTGGTCTCACGGTGGGGTTCCCAGACCAGCAGCATCTGAATCACAGGAGAATTTATTCAAAATGCAAATTCTAGGGCCCCAGTCTAACCTACTGGATCCAAAGTTCTGAGGGAGAAACCAAACCATTCCATGATGATTCTTATGTACACTCAAGTTGGAAATCCACTGGTCCAGAAATCCTAGCTCTTTGCAAAGTTGCTAGGACTCTGGGGGAAAGGGAAAGCTGTGGAGAGAAGTACACGTAGTGAAGGATGAGACCTTATGGTCATTGGGAACTGGCTGGCTCAGGACAGACCACTGACTGACACTACCCTGAAGCCTACTCATAAACAGCTTTAACCAGAAAGACCCCAGAAAAACATAATTCTGAGAGTCTGGTTTGAAGTCACAACGAATTTCTCAGCATCCAGTTTAGTTCTAGTTGTGGGGATTGTGAATCATGACCCAATATCACCTTTGTGGTGACCCTCATTTGTCCCAGTACCAGATTATAAGATGAAAAGGTAGAATATCCTAACCATCCATCCCTGAGGTTTACTTGGGCTTTCCCTTTGACTGATTCTTTTTTTTTTTTTTTTCAGTTCTATCTGCCTCCATGTCCTTTGGTCTTAGTTCAGTCAAGCCACCAGAATATCTTCATCTAAAAAACCATGGGTCTTTTACCTTTTCTGTACCATCTCTTACTTCCTTTCTGAGAAGAAGGGAACAAATTAAGATTTATTCATTTGATATTTACTATATACTGTCATTTCACCAAGCCAATGACACATTATCCCATGTAATACCCAGACAACCCTGCAAGGTAGGCATTATTATTATTATTATTTTTTTTTAATGAAGCAACTGAAGCTCCAGGGAATTCCTCACTTGAATAAAGAGCCTGCCTGCTATGGAATGGAGCTGTGAGTGATTCTGCCCCCCACAACTTCTCTCTCCATGTCTGGCTCCAAAGCATAAGCTTTCTTTTTATATTGAGAACTTTACTACCTACAAGAGTAAATACATAAATCATCTAAGTGCATTGCATTAGACGAATAACTAGTTTATACTGCAATAACAAACACATCTCAGTAGCTTTACACATAAACTATAGTTCTCACCCACACAAAGTCCACCACAAGTCTAGAGTTTCCACAGGGTACCCCTTCCAAGTAACTCAGAGGTCCAAGCTGTGAGGGTCCAAGGTGACAGGAGAAGGGACTCATGTGGTTGCTCTTACTGTCTCAGCCTGGAAATGATGTGCATCCCTCGCAATTCCTTGGCTAGAACTGATGTCATGTTTTTCCCTACTGAAAAGAAGGCTAGGAAATATTGTGCTCTTATGTAAGCAGGAAGAGGAAAAGATTTAGTGAACACAGAGTATATTCTTTGGAAACTATAGCTTTAAGAAAATAATAAAATGAATACGCAGGTACTTATCACTCAGCTTAACAAAAACTTCTACAGTATCCTAGAAGCCCAAATGTGCTCCATTTCATCACCCTTCCACAAGAAAACGCAATCTTAAATTTTGTATTGACCAATCAATCCCTTACTCATCTTTATAGACTCCAACATTTGTCTGTACTTTCTAAAAAATAGAGATTTTCTCTTCTTGAGCCTTATATAAACAGAGTCAAAATGCATATATTCTTTCATGGCTGCTGTTTTGGCTCAATATTATGCTGCTGAAATTTATTTACATTGAAACATATAGCTCTAATTTATTTATTTTCATTGCTTGCCAGTATTGTATTGTATAAATATACCAACATTTATTTGTCTGTTCTACTGTTGAAATAAAATACAGATTTTTTCCATTTGTTTGGTATTATGAATGATGGTGATATGAACATTTGTGTATGTATGTTCTCATGAACTTTCTCAAGAGTATTTTAGAGTATATACCAATGAAATTATTTGCTAAACTATAAGGTATTCTCATTTTCAGTTTCACCAAAAAACGACCAATTGTCTACCCATAAATTGATAGGATCATAGTAAGTGTTGTTGGGGATATGTAATGATGAAGACTATCATCTACTTGAACAGAAACCTATAATGATAAAAACCACTTTGAAAACAGTGTGGAAATAAGTGCCATGCTCAGAAGCAATATTGTTTGGGATAAAAGGATAGTGAATGAATAAGGCATTCCATAAATCTCTTGGTGGTGATGCTGGCAAAAGTACTGGGATATTAAAGCAAGTCCATACCTAAAGCAAAATGTTTAGAATACAAATACATCCATGATGGAAAGCCCACTCATGATGGAAGAGGTCATTGTAATTAATCTGCCACTAGGTAGATGACTGATCCTTCTGTAAGATGTGATTGTACTGGAGGCTTAACATTGGTCTCTGTCATTGACAGGTAAACACATAAAAGAAAAGATGGCTAGGCCAGTTTTAGTCAGGGGAAAACTGTGTTGTCAAGTCCATATATAATCCTCCATTCCTGCTACTTCGGTCTCTTCATTCTTGAATTCTATGAACAAGTACTTTATTGGCCAAGAAAGGAGGTCAACTATAGCCACAGTTTTGTCATTTTGTCACCCTGATTATTGAAAGACTCCTCTTCAGTGGATTCCTTCAGGTGTGCATTTACACAAAGAAAATAAGTATACTCTCATCCATGCCCATGTTGAGAGATCCTTCCCTATACCTCTTTTTTAGATTCTTTGTCACTAATCTTCAAATCTTGTCATTCCAAGTCCTTGACCAGTAGGCATAAACATTAACCATGCCCACGAAGCACTGCCTATTTATACCTCTGAAAATTTCCTCTTTCAAAGTGAGGAACTGACCAAATCTTTGCTCATTGAGAGAATATACTTTCCCCACTATAATTTAGGGCTGCCTCTGATTGGGGCTATAAAAACTGGCTGGTGTAGGCACATTGTCAGAACCAATTATAAATCAGGAACAAAAAGTCTGGCCATAGGAAACTCCTCTAAGTTTGAAGACATGAGTTGAAGGAGAGATGTTAATGTGAAATAAGTAAATGCCATTGCAATTTGAATCACCTGTTCATCTAACTCACTTGTTTTTGTCAGTGTCTGCTTAATCCTGACTTCACATAAACTACTTCCAGGCACAATTAACATGCTGCAGAACATGACTGATATTACAGCATGATCAATTAGATAGCAACTCAAGATGTCATTGTCATATAGTCAATTACTACCCGGTTCCAGGAAGGAACAAGAAGGTGTTTCTCAAAAACAAAACAAAACAACTCAACACCAACAACAAAACTTGATAAGTGCCATTAGGAAAAGGGTGAAGTTGGCAACTATGGCAACTACAGGCTCCCATCTCTCCACAGAAATACTAACAGGCAAACACAGTAAGAAACAACTTTATTAGGGACACCTGGGTGGCTCAGTCAGTTAAGCACATCTGCCTTCGGCTCAGGTCATGATCTCAGGGTCCTGGGATCAAGCTCCACATCAGATCCCTGCTCAGCAGGGAGTCTGCTTCTCCCTCTCCTTCTGCCCCTGCCCCCAACTCGTGCTTGCTCGATCTCTCTCTCTCCCTCTCTCTCTCTCAAATAAATAAATAAAATCTTTAAAAAAAGAAACAACTTAATTAGAACTTGAAAATAGTCAAAAGCTTACAGAACCAAGCAAATGCTGAATAAAGAAAACTAAATCCCAAAAGAGTAGGAAAACTTTGTGACATTTTTACTTGCCCTTGCTTCAACCCCCTTCCCAGCACAAGTGTGGTCTTAAGGACCACAGCATGCTTTCTCAACAGGACCTTATGTTCAACACCGTTATTCATTAGGGAATGGCAAATCAAAACCACAAAGAGGTACCACTTCACTAGTCTGGCTATAATTTCAAAAATGGAAAATAACAAGAGTTGACAAGGGTGTGGAGATACTGGAAATTTCGTATATTGCTGATGGGAATACAAAATGGTTTGGTTGTGGGGTGCCTGGGTGGCTTGGGTCATGATCTCAGGGTTGTGAGATCGAGCCCCACGTGGATGGGATCCATGCTGGGTAGGGGGCCTGCTTGAGATTCTTCCTTTTCTTCTCCTTCTGTCCCCCACTCATCGCTTATGCTCTCTAAATTAATTAATTAATTAGTTAATGATAAAAATGGTTCAGTTGCTATTGAAAATAGTTTGGCAATTTGTCAAAAAATTCAATAAAGAATGATCATATGACCCTGCAGTTCTCCTCCTGGATATATACCCCCAAAAGGTAAAAACAGGGACTCAAACAAGTATATGTACATGCATGTTTATAGCAGCACTCAAAGGTAGAAAAAATTCAGGTGTCCCTTAACCACTGTGGAAATGGATAAACAAATTGTAGTATAGGCATGCAGTGGAATATCATTCAACCAATAAAAAGGAGTAGAGTACTTGTACATGCTACAACATAGATGAACTTTGAAAATACACTAAGTGAAGAAGTCAGACATAAAGGTCTGGAATATTATATAATTCTGTCTATATGAAATTTTCTTAGTACATAAATCCATAGGGACAGAACACAGGTAGGTGGTTTCAAAAAATCATAGGAAAGAGAATGGGAAGATTCTGCATAATGGGTAAGGGATTTTATTGTAGAATGATGGAAATGTTTTGGAACTAGAGGTGGCCATTGCACAACATTGTGAATGTGATAAATGCTAGGGAATTGTTCTATTTAAAATGGTGAACTTTATGTTATATAAATTTCACCTCAATAAAGTATAAAAGGAAGGTAGGATAGTTATCTCCAGACAATGCATGTCTTTGCTCCAAAATCCTAGTGATTTTTGTGCTGTTACCCTCCTATGACAGTTTACTAAGGGCTTCATACAGCATCCTAAGGCCAACAGATGCTTCGAGTCCCACTGGATCTGCTGCATTGTAAGGCACAAGTGACAAAATGGGAGTCCAGCCCTGCTACAGAATCTCTTTTGCTGTGTCCCTCTCAAAACCAATGGATTCTTGGATTACTTAGTAATGGTTCATAGCAGACACTCAAATGAGGTACAACTAGTCTTCATAATCCAAAACTACACGCAAAAAAATGGCTCTGTGTCTCTTTCCATGGTCAAGGACAACATGTCCCTTATTTTGGAAAAAATAACTCAACATAGAGAGAGAGAGAGAGAGAGCACAAGAGCTGGAACACAACAGGGGGAGTGGGAGAGGGAGAAGCAGGCTCCCCGCTGAGCAGGAAGCCCAATGCGGGGCGCAATCCCAGGACCCTGGGATCATGGCCTGAGCCGAAGGCAGACACTTAACAACTGAGCCACCCAGATGCCCCAAAGAAGCACCAATATTCTAAAGATCGAGGTAAAAATGATTTAAAAAAATAGATGTTTACACATACACAGAGTAAATTAATTACAGAATTAGTGTGACAAAAAATTTGAGCTTGATAGCACATATTTTCACTCTTTGTTTCTTAACATCAACCAATTTTTAGTGATGTTTGGGCTTTTGAAAAACTACTTTGTAAATCAAATGTCCTACAATGGTATTAAACATTGTTTAAGTCAACCTTCTATATCTGGCATGCATTTTATTAAAAATCAGCTGTAAATCTTTAATCAGCATATTCAACAGAGGAGTACAAAAAAATTCAGCCTTTGAATTTTCAGTAAATTGAGACTTGAAAGTCAAGCTTGCAAACAGGTACACATTTAAATTTAATCCTACAAAAGCAAAAGTGAAATTGAAAAAATTAAACAAAGATAATTCAAATGGTATTCAAGATTTAAGTTTCAAATTCTGTAATTATTCTTTCAAATATCTCAACTGTGGGAAGGATCTTTTGATAGAGCTTCTATTTTTGTTTCAATAAATTGATATTTAACACCAGAGTAGAGTGAAATTGAGATGGCCTCTGGTTTTGGAGCATCTACATTTGGTGAAACATTCAACAGAATTTGACAAGATTTTAGTTGTAAAAATATTTTTCAAAGAAAGGTACACTTGACTGAGGCAGAGTTACAGTCCTGTGAAAATATGTAGTCTAAAATAGACACCAATTTTATTGCAAAAATTAGAATAATGAATAACTTCCATTTAGACAGCTAAATGTAAACATTATCTTTGAAATTGCCAAGTATCTCAAAATGCAGTACTTTTTCATTTAAAAATATTATGGTCAACAGAAGAAGACTAATTCAAAAAGCACAATTTAAAATTTATTAACCATAAAATGCAACCTTGAAGAACTTTTCAGATAATTTTATTTTAATAATTAATTAAAACCATATGAAAAAATACAATATTTAAAAATCCAAGTGAGATACATAAAGCTACAAAATTGCTTAAGGTACAAGAGCTATGCCAAGAATACATTCTTTTGTTTAATGTTACTTTTTTCATTGCAGATAATCAATATAAAGTTTTTGTTTTCATGTACACAGAAAGATAGCATTATTTTGTTTTAGAAATAATAATGAAAAATATTTTTAAAAGAACTATTTTATATATCTACGATAATGTAATAAATCCAAGTTGTTAATCAAAAATGATCAAATTTTATTCAGTAAATTATATGGTCAGCCTAGCGATCAACTTCTGCAATGCCTGACCTTGAACTAGCAATTGTCAAGTGCCAAAGATGGATCATCATGTTATCTCCATGACCAGCTACACAAATACAAATACACATAAAGCATGAGAGAGAATATTGCTTGGGGGTTTAAGAGCATGGACCCTGGTGCCATACCACTGGGGTGTGTGGCCCCAGAACTGCCCCGTTGTAACTGTGTGACCTTGCTTCAATACCCTCATCTGTAAAAGAATATTCTTAACCTTGTGACAGTCAAATCAGTCAATATATCTAAAGCATTTACACAGTGTAGAGCGCATAGTGAGAACACAGTAAGTGGGGCCTATCTCAGCTTTATAATCCAAATATTTACATTACTACAGCTTTGTTAGAATTCTCTGCTATCCACCATTTCCCTTCCATTCATATTGATGACCCTAAGCCCCTTGTTTCCATAAACATGGGAACTGCCACTGGCTAGCAACTTGAATTCCACAAACTTCCTTCTCTTCCTTGTATCCCTAGCCATTTTTTCAGTTACTCTGATTCCTTTCATATTTCAGCCTGCCTTGTGGCAAGCCAAGCTCCATTTCTGACTCTCTTTGCTTAATTTGCCAAATCTGTGCCTCAACTGTAGCATATCTGCAGCAAGGACACTCCTGAACACAATCTGTCAACAGATAAGGAGGTTATATGTATGAATCAAAATTCTCTGATGGGACTTGCACAGGCTCAAAGGAAAACTACAATGGATTTCACCTGCCACTGATCTCCAAGCAGGAAAACAACAGATTCATGGATGGTGTTGTCATTAACAAGCCCCCAGGCTCCAGTCCAGTAGTACTCTTGTTGTGCTTGAATCCATGGGCTGTACTAATTACTGAGATGCCTTCATGTGTGATTATGCCAAACACCACCTTTATTTGTCTGGATTTAGGATTCTAGCAAAAGGGAAACAAGAATGGCTTCTAGCCCAGGGACGCATTTGCAAAAAGACAAAGCCAACAAAAGGAGCAGGAGAATGACTGGCCAGAAGTTCTAAACAAATGCTTTCCTTTAATAACACTCAGTAGTGAAACAAACACTGAATGGAATGACTGTGCTTGCCTCTCTAGGTAAAATAAGCCAAGTGTTTTTAGTCAAATTCTCATCTGCTTAGAGAGGTTAAGGCTTCCTGGGTGCCAGGAAGTGAATTCTCATTCTATCTGCAAGTTGTATGGGCCTCTGGGTTTAGGTAATTGAATCACAGGTAGCACCCAGTATTACGAAAGCTAAAGCCCTAATAATAGAAACATAGAGTATTTCCTCCAGTTTCGGAATCCTGGGAACTCCAGGAACAATTTCTCTTCTCTTCCTGAGGCATGCTCGTGGCATGTTTGTGACATGTTACTTTTATCTGTGTTCAAATATATTCACCTTATGGCTAAGAACTGCCATCCTTCTCTGTTCCTCCTTATGCTGGTTCCCTTTTCCCTATTGGTGATGACCCTCCTACTCTCCCCTCCTAATACTTGGCTTGTTGCTCAGTCTGGTCTTCTCTCAACCCCAGGCATTGGCCACATTGCTTCCTAGTTTCCTGTTGTGATGTTCCAGCTCTTGTGATGTTCCAGCTCTTTCGGTTCCCACTTTTATGCATCCACCCAACTCTTTCCATGACTATGAAGTAGGGAAAATCTCTCCTTTTTCCCAGAATCCCCTTGAGGAGAGGGCTCTTATTCTGCCACAAGCAGGACTGCCATGTACTCTTTCTAATCTAATCTTTGGGTCTCAATCTTTATGACACTCAATCCCAGTTGAGTAGACTAGACTAATCAACCCCAGTACTTGTGCCAAGCTTACATGCCGGATGTCCTTTTTGATTTGATCATTCATTCAACAATCATTTCCTGAGAATTCACCTTGTGCCATACTCTGAGTTAGAAGCTAAATGTATGGATATGAAAGAATTCGTTTCCATTTGTATTCGTTTCCTAGGCTGCTTTAGCAAAGTACCACAAACTAGGAGGCTTAAATAACAGAAATGTACTGTCTCACTGTTCTGAAGTCCAGAAATCCAAAATCAGCGTGTAGGTAGGGTTGGTTTCTTCAGGAGGCTCTGGAGGAAAATCCATTCCATTGCTTTGTCCTAGTTTCTGGTTGTTGCTGGCAATCCTTGGCATTCTTTGACTCAAAAATGCATCACTCCAATCTCTGTCTTCACATAGTCTTCTTTCATGGATTTGGAGTCCACCCTAGTCCAATATGACCTCATCCTAAGTTAAGTAATTATATCTGCAAAAATCCTATTTCCAAGTGGGTTATATTGTGGGGTTCCAGGTGGGCATTAATTTGGGGCTAACACTATTCAAGTGAGTACACTGCTCTTAAGGAGCTCACAGTCAAGTGGCAGATCGAGATAATTAAGGAAGAAATTACCACCCTGTTTAATGTGAACTGTGGGAGAAATAAGCTAGGATGCTATAAAAGCATGGAGGAGGATCACCCACCTAACTTGGTATCAGAGAAATTTTTTTCTAAATAGTTATATTCTTAAATGAGAATGAAAAGATAAATAAAAAAAAAAATCTATTAAGGCAGGGCCATCTGGAAGGATTATCAGAAAATACTAATGTCCCAAATAGATACTGGTGAACATGAATCTAAAGGAGCACCAGTGTTCAGGTTTGTCTAATGTTCTGTAGGAATACCCAGTAGTCCTGATGCAAGAAAAATGAGGGCAGATATTTTTTTTATCCAGGCTTAGGGAATCATTTAGGGACAGAGGGGGAAAGGGGATAAGGGTATTAGCCAGAATGCTCTGTAGAAAAAGAATGAATTTGAAAGGACATTGATAGACGGGATAGCATAGAAAAGCAAAGGTCTGTCATCTTAATAAACTGAAGGATGTGATAAAGGGCCTAAATGATAGAAGGCATAGAAATTGGAACTCAGAGGTGGTAGGATCCAGAAATGGGAAGATCCCAGCTGCAAGGAGGTTGGATGGATATTTCTGCATGTGACCTGGAGTGAAAGTAGGTCTTGGAGGTATAAAAGACTGTAGACCAGGTGGCCAAATCACTGAAATTGTGATGAATAACTAAACTGATGTTAAAAAGAAAGCAGCAGAAATTTTTATATTTGGACATCATGAGCCTCAAACAATAACCACCATAATTGCTAACATTTATGAAGTGCTTTCTGTGAGCCAGGCAGTAATACCTCTATTAACTTAATCCTCAAATGTCCCTATGGGGGATCTACTGTTATTCTCCCCAATTTACAAAGGAGCACTGGTCAAATAAACTTTCAGTAAGCAGTACAGCAGGATTTTCTTCCAGGCTATCTGATTCCCAGTTGGACACATTTAGCCACTGTTGCAAATGGGGGGGGGGGGGGGGCGGGTGGTGAATGTGAATATAAAGTGATAGATTGAAAGGGGCACTGAGTAAAGGGATTGTGAACACCTGCTTAAGAGGGTGGCCAGAAATAGGGGATGTGGGGGGTGCCTGGGTGGCTCAGTCGTTTAAGTGTCTGCCTTCACTTAGGCCATGACCTCAGGGTCTTGTGATTGAGCCCAAGAGAGTCTGGCTCCCTGCTCAGCAGGGAGTCTGCTTCTCCCTTACCTCTGCCCCTCCCCACTACTTGTGCTTTCCCTCTCTCTCTCTCTCTCTCTCTCTCTTTCAAATAAACACAAATAAAATCTTAAAAAAAAAAAAAGAAACAGGATGTGGAATCTTAGCTTTAGGAAGATTTAGTGAGGACTTTGATGATGGGCAGGTACCTATTTCACATATAACAAGACCTTAAAGGTTCCAGTGCTCAGTGGAACATCAACAGAGCAAAGGCAGATTTTGGGAAACAGAAGAATCTAAAACAACCTGGGGTTGAGAAAAGGGGCTTGTGCTGTATGATAGTGTAAAGAGTTGTATGGATGTGAAGCAGGATGGATTAACTAGTTTTAAGATTTCACAGGTTAAATATAAAGACATTGAGAGTTTAAAAGTAAAAATAACAAAATTATGTATAATGTAAATTAACCAAAACTCTTAGGTAGCCTGACAAAGACCCAGGGACAGATTTATTAAAGAAAAAAAAAGATCATTTATTATGATAAAGTGTCATATAACAATTCTATATGTCTAGGAATATATAAAAATTCAATTTATGAGCCCAGTAATACACTCTCAAAATGAAAAATTAAGCAGCAAATATTGACAGAATAATGTAATCTAGTTTCATCAAGTAAGTAACCATATTGCAGATAATGGGACTCATGTTTCTCTTCAGGAAAGAAAATTACAAATAGGAAAGCAGAAGAAACTAGAAAGGACATTTAGGTTTGGTTTTCATTGGGAGGTATGAGTACAAACTCATGCTTTTTTAACATAAAAAGAGATAAGCAGATTACATAGATAGATGATAGATGATAGATAGATGATAGATAGACAGATGATAGATAGGTAGATAGATAGATAGATGATAGATAAACAGATAGATAGACAGACAGATAGATATGGAAGGAAGGAGGGGAGATTGCCTGGAATAACACAACTATAGTAATAAATGTACCTAAACCCACATCTTAGTTTCTAGATACATTTTCAACTAAAAGGAACCAGACCTCCTTGAAGAATAGTCAGGTTCCAGGGTGGAGGAAGAGAAAATACAGAATCAATCTGAATCATCATTCTGTCCTATTAAGTGAGGAAATATATGAGATATAATTCACATAACATAAAATTTACCATTAAAAGTTTTAAAGTGAATAAGTGGGTTTTAGTATATTCACAAATTTGTGAAATCATCATCGCTATATAATTCCATAACATTTTCACACTCCAAAAAAGAAGCCCCAAGCCTGACAGCAGTCACTCCTCAAATCCCCTTCCCTGCAGCCCCTGGAAACAATGAAACCATCTTCTGTCTCCATGGATTTGCCTATTCTGGACATATCACATAAATGGAACCATATATGTCCTCTTATGTCTGGCTTGTTTCACATAGCACAATATGTTCAAGGTTTATCCATGTTTGGTATGTATCAGTATTTTACAGTTTTATTGCTGACTAATAGTTGATTGTGTAGGTCTACCATATGCATTCTCTATTCATTAGTTGAGTTGTTTCCACTTTGTGGCATTATGAATAATGCTGCCAAGAACATTGCTGTGGACCCTTCCCAAATGTGGAAGCATAAGAGGTCTGAAGATGGATAACTCAGCTTTGGAGGTGCTGGTAATATGCACTGTTCATTATATCACCTTCCTTGGTCTTCTCTGCTGGGCTTAGTGTGGTATGGAAAACAGAATCATGGGTAAACCATTTGCCAAGGGCAAAAACTGACCTTAAAATTTAATTAATGACTCATCCTAACCCATTTCAGTCTTCTGGGTGGGAAAGCATATCTGAGCTTCTACCTCTAATCAAGAGTGACCTCATGGCTCAGTTGGTTGGGCAACTGCCTTCGGCTTGGGTCATGATCCCAGAGTCCTGGAATCAAGTCCCGCCTTGGGCTCCCTACTCAGTGGGGAGTCTGCTTCTCCCTCTGATCTCTGACCTCCCTATACTAAAACTAAAACCCACTTATTATTCACTATCATTGTGCTCTCTCTCTCTCACTCTCTCTCTCAAACAAATAAAATAAAATCTTAAAAAAAAAGAGTGACATCATGAAAAGAAAGATAGATCTGCTCTGAAAAGTCATAGAGCTCCAGCCTCATATGACAGCTACAGAGCTGATTCACTGTATACACTCAAATTCAATACATGAACATGAAATGTTTTGGAGAATGTCAGTGACTGTATCTCCAGTATTTTCCCATGTTCATAAAAGGGGGGGGGCTTTTCTTTAACTCCCCAGAAGATGAAAATATTGGAGTGAATACTTGAGCTCTTCTCTGAACTCTTATATTTTCTCTTGCTGTACTTAATTAGAGTCTAGGGCACTCCCTAGATTTGAGGGAGCACTTAATTTGCTCCAAAGCTATAATAAGACACCACCATCCCCACTTCCTCACCTCCCCCACACACACCCCTTTACTTCCTGACGTGTGGATCTATTATAAGAGCATTGGACTCTGTTTTCTTACCTCATGCACTAAAACCTGGGCAAGTCTGCTCCTTGCCCCATCCTTCATAGGAGAGAAAACTGGTGGCCCTGTCTTGCCTTTAGTTAACTGGAACCCTTACACTTAAGGATTACAGGTGCATCCCAGAAACACATTAGTCATAAAGATATTCATGTTTTTGCTTTTACTCTATTAGAACTCAAGAGAGAAGGAGAGGATATCTTAGTCACTCTCTCCCAACTTCAACAAAAGCAATTCTATAATTCAGGCTTTCAGAGATTCCAAATCAAAATTAGGTATGCAAGAGTTTTTTAATATTGCAACATATCCCCGTAGATCAGCTTCATCTTCTCTCAAGAATAGAATGGAGAGAGAGTGAGGGAAGACCTAAGAGAGAGCTGGTGGAAGGGAAGGGTAGGGGGTGTCAGAAAGCCTGGGGTTTTAGAGCAGATAGTGCCTCCTAGTCCTGGCTGGTCAGCCCCCAGAAGGAGGTATGTGGGCTGGCTCTAGAATTAATTGAATTTCACAACTTGCCTCCCGTTCCTGCTGACACAAAGTGCCTTGCAAGGAGAGAAGCATCACAGGAGGCCAATGCAATGGCAAGACCAAGGCTGGGCACTGCTGTGAGCCTTTCTTTATACAACTCCTGGCTCAAAATAGCTTGCCTCTTAGCACCCCAGCTGAGAGCCCCCACAGGCAAAGCAGGAAGAAGTATGCCGTCTCTAAGATACAGGCTGCCTCTGCTTGGAGGAGAAGCCATAGACCCGCAGTAGCCTTTCCCCTCTCCGAATCACAGAGACCTCACCTGTAAAGAAGGTATTCTGACCACATGAATCTCAAGTTCCTTCTAGCTGTGACACTGTGTTTATCTCGGGATGAACTCAGGACCTCCATCAGCATCAGTCCCCCATCCCCGTGAGTGTGCAGAGTCTGTACATACTTAGGACACATGCTTCTTGCCTCATTTCTCCACTTAGATATTGACCAAGGGCAAAACACAGTTTCATTACCAGGCACCTTACATGACTTTACATAGGCTGCCATCTGCCATCTTCACAAAAAATAATGTAAGGGATGAACGAGGAGTCTGATTTTACTAATGAGATAGAGGCTCAAAGAATTTAGGGGACTTACCCAATCCCTACAAATTTGTAAGAAGAGCTGGAATTAAAATTTACACAATAAACCCCAAAGGCAGGGGCCGTTTCCACAGAGCTCTTCTACCTACAAGAAAACTGAATGGCTACCATGACCATTCTCATGCCCATGTCATTACTAAATACATGTTTATTAATGAATGGCTGTCTAAATGAATATACGATTTATTAGGTTAAGTATATTAGAGCATTTGATCAGTGAGCAGAAACATTATTGCTAATAACATTTTTTTGCCAACACATTCTGACTTCTTCAAATAATATTTCTAAAAATACTCTGGGCGACCTTCATTTATTCACGCATTCATGCATTTAAAAAATGGCACCTACAAGATGTAGGCACTGTGCCAGGGGTTGGTCCAAAGAAGAAATGCTCCCTGAATACATAGCACAGACTGTCTTGTGGGAGGACGGCCTAAATTAAGTGAATGTGAAGTCACAATAGGGATATGTGCTGGGAGGGAAATTGCCTTGGGAGCTAAGAGCGTGTTCTGGGGAGTCTGGCTTTCCTGTGGATGTGGCAGTGCAGCTGAGATTTGCCTGATGTGCAGGCATTCACATGGTGCAGCAGGGAGCGTGTGCAGAGGTGTTTCAGCTTGATCCTCTGCAGGAACAGAAAGGAAGCTACAGAGGCCGAGGCGAGCCTGTGAGGGAGATGAGGTGCACATCTCACTAAGGAAAGAGCCAGGCTTCTAATACTCATACCTGCAAACTTTGCTACAGTTGCACTCATCTTAACACCCTCAGGCACCCTTACTCTGGGGAGCTTCTTCTTTTCAAGGCAGATCCCTCCATTCATGCCCTGTGGCTCACTCCTGCCCTCTTCAAGGGCTTTGGTTTTGTCGTTTCCTCTGGGTTCAACATCACTGATTTCCCTTTCTCTTGTGCAGAATTATTGTTAGTATGCAAACACAACTTACTGTCTCCCACCTTAAACAATAACTGTATTGAGACACACATTCCTTTAACATCTGCCATAATGCTTTCCTTTTTCTTTTTATAAATTTTCTTTAAGATTTTATTTATTTATGAGAGAGAGAGAGAGAGAGCAAGAGAATGAGCGGGGGTGGGGGAGATGGGAGGAGAGGGAGAAGCAGACTCCCTGCTTAGCAGGGAGCCGACGAGGGGCGGGATCCCAGGACTCCAAAATCATGAAGTGAGCCCAATGCAGATGCTTAACCAAATGAGCCACCCCAGATGCCCCTATAAGGAAGATTCTTTATAAAATTGTCTTCATGAGCAATTTCCAACTTTCCCTTCTCTCTCTCTCACTCTCTCAAACACACACAGAGGCACAATTTTTTTTAATTGGAAAATATAGCACACATTTATATAAATCCAACAACCAATTAATTACCACCCAGGTCAAAAACAGAGTAATGGAAACAGGGTCACCACCCTACAAGAACCACTCCCCTCCCCCCACTCTTCCCCGTTCTTCTCTGCACTCCAAAGTTAACTATTTTTATTTTACTTAACACTTTCTTACTTTGCTATGTAGTTTTACCACCTATGCTTTCATCCTTAAATGCTACAGTTTAGCTTGCCTGATGTTTTATATTTATATAAATGTAACCATATGGTAGGAAATTGTTTGGATCTGCTTTCTTCAATCAATATCATGTCTGTGAGATTCATCACGCTGTTGGCACAAAGCTGTAACTTACACATTTTCATTATTAAGAAATCTTCCATTATACGAACATGACTTCTTTTTTTTTATATAGTAACTTAGTCCCTTGAGTATTTATTTATTTTTCTTTAAATTTTTTTATTGTTATGTTAATCACCATACATTACATCATTAGTTTTTGATGTAGTGTTCCATGATTCATTGTTTGTGCATAACACCCAGTGCTCCACACAGAACGTGCCCTCTGTAATACCCATCACCAGGCTAACCCATCCCCCCACTCTCCTCCCCTCTAGAACCCTCAGTTTCTTTTTCAGAGTCCATCGTCTCTCATGGTTCGTCTCCCCCTCCGATTTACTCCCCTTCATTCTTCCCCTCCTGCTATCTTCTTCTTTTTTTTTCTTAACATATATTGCATTATTTGTTTCAGAGGTACAGATCTGTGATTCAACAGTCTTGCACAATTCACAGCACTCACCATAGCACATACCCTCCCCAATGTCTATCACCCAGCCACCCCATCCCTCCCACCCCCCACCACTCCAGCAACCCTCAGTTTGTTTCCTGAGGTTAAGAATTCCTCATATCAGGGAGGTCATATGATACATGTCTTTCTCTGATTGACTTATTTCGCTCAGCATAACACCCTCCAGTTCCATCCACGTCATTGCAAATGGCAAGATCTCATTCCTTTTAATGGCTGCATAATATTCCATTGTGTATATATACCACCTCTTCTTTATCCATTCATCTGTCGATGGACTTCTTGGCTCTTTCCACAGTTTGGCTATTGTGGACATTGCTGCTATAAACACTGGGGTGCACGTACCCCTTCGGATCCCTACATTTGTATCTTTGTGGTAAATACTCAGTAGTGCAGTTGCTGGATCGTATGGTAGCTCTATTTTCAACTTTTTGAGGAACCTCCATACTGTTTTCCAGAGTGGTTGCACCAGCTTGCATTCCCACCAACAGTGTAGGAGGGTTCCCCTTTCTCCGCATCACCGCCAACATCTGTCATTTCCTGACTTGTTAATTTTAGCCATTCTGACTGGTATGAGGTGGTATCTCATTGAGGTTTTGATTTGGATTTCCCTGATGCGGAGCAATGTTGAGCACTTTTTCATGTGTTTGTTGGCCATTTGGATGACTTCTTTGGAAAAATGTCTACAAACATGACTATTCTATTTTTGATAGACATTGGATTGTTTACAGTTTGGGGTTCTCATGAATAAGGCTGCTATGAACATCCCTGCACATGTCTGTTGGTATATACCTATAGAGATTCGTTTTGGCTGTACAGATATAAAAGTGAGGGATTGTAGGCTTTATATATCTTCCACTTTAATAGATAATGCCAGATGTTTTCCAAAATACTTAGACCAGCTTACACTCCCACCAGCAGTATATGAGAGCTTCTTCTGTTGCACATCATATTTGTCAACACTTAGAAATAGTAGTCTTTTTTTCTTTTTCTTAGTCTTTTTTTTCTTTTCCTCTTAGCCATTCTGGTGAATGGAATGTTGTATTGCATTGTGATTTAATTTGCATTTCTCTGATATTGTCATAAAGGTGAGCACTTTTTGAAATATATTAATGGCAACTGGACAAAAAAACTTGGGTAATTTGTTCAGGTCTCTTGCCCATTTTTCTACCAGGTAGTCTATCATGTTTTCTCAATGAAATAGTTACAGATTCTGTATAGAAGTGTTTTATTGGTTATACAAACTGCAAATATCTTCTTCCACTTTGTAAGCTTGTTTTTTAATAGTGGCTTTTGTTAAACAAAAGGGCTTCACTTTAATATAGTCCTATTTTCAGTATTTTCCTTTAGACTTACAGATATTTCTGTCTCATTTTAAAAAGCTTTTCCTACATCAAGATCATGAGCATAAAAAAAAAGATCATGATCATACTTCCATACATTATCTTCTAGAAAATTTTTATTGTTTTGTAGTTCATATATAGATTTACAGCCCCCTTGAAATTTATTTTTGTGCTAGGTACAAGATTAGGTTCAAGTTTAATTTCTCTCTGCTTGGACAATTGACCCACTACCATTTATTATGTATTATATTTATATTATGTTTCTTTTCCTACAGCTCTGTAATTCCTCATTTGTTTAAATCAAGTGACTATGAGTAGGTATGAATCTGGGCTGTTTGCTATTCCTTTGGTCTACTTGTATAGTTTATAAAATATCATACAGCATTATGTATGATATTTGGAATAACATTCTTTAAAGATATTCTTTATCAGATCACGGCAGTTCCCAACTATTCCTAGGTTGCTAAGACATCAAAGATGGATGGATGGTGAATTTTATCAGCATCTTTGCCTCGTTGCAATGATCATATATTTGTTCTTCTTTATTTTGTTAGTGTAATAAATCACACATATACATATATACATATATAATGGACTCTGTTTGCAAATATGTAGTAGGCTTTCTGGATCTACCTTTACAAGTGAGATTTTCTTCTATTTTTCATTTATATAATGTACTTGTCACATTGTAAAATTACAGTTATTCTGGGCAAACACAACAAATGCAGTAGTATGTTCCTATTCTGAGGGAAAAAAATTTTGTTTTATTCCAAATCTCAAGAAAGCTTTCATTTTATTTTTTTTAAACCAAACAGCTATAAAGGATATTTTAGGGAAATTTGAGTGTAGATTAAAATAATGTTGATTTTTGGAGTTACTGGGTGGCTCAGTCAGTTGAGCAACCAACTGTTGATTTCATTTCAGGTCAGGATTTCAGTTCAGTTCTCAGGGTTGTGAGATTGAGCCCCACATAGGGCTCCACACTCAGGGTGGAGTCTGCTTAAGATTCTCTCCTTCTTCTTCTACCCCCACCTCCTGGCACACTCTCTCTCTAAAAAAATCCACATTTTTTTAAGGTATGGTAATAATGGTGTGACTGTGTACTAAAATGCCCTTTCTCAGGGGAAAAACATGCCAAGATATTTAGGAGTAAAGTGTCATGATGCCTGCAGTCTCTGTCCACATGTTTGGCAAAAGAGTTCCTATGTACATAAAGAGAGATGGAATGGGTGTGGCAAGACATTAAGAACTATCTGGGTAAGGGGTAAATGTTCACTGTACAGCTTTTAGCCTTTTTATGGGTTTGAAAATTTCTAAAAATAAAAATAATACAACATTAATGAGGGAAAAAAAGAAAGAAAGCTTTCAACTTTCACCATTATATTTCCCTAAATATTGATGGAGTTTTCCAGACATTCCACCTAGGTATGAACTTTTCTTTGCCAGAAGGTTTTAAACTCCAGATTCACCTTCTTTAACATTTAGAGTATTCTTCTATTTTTCTCTTTTTATCAATCTTAGCATTTTCTTTATTTAGGTATTTATTTAGTCTACATTTTCAGATGTATTATTATAATGCCACTCATCATACATTGTCACTATCTATCCTGAGTCTTTAGCACGTATACTGATATTTCCTTTTCATTCCTCAAAATGAATAATTGAGTCTTCTTTTGTGTGCACGTGTATGTGTTTGTGTTTGTGTGCAGTGCATGTGTGTGTGTGTGTGTGTGTGTGTGTGTGTGTGTGTATGTCTGGGCCCTAACAATTTTATTAGTCTTTTCAAGGAACAACTTTTACTTTTAATCCCCTTGCTGCATGTTTTCAATCTCACGTGTTTTCTATTCTTACCTTTATGATTTCTTTCTCTAAGCTTTATGTGAATTTAACTTGCTTTACTTTCCTAACTTCCTGAGAAAGATTCTTAGGACACTAACTTTTCAGCTTTTATTTTTTTATGATGTTCATATTTAAAGTCATAAGTTTTATGCTAAGATTGTTTACTTATATCCCCCAAATTTTGATACAAATTTTCATTATCATTCAGTTCAAGCATTTTCTAACTTTATTTGATATTTATGTTGATACATGGGTATTTGGAACTGTGCTCCTTAATTTGTTTTTTTTTTTAAGATTTTATTTATTTATCAGAGAGAGAGAGAGAGAGAGAGAGGCAGGCAGAGGGAGAAGCAGGCTCCGTGCTCAGCAAGGAACCCGATGTGGGACTCAATCCCAGGACCCTGGGATCATGACCTGAGCCGAAGGCAGACGCTTAACCGACTGAGCCACCCAGGCGTCCCTGTGCTCCTTAATTTGAAGACATCTGG